>NC_086450.1:510798485-511482235 GCF_028390025.1 Pseudophryne corroboree | reverse complement strand
TGACCTAGACCATGTCGACCTAAAGACCCTGTCGTCCTAGTTACTGTCGACCAATAGTGGTCGACCTAGACACTGTCGACCTAGTTACTATCTACCTTCCATACCACACCCGTCAAAAATAAAGGACTGGTGCACAGGAGGTTGTGTTTAAAAGGAGGTCACCTCATTTCTAAAAACTATAATGACAGCTTCATATGAACCCTTAAATAGGCACTATCGCCCGAACTTTCCACTTTCCCACACACACCAACCACACGGATGCCCACCCAAAGTATTGGCAAGTTTGCTATCGCCGTGGGGCTAGAGTTACTAGTAAAAAACAGTAAACGTTGAGATGTTCTCCATTTCAGCCAATCAGATTCTAGCTACTGTATCTAGAACATGACAGCAGGAATGTGATTGGAAGCTATAGTCATCACATCCACTCTTCCGGTTCCTGCGGTATTAGTAAATGTATCCCATAGCTGACCTGACGCTGGAAAGGTGCGCAATCCGCAACGGTTTTCTATTTATAAAAAAGTTATGAGGTACTAAGCGCTGCCCGGTGTAATGTCACCCTCTCCTAAGGTGGCGCCACCTTATTTATGTGGCATCACCATTGTACGTAGTGCTGAACAGAGTATTCTGTATGTCATTCACAGCAGTCCCTGGCCCAGCGGAGCTTACAGTCTAAATTCCCTAGGGATGGTCATTGGTCATCGATGGTTAACAAACACTGATAGTTCTCCACCATCGATGGCTGTGAATGGATTTTTTTTCCCATGGCTCAGGGAATGGAGCTTAGCCTTGACCCTCCTCCCCGAATACGCTGTTAATGGTTAATGTTAGATGGTTTGTCCATCTATGGGTGCAAACCATTGATGGTTTCCAATGCCTAATGGTGGACACCATGAAGAATGGACCCTCAGCCTCCTGCTAGTCATGTGGAACAAAGATAAACTATTGGGGCTGGCTGCACCATGGATGGTCCTGCTGGCAAAATCAGATGGGAGATGAACTTATGGCCCGTAGGAGGAACCCTGGCTAATATACTGTGCAACCGTGGCGGTGGCCATCAGGTGAGAGGAGACCGGCAATTCAGTGTCACCTCCCCACCTCATAGAAAGAGAGACTTGGCCCATCTAGTCTGCCCCATATTTTTTTTAACCTTTAGGTAACCTCAACCCTATTTGATCCTTAGTTCTTTTTGTAAGGACATTCCATACTTGCCTACTTTTGAAAAATCATGTCAGGGAGATGTGGTCACACCTATAACCAGGGACGTGTTCTGCTACATCTGAGAGGCGTGTCATAAACATGACTTACATCCACATGTAAATAAATGGTCCCCAGAGTTAGTAAGATCTACTTGCTGAAGAAAATTCACTGATATTTTGCAGGATTTATTCATGTATTGTGTTTTACAAGAGGTTCCATATACTGTAAGTGGCCACAAGAAACCTTATTTAAAATGCATGCAGCCATAGGGATCACTGTGTCTTATAACCAATGCAGGGAAATTGGCCCTGATGATCTCATTTGAATGTTTATATCTCTGAATTCTCTTTTTCCCCAAGAATGTAACAGCTATATAATGGGGGTCAGGTGCAATCAGGGATATTGCTGGTCTATTCAGGGAGTCAGGGAGATCGCTACAATTTCAGGGAGTCTCCTGCAGGATGAGGGAGGGTAGGTAACTATGGATATTTACATGCCTATCCCAAGCATGTTTAAATTGCTCTACCACCTGTGATAAGAGGCTATTCCACTCATCCACTACCCTTTCTGTGAAGTCATTTTCCTTAAATCTTCCCTGAACCTACCTCCCCCCACCAGAATTACGCCTGGCTCTACCAGACTGGTACTATAATACACCACACATATATAGTGCCCGTCGGCGTTATTACCTAGAATTGCTATACGACTCACAAAGGACTCCTCTCCCAGTAAGAGCTGTCCTTTGCAAGGGTGTAGTATGGTTTGCCGGCGGCCAGGTTCCCTCACTGCACTCGCCACACTCGTGGACCCCCAAGAGAGAGAATAGGTGTCGGCATGCCGTTATACTGAGCGCCTGGATCCCAACAGACGGCATGATGAATACCACCCCTTTGCAATAGAAGGACTTCCACGTGTATGACCCAGGAGTCCGTTTGCTCATGCGCAGAATGACATGTGCGCTGCAGGGCGCGCTGGGAGGGATCTGACTGGATCCCTCTCTGTTAGGAATGCTTATAAGGATCTGACTACAAAACATTGAAAATATTTATTTAAAACAATGCGAGACCTCAAACATCCAGATAAGTAGACAGTCACCTAGCCAGTCACACTGATCAGAAGGGAGACAGTCACCTAGCCAGTCACACTGATCAGAAGGGAGACAGTCACCTAGCCAGTCACACTGATCAGAAGGGAGACAGTCACCTAGCCAGTCACGCTGATCAGAAGGGAGACAGTCTCCTAGCCAGTCACACTGATCAGAAGGGAGACAGTCACCTAGCCAGTCACACTGATCAGAAGGGAGACAGTCACCTAGCCAGTCACACTGATCAGAAGGGAGACAGTCTCCTAGCCAGTCACACTGATCAGAAGGGAGACAGTCACCTAGCCAGTCACACTGATCAGAAGGGAGACAGTCACCTAGCCAGTCACACTGATCAGAAGGGAGACAGTCACCTAGCCAGTCACACTGATCAGAAGGGAGACAGTCTCCTAGCCAGTCACACTGATCAGAAGGGAGACAGTCACCTAGCCAGTCACACTGATCAGAAGGGAGACAGTCACCTAGCCAGTCACACTGATCAGAAGGGAGACAGTCTCCTAGCCAGTCACACTGATCAGAAGGGAGACAGTCACCTAGCCAGTCACACCGATCAGAAGGGAGACAGTCACCTAGCCAGTCACACTGATCAGAAGGGAGACAGTCACCTAGCCAGTCACACTGATCAGAAGGGAGACAGTCACCTAGCCAGTCACACTGATCAGAAGGGAGACAGTCACCTAGCCAGTCACACTGATCAGAAAGGAGACAGTCACCTAGCCAGTCACACTGATCAGAAGGGAGACAGTCACCTAGCCAGTCACACTGATCAGAAGGGAGACAGTCACCTAGCCAGTCACACTGATCAGAAGGGAGACAGTCACCTAGCCAGTCACACTGATCAGAAGGGAGACAGTCACCTAGCCAGTCACACTGATAGGGAGACAGTCACCTAGCCAGTCACACTGATCAGAAGGGAGACAGTCACCTAGCCAGTCACACTGATCAGAAGGGAGACAGTCACCTAGCCAGTCACACTGATCAGAAGGGAGACAGTCACCCAGCCAGTCACACTGATCAGAAGGGAGACAGTCACCTAGCCAGTCACACTGATCAGAAGGGAGCCAGTCACCTAGCCAGTCACACTGATCAGAAGGGAGACAGTCACCTAGCCAGTCACACTGATCAGAAGGGAGACAGTCACCTAGCCAGTCACACTGATCAGAAGGGAGACAGTCACCTAGCCAGTCACACTGATCAGAAGGGAGACAGTCACCTAGCCAGTCACACTGATAGGGAGACAGTCACCTAGCCAGTCACACTGATCAGAAGGGAGACAGTCACCTAGCCAGTCACACTGATCAGAAGGGAGACAGTCACCCAGCCAGTCACACTGATCAGAAGGGAGACAGTCACCTAGCCAGTCACACTGATCAGAAGGGAGACAGTCATCTAGCCAGTCACACTGATCAGAAGGGAGACAGTCACCTAGCCAGTCACACTGATCAGAAGGGAGACAGTCACCTAGCCAGTCACGCTGATCAGAAGGGAGACAGTCACCTAGCCAGTCACGCTGATCAGAAGGGAGACAGTCACCTAGCCAGTCACACTGATCAGAAGGGAGACAGTCACCTAGCCAGTCACACTGATCAGAAGGGAGACAGTCACCTAGCCAGTCACGCTGATCAGAAGGGAGACAGTCACCTAGCCAGTCACACTGATCAGAAGGGAGACAGTCACCTAGCCAGTCACACTGATCAGAAGGGAGCCAGTCGCCTAGCCAGTCACACTGATCAGAAGGGAGACAGTCACCTAGCCAGTCACACTGATCAGAAGGGAGACAGTCACCTAGCCAGTCACACTGATCAGAAGGGAGACAGTCACCTAGCCAGTCACACTGATCAGAAGGGAGACAGTCACCTAGCCAGTCACACTGATCAGAAGGGAGACAGTCACCTAGCCAGTCACGCTGATCAGAAGGGAGACAGTCACCAAGCCAGTCACGCTGATCAGAAGGGAGACAGTCACCTAGCCAGTCACGCTGATCAGAAGGGAGACAGTCACCTAGCCAGTCACGCTGATCAGAAGGGAGACTGTCACCTAGCCAGTCACACTGATCAGAAGGGAGACAGTCACCTAGCCAGTCACACTGATCAGAAGGGAGACAGTCACCTAGCCAGTCACACTGATCAGAAGGGAGACAGTCACCTAGCCAGTCACACTGATCAGAAGGGAGACAGTCACCTAGCCAGTCACGCTGATCAGAAGGGAGACAGTCACCAAGCCAGTCACGCTGATCAGAAGGGAGACAGTCACCTAGCCAGTCACGCTGATCAGAAGGGAGACAGTCACCTAGCCAGTCACGCTGATCAGAAGGGAGACTGTCACCTAGCCAGTCACACTGATCAGAAGGGAGACAGTCACCTAGCCAGTCACACTGATCAGAAGGGAGACAGTCACCTAGCCAGTCACACTGATCAGAAGGGAGACAGTCACCTAGCCAGTCACGCTGATCAGAAGGGAGACAGTCCCTACGGAATAGTAGAGAATTCCCTATAATGATCGTACATTGCAACGTACATCTCTTTCTGTAATAACTAAAGATCATATATTAATGACATATATAGTTCCATTCTGTGGCAATTATTATCATATCTATCTATCTATCTATCTATCTATCTATCTATCTATCTATCTATCTATCTATCTATCGATCTATCTATCTATCCACAGTATCTATCTGTCTACATACCTCCCAACTTCGAATTTCTATAAAGAGGGACACACGCGCGACGAAGCCGAGCGCGTTCACAAAAAGGGGTGTAGCCTATGAAAAGGGACGTGGCTTCGCGGAGGGCCCGAAATCACGAACCACGCCCCGTTTTCATCACTGAGGGGGCATTCCCAGCGCTCTGTGAGCTGCTGGCATGCCCCCTCTCCCTCTGTCTGTACTGAATAGGCGCTGTACGCATGCACACAGTGTCTATTCACCACTGCTCTGCTAAGCAGGGCAGCGAGTGCATGAGTCTCCCAACTGCCCCCCACTGCGCGACACTGCGGCCCTCGGGTGGGACAGCGGGACAGTCCCCAAAAAACGGGACTGTCCCGCGAAAATCAGGACAGTTGGGAGGTATGTATCTATCTATCTATCTATCTATCTATCTATCTATCTATCTATCTATCTACAGTACATATCTATCTCTCATATCTATCTACCTATCTATCTATCTATCTATCTATCTACAGTATCAATCTATCTATCTACAGTATCTATCTACAGTATCTATCTATCTATCTATCTATCTATCTATCTACAGTATATATCTATCTACAGCATCTATCTATCTATCTATCTATCTACAGTATCTATCTCTCATTATCTATCTATCTATCTATCTATCTATCTATCTATCTATCTATCTATCTATCTGTCTGTCTGTCTGTCTGTCTGTCTATCTATCTATCTATCCATCCATCTATCTACAGTATCTATCTATCTATCTATCTATCTATCTATCTATCTATCTATCTATCTATCTATCTATCTATCTATCTATCTATCTACAGTATATATCTATCTACAGTATATATCTATTTATCTATCTACAGTATCTATCTCTCATTATCTATCTATCTATCTATCTATCTATCTATCTATCTATCTATCTATCTATCTATCTATCTATCTATAGTATATATCTATCTACAGTATATATCTATTTATCTATCTACAGTATCTATCTATCTATCTATCTATCTATCTATCTATCTACAGTATATATCTATTTATCTATCTTCAGTATCTATCTATCTATCTATCTATCTATCTATCTATCTATCTATCTATCTATCACCAGCATATTGAGTTGTGCTGTACTGGCCAGTACACACGGGGAGATTTCTCCCAGAGATGTGTGCTGAGCGAGGGGGGGAGGACGGGGGAACTGCTCATTTCACCCAGCGGTGAAATGAGCGCTCTCACTAGATTTGACATGCATGCCAAATCTAGAGCTGGCGATAGCAACGTGCGGAACAGCGCATCACTGTCGCCGGCACCCTACACTCGGAGAGATCCGTGCTGAAGTTCTAAGCAATATAATCATTACTTAGAAATTCAGCACAGATTTATTTTATTTATTTATTAACAGTTTCTTATATAGCGCAGCATATTCCGTTGCGCTTTACAATTAGAACAACAGTAATAGAACAAAACTGGGTAAAAACAGACAGACAGAGGTAGGACTATCCGTGTGTACCCCCTTACAATGATAAAGGACGCCCCTAGGCCACTGTTACAGTCAGCAGCGGACCTTCTTCCAAAATAACTTGGGTGAATTATCCCTGTCACACTGATCTGCTTTCTGACAAGTTTTCATATCGTATGTGTTTGTAATCTATTTCATTTCAACATAAAATCAACAATATTACTACACTATGGGGGAGATTCAAATGTTTGAAAAGTCAGTTGGGAGTCTGTTTTTTCCTATCTAATAGACAGACACCCAACCGACTTTTCAAACATTTGAATCTCCCCCTATGAGTCTCTTTGGTGTGTTGGGCTATATTCCAGACCCACTACACTGTAAGCGTCTTATATATATATATATATATATATATATATGTATATATATATATACACACACACACACACACACACACACACACACACACACACACGCACGCACACACACACACACACACCATAATATGCTGCCATAAGAGTATAATAGTAGTCACATAAATTAGGATAATAATACTAGTCATCTAATAGTGACATAAGGGAATAATGCTAGTCACATAAGAGAATAATAGTGACATAAGGGAATAATACTAGGCTCATGAGGATAATACTAATCACATAAGAGAATAATAGTGACATAAGGGAATAATACTAGGCACATGAGGATAATACTAGTCACATAAGAGAATAATAGTGACATAAGGGAATAATACTAGGCACATGAGGATAATACTAGTCACATAAGAGAATAATAGTGACATAAGGGAATAATACTAGGCACATGAGGATAATACTAGTCACATAAGAGAATAATAGTGACATAAGGGAATAATACTAGGCACATGAGGATAATACTAGTCACATAAGAGAATAATAGTGACATAAGGGAATAATACTAGGCACATGAGGATAATACTAGTCACATAAGAGAATAATAGTGACATAAGGGAATAATGCTAGTCACATAAGAGAATAATAGTGACATAAGGGAATAATACTAGGCACATGAGGATAATACTAGTCACATAAGAGAATAATAGTGACATAAGGGAATAATACTAGGCACATGAGGATAATACTAGTCACATAAAAGAATAATAGTGACATAAGGGAATAATACTAGGCACATGAGGATAATACTAGTCACATAAGATAATAATAGTGACATAAGGGAATAATACTAGGCACATGAGGATAATACTAGTCACATAAGAGAATAATAGTGACATTAGGGAATAATACTAGGCACATGAGGATAATACTAGTCATATAAGGGAATAATACTAGGCTCATGAGGATAATACTAGTCACATAAGAGAATAATAGTGACATTAGGGAATAATACTAGGCACATGAGGATAATACTAGTCACATAAGAGAATAATAGTGACATAAGAGATTAATACTAGGCACATGAGGATAATACTAGTCACATAAGAGAATGATAGTGACATTAGGGAATAATACTAGGCACATGAGGATAATACTAGTCACATAAGAGAATAATAGTGACATAAGGGAATAATATTAGGTACATAAGAGGATAATACTAGTCATATAAGAGAATAATAGTGACATAAGAGGATAATACTAGTCATATAAGAGAATAATAGTGACATAAGGGAATAATACTAGTCATATAAGAGAATAATAGTGACATAAGGGAATAATACTAGTCATATAAGAGAATAATCGTGTCATAAGGGAATAATACTAGTCATATAAGTGGATAATAGTGACATAAGAGGATAATACTAGTCATATAAGTGGATAATAGTGACATAAGAGGATAATACTAGTCATATAAGAGAATAATAGTGACATACAGTAAAGGAATAATACTAGTCATATAAGAGAATAATAGTGACATAGGATAATACTAGTCATATAAGTGGATAATAGTGACATAAGGGAATAATAGTCATATAAGTGGATAATAGTGACATAAGAGGATAATACTAGTCACATAAAAGAATAATAGTGACATATAGTAAAGGAATAATACTAGGCACATAAGAGGGTCCAGAAATAACATCCAGATAACAGTCCTATATAGTACACGTTGTACACCACCACGCCTGAGAAATGTCACTGCAGTAAGAGGAGTCCCCTGTGCCAGGAGGGCAGCATTCCTCCCCAATCCTTAAACCCACTTCAATGAGGCTGAACATCTGGACGAGGATACTTGTAGCTCTTCCCCCCTCTGCTCTTTAATTGCATTGTTCTCTGGTTACCCATGTGATGGGGGATGGGACCGAAACTCCGAAACTTCTCCACTCTCTGCCTCACTCCTCATTGGCTGCAAGTTTTCTCCTGCTCTCCTCTGATTGGACGCCACGCTCCCCCCTCCTGCGGCTCCCTGTCCTGTCCTAGGATCTCCCAGCCAGGGCCAGAGAGAGAGAGAGAGTGCAGCAGCAGCAGGGACTGTGGACATCAGTCCAGGCTTCTCCTTTCCCATGGCTCAGGGTAGTTTAAAGAGACCACTGAGCTGGACAGGCACTAGGTGAAGGACTGTGCAGCAGCTGGCCATGGTCTGCATGTGCTGAGGAGGGGGACAAGGACTGAAGATGCTCCTCTTATCCCTCTGGATGCTCTTCCTGGGGACCCTTCATTCCATCACCTGCAGCTCCCCGGAGAATCAGTGCAACTGGAGGGGAAGGTAAGAGCCCCCCCCCACACTTATCCCAGTGTTACACAGCATTGGCTCAGTGAGATCACTGCTGCAGAATGTATCCATTTATTGCAAGCTAGTAGCACCATGGTGACATCACCCCCCACAGCCAGTGATTGTGCATTATTGTGTTATTACTGTATGGATGTGCATCAGTGTGATCACAGGTTATTATGGTATATGATTGTCATGACAACATTCAGAAGAACTATTACTGTTTGTTTTGTTCTGCATCATTGTCCTGGGACATTTCCCAGCAACATGTAACACTGTGACGCTTTTATTTTTGCAAAACTTTTTTTATTTAAATATTATTATTATTATTATTTTTTGCTACATGTTAAGCGATTGGCCGGTTGCCAGAGTGTATCACACAGCCCCAGCGCTTGTCTGGTAGTACTTGGTAGATAAAGGATGGGTACAGCAAACTCCACTGATATCTGGAGGCCAAGTGGTGCAACTCAGTAGCCACCTATTAGGGGGCATCCGGTCTTTAGGTCGACCACTATTGGCCGACATGGCAAAGGTCGGCACGTGGAAAGGTCGACCTAAGTTTTCCACTTTTTTTCCATTTTTTTAACTTTTTCATACTTTACGATCCACGCGGACTACGATTGGGAATAGGGGAGGGGACACGGTGCACTAATTGGGGTTCCCGGTCACTTTACCAAGAAAACGACACACAAAACCCCCCAGTGTCGACCATTTTCCATTGTCAACCTTTTGCATGTCGACCTAATGATCATGTCAAACTATTTCACGTGTCGACCTAGTCAATATCGGCCGACCTAATCTAGTTACTGTTGACCCAATGATCCACACCCTTATTAGGGAGCTTCTTAGGCTGCAAGCCTCCAATAATTGCATGGATAGCCCAGCATCCGGCTCTCATCCTCATTAACCCCTTCACTCCTGGGATCCGCAAGGTAATGAGCTGGTGGGGGGATAGGAGGTGATGGCGGCTGTATCCGCTAGGCGGGTCCTATAGTTGCAGGATTTTCTGCTTAGTGTGTTCAGAAAATAAAATAATAAAAAGTTTTATAAAAGGAAAAAAAGTTATGAATGAATGATATGGACTAAATATGTTTCTAATCCAACAGGGATTTGTGTCAGCCTCTTGTAACTTTGGAGAGGTTGTATTAGATTGAAAGCTCTTTAGGTTAGGAATCAGTGCATATGAGTAGATGAGCAGGACAAGCGGCTATCCCAAGGGTCACTGTGTTGTACAAGCGTTTTGGGTCTTGCTGTTCCCTGTGCAGGGAAGATTGCTCCCTGCAGAGTACAGGATGTGGGGGATTTAATAGTAATAAATAACACAGACATTACATACACAGGGCTAAAGTCCACTACATGGATTGTGCCAGGAAGTGCCGGCTGGCTGCTGTGTTATTTATTTATAGGCCTCAGGTCCTGGTAATAATAGAGGAAGTATGGATGACAGGTTGAGGTATCTGTCTTTGGTGTCACGCAGCTTTTGCTAGGCCCAAACTGCGCCACAATCTGTCAAATTCTGCAAATCCCAAACCAGCGACTGATCTCCAGCACTCATCCAGGACACAGGATGCATTGTTGCCTTGTTATGACTTTATTACCTGATGCGTACCACCATGCAACTTTTACTAAAGCAAGACTTTATTACCTTCTGCGTACCACCATGCAACTTTTACTAAGACAATCACATGCTTCCTCTTCCTTTCAGCCATGTCTTTATATCATCAGACTGAGAGGCTTATTTTATGCCACTGTTATGAAACAGTTCTGCAGTCTGAGGTGTGTATTATTATTATATCTATAGAGCAGCTTTATGTCACATCCTCCAACAAATACAAACCACACAAAGATAAAAACACGCTGCTAGATGATACGAAGGCATTGCTGAAAAACCACGGAGAACGTTATTAAGAAAGGGCAATGTATTTAATGCAAATAGCAGTGGGGGCACGTATCATCTAAATCATTTTAAGGTGAAGATCAATCCCAGTTATTGGGAGTGCGATGTATTTTAGGTGAGATGTGTCCCATAGAGAAATCTGTTGCTAGGTCCGAAAATAACAGGTTGTGCTAGGACCTAAGGTGGGGTACGAATGGCACTACCCTCAGCAGTAGCAGAGCTCTCACTTTAGTGCTGTAGCAGAGACCTATTTGCTGTTTTTCAGTTTATTCCAACGTCAGAATCAGGCCCTGTATTATTTGGAGTACAGTTCTGTGAGCCAGTTTGTATAATGCATGGCGACCTGATAAATGTCCTTTACCCATTCACGTGTCCACAGGCCTTTAGGGCTCATTTAATGAATGTATGACGGCTGCCCTAGCTGACAATGAGATTGCGGCGGTGGCTTTTATCCCCGTGTTTATGTCCCTCCTGTGTAATAAATACGCCTGCGTAACTTACGGCCAGCAGAATGTTAGCATAAATGGACATGGCTGTGTTTAGTGCTCCTCTGACAGGCTGATTTAAATAGCCATTGAATGCTCCGTGGTTAATATTGTCACACAACTAAACACTTTCACCTCACCGCCACCCCGGCATCTGTTGTGCTACGGCGGTAAAGCTGCTTCCAGCTGCTGCGTATGTGTCTGTCATTAATGACTTTACCCAATTTCAGACCTAACAGCTCAATAGGGCCTGGGTCACAGGCTCAGGTCAATTGCTGTTTCCCAGTGGAGCAGAGTCTGGTATCAGGCAGTAACCGCTGCAGACTGGGGAGCGTTGCTCCAAACTCATTTCATGCAGAAATGTACATTATAGGCACAGTGTTTTATAAGGTCTGAACCAATACTGATGAGTATGCGGGCTATCAATTCACTAATAATATCATGCAGCATCTGTGATGTCACTGGATAACAGTGGAGTGATAGGCTGCACTCTCAGTGATGTCACTGGTTCCTACTGAACGGATAAGCTGCATTCTCAGTGACGTCACTGGCTCCTACTGAAGGGATAGGCTGCACTCTGTGATGTCACTGGCTCCTAGTGACTGGATAGGCTGCACTCTCAGTGATGTCACTGGCTCCTAGTGACTGGATAGGCTGCACTCTCAGTGATGTCACTGGCTCCTAGTGACTGGATAGGCTGCACTCTCAGTGATGTCACTGGTTCCTAGTGACTGGATAGGCTGCACTCTCAGTGATGTCACTGGCTCCTAGTGACTGGATAGGCTGCACTCTCAGTGATGTCACTTGCTCCTAGTAACTGGATAGGTTGCACTCTCAGTGATGTCACTGGCTTCTAGTGACTGGATAGGCTGCACTCTCAGTGATGTCACTGGCTCGTAGTAACTGGATAGGCTGCACTCTCAGTGATGTCACTGGCTCCTAGTGAGTGGATAGGTTGCATGCTCAGTGATGTCACTGGCTACTAGTGAGTGGATAGGTTGCATTCTCAGTGATGTCACTGGTTCCGAGTGACTGGATAGGCTGCACTCTCAGTGATGTCACTGGCTCCTAGTGACTGGATAGGCTGCAATCTCAGTGATGTCACTGGCTCCTAGTGACTGGATAGGCTGCACTCAGTGATGTCACTGGCTACTAGTGAGTGGATAGGCTGCAATCTCAGTGATGTCACTGGCTCCTAGTGACTGGATAGGCTGCACTCTCAGTGATGTCACTGACTCCTAGTGACTGGATAGGCTGCACTCTCAGTGATGTCACTGACTCCTAGTGAGTGGATAGGCTGCACTCTCAGTGATGTCACTGGCTCCTAGTGACTGGATAGGCTGCACTCTCAGTGATGTCACTGACTCCTAGTGAGTGGATAGGTTGCACTCTCAGTGATGTCACTGGTTCCTAGTGAATGAATAGGCTTCACTCTCAGTGATGTCATTGGTTCCTAGTGACTGGATAGGCTGCACTCTCAGTGATGTCACTGGTTCCTAGTGAATGGATAGGCTGCACTCAGTGATGTCACTGGCTCATAGTGACTGGATAGGCTGCAGTCTCAGTGATGTCACTGGTTCCTAATGCAGTGAAAGGCTGCATTCTTATGAATGCAGCAGAGTGTGGATCCTCCGTGTGTGCCACCGCTCTGCTCACATAGAGGGCGGAGAGGGTGCCTTGGAGGGGCTGATCTGCTTTAACCTCTGTAGTTATGCCCTTATCAAGGATAATAGTTTATATTTCTGATAATTTATAAGTGTAACAGAGAGTCCATATAGGTGGTTCCAATAGACAACAACAACAACATAGATAGGTGCCCATACATAGCAAACAATAAAGTGCATTTATGTATAGAAACATAGAAACATAGAATTTGACTGCAGATAAGAACCACTTGGCCCATCTAGTCTGCCCCTTTTTTTTTTTGTATAGTCAATGTATAGTCAAAAAAACAGCATTATTTATTAATATGACAATTATTATTTCTGTATCTCTACAGCGGGCTGTCTCTGGAACCAAAATCAGTGGAACAAGTTTCACTGCAGTGTGCGGAGGGCACCGTGGAATGGTTGTACCCAACGGGAGCAATTCGTCTCAGCCTTGTACCGCGCCAGTCCTTGGCTTCTCCGGGGCCCTTGCCAAGCCGCTTCACAGCCTGCATCAAGCCCGCAGCTTCATTCCGGGGGGCCCAACTGTACCTGGAGAAGGAGGGGGTGCTGGAATTGTTACTTTCGGAGGGAGCACCGGCCATGCTTTCCAGGGTGCATTGCTTCAGTTGGCAGCCTCACCAGAAGGTGGCGCTGTTCCTCCAAGCCACGCCTCAGTTGGACATCAGCAGGCGTATCTCCGCTTTCCGCTATGAGCTAAGAGGGGACTGGGATGGACGGTTAGCTCTGCCACTGACCAAGATGAGCATTGAAGGTGAGCCAGTTCGAGTTACCTCCTTTCCAAAATATGCCTAAATCCAAAATATACTCCATCATACCTCCCAAGTTTTTGATTTTTGGAGTCTGAACTCAAGGAGAGCATACAAACTACACACAGATATTGCCCTGGTCAGGAATCAAACTTAAAATCACAGTGCTGTGAGGCCACAATGCTAACCACTGTGCAACTCTGTCTCCCCTAAAATTCTTTGTAAAAAAAAAAAAATACATGTGCTCTGTGTTGCTATGTGCACAGTGTTAAATGCTTATTAATGGGGCGACCTAGCAATCATCAAAACGTCTTCTACAAGTGGGCGCGCAACTGGGGTATCCCACAGGAAGAGCTCTGCTGGTAGGGTCCTCTAGTAAAGCCATGTAAGCCAGACGCATTAAATGCACGTGGAGCAAGGGCCGGATCTGGGGGGGGCGAAGGGGGCGACCGCCGCCCCTAACACAGTCATAACCACGCCCACTTTTGAGCAGAAGAGAGTTCTCCGGGGAGAGCCTGAGGCAGAACGATGTGCTGCAGCTTATACCACAGCAGCACAGAGGAGCCAGGAGAGCAAGGGTTACAGAGCATTTGCCCCTCACTTGCTGGTGTGTGGGTACTAGGGCTAATAAATACAATTACCCCATAGCACAGTCACATGTACATAGAACAATCACAAAGCCCTATCTCAGTCTCACTCAAAAAGTTCAGTCAGAAATGAATGAGGAGGAGTTAGGATTGCAGATGGGAGGAGTTGGGACTGTAGAGGGAGGAGTCAAGATTAAACAGTAAACCGCCCCCCCCCCCTAAAGAAAAGTCTAGATCCGTCCCTGCGTGGAGCTCAGTAACAGCCTAAAGGGGTCTCCTCCATCCAATTACATTTATTAATTGACTATCGTGACTCTTCCTGCGACTTTTATTAAACACATTTTTTTTTCTTCCTGGCTCCCTGCTTTTCAGCCATGCATTTGTATCAGTCAGAATCCTCTTCGTTGCCCTTTGTCACAACGCTGCTAACATTTATAACTAGTGCAGGGAGAGCAGCAGAGCAGTGTCACGTCACAAAGCAAAGAACATAAGCAACACCATGTGATAATAGACATGGCTGAAAGGCACAGAAGTAATAAAGAGAGATAATAGAAGGCTGTGCATAGTAACACGCCACAGGTGGGGACGAATCAAAGCCCTGCAGTGTGAAGTAGCTCCACTACATACGTAATACATAGGCTTGCCATACTGTCCCTTTAAACCGGGACACTTATGAAGTATACAGGTTCTGTGGCTGGCTTAATTCAATCCTGCATGTCACCTGTTTTTAATCAGCCACAGAACCTGTGTAATTCATAAGTGTCCCGGTTTAAAGGGACAGTATGGTAAGCCTAGGAAAACGGAACATATAACTAGTTTGTATATCTATTTTCATACTGGGGTTTGTGACTATACGCTGATATCAGTGTTTCAGATGTAACACTGTTTAGTAAATGAATCTCTGTATTTGAAGTCCAGGCAGGGCCCCCGAATGGTCAGTCACATCCTGGTGCGGGGGTGGTATACCCTGCTTTGAAGTCCCTCTTCCCTTCCCCCCATCTTCCTTTCCCTCTCTAAACAACAGGGCACTGTCCTGCTGGGACTAGGATATAACCATTAACCCCATTAATTAGTGCGATAAGAAGTTGTGGAGGGGGAGGGGGGGTCGTTGCTATGACAACTGTCAGGGCCCTGGAGTTTAATAAGCACAAAAACTTTGTTTAGTCCAACATGGGTTGCAAGACAGGGGTTGCAGCATGCATCCATAGTTCCAGGTTCTCCAGATATCCCGTCATGCAGCTAGACCCTGACATAGGGAGAAAATAAGTTTTCTGTTCAAATCCTGATTTTTATTTTTCACCTCTGCATTTTCTTTTCTCCTCCTCTAGGTGCCTGCAGTCCCTGCAACGACACCGAGATCCTAATGGCTGTGTGCACTAGTGACTTTGGTGAGCACATTTTTCTATACACTATGTGGTGCGGGTTTACTATAGTATGCTATAACTAGATTTACATTTGGTTATGTTATCTTGCGCCTCTTGCGTGAAAATGGCGGTCAGCGCGGGCAGAATGCAGTTGACCTCCCTGCTCCATTGTTTTGTCTTTGCACACGGAAAACTTTTATATATATATATATGTATATATATATATATATATATATACTCCTCAAATCACGGCACTGGAGACCAATTTCATATGCAATAGAAAGCTTGTATTGTAGGTATATATATATATATATAAATGTGTACTTGGGCAGATGGGCAGACTAGATGGGCCAAGTGGTTCTTATCTGCCGTCAAATTCTACAAACGTTCTAGGAACCAGGGCAGCTGTATTATATGTGCGTGGCATTGTGGCTAGCGGTTGTGTTTTTTTGTAGTTACTCAGTTGTCGGCCATTTAAAATCAGATGTAACTTTTAGTTGTGAGGCAGATGACGTCAGTCCCCTCCGACTTGAGTGACATGCTTTATAGTATTAACTCTGGGGCTTGGCTTGGCTTGACTCCGTGGAATGCAATAATGACCCAGTCAAGCGTTCAGTCCGTCCCCAACCCCCCTATGGCCTTTTTCATCTGTGCTCCTACTTAAGCCCTCTTTTGCCCCCTGCTGCCTCCTAATAAAGAGTGAGGAGAGAGTGTCTGCGGCCAGGAGGGGGTCTGAGGAGACCGGGTTGCCTTGGCGATCTTGCCTCAGGGAAAGACTTATGATCTAGCTTTTGGTATACTCATATGAAAAGACTAACTTGGTGATGCTAAAAGCCTCTGTCTAAATCACTGCGGTCTTCCGTTTCATTTACTTTTCCAAAGCATTTAGAAGATAACAGATTAGTTCTTATTTTTCCAAAAAGTTCCTTGCAAGTGTGACACCTGGCATCAACTTATTCCTATCAGTGCGGGTGTACTCAGTCTCTGCTTTCCTCTCTCCGCAGTCGTCCGTGGCAACATCCGAAGAGTGGTCAATGATGCTGAGCTTCAGGAGTCTGTGATCGGGATCAGCGCCACCCGGGTCCACCGACAGAAGTTCACCTTGTTCCAGCCTCGCGGTCACTCTGTAAAGTCCCTGGGCGACATTAGGACTCCTCTCAGCTGTGGGGTTAAGCTTGGGCCCGGCAGCTTTCTCTTTATGGGGTGGGTCCACTTTGGCGATGCCTGGCTGGGATGCGCCCCTCGTTACAAGGACTTCAAGCGAGTGTACGAAGCAGCCACACATCTCCGTGAAAACCCATGTGAGATCCTGCTGGACTGATGGTAATGATAAGCTGGGGTACGAGCGATTGATGCAGGAGCATCGTTCTGACAAAGGAAGGGATCTAACGGGCCAGGATTGGAAGACCACCTGTTTTACTTGTCATATGTTTCTGGAACCTTCGGAAAGCTTCAAGGGGCCTTCACCACCACCATGTTAGAAACACAGCTGTCATTTTATAGCCTGGATGTCAAATGTCCTGCAAAACCATTCTAGATTGCAACCAGAGGTTTTGCAAAGTACAGACTAGCTGACAGGATGAGGCGCCTGACAGACTTTATCTTCTGAAATAAACATGGAGAACTTATTTCCTTCCAGATTGGAATCCAGACCTGCCGTCTTCATGTTGAGTCCTGTGTGGAGGAACTTTGAATGTGGAAGCTTCTCCTGGACCAATCCCCTTTCCTTCTCACATTTGCACTCCTAAATAGACTTGCTAGAGAACTGAGCCAGTTCTTACACTCCCTTCATTTTGCGGGAGTACTTATTGCATGCGCCACCTCCAAGATGGTGGAATCTCATGTACCTTCTAAGAGAATATAACGGCAGCTAGAGGCAAACCCTGGACAGCACTCTCCCAATGGAAATAGACCAGCATTATTTAAAAGAGGGGGAAAAAAAGAGAGCGGACAGGCCACTGGCTGGCCAGGCATTCTGTGAGATGCACTAGAAAAGAATAATTAAGCACTATTGTGCCATTGGGCAGTAGCCTGTAGCTATAAACTGGAGTTACTGTAGTATGAGTTTTTTGTTTTTTATTTTATTTAATAGCTCCCAAATCCTGATTCTGGTTCTGTTCATTTCACGTATCTTATCCCCAACATAAACAGACACAAATCGGCTTTAAAAAAAGAAAAGAAAAGAAAAAAAGTTCATCAGTCATTTTACTTTTTTCTAATAATTAACCACTAATCTGCCAGATGCATGCATTCATGAGTTTTCACTTAAATAACTCTAACAACACCATTCAGCCTGTTCCTGGATGGGTACCGTTTTATTACGCTACAGAGTTAAATCTCAAAGAGATTATTTTTTATGAAAATGTTTTTTTAATTTATGTCATTTTTGGGTTTTTTTACATTTCAATGTGCACTAAAATATATTTTTTTTTTACAATACCAAACTTTGATTTGTGATTTGGTGAAAGCAGATTCATCATGATATCTTAATTTATTTTTTACACATCGTCTGTGTAGAGTAAAGGTGAAGTCACGTGTAAACAGCCCAAATAGTTGCTTACAGGAGTTGATATTGATCCTTTGGCATGCCACCTTAGAACTTTTTCAAAGGCATCCATGTTATAAGGGCCACCGTGGAGGCAGCCATTTTGTAATCTGCACCATAATCTGAGAGATTTCACTTTTAGGAGCTAGTGACACCTCAGAGTCCAATTAAAATCTCAAGGAGCCCTAGGCAAGTAGAATGAGTGGGATTTGGCCCACTCAGTCCTAGGCAGGAGCAGTGGTTACATAATAGGTAAACTGGGTCTTGGCCATGACCAGTTAGCTCACAATATGGCTGCCGTCACCGTGTGTGGGATGAAATTACTGTTTAAATATTAAGGGACTGGAGGAGTTAAAAGGCCCCTCAGTTGACTTATAAGCATGGTCACTGACATACTGCCCTATTACCGAAAAGCCGTCTGCCAAAGACGGTTATAGTAGAAGCGGCTGTGAGTTGTGATATAACCCGTGACATCGTGGGGACTTTGTGTAAATCGGTACCTGATAATGACTGAAGAAGGATAGTGTTACTTCCTGTAGGACGCTATTGCATAAGCCGGTGAAAACGTGTCACCTCTTTACTGTAAAATATGATGGATCTACGTGGAAATATTTTGTGGAATCTTCTGTATTTTTTATTTGTGTGTGTTGAACATCTAAAATGTACTGTTACCTTATCTCCGTGATGGCTGAAAGCTGTTCCTCCTAACCTGACACTTTATAAACTACAAAAATGAACTGTGTAAAGATAATCGTCACGTAATATCCCATAGGATACCAGGTCTAGGCCCAGATATATCAAGCCTCGGAGAGTGAAAAATAGCACTGTGATAAAGTACCAACCAATCAGCTCCTGTCAGTTTTCAAAGTCAGCCTGTCACATGGCAGATAGGAGCTGATTGGCTGGTACTTTATCACCGTGCTATTTTTCACTCTGCGAGGCTTGATAAATGGGGGCCCTAGTGTAGAGGATTTCTCCCTTGTTCTATACGCTAGTGTACGACAGAAGAATTATGGCTGACTTCTAAAAGTTTTCCAAAAAGTTTCATTATCCCACAACTGGTTATCAGCCCGTCAACATGACAGTATTGTCAGTGCCGACAGCTGTGCATGCCCGAACGGAGCAACAATAACTTTTAATGCATTATTATTAGTACTAAATAATACATATTGTGACCCTATGGGTGGAATTCAATTGTTTGAAAAGTCAGTTGGGTGTCTGTTTTTTCCTGTCTATTAGATAGGAAAAAAACAGACAACCAGCTGACTTTTCAAACAATTGAATACCCCCCTATGTATTGTATAAATCTACAAGGTACAGCGGAACTGTGGGACGTAAGGACAGTTTAGCCCTTGCGGAGGTAACGTGACAGACAGCGCTGCAATGTTATAGCTTGATCACTGCCAGACTTGAGGGGAAGTGTATCAAGCTTTGGTGAGAGACAAAGTGGAGAAGCTGCCCAAAGCAACCAATCAGCTTGTAACTGTCATTTCAAAGGCTGTGCTAGATAAATGACTGTGGGAAGCTGATTGGGCAACTTCTCCACTTCTCCATCCAAGGCTAGATACACCGCCCCCTCAATGTCGATCTAAACACTGCACTGTCCGCGGGACACCACTTGCATCTTGTCTGGTGACAGGTGCGCGGGGGCGATGTGGTTTTGTATCCTGCAAAATGTATATGAAGACTATGTAAATATGTGTTCAACAAATAGAATTTTATGTAAATTACTTGTACAGTTAAATGTGATTTTCTTTCTATAAATGTTTCTGTATATGTCCTGTGCTGTGTTTTATATATATAAATACAAAAAATCTAAACAATTTGGGTCCCTTCATTTTTTGTACTTTTCAATCTGACCTGTGTTATTATCTGCATGTAGGATGATGATTTGTAAAGTTGCATTAGTTTATATACATAAAAGAGAACATCTATATTGGGGGATAAATCAATCTGAAAGCTGAAAACATTGAAGAAAAAAATGTTAAAATAGAACTTGATTAAAAAACATGACATCATACCTACGTTATACTGCGGCACTCTGGGAGTTCCTGTGGGGCTGGGCCAGGGTGACATAATGTGCATCGCGCCACTATGGGAGTTCCTGTGGGGCTGGGCCAGGGTGACATAATGTGCATTATCGCTGCCCCTCCCTACACGCGGTCTCTCTCTGTAAGTCTGTAGTCCCTCACTGTCTCTCTTTCCCCCCTTCTATGTCTCTAAGTGTGTCTCTCCCTCCTTCTATGTCTCTCAGTGTCTCTCCCCTTCTATGTCTCTCAGTGCCTCTCTCTTCTCCTTCTTTGTCTCTCAGTGTCTATCCCCCCCCCTTCTATGTCTCTCAGTGCCTTTCTCCCCCCCCTTCTATGTCTCTCAGTGCCTCTCTCTAACCCCCTCTATGTCTCTCAGTGCCTCTCTCCCCCCTTCTATGTCTCTCAGTGTCTCTCTCTCTCCCCCTTCTATGTCTCTCAGTGTCTCTCTCTCCCCCCTTCTATGTCTCTCAGTGTCTCTCTCCCCCCCTTCTATGTCTCTCAGTGTCTCTCTCCCCCCCTTCTATGTCTCTCAGTGTCTCTCTCTCCCCACCTTCTATGTCTCTCAGTGTCTCTCTCCCCCCCCTTCTATGTCTCTCAGTGTCTCTCTCTCCCCCTTCTTTGTCTATCAGTGTCTTTCTCTCTCCCCCCCTTCTATCTCTCTCAATGTCTCTCTCCCCCCCCCCTTCTATGTCTCTCTATGTCTCTCTCTCCCCCCTTCTATGTCTCTCAGTGTCTCTCTCTCCCCCCTTCTATGTCTCTCAGTGTCTCTCTCCCCCCCTTCTATGTCTCTGTGTCTCTCTCCCCCCCTTCTATGTCTCTCAGTGTCTCTCTCTCCCCACCTTCTATGTCTCTCAGTGTCTCTCTCCCCCCCCTTCTATGTCTCTCAGTGTCTCTCTCTCCCCCTTCTTTGTCTATCAGTGTCTTTCTCTCTCCCCCCCTTCTATCTCTCTCAATGTTTCTCTCCCCCCCCCCCTTCTATGTCTCTCTATGTCTCTCTCTCCCCCCTTCTATGTCTCTCAGTGTCTCTCTCCCCCCCTTCTATGTCTCTCAATGTCTCTCCCTCCCTTCTATGTCTCTCAATGTCTCTCTCTTCCCCTTTCTATGCATCTCTCTCCCTCCCTTCTATATCCCTCAGTGTCTCTCTCTCCCCTCTTCTATGTCTCTAAGTGTGTCTCTCCCTCCTTCTATTTCTCTGTGTCTCTCTCTCCCCTTCTATGTCTCTCAATGTCTCTCTCTTCCCCCCTTCTATGTCTCTCTCTCCCCACCTTCTATGTCTCTCAGTGTCTCTCTCCCCACCTTCGATGTCTCTCAGTGTCTCTCTCTCCCCTCCTTCAATGTCTCTCAGTGTCTCTCTCTCCCCACCTTCTATGTCTCTCAGTGTCTCTCTCCCCACCTTCTATGTCTCTCAGTGTCTCTCTCCCCACCTTATATGTCTCTCAGTGTCTCTCTCCCCACCTTCTGTCTCTCAGTGTCTCTCTCCCTCTCCTTCTATGTATCTCAGTGTGTCTCCCCCCTTCTATGTCTCTCAGTGTCTCCCCCCCTTCCGTGTCTCTCAGTATCTCTTCCCCCCCTTCTATGTCTCTCAGTGTCTCCCCCCCTTCCGTGTCTCTCAGTGTCTCTTCCCCCCCCTTCTATGTCTCTCAGTGTCTCTCTCCCTCTCCTATGTATCTCAGTGTGTCTCCCCCCTTCTATGTCTCTCAGTGTCTCCCCCCCTTCCGTGTCTCTCAGTGTCCCCCCCCCTTCTATGTCTCTCAGTGTCTTCCCCCCTTCCGTGTCTCTCAGTGTCTCTTCCTTCCCCTTCTATGTCTCTCAGTGTCTCTCTCTCCTCCCTTCTATGCCTCCCAGTGTCTCTCCCCCCTTCTATGTCTCTTAGTGTCTCCCCCCCTTCCATGTCTCTCAGTGTCTCTCCCCCCCCCCCTCTATGTCTCTCCCTCCCTTCCATGTCATGTGCATCATTACTGCCCCTCCCTACACGCGGTCTCTCTCTGTAAGTGTGTAGTGATGTGATTTGCCGTTTCTCGCGTTATGATGCCCGCATTCTGCCTACTGCACTGGGTGGGGGAGCTACGCTCTTGGGCATAAGGGGGGCGGGGTGTACAGCATAATTCGGGGTCTGCAGGACATTTTGGGAGATTAGGCTAGTGTGTATGGCTTTCATTTTTATTAAAACGAGACGCCTTTTTCTCCTAGGAAAGACATTGTTTAATGTACTGATTAAAACAAAATGTACTAAGCTTTGGAAAGAGATAAAGTGGAGAGAGAGAGAGAAACTGCCAACCAATCAGCTCCTAACTGTCACTACACAGCCTGTAACATGGCAGTACCATAAACGAGCTGCATTTTTCATCTCTTGGAGGCGCCCGCAGATGATTTTATTCAGGATAATGCAGTAAGTAACGTGGTTTGTTGTTTTATGACAAAGCTGCAGTGTGGTGCACCTCACACATTAGCTTTTCCAGCAAATAAATCATCATGATAATTGTTATAATAATGTTTCCTGTATATTTGAAAGCAAAAACAATGCTCACTTGGGGATGTAGTCATGTGACCGGGGGTCGGGATCCCGCCGGTCACTGTACCGACGATGGAATCCCGATCTCTGGCCACTAAAAGGGATTTTCCCACGGATGGGTGTCCACGAAAACCATAGAGTGGGAATGGAACCTGTGGCGAGCGCAGCGAGCCCCCAAGGGGCTTACTTGCACACGACCCCCTCCCCCCGCGCGTCGGCAGTCTATCGACCGGGATCCCGTGGTCGGTTTGCAGTGGTGCCAAGGGGGAGGGGGGCGGGTACAAATTACCAAGGCCGGAGGGGCGGGTCCAATTCCCCTGTATACCTGTAATGGGGCAGTATGGATGGTGTAATGGTTAGCATTACTTCCTCACAGAACTGAGGTCATGGGTTCGATTCCCACCATGGCCCTGACTGTGTGGAGTTTGTATATTCTCCCCGTACTTGCGTGGTTTCCCTCCACAATACAAAAATATACTGGTAGGTTAATTGGCTTCCAACAAAAATTAACCCTAATGTGAATGTGTGCACGTGTACATGTGATAGGGTATATAGATTGTAAGCTCCACTGGGGCAGGGACTGATGTGAATGGACAAATATTCTCTGTACAGCACTGCGGAATGTGTTCGCTATATAAATAACTGGTAATAATAAATGTTGCCATCATCGGCGGCGCTATCTTCCCGGTAATCTCTTCAGGAAGATGGCGCAGCACATAGAAAGAAAAGACCCTAGCACTGTGCCAGAGTTTTTGCCCTCTAGTGTCCAGCGTCATCTTCCCAAATATCACTGGGAAGATGACGCTGGCCGGGGAGGAGGGAACCGCTTCCTGTGCGAAAATTGCGCGAGGCAGCGAAGCGGATATATATATATTACAGTGATGGGTTTTAGAACGCCCCTTTTTAAGCCACGCCCCCTTTACCGGGGCCCCGCGTGGCTCTCAACAGCCCTGTCGGTATGGTGACCTCCGAGCAGAGGCGTAACTAGCACGGGGCGAGCAGGGCACGTGCCCTAGGCGCCATGGCAGGCCCAACAGATGAGGGGAGTTACCGGCACCTGCACGGCCTGCTCGCCCCATTGTGCACCATTACGCTCACCACCGCTGCGGCCCGCCGGAGCTCCACCAGTCTCCTGCTCCGCCCTCCACCCGGCATCTTTCCTCTTACTGCAGGGAGCGTGACCACGATGTGTCACGCTCCCTGTTTTATCAGCCCGCTGCCCCTCCGCCAGCTCCCAGCCGTCGCACCCCGCCAGCCTGGTGCTCAGATAGCGGCTCCCAGCCCCCTCAGATCCTGGATCCCAGCCACCTCGCCGGCTCCAGGTCCACCGATCCAGGCTCCCAGCCGCCTCACCCCACCGGCTCCCGAGTCCCTTGAGGTAAAAGGGAAGGGGGAGGGGGAGAGAGAGAGCTGACCCAGTTATATTATTTGAAGGGGGAAGGGGAGTGGAAGAAGAAACACACTGAGAGGCATGGGGAAGAGGACAGACACTGAGAGACATAGAAGGTGGAGGAGGGGGGGGGGGGGGGCAGAGATTCTCTTGTGCTCCTGCATTTAGCACAGCATCCCGTCAGGTGCACACAGAAATGACAGAGAATAGGAAAGGGGGAGTGCGGTTGAGTCAACGCGGAAAGCAGAGTGGCTGCGGCGATGGGGATTCAGATGCGGAAGGGGAGATGAGAGACCTACGGGGAGCGAAGGGCAGCGCCGGCCAGAGGAAGGAGAGCAGTTACCGTGCAGCAGGTAATGGAAACGCAGAGAGGGGAGATTCCGCGGCAGGAGAGCTTAGTACATCCTGCCCACACTGAGAGACATAGAAGGGAGGGAGAGAGAGACACAGAGACATAGAAGGGGTGTGGGGGGGAGACACTGAGAGTCATGGAAGAGGGAGAGAGAAACACTGAGAGACATGGAAGGGGGAGAGAGAAACACTGAGAGACATGGAATGGGGAGAGAGAAACACTGAGAGACATGGAAGGGGGAGAGAGAAACACTGAGAGACATGGAATGGGGAGAGAGAAACACTGAGGGACATAGAAGGGAGGGAGAGAGAGACACTGAGAGACATGGAAGGGGGAGAGAGAAACACTGAGAGACATGGAATGGGGAGAGAGAAACACTGAGAGACATGGAAGGGGGAGAGAGAAACACTGAGGGACATAGAAGGGAGGGAGAGAGAGAGACACTGAGAGACATGGAAGGGAGGGAGAGAGACATGGAAGGGAGGAGATACTGATAGACATAGAAGGAGGAGAGAGAGACACTGAGGGACATAGAAGGGAGGGAGAGAGACATAGAAGGGGGAGAGAGAGAGACACTGAGAGACATAGAAGGGGGGGGAGAAACACTGAGAGACATAGAAGGTGGAGAGACACTGGGAGACAGAAGGGAGGAGAGAGACACACTGAGAGACATAGAAGGGGGAGAGAGAAACACAGAGACATAGAAGGGGGGGAGACACTGAGAGACATAGAAGGTGGGGAGTGAGACACTGAGAGACATACAAGGGGGGGAGACACTGAGAGACATACAAGGGGGGGAGACACTGAGAGACAGAATGTGGAGAGAGACACTGAGAGACATAGAAGGTGGGGAGTGAGACACTGAGAGACATAGAAGGTGGGGAGAGAGAGACATAGAAGGAGGAGAGAGAGAGAGACACTGAGAGACATAGAAGTGGGGAGAGAGAGACACTGAGAGACATAGAGGGGGAGAGAGAGGGGTGCGAGCAGAAATCCGACAGAAGTGCCAGCGTGATGCTGATTTCCGCCCTTAGCGCGACAGAAACAGAATTGCACCGGTTACATAAGTCGGAGAATGTCGGTTCTCCCGACAAAACACCCTGTTTAGTCTGGGAGAATGGGCATTCTCCGACTTACCACTGCGCTGTATTGAATAGCGCTATTCAACTGTCATCGAATTGAATCGTGCCCATCGAAGGGGACACACACTGACAGATATTGAAGGGGAGACAGAGAGACACTAAGAGACATAGAAAAAGAGGGGGAGACGCACAAATAGACACAGAATGAAGGGGGGAGACACACTGAGACAAAATGAAGGGGAGGGGAGACACAGAGACATAGAATGTGATGGTGTGCTGAGAGATGTTGCAGGGGTAGGTGATGGTGTGCTGAGAGACGTCGCAGGGGTAGGTTATGGTGTGCTGAGAGATGTTGCAGGGGTAGGTGATAGTGTGCTGAGAGATGTCGCAGGGGTAGGTGATAGTGTGCTGAGAGATGTCGCAGGGGTAGATGATGGCGTGCTGAGAAATGATGCAGGGGGAGGTGATGGTGTGCTGAGAGACGATGCAGGGGGAGGTGATGGTGTGCTGAGAGACGTCGCAGGGGTAGGTGATAGTGTGCTGAGAGATGATGCAGGGAGAGGTGATGGTGTGCTGAGAGACGTCGCAGGGGTAGGTGATAGTGTGCTGAGAGATGATGCAGGGAGAGGTGATGGTGTGCTGAGAGATGTTGCAGGGGTAGGTGATAGTGTGCAGAGAGATGTCGCAGGGGGAGGTGATGGTGTGCTGAGAGACGTTGCAGGGGTAGGTGATGGTGTGCTGAGAGACGTCGCAGGGGTAGGTGATAGTGTGCTGAGAGATGTCACAGGGGGAGGTGATGGTGTGCTGAGAGACGTTGCAGGGGTAGGTGATAGTGTGCTGAGAGATGTCGCAGGGGGAGGTGATGGTGTGCTGAGAGACGTTGCAGGGGTAGGTGATAGTGTGCTGAGAGATGTCGCAGGGGGAGGTGATGGTGTGCTGAGAGATGTCGCAGGGGGAGGTGATGGTGTGCTGAAACACGATGTAGGGGGGAGATGATGGTGTGCTGAGAGATGTCACGGGGAGGTGATGGGGTGCTGAGAGATGTCACAGGGGGAGGTGATGGCGTGCTCAGAGATGTCACAGGTGGTGGTGATGGTGTGCTGAGAGACGTCGCAGGGGGAGGTGATGGTGTGCTTAAAGACGATGTAGGGAGGAGATGATGGTGTGCTGAGAGATGTCGCAGGGGTAGGTGATAGTGTGCTGAGAGACGTCACAGGGAGAGGTGATGGTGTGCTGAGAGATGTCACAGGGGGAGGTGATGGTGTGCTGAGAGATGTCGCAGGGGAGGTGATGGTGTGCTGAGAGATGTCGCAGGGGTAGATGATGGCGTGCTGAGAAATGATGCAGGGGGAGGTGATGGTGTGCTGAGAGACGTCGCAGGGGTAGGTGATAGTGTGCTGAGAGATGATGCAGGGAGAGGTGATGGTGTGCTGAGAGACGTCGCAGGGGTAGGTGATAGTGTGCTGAGAGATGATGCAGGGAGAGGTGATGGTGTGCAGAGAGATGTCGCAGGGGGAGGTGATGGTGTGCTGAGAGACGTCGCAGGGGTAGGTGATGGTGTGCTGAGAGACGTCGCAGGGGTAGGTGATAGTGTGCTGAGAGATGTCACAGGGGGAGGTGATGGTGTGCTGAGAGACGTTGCAGGGGTAGGTGATAGTGTGCTGAGAGATGTCGCAGGGGGAGGTGATGGTGTGCTGAGAGACGTTGCAGGGGTAGGTGATAGTGTGCTGAGAGATGTCGCAGGGGGAGGTGATGGTGTGCTGAGAGATGTCGCAGGGGGAGGTGATGGTGTGCTGAAACACGATGTAGGGGGGAGATGATGGTGTGCTGAGAGATGTCACGGGGAGGTGATGGGGTGCTGAGAGATGTCACAGGGGGAGGTGATGGCGTGCTCAGAGATGTCACAGGTGGTGGTGATGGTGTGCTGAGAGACGTCGCAGGGGGAGGTGATGGTGTGCTGAAAGACGATGTAGGGAGGAGATGATGGTGTGCTGAGAGATGTCGCAGGGGTAGGTGATAGTGTGCTGAGAGACGTCACAGGGAGAGGTGATGGTGTGCTGAGAGATGTCACAGGGGGAGGTGATGGTGTGCTGAGAGATGTCGCAGGGGAGGTGATGGTGTGCTGAGAGACTGTGCAGGGGTAGGTGATAGTGTGCTGAGAGATGTTGCACGGGTAGGTGATGGTGTGCTGAAAGACGATGTAGGTGGGAGGTGATGGTGTGCTGAGAGATGTCGCAGGGGTAGGTGATAGTGTGCTGAGAGACGTTGCAGGGGTAGGTGATAGTGTGCTGAGAGATGTCACAGGGGGAGGTGATGGTGTGCTGAGAGACGTCGCAGGGGTAGGTGATAGTGTGCTGAGAGATGTCGCACGGGGAGGTGATGGTGTGCTGAGAGACGTCGCAGGGGTAGGTGATAGTGTGCTGAGAAATGTCACAGGGGGAGGTGATGGTGTGCTGAGAGACGTCGCAGGGGGAGGTGATGGTGTGCTGAGTGATGATGCAGGGGGAGGTGATGGTGTGCTGATAGACGTCGCAGGGTGAGTTGATGGTGTGCTGAAAGACGATGTAGGGGGGAGATGATGGTGTGCTGAGAGACGTCGCAAGGGTAGGTGATGGTGTGCTGAGAGATGTCGCAGGGGTAGGTGATGGTGTGCTGAGAGACGTCGCAGGGGTGATAGTGTGCTGAGAGATGTCACAGGGGGAGGTGATGGTGTGCTGAGAGACGTCACAGGGGTAGGTGATAGTGTGCTGAGAGATGTCGCAGGGGGAGGTGATGGTGTGCTGAGAGACGTCGCAGGGGTGGGTGATAGTGTGCTGAGAGATGTCACAGGGGGAGGTGATGGTGTGCTGAGAGATGTCGCAGGGGTAGGTGATGGTGTGCTGAGAGACGTCGCAGGGGTAGGTGATAGTGTGCTGAGAGATGTCGCAGGGGGAGGTGATGGTGTGCTGAGAGACAATGCAGGGGTAGGTGATGGTGTGCAGAGAGATGTCGCAGGGGTAGGTGATGGTGTGCAGAGAGATGTCGCAGGGGGAGGTGATGGTGTGCAGAGAGATGTCGCAGGGGGAGGTGATGTTGTGCTGAGAGACTTTGCAGGGGTAGGTGATGGTGTGCTGAGAGACGTCGAAGGGGGTGGTGATGGTGTGATGAGAGACGTCGCAGGGGGAGGTGATGGTGTGCTGAGAGACGTCGCAGGGGGAGGTGATAGTGTGCTGAGAGATATCACAGGGGGAGGTGATAGTGTGCTGAGAGATGTCGCAGGGGGAGGTGATAGTGTGCTGAGAGACGTCGCAGGGGGAGGTGATGGTGTGCTGAGAGACGTCGCAGAGGGAGATGATGGTGTGCTGAGAGACGTCGCAGGGGTAGGTGATGGTGTGCTGAGAGATGTCGCAGGGGTAGGTGATGGTGTGCTGAGAGATGTTGCAGGGGTAGGTGATGGTGTGCTGAGAGAAGTCGCAGGGGTAGGTGATAGTGTGCTGAGAGATGTTGCAGGGCTAGGTGATAGTGTGCTGAGAGACGTCGCAGGGGGAGGTGATGGTGTGCTGAGAGACGTCGCAGGGGGAGGTGATGGTGTGCTGAAAGACGATGTAGGGGGGAGATGATGGTGTGCTGAGAGACGTCGCAGGGGGAGGTGATGGTGTGCTGAGAGACGTCGCAGAGGGAGATGATGGTGTGCTGAGAGACGTCGCAGGGGGAGGTGATGGTGTGCTGAGAGACATCGCAGGGGGAGGTGATGGCGTGCTGAGTGATGATGCAGGGGGAGGTGATGGTGTGCTGAGAGATGTCGCAGGGGGAGGTGATGGTGTGCTGAGAGATGTCGCAGGGGTAGGTGATGGTGTGCTGAGAGATGTCGCAGGGGTAGGTGATGGTGTGCTGAGACATGTTGCAGGGGTAGGTGATGGTGTGCTGAGAGACGTCGCATGGGTTATGTGATAGTGTGCTGAGAGATGTTGCAGGGGTAGGTGATAGTGTGCTGAGTGATGATGCAGGGAGAGGTGATGGTGTGCTGAGAGACATCGCAGGGGGAGGTGATGGTGTGCTTAAAGACGATGTAGGGGGGAGATGATGGTGTGCTGAGAGACGTCGCAGGGTTAGGTGATAGTGTGCTGAGAGATGTCACAGGGGGAGGTGATGGTGTGCTGAGAGACGTCGCAGGGGGAGGTGATGGTGTGCTGAGAGACGTCGCAGAGGGAGATGATGGTGTGCTGAGAGACGTCGCAGGGGGAGGTGATGGTGTGCTGAGAGACATCGCAGGGGGAGGTGATGGCGTGCTGAGTGATGATGCAGGGGGAGGTGATGGCGTGCTGAGAGACGTCGCAGGGGGAGGTGATGGTGTGCTGAAAGACGATGTAGGGGGGAGATGATGGTGTGCTGAGAGACGTCGCAGGGGTAGGTGATAGTGTGCTGAGAGACGTCGCAGGGGTAGGTGATAGTGTGCTGAGAGATGTCACAGGGGGAGGTGATGGTGTGCTGAGAGACGTCGCAGGGGGAGGTGATGGTGTGCTGAGAGACGTCGCAGAGGGAGATGATGGTGTGCTGAGAGATGTCGCAGGGGGAGGTGATGGTGTGCTGAGAGACGTCGCAGGGGGAGGTGATAGTGTGCTGAGAGATGTCGCACGGGGAGGTGATGGTGTGCTGAGAGACGTCGCAGGGGTAGGTGATAGTGTGCTGAGAAATGTCACAGGGGGAGGTGATGGTGTGCTGAGAGACGTCGCAGGGGGAGGTGATGGTGTGCTGAGTGATGATGCAGGGGGAGGTGATGGTGTGCTGAGAGACGTCGCAGGGTGAGTTGATGGTGTGCTGAAAGACGATGTAGGGGGGAGATGATGGTGTGCTGAGAGACGTCGCAAGGGTAGGTGATGGTGTGCTGAGAGATGTCGCAGGGGTAGGTGATGGTGTACTGAGAGACGTCGCAGGGGTAGGTGATAGTGTGCTGAGAGATGTCACAGGGGGAGGTGATGGTGTGCTGAGAGACGTCGCAGGGGTAGGTGATAGTGTGCTGAGAGATGTCGCAGGGGGAGGTGATGGTGTGCTGAGAGACGTCGCAGGGGTGGGTGATAGTGTGCTGAGAGATGTCACAGGGGGAGGTGATGGTGTGCTGAGAGATGTCGCAGGGGTAGGTGATGGTGTGCTGAGAGACGTCGCAGGGGTAGGTGATAGTGTGCTGAGAGATGTCGCAGGAGGAGGTGATGGTGTGCTGAGAGACAATGCAGGGGTAGGTGATGGTGTGCAGAGAGATGTCGCAGGGGGAGGTGATGGTGTGCTGAGAGACTTTGCAGGGGGAGGTGATGGTGTGCAGAGAGATGTCGCAGGGGGAGGTGATGTTGTGCTGAGAGACTTTGCAGGGGTAGGTGATGGTGTGCTGAGAGACGTCGCAGGGGGTGGTGATGGTGTGATGAGAGACGTCGCAGGGGGAGGTGATGGTGTGCTGAGAGACGTCGCAGGGGGAGGTGATAGTGTGCTGAGAGATATCACAGGGGGAGGTGATAGTGTGCTGAGAGATGTCGCAGGGGGAGGTGATAGTGTGCTGAGAGACGTCGCAGGGGGAGGTGATGGTGTGCTGAGAGACGTCGCAGAGGGAGATGATGGTGTGCTGAGAGACGTCGCAGGGGTAGGTGATGGTGTGCTGAGAGATGTCGCAGGGGTAGGTGATGGTGTGCTGAGAGATGTTGCAGGGGTAGGTGATGGTGTGCTGAGAGACGTCGCAGGGGTAGGTGATAGTGTGCTGAGAGATGTTGCAGGGCTAGGTGATAGTGTGCTGAGAGACGTCGCAGGGGGAGGTGATGGTGTGCTGAGAGACGTCGCAGGGGGAGGTGATGGTGTGCTGAAAGACGATGTAGGGGGGAGATGATGGTGTGCTGAGAGACGTCGCAGGGGTAGGTGATAGTGTGCTGAGAGATGTCGCAGGGGGAGGTGATGGTGTGCTGAGAGATGTCGCAGGGGGAGGTGATGGTGTGCTGAGAGATGTCGCAGGGGTAGGTGATGGTGTGCTGAGAGATGTCGCAGGGGTAGGTGATGGTGTGCTGAGAGATGTTGCAGGGGTAGGTGATGGTGTGCTGAGAGACGTCGCATGGGTTAGGTGATAGTGTGCTGAGAGATGTTGCAGGGGTAGGTGATAGTGTGCTGAGTGATGATGCAGGGAGAGGTGATGGTGTGCTGAGAGACGTCGCAGGGGGAGGTGATGGTGTGCTTAAAGACGATGTAGGGGGGAGATGATGGTGTGCTGAGAGACGTCGCAGAGTTAGGTGATAGTGTGCTGAGAGATGTCACAGGGGGAGGTGATGGTGTGCTGAGAGACGTCGCAGGGGGAGGTGATGGTGTGCTGAGAGACGTCGCAGAGGGAGATGATGGTGTGCTGAGAGACGTCGCAGGGGGAGGTGATGGTGTGCTGAGAGACATCGCAGGGGGAGGTGATGGCGTGCTGAGAGATGTCGCGGGGGGGGGTGATGGTGTGCTGAAAGACGATGTAGGGGGAGATGATGGTGTGCTGAGAGACGTCGCATAGGTAGGTGATAGTGTGCTGAGAGATGTCACAGGGGGAGGTGATAGTGTGCTGAGAGATGTCGCAGGGGGAGGTGATAGTGTGCTGAGAGATGTCGCAGTGGGAGGTGATGGTGTGCTGAGAGACGTCGCAGGGGGAGGTGATGGTGTGCTGAGAGACATCGCAGGGGGAGGTGATGGCGTGCTGAGAGATGTTGCAGGGGTAGGTGATGGTGTGCTGAGAGATGTCGCAGGGGTAGGTGATGGTGTGCTGAGAGATGTTGCAGGGGTAGGTGATGGTGTGCTGAGAGACGTCGCAGGGGTAGGTGATAGTGTGCTGAGAGATGTTGCAGGGCTAGGTGATAGTGTGCTGAGAGACGTCGCAGGGGGAGGTGATGGTGTGCTGAGAGACGTCGCAGGGGGAGGTGATGGTGTGCTGAGTGATGATGCAGGGGGAGGTGATGGTGTGCTGAGAGACGTCGCAGGGGGAGGTGATGGTGTGCTTAAAGACGATGTAGGGGGGAGATGATGGTGTGCTGAGAGACGTCGCAGGGTTAGGTGATAGTGTGCTGAGAGATGTCACAGGGGGAGGTGATGGTGTGCTGAGAGACGTCGCAGGGGGAGGTGATGGTGTGCTGAGAGATGTCGCTGGGGTAGGTGATAGTGTGCTGAGAGATGTTGCATGGGGAGGTGATGGTGTGCTGAGAGACGTCGCAGGGGGAGGTGATGGTGTGCTGAGAGACGTCGCAGAGGAAGATGATGGTGTGCTGAGAGACGTCGCAGGGGTAGGTGATAGTGTGCTGAGAGATGCTGCAGGGGGAGGTGATGGTGTGCTGAGAGACGTCGCAGGGGGAGGTGATGGTGTGCTGAGAGACGTCGCAGGGGTAGGTGATTGTGTGCTGAGAGATGTCGCACGGGGAGGTGATAGTGTGGTGAGAGATGTCGCAGGTGGAGGTGATGGTCTGCTGAGAGACGTTGCATGGGGAGATGATGGTGTGCTGAGAGACGATGCAGAGGGAGGTGATGGTGTGCTGAGAGACGTTGCAGGGGGAGGTGATGGTGTGCTCAGAGACGACACGGGGTAGGTGATGGTATGCTGAGAGATGATGCAGGGAGAGGTGATGGTGTGCTGAAGACGATGCAGGGGGTAGGTGATGGTGTGCTGACAGATGATGCAGGGGTAGGTGATGGTGTGCTGAGAGATGATACAGGGGGTAGGTCATGGTGTGCTGAGAGATGTCGCAGGGGGAGGTGATGGTGTGCTGAAAGACGATGTAGGGGGGAGATGATGGTGTGCTGAGAGACGTCGCAGGGGTAGGTGATAGTGTGCTGAGAGATGTCGCAGGGGGAGGTGATGGTGTGCTGAGAGATGTCGCAGGGGGAGGTGATGGTGTGCTGAGAGATGTCGCAGGGGTAGGTGATGGTGTGCTGAGAGATGTTGCAGGGGTAGGTGATGGTGTGCTGAGAGATGTTGCAGGGGTTGGTGATGGTGTGCTGAGAGACGTCGCATGGGTTAGGTGATAGTGTGCTGAGAGACATCGCAGGGGGTGGGTGATGGTGTGCTGAAAGACGATGTAGGGGGGAGATGATGGTGTGCTGAGAGACGTCGCAGGGGTAGGTGATAGTGTGCTGAGAGATATCACAGAGGGAGGTGATAGTGTGCTGAGAGATGTCGCAGGGGGAGGTGATAGTGTGCTGAGAGATGTGTCGCAGGGGGAGGTGATGGTGTGCTGAGAGAAGTCGCAGGGGGAGGTGATGGTGTGCTGAGAGACATCGCAGGGGGAGGTGATGGCGTGCTGAGAGATGTCGCAGGGGTAGGTGATGGTGTGCTGAGAGATGTCGCAGGGGTAGGTGATGGTGTGCTGAGAGATGTTGCAGGGGTAGGTGATAGTGTGCTGAGAGATGTTGCAGGGGGAGGTGATGGTGTGCTGAGAGACGTCGCAGGGGGAGTTGATGGTGTGCTGAGAGATGTTGCAGGGGTAGGTGATGGTGTGCTGAGAGACATCGCAGGGGTAGGTGATAGTGTGCTGAGAGACATCGCAGGGGTAGGTGATGGTGTGCTGAGAGACGTCGCAGGGGGAGGTGATGGTGTGCTGAGAGACGTCGCAGGGGGAGGTGATGGTGTGCTGAGAGACGTCGCAGGGGGAGCCCACTCGCAAAGACTCAATATTAGATTTGATTCTTACAAATGGTGATAGGATATCTGATATATATGTGGGTGAGCACCTGGGATCCAGTGATCATCAAGCAGTATGGTTTAGTATAAAGACAGGATACAACTCCTGTCACACAAAAACAAAGGTGTTGGATTTTAGAAATGCTGACTTTGCTAAAATGGGGAGATGTTTAAGTGATTCATTGGTGGACTGGAAGAACTTGGAAGGAGTGCAGGAGAGGTGGGAAAAACTGAAAAGTGCAATACTAAGGTCAACAGACCTTTGTATCAAAAGGGTTAGGAAAAGCACCAGGAAAAGGAAGCCAGTGTGGTTCACAAAAGAAGTATCAACTAGTGTGAAAGCAAAAAAGATGGCTTTTAGGAAATACAAACAGACTCAAAATAATAACGACAAAGAGGTGTATCTTGACAGACGGAAGGATGCAAAGAAAGTGATCAGACGTGCAAAGGCAGAAGCTGAGGAGAAAATGGCCCAGTCGGTAGATAAAGGGGGCAAAACTTTTTTTTAAGTATATAAGTGAAAGGAGAAAATCAAATGGAGGAATAATAAGACTTAAGACAGAGAGTGAGCATTTGGTGGAGGGAGACAAGGCAATAGCAGATCACCTAAATAATTATTTTTGCTCAGTATTTACTACAGAAGAAGGGATGGGGCCACAGTTAAGTTGCAAGGACATTCATAAAAATAAAGTAGATGAAAATACATTTACAGAGGAGAAGGTCCGAACAGAACTTTCAAAACTAAAAGTGGATAAATCAATGGGACCAGATGGGATACACCCAAGGATACTCAAAGAGCTAAAAGATGTGCTGGTTACACCTTTGACAGAATTATTTAACCAGTCACTAAATACAGGTGCTATTCCAGAGGACTGGAAAAGAGCAAATGTAGTTCCACTGCACAAAAGTGGAAGCAAGGAAGAAGCAAGTAACTACAGACCAGTAAGCCTTACATCAGTAGTAGGGAAAGTAATGGAAAAACTATTAAAAGAAAGAGTAGTGGAATATCTTAAATCAAACAACTTACAGGATCCAAAACAGCATGGATTTACTGGTGGGAGATCATGCCAAACAAATCTTATTGACTTTTTTGACTCTGTGACGAAAATAATAGATCAAGGGGGAGCTGTAGATGTAGCAGATCTAGACTTTAGTAAGGCATTTGACACTGTCCCACATCGCAGACTGCTAAATAAACTTGAAAGCCTGGGGGTGAATTATAAATCAGTTAAATGGATAAGAACCTGGTTGCAGGACAGGAAACAGACAGTCGTAGTTAATGGAGTGCAATCTATGGAGGGAAATGTTACCAGTGGAGTACCCCAAGGATCTGTACTTGGTCCAGTTCTCTTTAATATCTTTGTTGGTGACATTGCAGATGGTATTGAAGGGAAGGTATGCCTTTTTGCAGATGATACAAAGATATGCAACAGGGTAGACACACCGGGAGGGGTAAAACAAATGATTAATGACCTAGGTAGGCTTGAGAAATGGTCAAGAACGTGGCAACTACAGTTTAATGCTAAAAAATGCAAAATCATGCACTTGGGTCTCAAAAACCCAAAGGCTAAATATAGTATCAAGGGTACTATAATGGAAACTACTGAGGAGGAAAGAGATTTAGGAGTCACTATTTAAAGTGACTTGAAGGCAGGAAAGCAATGCAACAAAGCAATGAGAAAGGCAAGTCAGATGCTTGGTTGCATAGGGAGAGGAATCAGTAGCAGGAAAAAAGAAGTGATAATGCCACTGTATAGGTCATTGGTACGGCCCCACCTGGAATACTGTGTCCAGTTCTGGAGACCCTATCTCCAGAAGGATATAAATACATTAGCCTTTGGGTTTTTGAGACCCAAGTGCATGATTTTGCATTTTTTAGCATTAAACTGTAGTTGCCACGTTCTTGACCATTTCTCAAGCCTACCTAGGTCATTACAAAGAAGGGCACAAAGAAGGGCAACTAAAATGGTGCATGGCCTACATCACAAAACTTACCCGGAAAGGCTAAAAGATCTTAACATGTATAGGCCCTCATTCCGAGTTGCTCGCTCGCTAGCCGCTTTTCGCAGCAGTACACACGCTAAGCCGCCGCCCTCTGGGAGTGTATCTTAGCTTAGCAGAATTGCGAACAAAGTATTCGCAATATTGCGAAAAGATTTTTCTGTGCAGTTTCTGAGTAGCTCGAGACTTACTCTTCCAGTGCGATCAGTTCAGTGCTTGTCGTTCCTGGTTTGACGTCACAAACACACCCAGCGTTCGCCCAGACACTCCCCCGTTTCTCCAGCCACTCTCGCGTTTTCCCCAGAAACGGCAGCGTTTTTTCACACACTCCCATAAAACGGCCAGTTTCCGCCCAGAAACACCCACTTCCTGTCAATCACACTCCGATCACCAGAACGAAGAAAAAACCTCGTAATGCTGTGAGTAAAATACCAAACTTCTTAGCAAATTTACTTTGGCGCAGTCGCAGTGCGAACATTGCGCATGCGCAATTAGCGGAAAATCGCTGCGATGCGAAGAAAATTACCGAGCGAACAACTCGGAATGAGGGCCATAGTTTGGAGGAGAGAAGGGAAAGGGGGGACATGATAGAAACTTTCAAATATATCAAGGGTCTTAACAAAGTTCAGAAGGGAAACATTCTTCAAAAGAAAAGAAGTATTAGAACTCGAGGGCATACATTGAGACTGGAGGGGGGGGGGGGTTCAGGGGAAATTTAAGGAAAAATTACTTCACAGAAAGGGTAGTGGATAAGTGGAATAGCCTCCCATCAGAGGTGGTAGAGGCTAAGACTGTAGGGCAATTTAAACATGCTTGGGACAGGCATATGAATATCCTTACAAAGAATTAAGGTTAAAAAAGGGTTGAGATTGCCTAAAGGATAAAATAAAAAAGGGGCAGACTAGATGGGCCAAGTGGTTCTTATCTGCCGTCAAATTCTATGTTTCTATGATGGTGTGCTGAGTGATGATGCAGGGGGAGGTGATGGCGTGCTGAGAGACGTTGCAGGGGGGGGGGGGGTGATGGTGTGCTGAAAGACGATGTAGAGGGGAGATGATGGTGTGCTGAGAGACGTCGCAGGGGTATGTGATAGTGTGCTGAGAGATATCACAGGGGGAGGTGATAGTGTGCTGAGAGATGTCGCAGGGGGAGGTGATAGTGTGCTGAGAGATGTCGCAGGGGGAGGTGATGGTGTGCTGAGAGACGTCGCAGGGGGAGGTGATGGTGTGCTGAGAGATGTCGCAGGGGGAGGTGATAGTGTGCTGAGAGATGTCGCAGGGGGAGGTGATAGTGTGCTGAGAGATGTCGCAGGGGGAGGTGATAGTGTGCTGAGAGATGTCGCAGGGGGAGGTGATGGTGTGCTGAGAGATGTCGCAGGGGGAGGTGATAGTGTGCTGAGAGATGTCGCAGGGGGAGGTGATGGTGTGCTGAGAGACGTCGCAGGGGGAGGTGATGGTGTGCTGAGAGATATCGCAGGGGGAGGTGATGGCGTGCTGAGAGATGTCGCAGGGGTAGGTGATGGTGTGCTGAGAGATGTCGCAGGGGTAGGTGATGGTGTGCTGAGAGATGTTGCAGGGGTAGGTGATGGTGTGCTGATAGACGTCGCAGGGGTAGGTGATAGTGTGCTGAGAGATGTTGCAGGGGTAGGTGATAGTGTGCTGAGAGACGTCGCAGGGGGAGGTGATGGTGTGCTGAGAGACGTCGCAGGGGTAGGTGAGGGTGTGCTGAGAGACGTCGCAGGGGGAGGTGATGGTGTGCTGAGTGATGATGCAGGGGGAGGTGATGGTGTGCTGAGAGACGTCGCAGGGGGAGGTGATGGTGTGCTTAAAGACGATGTAGGGGGGAGATGATGGTGTGCTGAGAGACGTCGCAGGAGTAGGTGATAGTGTGCTGAGAGATGTCACAGGGGGAGGTGATGGTGTGCTGAGAGACGTCGCAGAGGGAGATGATGGTGTGCTGAGAGACGTCGCAGGGGTAGGTGATAGTGTGCTGAGAGATGTTGCAGGGGGAGGTGATGGTGTGCTGAGAGACGTCACAGGGGGAGGTGATGGTGTGCTGAGAGACGTCACAGGGGGAGGTGATGGTGTGCTGAGAGACGTCGCAGGGGGAGGTGATGGTGTGCTGAGAGACGTCGCAGGAGGAGGTGATGGTGTGCTGAGAGACGTCGCAGGGGTAGGTGAGGGTGTGCTGAGAGACGTCGCAGGGGTAGGTGATAGTGTGCTGAGAGATGTCGCACGGGGAGGTGATAGTGTGCTTAGAGATGTCGCAGGTGGAGGTGATGGTGTGCTGAGAGACGTCGCAGGGGTAGGTGAGGGTGTGCTGAGAGACGTCGCAGGGGTAGGTGATAGTGTGCTGAGAGATGTCGCAGGGGGAGGTGATGGTGTGCTGAGAGACGTCGCAGGGGGAGGTGATGGTGTGCTGAGAGACGTTGCAGTGGGGGGTGATGGTGTGCTGAGAGACGATGCAGGGGGAGGTGATGGTGTGCTCAGAGACGACACGGGGTAGGTGATGGTGTGCTGAGAGACGTCGCAGGGGGTGCCAGATACACATATGCCCCCAAAGTGCCAGATATGCCCCCACAGTGCTAGATATGCCCCCACGGTGCCAGATACACATATGCCCCCACAGTGCCAGATACGCCCCCACAGTGCTAGATATGCCCCCACGGTGCCAGATACACATATGCCCCCGCAGTGCCAGATATGCCCTCACATTGCCAGATACACATGCCCCAACAGTGCTAGATATGCCCCCACACTACCAGATACACATATTCCCCATGGTGCCAGATATGCCCCCCCATTGCTAGATATGCCCCCACAGTGCCAGATACACATATTCCCCCACGTTGCCAGATATGCCCCCACATTGCCAGATACACATGCCCCCATGGTGCCTGATATGCCCCCACAGTGCTAGAGATTCCCCCACAGTGCCAGTTTAGATATTTTTACCTGCGCGTTGCCAGGGGTTTCATGCGCGTTGCCAGGGGTTTCATGCGCGTTGCAGGGATTTTATGCTCTGGGATCCATGCTCGTTGCCACAGGGAATGCTCATTGCCTAGGGGTAGCTAGGGATGGCTACTGACCATCGATGTTATCCATCGAGGGTGACCATCGATTGATAACCCACCGATGGCCATCCCTAGCATTTGCTGGTGGGCACTAGCCCGCCAGCACTATAATGCTCTCCCCTTCCCTCCTCCCCTGTACTCAGCATAAGGAGGAGGGAGGGGGAGAGGGGCCCACTGCTGTCAAAGGGCCCAAAGCCAGCGGCATTTCACCTCTTCACTGGCATGCCACTGAAGAGGTGAAATGCCGCCGGCTTTGGGCCCCTTGACAACGGTGGGCCCCAGTGCAAGGCACTGCTTGCACAGGCGGTAATTCCGCTACTGCTTCAGAGGTTCCACAGTGTGAGAAACCATCATACAGGTAAGGTACATGTGCAATTAAAAAGAATGATGCCAGTGTGATGTGAATCAGGTGGCGTGTCATGTTGGCACGCCCCATTTTCAGTGGCTATGCCCCTTCTGGTATGTGACCACGCCCCTTGGTGCGCGGCCACGCCCGTTTTTCTCAACGCGCGCCTTTGGCGCACATACATGTTTTATAGTTTTGTTGTTTTTCTTCTTTTTTTCATCTTGCTCCGTAAACCCTAGTTACGCCTCTGGGATCCGAAATTGCCTGTTTCCTGATACCAACCCGAGTGTTACCAGCATATGACGGTCACCGAGGCTTCCCCAATGCCTTGTACATAGGTCAAGATACGTTCTGTGAGCTGGGACATGAACGTAACGCTGACGCAGCGCCTACACGCTCTGACCGTGCAAGAACTGAGGCGTCCACTTTGAAGGTTTGTGAATGCTGCAATACGGCTCGGTGCGCACAATGGAAAGTTGCACCAGCCTTCAAGCTAGTTGCAGACTTTCCTCCAAAGTGAGCGATTATTATGCTTCCGAGTTCACACCCAGGAACGGCTAATACATTTTCACAACACTGCGCATCCCAACCGCCACTGCGACTCAGTGCGCACGGACTCTGGATGCAGGTGCTGGAGACAGACAACTCACGACTGCATCCGACAAAATAGTGCTATGGCACCCACAAATGTCTAGTTACACCTCCGTGTCAGGGCAAGTTGAGACTTGTAGTTCCACACAACTGAACAGCCACGGCGAGCCTGCCTATGTACTAATGCACAAACCAGCAATTACAGACCTAAAATGAAAGAACCTCAATATAAATATTTGCCCTCTTGGCATTGTCCCCTGTCCTCGGAATTTAATGTCACGGCTCTCAGCGATTGTTGATAATTGAAGGGAAGGTCCATTAAACATGTCACTGTCATTACTACAGTCGTCCTTGGAGGAAATGACTTTTTAATTACAATGCTATGCGCTAAATATTGTTCCCTCTCTATAATCCCTTAATCTTATTATACCGCTGTCATAACTCAGACAGTACATCAAAGGGAGGCCACGCAGACGTATTGCTGGGGAGATCAGTGTGGGATAAGTGCTTTGTGAACCTAGATTGTGTACATTTATTGCGTGTACGTGTCCAGCTCACCGGCTTCATCTCCTGAGGACCAGGGAAGAGGCGCGCTTTCATGGTGCAATATGATCTGCTGGCGTTTAACGTGGACCCGTGTTAGGATAGTCTTAGTTGCCGTCTACAGGGGGATTGTATTTTCGCCGTGTAAGTGTGCGATTGCATGCGTACACCGAGCTGCAAAAATCCAGTGTGTGCGCAGCCCAGGACTTACTCCTCCAGTGCGATGAGAACGGGCTGATGGGGGTCGGAGCTGACGTCAGACACCTTCCCTGAAAACGTTTGGGAACGCCTGCGTTTTTTCCGGACACTCCCGCTAAATGGTCAGTTACCACCCACAAACGGCCTCCTCCCCCTCCCCCACCACTTTGTGAACGCCCGTGCTATCGGATTTTTTGCACTATCCCGTCGCTGACCGGCGATGCCCTTTGTTGTTGTCCGACGTGCGTGCGCATCGCGGTGTATACGCATGCGCTGAATCGCCCCCCAAGTCTCCTGCTGTTTTGCAGTTTTTGCTTTTTGAAAAAATGATATAAGAATAAAAAGATTAAAAAAACAATAAAAACACAGAGATCTTGGATCAAGATCCGCAGAAGCTGGCCACACGGATAATGCTTCTAGAGGTTCAACACGGCTGTTAGGTGACGTGGTTGCTAACAGTTCGCTTTCTTAAATACAGTCATAATACTGCGCCTGTCCCCGGACAAAACTCGTGGCGATTCTTATTTCCAGAAAGAACAATCTGATCTGTACAACCAGATCTTCCACAATTTCATCTCTCCATCCCATGCGAGATGGGATCTGTGAAAGACGTGATCCAGCTAGCGTTATGATGGCACGAGACCGATACAGCTACTTCTCATCTGTTTGGGGGTGTGTGGATCATAGCGTCGACAGTAACTAGGTCGACAGTCATTAGGTCAACCGCTAATGGTCGACAGTGACTAGGTCGACATTGAAAAGATTGACATTAGTTTTTTTATATTTTTTTTGGGTGCCGTTTTCTTTGTAAAGTGACCGAGAACCCCAATTAGCGCACCGTGTCCCCTCGCATGGCTCGAATCGCTCGCCATGCTTCGGGCAAGGTGCCTCGCTCCGCTACCGCTGCTCTCTGCACAGGTTACCGTTCCCAATCGTAGTCCACGTGGATCGTAAAGTATGAAAAAGTTCAAAAATGTTTTACATTTTTGAAAAACTCACGTCGACCTTTCCGTGTGTCGACCTTTGCCATGTCAACCTACCTCGTGTCGACCAATAGCAGTCGACCTGAGGAGTGTCGACCTAAAGACCGGATAGCTCTTGGGGAAAGGCGTGCTTGTATATTAGAGTTTCGGTGTCTCCAGTATCTGCCGGCGTTGCTCCTCTCGCAGCTGTACAGTAACCCTGCTCTGTGCCATCTGGCAGGCCCTGGCATGAGAAGAAGCATTGCCTCCCATTGCTGGAACAGCTTCAGGGAGGTAGTGTGGAAGATATTCCCATTGAGGCTGTCACAGATAATCCCTGTCGAACAGCCCAAACCAAAACATCTCATTGTGTTTGGCCGGCACTGCATATTTTCCCAGCTATACAGCTCAGCGCTGCAGCAACCAACTGGAAATCCTACTGGGGCACAATGATATCCTCGGCATGCAACCCCTGGGACCTCCGACTAACCCCTCCAACCGCAGAACCCCTTTGATGACTGGAGTGCATTGTGTGCCAGCGCTGTGCATAGGAAACACTGGTGGCAGAGCGACCCACAAACCAGCGTGCTGCAGAAGGTCGCTTGGTGCTGGGAAGATTCCAGAGGATAAATATACAAATGATGGGCACAATAACGGAGGAGTTTATTATCGCATAAATCCCGGGGTAATATCGACCCATTGTCAGCTGTACAAATTACTACCCCATGTAGTCAAAGTATAACTGTATCAGTGTAACTATAGTATATGTTATGAGGAGGAGATTTATCAAAGCTTAGAGAGAGATAAGGTGGAGAGAGTCAGCCAATCAGCTCCTAACTGACATGTTACAGGCTGGGTTTGAAAAATGGCAGGAGATGATTGGCTGGAGCACCATTTATCATTGGTAATGAGTGATAACAAGGATATCATGGACAGGCAGCCAATCAGGAGCAGCGGCAGCACCTGATTGGCTGCTGGTCTGTAAGTTCTGATTGGCTCGCGGCCGACTCCAAATCTGAAATACCGCTGGCACTGTCCCTCTATGGCAGCCTGCTGGAGCAGGCTCCTTCCCTGTGGGGCTGCTTTGGTCCAATCTAGCTTATGCCTAGGGGCGTCACCTGATGTCCAGCGGCCTTCTCCCGGGACCAGCAACTGGTGGATACAGAATGGTAATTTGTGGGGGCTGCAGGGGGGAGCGGAAGGTGAGGGGGACCCTGCCTATTCTGGCTGTCATGGGTTCCACTATTTCTAATGGCAGTCCTGACACCACCGGTGGTTCTAGACACCGTCGGTGCACCAACGGCACTTGCACCTGCTTGTGGCAGGCGCAGAATATCCATCTGAACATGGCCTCTATTATTGTGGCTGCGCCATGTCTAACACACCCAGACAGATTTTTTTTGCATTCACTTCAGGCTATCTCCCAGTCACCACCCAGTCACCTCACAGTCACTTCCCAGTCATCACCCAGTCACTTCCCAGTCATCACCCAGTCACCTAGTCACTTCCCAGTCACCACCCAGTCACCTCCCAGTCATCACCCAGTCAACACCCAGTCACCTCCCAGTCACTTCCCAGTCACCACCCAGTCACCTCCAAGTCACTACCCAGTCACCACCCAGTCACCTCCCAGTCACTACCCAGTCACCTCCCAGTCACTACCTAGTCACCTCACAGTCACTACCCAGTCACCTCCAAGTCACCACCCAGTCACCTCCCAGTCACCACCCAGTCACCTCCTAGTCACCACCCAGTCACTTCCCAGTCATCACCCAATCACCTCCTAGTCACCTCCCAGTCACCACCCAGTCACCTCCCAGTCACTACCCAGTCACCACCCAGTCACTTCCCAGTCATCACCCAGTCACCTCCCAGTCACCACCCAGTCACTTCCCAGTCACCACCCAGTTACCTCCAAGTCATCACTCAGTCACCTCCTAGTCACTACCCAGTCACCTCCAAGTCACTACCCAGAAACCTCCTAGTCACCACCCAGTCACCTCCCAGTCACTACCCAGTCACCTCCTAGTCAGGCCCCAGTCACCTCCCAGTCACCTCCCAGTCACCACCCAGTCACTACCCAGTCACCTCCCAGTCACCTCCTAGTCACCACCCAGTCACCTCCCAGTCACTTCCCAGTCATCACCCAATCACCTCCCAGTCACCACCCAGTCACCTCCCAGTCACTTCCCAGTCACCACCCAGTTACCTCCAAGTCATCACCCAGTCACCTCCCAGTCACTACCCAGAAACCACCTAATCACTACCCAGAAACCACCTAATCACTACCCAGTCACTACTCAGTCACCTCCTAGTCAGGCCCCAGTCACCTCCCAGTCACTACTCAGTCACCTCCTAGTCAGGCCCTAGTCACCTCCCAGTCACCAGTCAGTCACCTGCCAGTCACCTCCCAGTCACTTCCCAGTCACCACCCAGTTACCTCCAAGTCATCACCCAGTCACCTCCTAGTCACTACCCAGTCACCTCCTAGTCACTACCCAGTCAACTCCCAGTCACTACCCAGAAACCTCCTAGTCACTACCCAGTCACCACCCGGTCACCACCCAGTCACTTCCCAGTCACCAGCCAGTTACCTCCAAGTCACCACGCAGTCACCACCCAGTCACCTCCCAGTCACTACCCAGTCACCACCCAGTCACCTCCCAGTCACTACCCAGTCACCTCCCAGTCACTACCCAGTCACCTCACAGACACCTCACAGTTACTACCCAGTCACCTCCAAGTCACCACCCAGTCACCTCCCAGTCACCACCCAGTCACCTCCTAGTCACCACCCAGTCACCTCCCAGTCACTTCCCAATCATCACCCAATCACCTCCTAGTCACCTCCCAGTCACCACCCAGTCACTACCCAGTCACCTCCCAGTCACTACCCAGTCACCTCCTAGTCACCACCCAGTCACTTCCCAGTCATCACCCAATCACCTCCTAGTCACCTCCCAGTCACCACCCAGTCACTACCCAGTCACCTCCCAGTCACTTCCCAGTCACCACCCAGTTACCTCCAAGTCATCACCCAGTCACCTCCTAGTCACTACCCAGTCACCTCCCAGTCACTACCCGGAAACCTCCTAGTCACCACCCAGTCACCTCCCAGTCACTACTCAGTCACCTCCTAGTCAGGCCCCAGTCACCTCCCAGTCACTGCCCAGTCACCTCCCAGTCAATGCCCAGTCACCTCCCAGTCACTACCCAGTCACCTCCTAGTCACCACCCAGTCACCTCCCAGTCACTTCCCAGTCATCACCCAATCACCTCCTAGTCACCTCCCAGTCACCACCCAGTCACTACCCAGTCACCTCCCAGTCACTTCCCAGTCACCACCCAGTTACCTCCAAGTCATCACCCAGTCACCTCCTAGTCACTACCCAGTCACCTCCCAGTCACTACCCAGAAACCTCCTAGTCACTACCCAGTCACCTCCCAGTCACTACTCAGTCACCTCCTAGTCAGGCCCCAGTCACCTCCCTGTCACCTGCCAGTCACTACCCAGTCACCTCCCAGTCACTACTCAGTCACCTCCTAGTCAGGCCCTAGTCACCTCCCAGTCACCAGTCAGTCACCTGCCAGTCACCTCCCAGTCACTTCCCAGTCACCACCCAGTTACCTCCAAGTCATCACCCAGTCACCTCCTAGTCACTACCCAGTCACCTCCCAGTCACTACCCAGTCACCTCCCAGTCACCTCCCAGTCACTACCCAGAAACCTGCTAGTCACTACCCAGTCACCTCCCAGTCACCTCCTAGTCAGGCCTCAGTCACCTCCCAGTCACCACTCAGTCACCTGCCAGTCACGTCCCAGTGACTTCCTAGTCATTGCCCATCGTTTTGCCTCTCAAATTCTGACACCAACTCTCCATCGGATTTGCGTGTGCATCTGTATCAGGAGCTGAAAGGGAGATGTATCAAACCTTCTAAAAGGACAAGTGGAGCTGCCGCCCATAGGAATCTATCAGCATCTAGCTATCATTCATCAAGTACATACTATAAAATAACTAGAATCTGATTGGTTGCTGTAATGTACTGGACTGTCTGGCAGAGACACACAGCAGCTTGTTAGTCTGCAAACGTTCATTACTGTTAGCAGGGTATACTTACACTGTGACTGATGTGTCCTTACACCAGGATGTTTATGTTCTCACCAAACTGATTGCACGTTCCCACCTAAGCACTACTGTCCTGGTATAGGTCTGTATGTTACTGTAACGTCACCATTATTCTCAGCCTACAGCATGCTCTAAATAATTTATACACGGTGTAACGTATGTATTAGGGCTCTCTACATGCTGTAATGTATGCTTTGCTTTTACTAGATTGATTACTAAATGAATTCATTTCCCTCTCTAACTCACAGCTGTCACCTCCTACCTCATGCCTGTCCTCTCTTACCTCTCTACCTCGTGCCTGTCCTCTCTTACCTCTCTACCTCATGCCTGTCACCTCTTACCTCTCTATCTCATGCTTGTCCCCTCTTACCTCTCTACCTCATGCCTGTCCCCTCTTACCTATCTACCTCATACCTGTCCCCTCTTACCTATCTACCTCATACCTGTCCTCTCTTACCTATCTACCTCATGCCTGTCCCCTCTTACCTCTCTACCTCATGCCTGTCCTCTCTTACCTATCTACCTCATGCCTGTCCCCTCTTACCTCTCTACCTCATGCCTGTCCTCTCTTACCTCTCTACATCATTACTGTCCCATCTTACCTATCTACCTCATACCTGTCCCCTCTTACCTCTCTACTTCATACCTATCTACCTCATGCCTGTCCCCTCTTACCTCTCTACCTCATACCTGTCCCCTCTTACCTCTCTACCTCATGCCTGTCCTCTCTTACCTCTCTACCTCGTGCCTGTCCTCTCTTACCTCTCTACCTCATGCCTGTCACCTCTTACCTCTCTATCTCATGCTTGTCCCCTCTTACCTCTCTACCTCATGCCTGTCCCCTCTTACCTATCTACCTCATACCTGTCCCCTCTTACCTATCTACCTCATACCTGTCCTCTCTTACCTATCTACCTCATGCCTGTCCCCTCTTACCTCTCTACCTCATGCCTGTCCTCTCTTACCTATCTACCTCATGCCTGTCCCCTCTTACCTCTCTACCTCATGCCTGTCCTCTCTTACCTCTCTACATCATTACTGTCCCATCTTACCTATCTACCTCATACCTGTCCCCTCTTACCTCTCTACTTCATACCTATCTACCTCATGCCTGTCCCCTCTTACCTCTCTACCTCATACCTGTCCCCTCTTACCTCTCTACCTCATGCCTGTCCTCTCTTACCTATCTACCTCATACCTGTCCTCTCTTACCTCTCTACCTCATGCCTGTCCTCTCTTACCTCTCTACCTCATACCTGTCCTCTCTTACCTCTCTACCTCATACCTGTCCCCTCTTACCTATCTACCTCATACCTGTCCTCTCTTACCTATCTACCTCATGCCTGTCCTCTCTTACCTATCTACCTCATACCTGTCCCCTCTTACCTCTCTACCTCATACCTGTCCTCTCTTACCTATCTACCTCATGCCTGTCCCCTCTTACCTCTCTACCTCATGCCTGTCCCCTCTTACCTCTCTACCTCATGCCTGTCCTCTCTTACCTCTCTACCTCATACCTGTCCCCTCTTACCTATCTACCTCATACCTGTCCCCTCTTACCTCTCTACCTCATACCTGTCCTCTCTTACCTATCTACCTCATGCCTGTCCCCTCTTACCTCTCTACATCATACCTGTCCCCTCTTACCTATCTACCTCATGCCTGTCCTCTCTTACCTCTCTACCTCATGCCTGTCCTCTCTTACCTCTCTACATCATACCTGTCCTCTCTTACCTCTCTACCTCATACCTGTCCTCTCTTACCTATCTACCTCATGCCTGTCCTCTCTTACCTATCTACCTCATGCCTGTCCTCTCTTACCTCTCTACCTCATGCCTGTCCTCTCTTACCTATCTACCTCATACCTGTCCCCTCTTACCTATCTACCTCATACCTGTCCCCTCTTACCTATCTACCTCATACCTGTCCCCTCTTACCTCTCTACCTCATGCCTGTCCTCTCTTACCTCTCTACCTCATGCCTGTCCTCTCTTACCTCTCTCTACCTCATACCTGTCCCCTCTTACCTATCTACCTCATGCCTGTCCTCTCTTACCTCTCTACCTCATGCCTGTCCTCTCTTACCTCTCTACCTCATGCCTGTCCTGTCTTACCTCTCTCTACCTCATACCTGTCCCCTCTTACCTATCTACTGCATGCCTGTCCTCTCTTACCTCATGCCTGTCCTCTCTTACCTCTCTACCTCATGCCTGTCCTCTCTTACCTCTCTCTACCTCATACCTGTCCCCTCTTACCTATCTACCTCATACCTGTCCTCTCTTACCTATCTACCTCATGCCTGTCCTCTCTTACCTCTCTACCTCATGCCTGTCCTCTCTTACCTCTCTACCTCATACCTGTCCTCTCTTACCTCTCTACCTCATACCTGTCCTCTCTTACCCCTCTACCTCATACCTGTCCTCTCTTACCTCTCTACCTCATGCCTGTCCCCTCTTACCTATCTACCTCATACCTGTCCTCTCTTACCTCTCTACCTCATACCTGTCCCCTCTTACCTCTCTACCTCATACCTGTCCTCTCTTACCTCTCTACCTCATGCCTGTCCTCTCTTACCTATCTACCTCATGCCTGTCCTCTCTTACCTATCTACTTCATACCTTTCCCCTCTTACCTATCTACCTCATACCTATCCCCTCTTACCTATCTACCTCATACCTGTCCCCTCTTACCTCTCTACCTCATACCTGTCCACTCTTACCTATCTACCTCATACCTGTCCTCTCTTACCTCTCTACCTCATACCTGTCCCCTCTTACCTCTCTACCTCATACCTGTCCTCTCTTACCTCTCTACCTCATACCTGTCCTCTCTTACCTATCTACCTCATGCCTGTCCTCTCTTACCTATCTACCTCATGCCTGTCCTCTCTTACCTATCTACTTCATACCTTTCCCCTCTTACCTATCTACCTCATACCTGTCTCCTCTTACCTCTCTACCTCATACCTGTCCTCTCTTACCTCTCTACCTCATGCCTGTCCTCTCTTACCTATCTACTTCATACCTGTCCTCTCTTACCTATCTACCTCATGCCTGTCCTCTCTTACCTCTCTACCTCATGCCTGTCCCCTCTTACCTCTCTACCTGATGCCTGTCCTCTCTTACCTCTCTACTTCATGCCTGTCCTCTCTTACCTCTCTACCTCATGCCTGTCCTCTCTTACCTCTCTACCTCATACCTGTACCCTCTTACCTATCTACCTCATACCTGTCCCCTCTTACCTATCTACCTCATACCTGTCCCCTCTTACCTATCTACCTCATGCCTGTCCCCTCTTACCTTTCTACCTCATGCCTGTCCTCTCTTACCTATCTACCTCATACCTGTCCCCTCTTACCTATCTACCTCATACCTGTCCCCTCTTACCTCTCTACATCATGCCTGTCCCCTTTTTCTTCTCCACCTCATGCCTGTCCCCTCTTACCTCTCTCTACCTCATGCCTGTCCCCTCTTACCTCTCTACATCATACCTGTCCCCTCTTACCACTCTACCTCTGCCTGTCCCCTCTTACCTCTCCACCTCATGCCTGTCCCCTCTTATCTCTCTACCTCATACCTGTTCCCTCTTACCTATCTACCTCATACCTGTCCCTTCTTACCTCTCTACCTCATGCCTGTCCCCTCTTACCTCTCTACATCATGCCTGTCCCCTCTTACCTCATGCCTGTCACCTCTTACCTCTCTACCTCATGCCTGTCCCCTCTTACCTCATACCTGTCACCTCTTACCTCTCTACCTCATGCCTGTCCCCTCTTACCTCTCTACCTCATGCCTGTCCCCTCTTACCCCTCTCTACCTCATGCCTGCCCCCTCTTACCTCATGCCTGTCACCTCTTACCTCTCTACCTCATGCCTGTCCCCTCTTACCCCTCTCCACCTCATGCCTGCCCCTCTTACCTCATGCCTGTCACCTCTTACCTCTCTACCTCATGCCTGTCACCTCTTACCTCTCTACCTCATGCCTGCCCCCTCTTACCTCATGTCTGTTGCCTCTTACCTCTCTACCTCATGCCTGTCACCTCTTACCTCTCTACCTCATGCCTGTCCTCTCTTACCTCTCTACATGATGTCTGTCCCCTCTTACCTCATGCCTGTCACCTCTTACCTCTCTACCTTATACCTGTCACCTCTTACCTCTCTACATCATGCCTGTCCCCCTCTTACCTCACTGCCTTATGCATGTCCCCTCTTACCTCTCTACATCATACCTGTCACCTCTTACCTCTCTACCTCATGCCTGTCTACCTCACCATGGTCCTCTCTTACCTCTCTACCTCATGCCTGTCCCCTCTTACCTACCTACCTCATACCTGCCCCCTCTTACCTCTCTACCTCATGCCTGTCACCTCTTACCTCTCTACCTCATGCCTGTCACCTCTTAATTCTCTACCTCATGCCCGTCCCCTGTTATCTTTCTACCTCATGACTGTCTACCTCATGATGGTTCTCTCTTACCTCTCTACCTTATGCCAGTCACCTCTTACCTCTCTACCTCATGCCTGTTCCCTTACCTCTCTACCTTATGCCTGTTACCTCTTACTTCTCTACCTCATGCCTGTTCCCTCTTACCTCTCTACCTTATGCCTGTTACCTCTTACTTCTCTACCTCATGCCTGTCCCCTGTTATCTTTTTACCTCATGCCTGTCCCCTGTTAACTTTCTACCTCATGCCTGTCTCCTCTTACCTCTCTACCTCATACCTGTCCCATTATAGGGGTCCCCTGCAGAATAGAATGAGGAAACAGCAAATACTTTTTACTTATGATGCTTGGAGAGTGTGACAAGTAATACACAATAATTACTACAGGGAACATAAGGGTATTCTGGTGACTCCGGAAATAGGAGGCGACCTCACTGTCTCTCCAGAGAGTCTGGTGATGTCACTGAAACAATGCTAGACTAGGGATGGACATCAGAAGCCAATGGTTAACCCAGTGGTTCCCAATTTTTTTTTTTAATCATGGCACCCTAGAGCTTCAGAATTTGTTTTCACGCCACCCCTAGGCCAAAAACATAAAATGAAATAAATTGTGTTTATATGTCATCCTTACGGTAGTGAGGGACAGGATTCCCTTCTGTTTGTCCACATATGTTATGATTGGCAGCCACCAGCACTGGGTTTGCCTATTACATTGACCATAAATAATTTCAATTGGTCCTGGACCACCAATCCACAGCACCCCGACAAGTGCCACCGATGTTCCCGGAACATTGGAAATGTATTTTGTTCCATTCAATGCCAGGATTGTAATACTATAGCTGTCAACCATAACATGCCTTCTCCGACCAGCAAAAGTCGAAGACATGGATGAAACTGCGGCTAAGAATCAGCCCACTATTGTGAAGATTTGGGAACTTTCAGGGTCAGTGTAGGGAAATATAGCGCCCGTTTATAATATATTTTTGGTATGATATATTTCACGCCATCTGCTTGAGCCACCGGGTACCTAAATCTGCCATAAAGTTTAACAACGTTTCACTTCTAGAAATGAGTTTGGATATTCCAGTACCTGGGAGGGGGGGAATCCTGACACACAGATACTATATCATTGCGTTGTTTGCCCAAAACATCTGGCGCTTGGAACAGTAAAACAAAACGTAAAACTGTCTTTATGGGCCTGAGCAGAAGGTTATGATTTTCCCGTGATCATTAGAGGGGGATGAGAGAGCCCAGGGGGTGCAACACGATGGGTACAATTTGATATTTGTTCGACTTTTCACTTTCCCAAGTTCTTGGAGCATAAAACCACATTTTCACGCATCAATTTTCATGATTTGTGTAAAAAAAAAACTTCTCTCCCCAGCCTTGCTGGAACTCGCTTCCCATGAAATCTGAGTCCATCGTCTTCCTCTGCCCTGGAATTCCTCCGGCTGCTGGACCCATCCATGGAAAAGAATAGTTTAACCTCTCCATTGCCAGAGCTCTATTCATGTCTGTCAATGCTTCACTGTCTAAATCACATCCCTTACGGCATAGCCACCTCTTTTAGCTCGCAATGGCCAAATCGGCATGTGCCCTTTCTAAAACACAACTGGTCAGGCGACACTCAAGTTTTAATTCTCAAATTGTAAATTATAGGCGAGCATTGAACAGTGCAACAGGAGACAGCAGTAGTATATGTGCCTGGGTTACACCAGGAGAGAACAGTAGTATATGTGCCTGGGTTACACCAGGAGAGAGCAGTAGTATATGTGCCTGGGTTACTCCAGGAGAGAGCAGTAGTATATGTGCCTGGGTTACTCCAGGAGAGAGCAGTAGTATATGTGCCTGGGTTACACCAGGAGAGAACAGTAGTATATGTGCCTGGCAGTGGCGGAACAAGCAAGCGGTGGGCCCAGGTGCAACAAAATGCTTTGGGCCCCCCCCCCATCCCATCCAAGTCCACCCCATGGGCAGTGCGCGCCGTAGGCGTGGCTTCGTGGGGAAGGGGTGTGTCCACAAAATAATACCAATTCATAAAACGGTGCACAGTAGTCTCCATTCTTCAAATTACGCCGCACAGTAGCACCACTACACCAGGTAGAGACCCTTTTACTCCTTACAGCGAACAGATTCCCCTTTTTACACATAACGGCAGACAGCGTGCACTTTTTACACATAACGGCAGACAGCGTGCCCTCGTTACACATAGCGGCAGACAGCATACACTTTTTACACAATGGCAGACAGCGTGCCCTCGTTACACATAGCGGCAGACAGCGTGCCCTCGTTACACATAGCGGCAGACAGCGTGCACTTTTTACACATTACGGCAGACAGCGTCCCCATTTTACACATTACGGCAGACAGTGTCCCCATTTTACACATTACGGCAGACACCATACACTTTTACACATAACGGCAGATAGCGTGCCCTTTTTACACATTACGGCAGGCAGATTCTACCTTTTTACACATAGCGGCAGGCAGATTCCCCATTTTTATACATAGCGGCAGGCAGATTCCCCATTTTTATACATAGCGGCAGGCAGATTCCCCATTTTTATACATAGCGGCAGGCAGATTCCCCATTTTTATACATAGCGGCAGGCAGATTCCCCATAGGGAAGGGGCGTGACCACATAATAGTGTCAATTCACATTACACCACACAGTAGTGGCGCTTATACACATTGCACCAGGTAGAACCTCCTATGCACACTGATCCAGGTAGATCACGTCATACACTTTGCTCCAGGTACAGCACGTCATACACTTTGCACCAGGTACAGCACGTCATGCACTTTGCACCAGGTACAGCACGTCATGCACTTTGCACCAGGTACAGCACGTCATACACTTTGCACCAGGTACAGCACGTCATACACTTTGCACCAGGTAGAGCACGTTTTCATACACATTGCCGCTAGATAGAGCACTTTATCATACACATTGCACCAGGTAGAACACGTTATACACACTGCGCCAGGTAGAGCACGTTATCATACACATTGCGCCAGGCAGAGCATGTTATCATACACATTGCCGCTAGGTAGAGCAAGTTATCATACACATTGCATCAGGTAGAGCATGTTATCATACACATTGCCGCTAGGTAGAGCAAGTTATCATACACATTGCATCAGGTAGAGCATGTTATCATACACATTGCCGCTAGGTAGAGCAAGTTATCATACACATTGCGTCAGGTAGAACACGTTATTATACACAATGCGCATGGTAGAGCACGTTATCAGCCACATTGCGCCAGGTAGAACACGTTATTATACACAATGCGCCTGGTAGAGCACATTTTCATACACATTGCGCCAGGTAGAACACGTTATTATACACAATGCGCCAGGTAGAGCACGTTATAATACACATTGCACTAGGTAGAACACGTTATTATACACAATGCGCCTGGTAGAGCACGTTATTATACAGATTGCACTAGGTAGAACACGTTATTATACACAATGCGCCTGGTAGAGCACGTTATTATACACAATGCGCCTGGTAGAGCACGTTATTATACACATTGCACTAGGTAGAGCACGTTATTATACACATTGCACTAGGTAGAGCACGTTATCATACACATTGCGCCAGGTAGAACACGTTATCATACACATTGCGCCAGGTAGAGCACGTTATCATACACATTGCCCCAGGTAGAACACGTTATTATACACAATGCGCCTGGTAGAGCACGTTATTATACACAATGCGCCTGGTAGAGCACTGAGGCACATTGCAGTAACCACTCACTTATCACCTCCAGTTGCACGAAGGAGCCGTTTGACACAAGTGGTTCCGCCCCCAGCAGCAACTCACTGACACTCACCATTTTTTCTGACAGCACAGTGCAGTGAGTGCAGTGGCACAAGTAGCCAGACTGCGCCTGTAGTAGCCGCAGCCTGGAGGAGCTCTATGTGAAATCGCAAGCAGAGGCTGTTCTCTGGCAAGAAGGAGCTCGTCCAATCGCTTCCCCTGACGGGCTGGCCACTGCTAAATATACCGATAATCAGTTCCAACTGTGTCAAAGTAGTGGAGCCCCAGGTGCAATGGGAAAGTCAGTGTCACTGCACAGTTGTACTGATTACTGGTATATTTAGCAGTGGCCAGCCCGTCAGGGGAAGCGATCGGAGGAGCTCCTTCTTGCCAGCCTCTGCTTGCGATTTCACAGATAGCTCCTTCATGCTGCGGCGCAGGCTGGCTACTTGTGCCAGTGCACTCACTGCACTGTGCTGTCAGAAAAATGGTGTCAGTGAGGCCCTGACACTCTGAGCGGCCTCACATTGCACACACGGAGCTTGCAGCCCCCGGACATCCCGCATCTGCACCAGCTACTCCAGGTGAAGCGGGGCGATGCAGCACTGTCTACTGCTTACCTACAGCGGGAGCTGCGTAGCCCGGCCGGCTCCTGCTGGAAGGTAGTTGTCGGGTCTCGGTGGGGCGTTGAGCGGGTCCCGGGTAGGGGGGTGGCGGCGGGCAGATCCGGAGCTGTACTCCCAGTCGCAGAGGAGGGTGCTGGCGGCAGAGCGGCAGTGGAGCCGGATGAGCGGGGCCAGTCTGTCAGCCCTGCAGCACAGATTCATGTGCTGGCGGGGAGCAGGATTCAAAGCGGGAGATGCTGCAGGCTGTGATTGGATGGAGACTACAGGAGGTGATTGGCCGAGGAAACAGCCAGTCACCTCCTGCATTCCGCTGACAGGCTTAACACATGCAAACACATATTCAGATGAGCGCGTCCTGTGGGACCCGCTCATCTTCTAAATGTGAGTCCTGGGCGGCTGTTTCTGGGTAAAATACGCGCCATAGCGCGTTTTTGCGATCACTGACAATAATGCACATGACACAATATGCACACACCGTAATGCCCCCTACACATTATGCCACACACTGTAATGCCCCCGACACATTATGCCACACACCGTAATGCCCCCGACACATTATGCCACACACCGTAATGCCTGTGACACATTATTCCACACACCGTAATGCGTGTGACACATTATGACAGGAATCGCAATGCCCGTTATACATTATGCTACACACTGCAATGCCCCTGATACATTATAGCACATACAATGTCTGTGACACAGTATGACACACACCACAATGATCCTGAGACATTATACCACATACCACAATGCCCGTGATATAGTATACAACACACCGTAATGCCTGAAACATTATGACACACACCGCAATGTCCGTGATACATTATGCCACACACCGTAATGCCCATTACACATTAAGTTCTACAGTAAGGCTTCCAATTACTTTTAAATTACCTGCTTGTTGCCAGGGGTTTCATGCACTTGGTTCCATGCACGGTGCCAGGATGTCATGCTCGTTGCCAGGGGTTTCATGCACTGGGTGTCATGCTCGTTGCTAGTGGGTAGTGCTTGTTGCTAGGGCCGTGCTCCCAGTGCCACATATGCTCCCAGTGCCAGATATTCCCCCACAGTGCCAGGTATATGCACCCAGTGCCAGATATTCTCCCACAGTGCCAGATATTCCCCCCCAGTGCCAGGTATATGCCCCCAGTGCCAGGTACATGCCCCCAGTGCCAGTTATATGCCCCCAGTGCCAGGTATATGCCCCCGCAGTGCCTGCTTCCCCCCCCAGTGCCAGGTATATGCCCCCAGTGCCGGGTATATGCCCCCCCAGTGCCAGATATTCTCCCACAGTGCCAGATATTCCCCCACAGTGCCAGGTATATGCCCCCAGTGCCAGGTACATGCCCCCCAGTGCCAGTTATATGCTCCCAGTGCCAGGTATATGCCCCCAGTGCCAGATATTCCCCCCCAGTGCCAGGTATATGCCCCCAGTGCCGGGTATATGCCCCCCCAATGCCGGGTATATGCCCCCAGTGCCTGCTTCCCCCCCAGTGCCAGGTATATGCCTCCAGTGCTGGGTATATGCCCCCCCCCCCCAGTGCCAGGTATATGCCCCCCCCAGTGCCAGGTATATGCCCCCAGTGCCAGGTACATGCCCCCAGTGCCAGGTATATGCCCCCCCCCAGTGCCGGGTATATGCCCCCCCAGTGCCAGGTACATGCCCTCAGTGCCGGGTATATGCCCCCCCAGTGCAAGGTATATGTCCCCAGTGCCAGATCTGTCCCCCCAGTGCCAGGTATATGTCCCCAGTGCCAGATCTGTCCCCCCAGTGCCAGGTATATGTCCCCAGTGCCAGATCTGTCCCCCCAGTGCCAGGTATATGCCGCAGTGCCTGCTCCCCCGGCCCCCCCTCCCCCCTCTATGTGTTGGAGGGACACAAGCGCATCGCGCGTCTCTCCTGTGTCCCTCCTGGCTCTCCCCCCGGCCGGTCTAATGAAGGAAGTGCCGTTCGTGAGCCAATCAGAGCTCACGAACGGCACATGCTTCCTTAGACAGCTGGGGGAGAGCCAGGAGGGACACAGGAGAGACGCGCGATGCGCTCGTGTCCCTCCAACACATAGGGGGGAGGGGGGGCCGGGGGAGCAGGCACCGCAGCAGGGAGGGAGAGGAGACCGCAGATTGACATGCGGACGTTCGTCCGCATGTCAATCTGTTCTAAATGCCGGCCGGCGGCTGTGGGCCCCTGAATGCGGCGGGGCCCCAGTGCAATGCACTGCCTGCCCCGCCAGTAGTTCCGCCCCTGGTGCCTGGGTTACTCCAGGAGACAGCAGTAGTATATGTGCCTGGGTTACTCCAGGAGAGAGCAGTAGTATATGTGACTGGGTTACACCAGGAGAGAGCAGAAGTATATGTGACTGGGTTACGCCAGGAGAGAGCAGTAGTATATGTGCCTGGGTTACACCAGGAGAGAACAGTAGTATATGTGCCTGGGTTACACCGGGAGAGAACAGTAATATATGTGCCTGGGTTACACCAGGAGAGAGCAGTAGTATATGTGACTGGGTTACACCAGGAGAGAACAGTAATATATGAGAAAAGTAGTATATGTGCCTGGGTTACACAAGGAGAGAACAGTAGTATATGTGCCTGGGTTACACCAGGAGAGAACAGTAGTATATGTGCCTGGTTTACACCATGAGAGAACAGTAGTATATGGGCCTGGGTTACACCGGGAGAGAACAGTAGTATATGTGCCTGGGTTACACCGGGAGAGAACAGTAGTATATGTGCCTGGGTTACACCAGGAGAGAGCAGTAGTATATGTGCCTGGGTTACACCAGGAGAGAACAGTAGTATATGTGCCTGGGTTACACCGGGAGAGAACAGTAATATATGTGCCTGGGTTACACCAGGAGAGAACAATAGTATATGTGTCTGGGTTACACCAGGAGAGAACAGTAGTATATCTGCCTGGGTTACTCCTGGAGGTAACAGTAGTATATGTGCCTGGGTTACACCAGGAGAGAACAGTAGTATATGTGCCTGGGTTACACCAGGAGAGAACAGTAGTATATGTGCCTGGGTTACTCCAGGAGAGAGCAGTAGTATATGTGACTGGGTTACTCCAGGAGAGAGCAGTAGTATATGTGACTGGGTTACACCAGGAGAGAGCAGAAGTATATGTGACTGGCTTACGCCAGGAGAGAGCAGTAGTATATGTGCCTGGGTTACACCAGGAGAGAACAGTAGTATATGTGCCTGGGTTACACCGGGAGAGAACAGTAATATATGTGCCTGGGTTACACCAGGAGAGAGCAGTAGTTTATGTGACTGGGTTACACCAGGAGAGAACAGTAATATATGAGAAAAGTAGTATATGTGCCTGGGTTACACAAGGAGAGAACAGTAGTATATGTGCCTGGGTTACACCAGGAGAGAACAGTAGTATATGTGCCTGGTTTACACCATGAGAGAACAGTAGTATATGGGCCTGGGTTACACCGGGAGAGAACAGTAGTATATGTGCCTGGGTTACACCGGGAGAGAACAGTAGTATATGTGCCTGGGTTACACCAGGAGAGAGCAGTAGTATATGTGCCTGGGTTACACCAGGAGAGAACAGTAGTATATGTGCCTGGGTTACACCGGGAGAGAACAGTAATATATGTGCCTGGGTTACACCAGGAGAGAACAATAGTATATGTGTCTGGGTTACACCAGGAGAGAACAGTAGTATATCTGCCTGGGTTACTCCTGGAGGTAACAGTAGTATATGTGCCTGGGTTACTCCTGGAGATAACAGTAGTATATGTGCCTGGGTTACACCGGGAGAGAACAGTAGTATATGTGCCTGGGTTTCTCCTGGAGGTAACTGTAATATATGTGCCTGGGTTACTACTGGAGGTAACATTAGTATATGTGCCTGGGTTACTCCTGGAGGTAACAGTAGTATATGTGCCTGGGTTACTCCTGGAGGTAACAGTAGTATATGTGCCTGGGTTACTCCTGGAGGTAACTTTAGTATATATGCCTGGGTTACACCAGAAGAGAGCAGAAGTATATGTGCCTGGGTTACTCCTGGAGGTAACAGTAGTATATGTGCCTGCGTTAGTCTTGGAGATGTGGCTGCACAGTTTTATTAGTAAATCTGTAGAAATACAGCACACAAGTTGGGTGTAGTATGTTAGGAAACATGCATCAGGTTGACATGACAACGTCTAGATAGCTGAAATGTCAGCATGCAGGATGGGCAGGACGGCAATGCAGCATGCTAAGATGCTGACAGTGGCTGCTAAGCCCAGTTTACAATCTATAGAATCTATAGACCATACCCCCACATATTATTTGCACACAGTGATATATGTGGCACTGGCAGAGAATATCAGACCATTTCAAATCCTGAAATGATCATGCATCATCCTTCATACGGAGAAGTCCAGGAAACATAGATCACAATTTGCCCATAAGGCCATTCCACATTGGTTGTAGAATTACAGTTGACTGTCCATGCGTAAGGTCTGGGAAATCCTGAAAGTGCATATACAGCGCCGAGCGGGCGTCATTGCACCTGATTGGATGGTTAGGATTGTCCAATCAGTTCAATGTCCAGCTGTTTAATGCAAGCTGGGTCCTCCACACTAGAAGTGACTAATACCAGCACTGGCTAAGGGGAATTCTGGCACTTGACCTCCATGGTTCCAGGGTTGGATGTAGCAGGATTAAAAATAAAATAAAATAACAAGGTTTTACAAAGCATTAAAATAGTCCCAACTAACTACAATTTCATCACCAGATACAACAAGATCACTGCAAGGAAACCAGTCTCACACTCGTCTAATGGAACTGTCAACACATTCACAGAAGTTCTCACACAAATCTTCTGCCCCGAACATTTTAATGGAGTTCCACTGCGTTCACAAGCCCTCCTGGATGGTATGGAACACACTGTATAACTATGTCAAGAGATTTCCAATTGATGGATCTCTGGGGATGAATGATGTCAGTTTTCTAGCATAAGTTGTAGGTATGACCAGAATGTCTATTAAATGCCGGTTTACAGGAGAGCGGAGACAGTGACGCATCACGCGTGACCAGATAGCTATCTCTCATGTCTTCCACACGCGGCGTCCTCTCATGTGATCTAATAATAAAAGATTGCTTATGAAACACGTTCTCAACGACACTAGTTCTCAGCTAGTCCGCCATAGAGCTGCCACCATTGTAAATAGGGGTCATTCCGAGTTGATCGCTAGCAGGAAATGTTTGCTGTGCAGCAATGATGTAAATAAAAAAGGCATTTCTGCGCATGCGTATGCGGCGCAATGCGCACGCGCGACGTACTTTCACAACGGCCAATGTAGTTTCACACAGGGTCTAGCGAAGCTTTTCTGTCGCACTGCTGGCCGTAGAGTGATTGACATGAAGTGGGCGTTTCTGGGTGTCAACTGACCATTTTCAGGGAGTGTGCGGAAAAACGCAGGTGTGACTGGGCAAACGCAGACGTGGCTTGGCAAATGAAGGGCGTGTTTGTGACTTCAAAACAGGAACTGAACAGTCTGAAGTGATTGCAAGCACTGAGTAGGTCTGAAGCTACTCTGAAACTGCACTAAATTATTATTATCCACTCTGCGATCCTTTCGTTCGCACTTCTGCTAAGCTAAAATACACTCCCAGTGGGAGGCGGCATAGCGTTTCCATGGCTGCTAAAAACTGCTAGCGAGCGATCAAGTCGGAATGACCCCCATAGTCTCCACGGGAGCACTGTGCTCCCTGGGTTGGTGCACCTACGCATCACATGTAATACTGTATGGGCAAATCTCAGACCACAACTGGTCGTTCTTGGCCACAATTGGTGGTTGAGGCGGTCCATGCAATTTCTGGGCAATTTAGTCTAAGTCGTGTACATTTGGCGACAATGGGCCTAATTCAGACCCGATCGCTGCATGCCGTATATGTCTAGTGCGCATGCGCAGAGGCCGCACTTCGCCTGCGCCCCCAGTGAGATGACAGGCAGAGGCGGTTGTGGGGCGGGAGGGGGTGTGCCAATGGCGTTAGAACACCATTGGGGGGGGGGGGGGGGTCCGGACAGTAACCGAAACCTCACTGACTCGCTCTTGAGTGATGGAGGTCCCTCCGTGCAGTGCTGTTGGGATTCATGCTTCTGTCTTGTCAACACAATGGAGGTCCAAAATACATGAGTCGGAAGCCAGGTGAATCCTATATCGGCCAACTTTCTGCTCCTGTTATTACACCACTGCAGGCTGCCAACTTAATGGTCGTGGTATCCGTTTGGTAGGTCGACAGTCACTAGGTCGACCACTATTGGTCGCCACTGACACGGTCGACACATTAAAATGGTTGACACATGACAGGTCGACACATGAAAAGGTTTTTTACAGAAAAAAATAGATTTTTTTACTTTTTCATACTTTACCATCCACGTGGACTACGATTGGGAATAGTAACCTTGCCCGCAGCCGCGAGCCATGCAAGTGGACGCTGTACACTAATTGGGATTCCTGGTCATGTTACGGAAAAAATTACACCAAAATCAGTTTAAAATCCACGTCGACCTTTTCACGAGTCGACCTGTCCCGTGTCGACCATTTTCATGTGTCGACCACTTGCCCATGTCAATGTCAACCAATAGTGAATGACCTAATGACTGTCGACCTTAACATGGTAGACCATTCATACCAGAACCATGGTCGGAGGGCGATAACCAGTGGCACTGCCAGCCTCGAAGGTCATCTACCTGCAGTGGCACAATGACAACAGCACAAGCTGGCCCTGAATATGTCTTGGCCGGCGGCCTAAAGTGTACTGATCCATGCAACATCATCATGGATCCCAAAAGTACAGAACAGGAGGCTCAAGGAGTGGGGCCCCTGTATTACAAGTAAGGGGGGTAGCAAGTGAGGTGGGAATTACCGATCAGCATTTCCAATGTACACGTGGAATCATCCATCGTGACATAAACAGATCAAATTATTATGATTACAATTCTCTGCTGTGTCCAATTCTATTCAGTCTATCTGAATGGAGCTTGTAGGTTGTCCTGGGGCTGCGGCTTCCACCTACGTATGTAAACGTAAAAAGCACATTTTTGCAGGCGTATTTTTTGGCCCTACCGTAGAGCTAGTGCAAGTGCCCACTGATGATGAGGTATCAATCCGGGGTGTTCGGATAGGGGGCAGGTGCACCATAAGATGCTACAACTCACCGTGTGGATGAATATACAATTTTCTGTGCACACAATGGGCGTGATCCAGAGATAGGCGCTGCGGCTTTTCGCTCTTGTGTCTCGGGCGCGAGTGTATGCAAATACTAGTAGCAGCCCGTCTCCTGGTGCGTGTCTGACTGAGCAAGGGCTGAGACACCCACTTTTAACTGCAATACTGCCGATGTTTCTGTAGGAGCCACCATCGATGCATAAGCGACACTTTCTGCGTGCACTTCTTGCCACCTCCCAGGAACATCATGCACTCTTTCGCCCCATTTGCGATACCGCCGGTATTGGTCACAGCAGCACCTTTGTGGGTACACTCTGTGCAATGCACGCGGCGTAGATTTCAGACATTTTTTCGCATGCGCAATTTGCAAAAAAACGTTTAGCTACGTGAACACCAGGCATAACGTGCGGATTGTGCGTGACTCACAATCAGGCCCAATAAGGAGCCTGTGCGACCGATTTCCTCCCAACCCACCATCCAGTCCTGTTGGCTAAATGAGGCCGTTTGCTGAATAAACATTCTGCGGACGGACGAAGCTGCGCAACGTGTTGGCGTTACACGAAAGAAGGATGACAATCAATTTACAAAGCTTTTTTATTTTTTTTAAATAAATGTTATTAAGATGATTCTTCTACCATATAATCCCATCTGGGGGGGATTTGGACCCTGACAGGGTTAATCTCCATATGTTTCACATTCCTCAGCAGCCACTTTCCACTCGGATCCCACTCTCGGCTTTCTCACAGCCCGCTGACACATGACAGCCGCTGATACTGTAAATAAGAAACACTTGTACGAGGGGCCTGGCGGTTTTTTAGCCAAATCACTTTTTTTTTTTTTTCTTAAACAATTTTTCCCTTCGCCAGTTCCCAGGCAGAGTGGAGCGGCTCTCACTCCTAAACGAATGTTTATTTATTCCGGGCGGTAAAAAAAAAAAGAAAGAAAGCTTTCCCCCCCCCTACTAAAAATACATTTATTTCCTGTTAATAAAACCCGGTGACCTTATGTGTAAGCTGCTAATTCTCAGCTAAGAATGGAGGAAATGCTGATTCTCACACACTCGCCACGTTCAGGAGGGATTTTTTCCAAAACAAAGTTTATATTTAATCATTACTGGGGAATGAGTATATACATAGTGAATGGCTGGGAAGTAAAACCGGATGTTAGGACATGCCAGGCAGAGTAGGCCAAGGTAGGGCTAGAATAAGTCATCCTGATTAATTACTGATCAATTAGTTAGAGTTGCAGAGTTTAGAAGGAAATTATGACTGAAAGAAGAGCAATGAATATGGAAATACATTCAGAAAATGTACACGGAGATGTTTCTACCCCATGGCAGACGTGTCGCCTACAGTACGTGCGGTAGAGGCAGCCATTTTGTGGACTGAAACAATATTTGCTCGTATGTACAGTAGTCTACCAATTTGCTGGGAAAGGAGAGTAGCAGAATTTAGAAGGAAATTGTGACTGAAAGAAGAGCAATAAATATGGAAATACATTCAGAAACCTACATGGAGATTTTTCCACACCGTTGCAGACGTGTCGCCTACAGTTTGTGCGGTAGAGGAAGCCATTTTGTGGACTTAAGCAATATTTGCTCGTATGTACAGCAGTCTACCAGTTTGCTGGGAATTAGTACCACATGACTATAAGATGGGCCTCATAAATATTAGTCAGGCCTCATGAATACGAATCGGGCCTCATGAATATATAGCAGGCCTTTATGAATATAAAGCAGGCCTCATGAATATAAGTCAGGCCTCATGAATATAGGTCAGGCCTCAGGTATGCAAGGCAGACCACATGAATATTAATCAGGCAGTGATGTCATTTTTTCCCATGAAATAGAAAGTCTGCATACCGGTTTATTCCAGGAAGAATATATTTCAGCTGTGTGCTGAAATCCTACTTTAAATCTGCCCCCACATAAAATGTGAATATATTGATGTGTGTACTATTCTGTGGTGTACACAAGGTGGTATATAGTAGACACCAGCGGAAAGAAGTGTTGGCGCACACCACCCGGATAGACTTAAACAGGAGCTTTGGTTTATTTATTTGTAGTGTATATAGGGGGTCATTCCGAGTTGTTCGCTCGGTAAAAATCTTCGCATCGCAGCGATTTTCCGCTTAATGCGCATGCGCAATGTCCGCACTGCGACTGCGCCAAGTAAATTTGCTATGCATTTAGGAATTTTACTCACGGCATTTTCTTCGTTCTGGCGATCGTAATGTGATTGACAGGAAATGGGTGTTACTGGGCGGAAACAGGCCGTTTTATGGGCGTGTGGGAAAAAACGCTACCGTTTCCGGAAAAAACGCTACCGTTTCCGGAAAAAACGCAGGAGTGGCTGGAGAAACGGGGGAGTGTCTGGGCAAACGCTGGGTGTGTTTGTGACGTCAAACCAGGAACCACAAGCAGTGAAATGATCGCAGATGCCGAGTAAGTCTGAAGCTACTCAGAAACTGCTACGAGGTGTGTAATCGCAAAATTGCTAATACATCGTTCGCAATTTTAAGATGCTAAGATTCACTCCCAGTAGGCGGCGGCTTAGCATGAGCAAATCTGCTAAAATTCACTTGCGAGCGAACAACTCGGAATGACCCCCATTGTACAGCTATGCTCATGGATACGGTATCCGTTCACATGGTCGACCATGTTATGGTCGACAGTCATTAGGTCGACCACTATTGGTCGACATTGACATGGTCGACATGGACACATGGTCGACACATGAAAATGGTCGACACGTGAAAGGTCGACACATGAAAAGGTCGACATGAGTTTTTTAACTTTTTTTTCTTTTGATTCATACCGGAACCCATGGATACACAGGTGGATAGAGAAGATGGGGGGTAATTCATTAGTTTTGGCACAGTGGGCGGTCATGTCCAAACTGCGCATGCACCGCAATGCGCAGGCGCGTCGGACAGCTACAACGGGCATCGCCCGGTCAGCGGCGGGATGGTGCGAAGGATCCATTCGCACGGGCATACGCAAAGTGATTGACAGGAAGAGGCCGTTTGTTGGTGGCAACTGAGCATTTGCAAGGCGTGTCCGGAAAAATGCAGGCGTGTCCAAAGCGTTTTCAGGGAAGGGTAAACAACCGTGTCCCACCATGGCGCTCAGACAAAGTGACAAGTTGGTCTGCGTAAAAGTGTTGTCAGAGATCTTTGTTAGGTATGGGCAAATGTTTCAGGAGTGAAGCACTATGGGGGGAAGTGTAGTTGCGCACCCCGTATTCCAAAAGAAAAAACCCTCCTACCCAGGGTTCCTCTTACCAGAGGCCTTGGAGCTACTCCATGTAGCCATTTTACCTGGCTCCATGGTTTACCTCACAGACTGCGGGGGCTATCTGAAGCTGCAATGTCCCCAAATCTTACACTGCCATCTCCTGACACTGCGGTGAGTTAGCATGAGTAAACAACCTCCGGCTATGGCCATTTCCTGGAAGGCCATACCTATCTCCAGCCATAGTCACATGGTGGGGGAGTTGGTATATTCCAGGTCACCTCATTTATATCTCCTCCCCCCCTTCCCCCTTCCTAATTGTGTCCACCCCTCACTCTGGCTGCTACTCCTCCCCCACCTCTATCACGGCTCCATCCCAACCCCTCTCAGCCTCTACGGCCCTATCCCTAACCCCCCCATCCTTACCCTGTCAGACAGTTCTCTTTTCCTAAGGCTGTTCTATCTCCCTCAGGTGGGATGTACTAAACATCATGGCCGCCCGTCGCACCGATACCAATTGCATATGCATTAACATACGCGATTAGTTTTGCGAAGGACAACTCATCCTTTGCGATCTCTGTTGGGCCCTGGACTTCTGGGTTTTGGCCCCGGGAGTTGTTATGCGCATGCACAGAATGATGGGGCGGCCGCTGGGCATGCTGGGAGGGACCCTCATACCAGCGCAGTGAAGAGAAGCCCATAGGCTTCTATGGGGTAGCGTCAGCAGAAGCTGGCGTTCCCCTCCGCAGCGTTGTCCTGGCAGCCGGGGTTAGTGCATTAGGAAAATGCGGTAAACGGGGGTTTACCGCATTTTCCGTTAAGTACATCTCGCCCTCACTGTGTGAGCCATTGGGACACGCACATTTAGGAGACGGGACAGCCTTACACAATTATTATGTAGATGGTGAGTCCCAAGCTGAGAGTTATGGTGTAGCTGGTGTGTTGGCTGAAGTGTCAGTCTGTGGTCTAGGGCGAGGTTTTCCTACAACGTATTTCCATATATACCCCCCAGTGGGTCACAATTCCAGGATTAAATTATTCTGAAAAAGAAAAGATAACTACTGACTCTGGTCAAATATTCATCTGAGTATGATTGAGGAAATCCATAAAACATGACCTGCAGGTGGGACAGAGATGAGACTAACTGCCCATAGAAGTTTATTCTACAATAAAAACCTTAAGAAACTCCTCCAGGGTCCTCGTTGTCAGAGCTTATGGTACTAATTAAAAATAATTCAATGACTGTACAGGTTTTAATGTTGATTCTGCCAAACATGAGAAGACTGAAGCCATAAGCCTGTGTTGTTCAGTGCTCGGATTGGCTACATGATTTCCTGGCCCCTCCCACTTGCCTACTCATGGACAAGCGGCTGAGCTGAAATACATTGTGCTGCTGTTAAATATCGAATGATCTGATTGGCTGGTTTGTTCTCCCTCTCCATCTTCTATAAATCTCCCTTTCCATCTTCTATAAATATGCATGCCCCCAGGTTTGAAGAATATATACCAGACACCAGTCACCTATAATGGATTATTATTTCTATATGGTCATGCAGCAGTAAAGTTCTGGGACAGTCCTGGGATTTGTCGCACGTTCCCAGGTTCTTGGGAGTTCTGGGAGCAGGCTTTTGAAGCAGCTGCTCCACATCCTCTTTCCCTCTCCATGCCCGTCCTCTCTGGGTCTGAGTGTCTGACGTGTGGGAATCAGCTTTTCTATAGACGCTTGGGGTAATGTCAGCTGATGCTTGCGCCTCATGTTTGACAGCCCCTTAAATCTTCCCCAATTGTCCTATTCCATAGAAAAGACGGTTCCCGGAAGTGGGATCCGTAGAGGACCTTCCTTGACAACAGCTGTAACCATGGAAACAGCCACGGCGTCCATTGTCTGTGTCCAAGGTTACGGATTTTGCAAAGGGAGGAATTCAGGACATATCTGTCAAATGGCAGCAACGGAGCAGTTTCAGGCAGAAGTCCTACTTCAAGTGTCAGCGGCTATTCCAGCAATTAGGCGAAATCATGTCTGAGTGTAGTTGGGGATGTGCAGGGATGGAGAGTACTCGCTCATTAGCACGCTCATGGATTATACAGCGCAGCAGTATATGTTGGCGATACATAAGTATTTGTTACTTAAGGGTCTATTTATGAAGCAGTGAAGAGTGTGGAGAAGTGAGCCAATAGAGAAGTTGCCCAAGGCAACCAATCAGCTGCTCTGTATAATTTTAGAGAATGCATTTTATGAATGTTACCTCAACACGGATTGGTTGCCATGGGTAACATCTCCACTCTTATCACTGCTTCATGAATAGGCCCCTAATAGTCTAAACCGCTCTGGCAAGAAGTGTGTTTAAATCAAGCTTACCTACTCTCCCAGATTCTGCGGGAGACATCCGGTTTCTCGAGTAGTCCCCCGCAGCCCCGGAAGAGTGGGCACTCTTCCCGCATTCTGCCCACTTCCTAGTGAAGTGGGCAGAATGTGGTGAAGAACACAGCCAAATCACGGACTGGCGGAGGGGGCGGGGCCTAATTACGCAATTATATGATAATCGCGTCATTTTAGCTCCGCACCCTCTGCAAATATTAACCAATCGTGAACTTTTCCTGGTGAGTAGGCGGGGCTTAATTATGCAATTATCTCAACCCCGCCCTCGTCGCCGCCAGCCTGCTTCTACTCTCTGGGTATCTCCCGGAGAGAGGCGATTTAAAATGTCGGTAAGTATGGTTTAAATGATATTACTAGGTAGGACCTCCTGTGCCCCCAGAACAGCCTGACTTCTCTGTGTGCGCTGGGTACGCTCCGTAAAGACTCTGGTCCATGGTGTCACGCCTTTGCTGCAGATTTCTCTGAGGTAATTTGCATTCAGAGATGCTCTTCTGCATAGCAGTGCTGTAACACATGGTTATTGAGGCACTGTCACCTTCCTGTCAACTAGAACCAGTCTGGTCATTCTCATCTGACCTCTCTCATTAACGAGGGCTTTTCACAAGCAGACATGTCACTCGCTGGATGGGTTTTTTTTCTTGTTTTTGTTCACATTTTCTGTGTAAATGCTAGACACTGCTACGAGTGAAAATTCCAGGAGATCGTCCGTTCCTGAGATAGTCAAACCACCCTGTCTGGCACCAACAATTATTCCCCTGTCTAAGCCACTTAGATCACATTTCTTTCCCATTCTGGTGTTTGGTCTGAACAACAACTGAGCCTCTTGACCATGCTTTTATGCACTGAGCTGATGCCACACGACTGGCAGATCAGATTTTTCCAATATCAAGCAGGTGCTCAGGTGTGCCTAATAAACAGGCCACTGAGTGTATGTAAATGTTTGAGACAATGCTGCCATCCTCTAATATCTCCAGAAAATGCCTGATAACAGAGGACAATAGCTCGCACATAGTAAAATCAAGCACAATGTGAAATGGGATCTGGTCAGCAGGATTCTGACAGTCGGAATTCCAATGCTGGAATCCCGACACTGGTCAGACTACCAACGCCGAAATACCGACATGGGTCAAAATCCCGGTGCTGGCATCCTGTACGTAAGTATGCCGGGGCTCCGTAGGATCAGGCTGCGGGGGTGGTGAAGAGGAAGAGGTGGGGGAATCAGGTTCTGGCTGTCTGGGGAGGGGTAGAGTTAGGCTGTGGGGGGGGGGGGGGTAGGTTCAGGCTGTGGGGAGGGGAGGGTTGGGCTGCGGGGAGAGGGTTAGGCTGTGTGTGTGTGTGGGGGGGGGGGGTTAGGTTCAGGCTGTGGTGAGGGGGGGAGTTAGACTACGGGGGGAGGGTTAGGCTGTGTGGGGGGGAGGTTAGGTTTAGGCTGTGGGGAGGGGGGTTAGGCTGCGGGGGGAGGCTTAGGCTGTGTGTGTATGGGGGGTTAGGTTCAGGCTGTGGTGAGGGGGGGGGGGGTTAGGGTTACGAACCATTGACGAGGGTTAGAGCTAGGCTGTGGGGGGAAGAGGTCAGGGTGAGGGAAGGGAGGGTTAGAGTTAGGCTGTGGGGGGAAGAGGTCAGGGTGAGGGAAGGGAGGGTTAGAGTTAGGCTGGGGGGGGGTCAGGGTGAGGGAAGGGAGGGTTAGAGGAGTAGAAGAGGGATAGCATACTTACCTTACAGTTGTTGGGATCCTGCGCGTCGGAATGCCGCTGTCGTTATTCTAACAGCCGGCATCAAAAGCGGGATCCCGATCCCATCCCTATGAAACATCACTTGATCACACACAGACACACACATAACCTTTGATGACAGTGACCTACACAATTACTTTATAACACAACCAGAGTTTACACTGAATAAGCTACGAATATAAAGTTGCAGATTTGAGGGTGGATGACGGTCTCCGAGACGAGGTCTCGCTGAATTACTGCGTGGAATACTTGCACAGATATGTATTTCACTTCATATTTCATAGACCATTTTGGGAACCCGATACACAGATAAAATCCAGTGAAGGTTAACGAGAGAGACAGCCAGAGTTCTGGAATAGGTCACGTTGAACTCATACTTGGCAGAGAGAGATAAGGATGAAGTGAAAGAGACAGATGCCAGAAATTACAGACACAGGCTCCTGGGGGACACTTGGAGGAAGAGGGGGGGTGGGAGAGTGTTGGGCAGAGCAGACACCGCTGTATAGAGATGAGCAGTGATAGACAAGATGGGGACTTATATATCATCAGCACCCAGTTGGGGCAATAAGGCTTCTTTATTTTATCGTGGTAATAAAAAAAAAAAGAGGTTATTGCCGCAATTTAATGTTAAAAAACTTGGAATACAGGGACCGGAATCGGTGAGGTTTAACGATGTGCTTCACCAGACCATTCCTGGCAGACGTGTGCACATGTGGGAGAAATATTAGCGGCTCACATATGTCCACATTCAGGCTTTTAGTTCCAGTAATTTATTTAAAAAAAATAAATAAAATAGTTTACAAATAAAACTTATTTAAAAAAACATTAAAAAAAATAATTCAGATTTCTTTTTTATGTTACAAAATGCTTTATATAAAGCATAGATGGTGATAAATAACAGGTATTACGGCAGTACTGAAGAGGTGTTCCCATGTATGGGCTTACCATCGGCAGGGATGCCATCAGAAATACTGGGTGTCCCGGGCCTGACAAAATAGGCAGTTCCCCAAAATAAAATAAAATAAAATAAAAATTTCATAAATTTCCTGTGTACATACAGAACAACACCATTTTATGCTCCTTGCACCCTATTAAGTCCCCACAGTAATACCCCAACACCATGTTATGCCCCACAGTTATGTCCGTCACAATATTACGCCCCACACAGTAATGCCCCTGACACCATATAATGCCCCCACATTAATGACCTTGTCACCATATTATGCCCACAGAGTAATTATTGCAGTACCTGCTTGTTGTCAAGGGGTTCTGCTCGTTGTCAGGGTTCTGCTCGTTGTCAGGGTTCTGCTCATTGTCAAGGGGTTCTGCTCATTGTCAGGGTTCTGCTCATTGTCAGGGTTCTGCTCGTTGTCAAGGGGTTCTGCTCGGGATCCGGTCTAAAGGTCGTCACTGTCTAGGTCGACAATGTTTAGGTCGACCACTATAGGTCAACAGTCACTAGGTCAACAGTGATGGAAGGTCGACAGGGTTTCTAGGACGACATGTGCTAGGTCAAAAGGTCGACATGAGTTTTTCAATTTTTTGTTCTTTTTTTGAACTTTTTCATACTTAACGATCCACGTGGACTTTGGTTGGAACGGTAATCTGTGCCGAGCGAAGCGGTAGCGGTGCGAGGCACCTTGCCCGAAGCTCGCTCGCCACGCAAGGGGACACGGTGCACTAATTGGGGTTCGTGGTCACTCTACGAAGAAAACGACCCCCCCCCCAAAAAAAAACTCATGTCGACCTTTTGACCTGTCGACCTACCACATGTCGACCTAGAAACCCTGTCGACCTAAACATTGTCGACCTAGATACGGTCGATTTGATGATCCACACCCGTTCTGCTCAGATGGTGCCATAAGCGGCCCGGGCCCTCCCCTCTCTGTCAGAGAGGGGAGGGCCCAGGACAGCTGTGCCTCCAGTACCCCCCCTGACCATCAGCGGTGCTATTACTGGCGGTAACCTTTCATGTATAGGACCAAATGGAAAACAGCCCTATCACTCTGATTCGGAGAAGTTAAAAAAAGTGAGCAAAAAAGAATCAATTTGCTCCTGGAACAAACCAATTTACAATGTTAGGGGTGCAAATGCATTTCTTTTTCTTTTTTTTTGATTGCCGGGAAAATACTGGCTGCTTTTTCTTGTAGTGAAGAAATACGTTGGCAACTCTGCATTTGCACTAAAATGTAAAATTCCTTAGGACACGTCTCTTCCCAAATCTAAATCTCTGCACATTTTAAATCTGCCCTTCCTGCGGTGCAGCATGGTTTTACCAACCATGCCAATTGCTACTTGTTTTTATTTGCTCCTAATGCTGAATTAGGCCCTCTGTGAATTTATGTCAGTGGGCCTGATTCAGGTCCCGCTGTTAATGCGACGCATGCTGAATGTACCTATGGGGGTCATTCTGAGTTGATCGCTAGATGAAAATGTTCGCTGCGCAGAGATGATGCCAAAAAAACGGCACTTCTGCGCATGCATATGCGCACGCGCGATGTACGGGCACAACGAACGATGCAGTTTTGCACAGGTCTAGCGATGCATTTCAGTCGCACTGGTTGCCGCAGAGTGATTGACATGAAGTGGGCGTTTCTGGGTGTCAACTGACCGTTTTCAGGGAGTGTTCGAAAAAACGCTGGCGTGCCAGGAAAAACGCAGGCGTGGCTGGGCGAACGCAGGGCATGTTCGTGACGTCAAAACAGGAACTGAACAGTCTGAAGTGATCGCAAGCGCTGAGTAGGTATTGAGCTACTCTAAAACTGCACAAAATTATTTTGTAGCCACTGTGCAATCCTTTCGTTCGCACTTCTGCTAAGCTAAGATACACTCCCAGAGGGCGGCGGCCTAGCGTTTGCACGGCTGCTAAAAACTGCTAGCGAGCGATCAACTTGAAATGACCCCCTGTGTTCGTTACTTTGCACATGTGTTGTTCTGGTCTGCCACGGAGAATGCTGTACGGCGTCGGACTGTCAGTGAGTGACAGTCTGATGCCGTTTGCAGACAGGGAGGGGCGGCGACGTGTTGCCTCTGCGGTGGAAGAGGGACGAGGTCAGGATCTCCGTCAGAGGACAGAGATTCTGGGCCTATATGTTGGATCTGCGGCAGCCGGCTTGCGTGACCCCCAGGCTCATGGTGTCGCAGATGATCCGGTGCAGCTCGGGTCACTAATGCAAGCAGGAGACGTGACGCATTACCGTACTAGAGCTCTCGCTGCTGCTTCCATGTAAGATAGCTACTCCGTCCACATCTGTACCCGACCCAATGCTAGAAGATTATTTTGTGAAGGGGTGACTGTATAATGCACAGTATAGTAACAACTGTATAGCAGGCATAGGGGCTCAGGTTACATTTATACGTCCTATCAGCATATATCAGAATAGCTATTGGCTAACTGCTCTATGGGATGGCTATTGAGCTGCTGGAGGGAGTAGTACTAGGGAAGGAAGCCATTAGAATGTCAGGTCCCACTTGGACGAGGGGCGTGGGCGTGGACATACCATTTTGGGGGTTTCAGGGCCCCAGTCACATACAGTGCTGTAGAAGGCTTTCATTCTTTGCATTTGTAATTATTCTGTATACAGTACAGTATATGCTGTTTTAGGGTAGATTAGGGTAGAAATAGTAATTAAATGCTTGTGGTCACGTTCAATGGTAACGTCATGGCGGGGAGCTGTAATATGTCTGTCGTCGGCAATGAAAGACTTCCTGTGCCTTTCCAGCTCTGGGGGAACTAAAAGTCCCAGCATGACTTCCCAGATGGTGTTATAGGCTGCTTAGAACCGCCATGTAGTCTTCCTGTGCTTTATACACATTGATTAATATATAATGGCCTTGGGAACGGTTACTTGTGTTTGAACGGGTATGGAACTCAGGGTCGACAGTGTCTAGGTCGACACACATTAGGTCGACACACATATTGGTCAACAATGAGTAGGTCGACACAGGAAATGGGTCGACGTGGCCATTAGGTCGACATGGAAAAAAGTCAACATGAGTTTTTGATTTTTTGGGGTGTTGTTTTCTTTGTAAAGTGACGGGGAACCGCAATAAGTGCACCGTGTCCCCTTGCATGGCTTGCTGCGCTTGGGTTACCGTTCCCATTTGTAGTCCATGTGGATCGTAAAGTATGAAAAAGTTAAAAAAATGACGAAAATAGAAAAATTTGTGTCGACCTATTTCCAGTGTCCACCTAATGTGTGTCAAACTAGGCACTGTCGACCTAGAGTCTGGATACCGTTTGAACAAAGGCAAAATGTGTATGTTACGAATATTATGGTTCGGAAAGCAGAATTCAGACAATAAAGCAGTGAAATAACATTATAACAACCCTTATTCCCGAGTAGTCATCTCCTCTCCCTCGTTCTCCCCTCTCTCACCCCCATGTCTGAGGGAAGCAGGGCCTGCCGACAGCTGGAGCTAAACCACAGTTCCCAACGGAAAGTGACAAATTCTTTGCATTCACTGGTACTTAGCAGCCTCAGAGGGCCCAGAGCCCATTATCCCAGCAGCCACTACATGACTCTTTCATTAAACATATTACATCCCTCGATGGCTTCATCGTCCACCTGCTGAAAACGCACAGACCCAATTATGTCCGCTTCTTAGAGCAAAGGGGGCATATGCAGGCTGGGCCCAGACTGGAAGGGTGGGCATGCCGTACAACAAGACCAACTTGTTACTGGATAGAACATATATCAGAAACTTATACTGTCATCTGTATACAAAATATCAATTAACCAAGAAAATTACATCATTGTGACATCATCACCATGAGTAGTGATGACGATACAGCAGTTTTCAATAACTTTATAAAATGTAGTCATGACGATACAGCTGCTTCAACCAGTGTATAACATGTAGTCATGACGATACAGCTGCTTCAACAACTTTATAAAACCTGACAACGCGCACAATTTCATGGTCACATTTTTGGATGGCGGCAGACTGAAATGTGGTTGGGTCATTTTTTTCCCATGAAGTGATTACAAGACGTGACCATAGTACAGTTCTAATATATATTAAATATTTATATTCATCTAGGCCTATATGGTGTAAAGGAGAGAGATAAAGTACCGGCCAGTCAGCTCCCAACTGCCATGTTACAGGCTGTGCATGAACATTTTTAAGGGTTGGTTGGTACTTTATCTCCGTCCGCTGTATACCTCTCCAAGACTTAGCAGATAGACCCCTCAATCTCTCTCCACTTTATCACTTTCCAATGCTTAGTACATCTGCCCCATTGTGTGTAAACTCTTGCAACACTCCCATAAGAAGTGACAGGTCTGTGCGTCTTTTTAACCACCCCCGGTACCTCCCAGTCACCGTCCAGTAACGCCTCTCACCTTTCTGATACTGTGCATTTCATTCCGACCTGCGCCTCTTTAAGAACAAAAGTGGGACGATTGCGCAGTGCGACTCGGGCACGTGTGCCGAAGAAAAACGTTGGCTGTTGCATGGATATCGACACAGTGCGACTCTGATTCAGTCTGTAAGAGAAGAAGGGCCTGATTAAGAGTTGTGCGGAAAGCAGCCACACTTGTGGTCACTTTACGTGCTAGGAAATAAATGCTTATCTCCGCCTGTATTCAGAGTCGGCAGCATGTATGTGACCGCGGCGCCGCCACCCCTCCACCTCCCTGTCCTGTGGGAAAGACATCTGTCTTGCGTCGGACGGATCTATGCGTGCGCTCACCTCGGAGTACCCCACAATTCTATCTGCATGCCCATCTCTTCCCTGTGATCCTGACCCTGATATCCCTCATCTTTCTCCTGTGATCCTGACCATGATAACCCCTTATCTCTCTCCTGTGATCCTCACCCCTGATATCCCTCATCTCTCTCCTGTGATCCTCACCCCTGATACCCCTCATCTCTCCCCTGTGATCCTTTCCCGATACCCCTCATCTCTCCCCTGTGATCCTGTCCCGATACCCCTCATCTCTCCCCTGTGATCCTGTCCCGATACCCCTCATCTCTCCCCTGTGATCCTGTCCCAGATACCCCTCATCTCTCCCGTGATCCTGTCCCAGATACCCCTCATCTCTCCCCTGTGATCCTGACGCCAGATATCCCTCATCTCTCCCCTGTGATCCTGTCCCCTGATACCCCTCATTTCTCCCCCCTGATAATCACCCCTAATATCCCTCATCTCTAAGTTCTAATCCTGTCGCAGATACCCCTCATCTCTCCCCTGTGATCCTGTCCCCTGATACCTCTCATCTCTCCCCTGTGATCCTCACCTGATACCCCTCATCTCTCCCCTGTGATCCTGTCCCCTGATACCTCTCATCTCTCCCCTGTGATCCTCAGTCCTGATACCCTCTCATCTCTCCCCTGTGATCCTGTCCCAGATACCCCTCATCTCTCCCGTGATCCTGTCCCAGATACCCCTCATCTCTCCCTGTGATCCTGTCCCCTGATACCCCTCATCTCTCCCCTGTGATCCTGTCCCGATACCCCTCATCTCTCCCCTGTGATCCTCAGTCCTGATACCCTCTCATCTCTCCCCTGTGATCCTGTCCCAGATACCCCTCATCTCTCCCCTGTGATCCTGTGCCTGACACTCTCTCATCTCTCCTCTGTGATCCTCACCCGATACCCCTCATCTCTCCCCTGTGATCCTGTCCCCTGATACCCCTCATCTCTCCCCTGTGATCCTGTCCCCTGATACCCCTCATCTCTCCCCTGTGATCCTGTCCCAGATATCCCTCATCTCTCCCCTGTGATCCTGTCCCCTGACACCCCTCATCTCTCCCCTGTGATCCTGTCCCAGATATCCCTCATCTCTCCCCTGTGATCCTGTCCCAGATACCCCTCATCTCTCCCCTGTGATCCTGTCCCGGACACCCTCTCATCTCTGCCCTGTGATCCTCACCCGATACCCTCTCATCTTTCCCCTGTGATCCTCACACGATACCCCTCATCTCTCCCCTGTGATCCTCAGTCCTGATACCCTCTCATCTCTCCCCTGTGATCCTGTCCCAGATACTCCTCATCTCTCCCCTGTGATCCTGTCCCAGATACCCCTCATCTCTCCCCTGTGATCCTGACGCCAGATACCCCTCATCTCTCCCCTGTGATCCTGTCCCCTGATACCTCTCATCTCTCCCCTGTGATCCTGTCCCAGATACCCTCTCATCTCTCCCCTGTGATCCTGTCCCCTGATACCTCTCATCTCTCCCCTGTGATCCTTTCCCGATACCCCTCATCTCTCCCCTGTGATCCTGTCCCGATACCCCTCATCTCTCCCCTGTGATCCTGTCCCGATACCCCTCATCTCTACCCTGTGATCCTGTCCCGATACCCCTCATCTCTCCCATGTGATCCTGTCCCAGATACCCCTCATCTCTCCCGTGATCCTGTCCCAGATACCCCTCATCTCTCCCCTGTGATCCTGACGCCAGATATCCCTCATCTTTCCCCTGTGATCCTGTCCCCTGATACCCCTCATTTCTCCCCCGTGATAATCACTCCTAATATCCCTCATCTCTCAGTTCTAATCCTGTCCCAGACACCCCTTATCTCTCCCCTGTGATCCTGTCCCAGATACCCCTCATCTCTCCCCTGTGATTCTGTCCCAGATACCCCTCATCTCTCCCCTGTGATCCTGACGCCAGATATCCCTCATCTCTCCCCTGTGATCCTGTCCCGATACCCCTCATTTCTCCCCCGTGATAATCACCCCTAATATCCCTCATCAGTTCTAATCCTGTCCCAGACACCCCTCATCTCTCCCCTGTGATCCTGTCCCCTGATACCTCTCATCTCTCCCCTGTGATCCTGTCCCGATACCCCTCATCTCTTCCCTGTGATCCTGTCCCAATACCCCTCATCTCTCCCCTGTGATCCTGTCCCGATACCCTTCATCTCTCCCCTGTGATCCTGTCCCGATACCCCTCATCTCTACCCTGTGATCCTGTCCCGATACCCCTCATCTCTCCCCTGTGATCCTGTCCCAGATACCCCTCATCTCTCCCGTGATCCTGTCCCAGATACCCCTCATCTCTCCCCTGTGATCCTGACGCCAGATATCCCTCATCTCTCCCCTGTGATCCTGTCCCCTGATACCCCTCATTTCTCCCCCGTGATAATCACTCCTAATATCCCTCATCTCTCAGTTCTAATCCTGTCCCAGACACCCCTCATCTCTCCCCTGTGATCCTGTCCCGATACCCCTCATTTCTCCCCCGTAATAATCACCCCTAATATCCCTCATCTCTCAGTTCTAATCCTGTCCCAGACACCCCTTATCTCTCCTCTGTGATCCCGGTCCAGATACCCCTCCTCTCTCCCCTGTGATCCTGTCCCCTGATACCCCTCATCTCTCCCCTGTGATCCTGATGCCAGATACCCCTCATCTCTCCCCTGTGATCCTGTCCCCTGATACCTCTCATCTCTCCCCTGTGATCCTCACCCGATACCCCTCATCTCTCCCCTGTGATCCTGTCCCCTGATACCTCTCATCTCTCCCCTGTGATCCTCACCCGATACCCCTCATCTCTCCCCTGTGATCCTGTCCCCTGATACCTCTCATCTCTCCCCTGTGATCCTCACCCGATACCCCTCATCTCTCCCCTGTGATCCTGTCCCCTGATACCTCTCATCTCTCCCCTGTGATCCTCACCCGATACCCCTCATCTCTCCCCTGTGATCCTGTCCCCTGATACCTCTCATCTCTCCCCTGTGATCCTCACCCGATACCCCTCATCTCTCCCCTGTGATCCTCAGTCCCGATACCCTCTTATCTCTCCCCTGTGATCCTGTCCCAGATACCCCTCATCTCTCCCGTGATCCTGTCCCAGATACCCCTCATCTCTCCCCTGTGATCCTCACCCGATACCCCTCATCTCTCCCCTGTGATCCTGTCCCCTGATACCCCTCATCTCTCCCCTGTGATCCTGTCCCGATACCCCTTATCTCTCCCCTGTGATCCTGTCCCAGATACCCCTCATCTCTCCCGTGATCCTGTCCCAGATACCCCTCATCTCTCCCCTGTGATCCTCAGTCCTGATACCCTCTCATCTCTCCCCTGTGATCCTGTCCCAGATACCCATCATCTCTCCCCTGTGATCCTGTCCCTGACACCCTCTCATCTCTCCCCTGTGATCCTGTCCCCTGATACCCCTCATCTCTCCCCTGTGATCCTGTCCCCTGATACCCCTCATCTCTCCCCTGTGATCCTGTCCCCAAATACTCCTCATCTCTCCCCTGTGATCCTGTCCCAGATACCCCTCATCTCTCCCCTGTGATCCTGTCCCGGACACCCTCTCATCTCTCCCCTGTGATCCTCACCCGATACCCTCTCATCTCTCCCCTGTGATCCTCACACGATACCCCTCATCTCTCCCCTGTGATCCTCAGTCCTGATACCCTCTCATCTCTCCCCTGTGATCCTGTCCCGGACATCATCTCATCTCTCCCCTGTGATCCTGTCCCTGACACCCTCTCATCTTCCCACTGTGATCCTGTCCCAGATACCCCTCATCTCTCCCCTGAGAGATGAGGTGTATTAGGGGTCAGGATCACAGGGAAGAGATGAGGCGTATCAGGATCACAGGGGAGAGATGAGGGGTATCAGGGGTCAGGATCACAGGGGAGAGATGAGGGGTATCAGGATCACAGGGGAGAGATGAGGGGTATCAGGGGTCAGGATCACAAGGGAGAGATGAGAGAGTGTCAGGGGTGAGGATCACAGGGGAGAAAATAGGATTTTAATTACCTACCGGTAAATCCTTTTCTCGTAGTCCGTAGAGGATACTGGGAATCCACTATTACCATGGGGTATAGACGGGTCCACTAGGAGCCTTGGGCACTTTAAGAATTTGATACTGTGCGCTGGCTCCTCCCTCTGTGCCCCTCCTGCCAGACTCAGTCTATGAAACTGTACCCGAGGAGACAGACGTACTTTGAGAGCAGGATAGATAAGGAAAGTGGTGAGATTACGAACCAGCACACAGAACAATAGGAAAGCCAAGCTAACCAAACTTGAAACGTGAACAGCGACAGCTGAACAAACCAGAATACTTAACCAAGTAACATTGCAGGAAGAACGAAGCACCGGGCGGGCGCCCAGTATCCTCTGCGGACTACGAGAAAAGGATTTATTGGTAGGTAATTAAAATCCTATTTTCTCTTACATCTTAGAGGATACTGGGAATCCATTTAGTACCATGGGGAAGTACCAAGCTCCCAAACTGTGTGGGAGAGTGCTGAGGTTCCTGCAGAACCGACTGACCAAACTGAAGGTCCTCAGGGACCTAAGTATTGAACTTGTAAAACTTTCAAACCCGACCAAGTAGCTGCTCAGCAGAGCTGTAAAGCCGAGACACCCCGGGCAGCCGCCCAAGAAGAACCCACCGACCTAGTAGAGTGGGCTTGTACAGATTTTGGAACCGGCAATCCTGCTGTGGAATAAGCATGCTGGATAGCGAGCCTAATCCAGCATGCGATAGACTGTTTTGAAGCAGGACACCCAATTTTATTGGGATCATAGAGAACGAACAGCGAGTCGGATTTTCTGTGACGAGCTGTTCTCTTTACATATACCTTCAAAGCCCTCACAACATCCAAAGACTTTGAAGTAGCAGAGGTGTCCGTCACAGCCGGAACCACAATAGGTTGGTTGATGTGAAAAGCGGACACCACCTTAGGAAGAAATTGCTGACGAGTTCTGAGTTCAGCTCTGGAAAACCAGGTAGGGGCCCTTGTAAGACAACGCCCCCAACTCCCAACACACGTCTTGCTGAAGCCAATGCCAACAGTGTGACGGTCTTCCGCGTAAGGTACTTTACGTCAACCTCCTGTAACGGTTCAAACCAGTCCGATTGGAGGAACTGCAGCACCAAACTGAGATCCCAAGGTGCCGTGGGAGGCACAGAGGGAGGCTGGATGTGCAGAACACCTTTCAAGAACGTCTGGACCTCAGGGAGAGAAGCCAATTGTTTCTGAAAGAAAATAGACAAAGCTGAAATCTGGACTTTAATAGAGCCTAGGCGTAGGCCCACATCCACACCTAACTGCAGAAAAAGCAGGAAACATCCCATCTGAAATTCCACCGCGGAATATTGTCTGCTCTCACACCAAGAGACGTATTTCTTCCATATACAGTGGTAATGTTTTGACGTTACCCCCTTCTTGGCTCGGATCATAGGGGGTCATTCCGAGTTGATCGCTCGATAGCTAGTTTTAGCAGCCATGCAAACGCTATGCCGCCGCCCACTGGGGAGTGTATTTTAGCTTAGCAGAAGTGCAAACGCATGTGCAGCCGAGCTCTACAAAAACAGTTTGTGCAGTTTCAGAATAGCTCTGAACCTACTCAGCGCTTGCGATCACTTCAGCCTATTCGTGTCCGGATTTGACGTCATAGACCCGACCGCCCAGCCACGCCTGTGTTTTTTCAGACAAGCCTGTGTTTTTGCAAACACTCCCTGAAAACGGTCAGTTGACACTCAGAAACGCCCCCTTCCTGTCAATTTTCTTGTGGCCGTCAGTACGACTGAAAACTTCACTAGAACCTGTGCAAAACAACAAATGACTTTGTACCCGTACGTCGCGCGTGTGCATTGCGGTGCATACGCATGCGCAGAAATGCAGATTTTTAGCCTGATCGCTGCGCTGCGAACAACGGCAGCTAGCAATCAACTCGGAATGACCTCCATAGTCGGGATGACCTTGTCAGGAATCCCTCTCCTGGCTAGAATGAGCCGTTCAACTTCCATGCCGTTAAACGTAGCCGTGGTAAGTCTTGATAGACGAACGGGCCCTGTTGCAGATGATCCTCGAGAAGATCCACGTACCAGGCCCTTCGAGGCCAGTCCGAAGCAATGAGGATTGCTTGAACCCTTTCCCTTTTTATTCTTTTTAGAATTCTGGGGAACAGAGAAAGTGGAGGAAACACGTACACCAGTTGGTAGACCCACGGAGTTGTCAGAGCATCTACTGCCACTGCTTGTGGGCCTCTCAACCTGGAACAATACCACTTGAGCTTCTTGATGAGTCGAGAGGCCATCATGTCAATCTGTGGATATCCCCACCAACGTGTCAACCACTGGAACACCTCTGGGTGGAGGCCCCACTCCCCCGGGTGCAGGTCGTGTCTGCAGAGGAAGTCTGCTTCCCAGTTGTCTGCTCCCAGAATGAAGCCCGCCGGCAATGCCACGGTGTGTTTTTCCGCCCAGTGGAGAATTCTTGACACCTCTGACATTGCTGCTCTGCTTTTCATTACGCCCTGTCGGTTTATGTACGTTACCGCCGTTACAGTGTCCGACTGGACCTGAATGGCCTGATTCTGCAGTAGAGATGAGGCCTGCAGAAGGGCATTGTAGATTGCCTTGAGTTCCAAGATGTTTATTGGAAGGACGACTTCCCGACTGGACCATCTTCCTTGAAACTGCACATCCCTGGATGACTGCTCCCCAACCTCTGAGGCTTGTGTCTGTGGTTAACAGAATCCAATTCTGAATCCCGAACCTCTGACCCTCGACGAGGTGAGAAGTCTGTAGCCACCCCAGAAATGAGATTCTGGCTTTTGGCGACAGACATATCATCTGGTGCATGTGAAGATGCGATCCGGACCATTTGTCCAACAGATCCAGCTGGAAGGGCCTTGCATGAAACCTTCCATACTGAAGCGCCTCTTAAGAGACCACCATTTTCCCCAGAAGGCAAATGCACGGATGCACCGAGATCCGGGTTGGCTTCAGGACAGCCCAAACCATCGACTGGATTTCCATAGCCTTCTCTAAGGGAAGGAACACTCTCTGAGACTCCGTGTCCAGTATCATTCCCAGGAATGGAAGCCTCTGCGTCGGTTCCAGGTGAGATTTTGGGAAGTTCAGAATCCACCCGTGATCCAGGAGTAGTCTGGTTGATAGGCCAATGCTGTCCAACAACCGCTACCTGGACGGTGCCTTTATCAGAAGATCGTCCAGGTACGGAATAATGTTCACTCCCTGTTTGCGGAGTAGAAACATTATCTCTGCCATTACCTTGGTGAATACTCTCGGTGCCGTGGAGAGACCAAATGGCAGGGCCTGGAACTGGTAGTGACAGTCCTGCAGTGCAAACCGTAGATAAGCCTGATGAGGCGGCCAGATCGGAATGTAAAGGTATGCATCCTTGATATCCAGAGACACTAGGAATTCCCCCTCCTCCAGACCTGAGATCACCGCTCTCAGAAACGCCATCTTGAATTTGAACATTCGTAAGTACGGGTTCGACTTGAGGTTCAAAATTGGTCTTACCGAACCGTCCAGTTTCAGTACTACAAACAAGTTGGAATAATATCCCTTGTTTTGCAGATGAGGTGGAACTGGAACAATGACCTGAGTCTATACCAGTTTTTGAATGGCGTCCTGTAAGGTTATACTTGCTTCCTGTGAAACTGGTAAGCCTGATTTGAAGAATCTGTGAGGTGGGTGCTCCTGAAACTCCAGTCTGTAGCCCTAGGAAATAAGATCTATCACCCAGGGATCCTGGCAAGATGTTGTCCAGATGTGACTGAAAAATATTAGTTGGGCTCCCACCTGCCAGTCCTCCAGGCATCGCGGTCCACCGTCATGCTGAAGGCTTTGAGGAAACAGAGCTTGAGCTCTGTTCCTGTGAACCGGCAGTTGCTGGTTTTCGGGGTTTACCTCTAGCACCTCTGGTGGCTGTAGAAGAAACTCTGGTTTTGCCCCTAAACTTGGCAGTCCAAAAGGACTGTAGATTAGGTCCTGAGTAGGCATTCCTAGCTGGGGGAGCTGCAGAAGGAAGATATGTGGACTTACCCGCAGTAGCTTTGGAGATCCATTTGTCTAGTTCATCTGCAAGGGTAGGCCTTCCACGTCTTTGCTGGAGTCCGCGTCAGCTGTCCACTGGCGTAGCCATAAGCATCTGCATACTAACACTGCCATAGCAGTGGTGCGTGTATTAAGCAATCCTATTTCTTTTATGGCTTCCACCATAAAATTTGCAGAGTCCTGTATATGTTGCAGGAGTAAAATAATCTCCCCCTGAGGCAATGTACCTAACCCCTCAATTAGGTTACCCAACCATCTGGCGATGGCCTTAGTAATCCACCCACATGCTACAGTGGGTCTCTGGGCCACCCCAGCAGCTGTATACAAAGATTTGAGTGTGTTCTCAATTCTGCGATAAGCCGTGTCTTTTAAGGAGGCTGCACCAGGAACAGGCAATACAATTTTCCGTGACAGCCTAGAGACTGATGCATCCACTATCGGTGGATTTTCCCATTTTTTACTATCTTCAGGAGGAAAAGGAAAGGGTGATATCAACCTTTTAGGGATTTGAAATTTCCTATCAGGATTAAACCACGGTTCTTCAAACAGGGTATTTAGTTCCTTTGACACAGGAAAAGTGGCTGAGGATTTCTTTTTTTATATTAAAATAAGATTCCTCAGTCACATTATCAGCGATATGTAGAACTTCTCTAATAGCTTATATGAGAGCCTCTATTCCCTGTGACAGAGTAGTCTCCCCCACCTCTGAGTCCACCTCCCCCTCCTCCATGTGTGAACCCTCATCATCAGAGTCAGACTGCAGGATATGGGCCAAAGGACGTTTTTGCGGACAAATGGTAGGGGACTGAGACGCTGGTTTGGGTACTGAGTCTCTGTTCATAAACTCAGTCATCGATTTTCTTAAGTATTGCATCTCTTTCTCATTGCGGGACAATTTAGTAGAAATATTGGAGATCATTCCCCTAATGGAATCCAGCCAAGCTGGCTCTGCCCCGCTAGCCTGGGAAGGTACACTGTACTGAGTCCCCTGAAGAAGAGGAACACTGTGCCTTACATGAAACACACTCTTTGTCTGACATACTGTGACAGTACACACACACACACACACACACACACACACACACACACACACACACACACACACACACACAAGTTAAATGCACAATTAACCCACAAAGAGCCCTTCAAGAGAGACACAGAGATAGCCTGGAGCCAGCACACAGTGCCCTTACTGCTAGTAAGCGCTCCCCCCCAGCTATGACCCCCTGGTACCGCTGAGGTAATTTGGAGTCTCTCCGGAGGAGCTGCGCGTCCCTGTCAGTCAGCATTTGTGTCCACTGCAGAGGTAAAATGGCGCTGGTGAGCTGCTGGATCCGTTCATAGTGAAGCCCCGCCCCGTCAATGGCGCGCAGTCTTCCCACTTTTTTATACTGGCTGAGGTAATTTTTAGTGCTTAAAATGGAGTCAGTCACCTTTTAAGTCTGTAATGCCAATCTGGGTTCTGTGTACACTTGTAGTGTACTTAGACTCAGTTTGCTCCATCAGAAGCTGTGCATCCGCACTGTGTACTGAGTCTGGAGACTCCGCCGCCCACGTAGAAGCCATGCGTCTCTGTACCCTCATGCCGCCATAATGGCCCGCTAACCGGGACGCCGGCTTAGTACTCACCACTCTTCTATCTTGTGGCTCTGTTAGGGGTGGCGGCGTGCTGCGGGAATGTATGCTCGCCATGGTGGAGAGTGCGAATAGTTCCCTCAGGAGCTAGTGTCCTGTCAGCGGGGAATGGGACCATTAACCCTTCAAGAGGTTGGACCGTTCCGCCCCCTAAGTCCCACGAAGCAGGCAGGCTGGTGCCATCCAGTCCTGCCTGAAAATAACAAACAGAGAAAATAAATGCAGAAAACTCTTCAGGAGCTTCCAGCAATGTGACCGGCTCCTCCGGGCACATTTTCTAAACTGAGTCTGGTAGGAGGGGCATAGAGGGAGGAGCCAGCGCACACTATCAAATTCTTAAAGTGCCCAAGGCTCCTAGTGGACCCGTCTATACCCCATGGTACTAAATGGATTCCTTGTATCCTCTAGGATGTAAGAGAAATGAAGGGTATTAGGGGTCAGGATCACATGGGAGAGATGAGGGGTATTGGGGGTGAGGATCACGGGAGAGATGAGGGGTATCAGGGGTCAGGATCACAGGGGAGAGATGAGGGGTATTAGGGACCAGGATCACAGGGGAGAGATGAAGGGCATCAGGGGTCAGGATCACAAGGGAGAGATGAGGGGTATCAGGGGTCAGGATCACAAGGGAGAGATGAGGGGTATCAGGGGTCAGGATCACAAGGGAGAGATGAGGGGTATCAGGGGTCAGGATGACAGGGGAGAGATGAGGGGTATATGGGGTGAGGATCACAGAGGAGAGATGAGGGGTATCAGGGATATGGAGAGTGTCAGGGAACAGGATCACAGGGGAGAGAGGAGGGGTATTGGGGACAGGATCACAGCGGACAGAATTGAGAGGGTATCAGAGGTCAGGATCACAGGGGAGAGAGGAGGGGTATTTGGGATGAGGATCATGGGAGAGATGAGAGGGTATCAGGGATGAGGATCACGGGGAAAGATGAGGGGTATTGTGGACAGGATCACAGGGGAGAGATGAGGGATATCAGAGGTCAGGATCACAGGGGAGAGGTGAGGGGTATCGGGTGATGATCACAGGGGAGGGCAGAGAGGGTATTAGGGGTGAGGATCACAGGGAAGAGATGAGAGAGTATTAGGGGTAAGGATTACAGGGGAGAGATGAGGGGTACCAGAGGTGAGGCTCACAGGGGAGAAATGAGGGGTATCAGGGGTCAGGATCACGGGGGAGAGATGAGAGGTATCGGGTCAGGATCACAGGGGAGAATTGAGGGGTATCAGGGGTCAGGATCACGGGGGAGAGATGAGAGGTATCAGGGGTCAGGATCACAGGGGAGAGATGAGAGGGTGTCAGGGACAGGATCACAGGAGAGAGATGAGAGGTATCAGGGGTCAGGATCACAGGGGAGAAATGAGGGGTATCAGGGGTCAGGATCACAGGGGAGGGATGAGAGGTATCAGGGGTCAGGATCACGGGGGAGAGATGAGAGGTATCAGGGGTCAGGATCACAGGGGAGAGATGAGAGGTATCAGGGACAGGATCACAGGAGAGAGATGAGAGGTATCAGGGGTCAGGATCACAGGGGAGAAATGAGGGGTATCAGGGGTCAGGATCACAGGGGAGAAATGAGGGGTATCAGGGGTCAGGATCACAGGGGAGAAATGAGGGGTATCAGGGGTCAGGATCACGGGGGAGAGATGAGAGAGTATTAGGGGTCAGGATCACAGGGGAGAGATGAGAGGGTAGCAGGGAAAAGGATCACAGGGGAGAAGGGAGTAGGTCAGGGGACAGGATACCATGGGGTTAGATGACAGGGAGGCAGATAGTAGTATCTGGGGGACAGGACCCCAGGGGATGGGGCAGGATGACAGGGGAACAGACTGCCAGGCAGGACAGGGCTTTCCTGGCATATTTAGTCTAAAACTGAAAACGGGAATTCCTAATTAGAGCGCATAGCGTCCGCACAGCTGGCAGGAGCCTGACATTACACTCCGTGCAGTGCCGCTGCAGACAGACAGATGTGCTGTGCAGAGGATTATGGGTTATACAGTCTATAAAACTGCAGTAACCCCTTCACTGCACCCTAGAGGTAATGGTCACGTAACTGCCCAGCCTCTGTCTGCCAGCTGCCGTGTCCTTGAGGTGCCAGGCCGTAGATCCATGCACCTGTTGGCTGGAAACGTCTAGCCCTAGAGGTACACACCAGCCTCTGCCTCCCCCTGCACCTGTTGGATAAGCCGCATACATCCAGAGGTGTGAGAAAAGACCAACAGCTCCAATAAAGAGGAGAGGGGCTTTACACTAAGACAGCCAGGCTGGGGAGGTGAATCCGTTCCCCTCCGCACTCGCAGACCCCCACTCTCTAGTCAGACCCACCTTTGTCTTCCCTCATAACTTTCCCACAGCCCCTGGGCCTCTCTCTGAGAATGGCTTTCATTAGCACAGGAATCCGGGCTGAGAAAGAGAGCAGCGGGAGTGCGGGTCACAGGCCCACTCACTGCACGTATATATTATATACACCCACCTCATATATATATATATATATATATATATATATACACACACACATACACCGCACTCATATTATATACACTGCACTCATATATTATATACACCCACCTCATATATATATTATATATATATATACACACACACACACACACACACACCGCACTCATATTATATATACCACTCTTATATTATATACACTGCACTCATATATTATATACACTGCATATACATATAATATACACCACACTTATATATTATATACAGCACAATCATATTATACAAGGTGGCTCATCGCACTCTTCACACCGTCGTAAGGGGCTACGCCCCCTTAACCCTTGCACGCCATTCGGCCGTGCAATATTTAGATTATATGGAGTATTACTTCCAATCATAATATTGTGAGTGGTTAAACATTGGACAAAGGGTGTGCGATGGTTAAGGGGCCGTAGCCCTTTCTGATGGCGTGAGCAGCGCACGTAGGGGATGATGAATAGTAGGTGCTGTGGCTGGGGGAGTGGCGGGTGCAGGGGGAGGGGTCTGGGGGGGGTGCGGTTGCAGGGGTGCTGCACGTGGCGCTTGTGGTGGAGCGGCGGATGGGGAAGGGCGGGTGCGGGTGTGCCGTGGGTGGGGGAGGGATGGTTGCAGGGGTGGGGAGGATGGGGGACGGGTGTGGGGGTGTCATGAGTTGGGTATGGGTCCGGAGGTGCCGTGGGTGCCGCGGAGGGGGGAGGTATGGTGTGCAGTGCATGTATGGTGTGTAGTAAAGCAGTGTATGATGTATGTATGTGTATGTATGCAATGTATATGTATGTATGTGTATGTATGCAGTGTATGCAGTGTATATGTATGTACAGTTGTGCTCATAAGTTTACATACTCTAGCAGAATTTGTGATTTTCTGGCCATTTGTCAGAGAATATGCAGGCCCGGCCCGACGCATACGCCGATTACGCAGCGGCGTAGAGCGCCGGACCGCTGAGGGCACTGCTGAAATCAGCATCACTCTCTCTGCCATCCGCCGCTGACCACTACCCGCCGCCAGCCGCTCACCACTACCCGCCACCAGCTGCTCACCGCCCGCCTTACACATGAAATCTGCTTAGCGGCCGCCCTGCACAATTCACCGCCCGCCGCCTGCCCTGCACAATAACAGCCAGGCTCCTCTGACAAGCGCACAGAGGAGACCTGGAACTGCCTATCGAGTGACTGCTCTGTGTCCACAGCCCACCCCTGATGCCAGGTAACAGGGGGAGGGAGACAGTGCAGCATCTACTAATGTGGGGGAGCTATGACCTACAGATGGAAGGTTTGTTCATGGAAGAGGCAACTCCCCTTGTACAATGTATATGTGTTTCACTGTGCCCCTGGTCCTTTACAGTGTGTGCGTCAGTGTGCCCCCTATACAATGTGGCGTAACGTGTATAAGCGTCTCCTCTGTCGCGTAACGTGTATAAGCGTCTCTATTGGCGTGTGACCTATATAAGCAGTTCTACTGTGCTGTGTATTCTGAATTTATGCTATTATGTGGCCACGCCCCTTCCCCGTGAAGCCACGCCCCTATATATTCCACTAAGGGGCGCCAAAATATATATTCGCTTACCAAAAAAAACTGTGTCGGGCCAGCCCTGCGAATATGAATGATAACTCACAAACTTTTCTTTCACTCATGGTTAGTGGTTGGGTGAAGGCATTTATTGTCAAACAACTGTGTTTACTCTTTTTAAATCATGATGACAACAGAAATTACCCAAATGACCCTGATCAAAAGTTACCATACCCTGGAGATTTTGGCCTGATAATGATAACATGCACACAAGTTGACACAAACGGGTTTGAATGGCTACTAAAGGTAACCATCCTCACCTGTGATCTGTTTGCTTGTAATCAGTGTGTGTGTATAAAAGGTCAGTGAGTGTCTGGACTCCTGAAAGACCCTTGCATCTTTCATCCAGTGCTGCACTGACGTGTCTGGATTCTGAGTCATGGGGAAAGCAAAAGAATTGTCAAAGGATCTGCGGGAAAAGGTAATTGAACTGTATAGAACAGGAAAGGGATATAAAAAGATATCCAAGCAATTGAGAATGCCAATCAGCAGTGTTCAAACTCTAATTAAGAAGTAGAAAATGAGGGATTCTGTGGAAACCAAATCACGGTCAGGTAGACCCACAAAAATTTCAGCCACAACTGCCAGGAAAATTGTTCGGGATGCAAAGAAAAATCCACAAATAACTTCAGCTGAAATACAGGACACTGAAAAAAAGTGGTGTGTTTGTTTCAAGATGCACAATAAGGAGGCATTTGAAGAAAAATGGGCTGCATGGTCGAGTCGCTAGAAGAAAGCCATTACTACGCAAATGCCACAAAGCATCCCGCTTACAATACTCCAAACAGCACAGAGACAAGCCTCAAAACTTCTGGAACAAAGTCATTTGGAGTAATGAGACCAAAATTGAACTTTTGGCCACTACCATAAATGTTACATTTGGAGAGGAGTCAACAAGGCCTATGATGAAAGGTACACCATTCCTACTGTGAAACACGGAGGTGGATCGCTGATGTTTTGGGGATGTGTGAGCTACAAAGGCACTGGAAACTTGGTCAAAATTGATGGCAAGATGAATGCAGCATGTTATCAGAAAATACTGGAGGAAAATTTGCACTCATCAGCCTGGAAGCTGCGCATGGGACGTACTTGGACGTTCCAACATGACAATGATCCAAAACACAAGGCCAAGTCGGCCTGTCATTGGCTACAGCAGAATAAACTTAAGTGAAGGTTCTGGAGTGGCCATCTCAGTCTCCTGACCTCAATATCATTGAGCCACTCTGGGGAGATCTCAAACGTGCAGTTCATGCAAGACAGCCCAAGAATTTACAGGAACTGGAGGCTTTTTGCCAAGAAGAATGGACAGCTTTACCATCTGAGAAAATAAAGAGCCTCATCCACAACTACCACAAAAGACTTCAAGCTGTCATTGATGTTAAAGGGGGCAATACACGGTATTAATAAGAACTGGGGTATGTAAACTTTTGATCAGGGTCATTTGGGTAGTTTCTGTTGTCATTATGATTTAAAAAGAGTAAACACAGTTGTTTGACAATAAATTGCTTCACCCAACCACTAACCATGAGTGAAAGAAAAGTTTGTGAGTTATCATTCATATTTTCTGACAAATGGCCAGAAAATCACAAACTCTGCTAGGGTATGTAAACTTATGAGCACAACTGTATGTATGTATGTATGTATGTATGTATATGTATGCAGTGTGTATGTATGCAGTGCAGCAGTTCAGTGAGTTTGTTTGCAAACCAAAAAAGTTAGCAACTGGGCAAAATTATGTTGCACTGCAGGTGGGGCAGATGTAACATGTGCAGAGAGAGTTAGATTTGGGTGTGGTGTGTTCAAACTGAAATCTAAATTGCAGTGTAAAAATGAAGCAGCCAGTATTTACCCTGCACAGATACAATATAACCCACCCAAATCTAACTCTCTCTCTCTGCACATGTTACATCGGCCCCACCTGCAGTACAGCATGATGTCTAATTCAGACCTGATCGCTCCTCTGCAAATTTGCAGAGGCCTACGATAGGATAGTCGCCGCCCAGACAGAGTGAAAAACCGACCCGTGCAAGTCTGCGTACACCGTGTGAAAAGTTTTGCAAACGCCGGTCAGCTGTAAATCCGTTCGCAACTCACTCACCATCTAATGATTTTTCCAGTCTGTGTGTAGCCCAGGACTTACTCCTACAGTGCGATAGAGTCAGGCTGATCGGGGCCGGAGCTGACGTCACACACCCTCCCTGAAAATGCTTGGGCACGCCCGCGTTTTTCCTGACACTCCCAGAAAACGGCCAGTTACCACTCCCCTAAACGCCCGCTTCCTGTCAATCAGCCAGCGTTTGCCTAGCGATTAAAAAAAGACGCAGGATTTTTTCGCAGTTTGGCCTCGCGCCTGCGCATTACGATCCATACGCATGCACAGTCATTCCATAATCGGCCGCTGTACGATTTCGCACATCAGCAATCAGGTCTGAATTAGACCTATAGTTTTGCCCAATTGCTAACTTTTTTGCTTTGCCAACAAACCTGAATAACCCCCAATGTCATTAAGAAGTATAATCAGTGTAAAAAAGAACAAGGAGTCCTGGAAGTGATGATATGCCCGCCCCCCCCCCCCCTCCCCCCCCTGGTCACAACATCATCAAGTCTGTCTGGTATTACACGGAGAGACAGAATACATCCATAGAAGGTCTGTGGTTAGTTCTCCAAGATGTCTGGACTGGAACAACCTCCTTTCAGAGTTCTTTCAAAAACTTTGTGCAAGTGTACCTAGAAGAATTGATGCGGTTTGAAGGCAAAGGATGGTCACACCAAATATTGATGTGATTAAGATTTATGTTCTGTTTATTCACTTTGCATTTTGTTAATTGATAAAAATAAACTATTAACATTTCTATTTTTGAAAGCATTCTTACTGTGCAGCATTCTGTCCACACCTGTCTAAAACTTTTGCACAGTAATGTATATATTATATACACTGCACACATGCATATATTATATACACCACATTCTTATATATTATATACACTGCACAAATATATATTATATACACAGCATTCTTATATATAATATACACTGCACACATATATATTATATACACTGCACTCATATGGGTCTGGGACTGAGGGTCGACAGCACAAAGGTCGACACACCTTATGTCGCCGCCAATTGGTCGACATGCCTTAGGTCGACATGGACAAAAGGTCGACAGGAACAAGGTCGACATGGAAAAAGGTCGACATGAGTTTTTAATGTTTTTTTGGTGTCGTTTTCTTCGTAGAGTGACCGGGAACCCCAATTAGTGCACCACGTCCCCTCGCATGGCTCGCGAGCTTCGGGCATGGTGCCTTCGCTCCGCTACCGCTTCGCTCGGCACACTTTACCGTTCCAATCGTAGTCCACGTGGATCGTTAAGTATGAAAAGGTTCCAAAAAAAAAAAAAAATTCGTGAAAAACTCATGTCGACCTTGTTCCATGTCGACCTTGTTCCTGTCGACCTTTTGTCCATGTCGACCTAAGGTGTGTCGACCAATTGGTGTCGACCTAAGGTGTGTCGACCTTTGTGCTGTCGACCTGGAGTCCGGATACCACTCATATATTTTATATACTGTGTGGAGTTTGCATATTCTCCCTGTGCTTGCGTGGGTTTCCTCCGGGTACTCTGGTTTCCTCCCACAATCCAAAAATATGCTAGTAGGTTGATAGGCTCCCAACAAAACTAACCCTAGCATGAATGTGTGTATATGAGGTACGGAATATAGGGCCAAATTCAGATCTGATTGCAAAGGCAAAATCTTCCTCTAATGGGCAAAACCTAGGGCCTAATGCTGAGTTGATCGCAGCAGCAAATTTGTTAGCAGTTGGGCAAAACCAGCTCCTCAGAACTATGGAAGAAACTTCATGACATCTCTCCCATGGTGCACACTGCGAGTGAACTCCTGCCTCCGGCTTCCGCTTGGGGCAAAGAGCCAGATGCCCACTGGCAACACAATCTCAGCGGGCGCCCAGGATCTCCCTGCGGTGCCGGGCTGACATCCTGGGTTAGGTTGGTCAGATGAGACGGAACCAGTTCCACAGATCGCCTGAAATACACTGAACTGCATACAGAATTCTTATCTTTTTGTTAAGGAGTGATACCCCTTATATGCCTTTATAGAGGGTTCCTAATGGAGTATCAAATCAGGAGCACTACTGCGTGGCATCACGTATATAAGGAGCACTACTGTGGTGGAATGTCAATAAGGTGCACTACTGTGTTGTCAACAGTATAAGGAAGGAGCACTAATGTGAAGCGTAAGGAGTATAAGGAGCTCCACTGTGTGGCATAAGTTGTATAAGGAGCTCTTCTGTGTGGCATAAGCTGTATAAGGAGCTTTACTGTGTGGCGTCACATGCATTAGGAGCACTACTGTGTCGCATCACATGTATAAAAAGCTTTACTGTGTGGCATCATGTGTATAAGGAGCACTACTGTGGCGTCACATGTATAAGGAGCACTACTGTTAGGTTCCTGGTGCTCAGAACAAGGGAGATGTTGCGTAGTGAGTCCAGAGCACCAGAACGTTACGCTGAAATAAGGTGTGGTGTGGAAATAGCCCCTAGCACCCTACCTCCATTGTTTCACCCGTGTGGTCAGTTCACGCCTGAGTGACTATGGTTTCTTGGGCCCACGGCAGCCGCGTTTGAAGGGCGCATTAGGTCTGCCCAACTCCGATGCCCCCAGGTCTTAGAGTGAGACAAGGCGTGAACCGAAACAGGATAATAACAAGGGGACCTCTAACTAAACCAAACAGAAGGCTAGGGGCTACTAACAACCCTAAAACTAAATATATGTGCGGCACGCCGCCAAAGAAAAAGAACAAAAAAGGAAATGCTGTCCACACGCCGACACAATACTGTTGTGTACCGGCGGTGACAGCATAAGCAGAACCCTCTGCAAAACACCAGTAACAAAATATAACCAAAGAATACTGCGGCCTAGGCCGACGGACGCGGCAAAGCCGCTACTCACGGAACCGGTACAAATACTGGCAAACGGACAAGAACCCCCAATGCAGCCGACACAGACTCTCAGAACCGGAGGACACGCAGAATCCCAAACGACAGACCGGTGGACACCAAGAAGCCAGACACTCGACCAGGCACAGACAAAGCCACAGGACTTCTGGACAGGAATGCTTCACGGCAGGACACGGGATCAGACACTGGAACCGACACTGGAACCGACACTGGAACCGACACTGGAAGCAGCTAGACAGACACTGCTAGACAGGAGCTCAGGAACTGGCAGGGACTAGCTCAGAACTCAAGAACTCTGGAACTCTGGAAATATCACCAGCGTCTGTGAATTGCACTGAGCCAGAATATAACAGAGAGTCTTAATTAATTATGTCGTGCAGCTGCCCTGCTGCACAACTGAGAGGTGCAATCAACAGACAGGTGAGGCTGAACACATGGGAACAAGCTGCAATCACACAGACTCACCACCGGCAGCAAACAAGAGTCTTCTCAAACCAGAGCAACGGGAAATCCTGGCCTGCAAGACAACTATAAACATAGAATAGGAATGAACCACTACCTGTGGTTCATAACAGTACCCTCTGCTTGAGGGTGAGCTCCGAACACCCCATGACACCCACGGGGAACATAAACAGAAGTATAACATAAAATACATAACCAAAATGCAAAACAAGAATGAGCCACAGCCGTGGCTCATAACAGTACCCCCCCTTGAGGAGGGGCCAAAGGACCCCAAAATTCGGGTTTTCCAAAACAAGGTATACAAAAAAAAAAAACTGACACACTGGTCTAACAGAAACAAGCTGTGGAAACAGCTTGTAACGGTGCCCCCCCACTTGACGGTGGCCAATGGACACAAGACAAGGAAATAAATATATATATTTTTATATCAAGGCAAGAGTCAATAATTATTTCTTTTTCTTCTTCTTATTATTTTTACAAAGTTCTTGAGGTCTGACCAAGGTAATTCCCCAAACATTGTCTGAACTGATGGTACCTCCCAGCAAGGCTGGGTTCAAATCAGAGATTGGTTTCTTAACCTTGGGAGCTGAACTTTCAGGCAAAGTACTACTATTAGAAGAAGACAAAAAGCACAAACTGCAGTCAAAACAACGGGCTGAGACTCTTGTGCCGAGTTTACAGTATACGGTGAACTCTCAGCAGATAAGACGGGTGACCTAGAGGAACCTGAACCAAATTCTTTGGAACCATATCTTTTAATAACTGCATCACTGAATGCTGGGGGATCCTGAAGAATGGGATCTTCAGCTTTCATTAGGCTGGTCGCCCACTCAAAAGGCTCTCCTCTAAAGGAATATATCAGATAGAGCACTAGGTTCTCTGAAGTGATGCCCAGAAATGGTCTAGACAACAAAATGGTGTAATAGTGTTTGTAAAGCGCCAGAAATTGGACTAAGTCCCCATCAAAGATTATAGATGTTGAGATATCAACAGAGTCAGGATCTGCTTCCTTCCCATCTGACTGACTAGAGTGCTTTGCTAGGACCTGGTCACTATTGACCTTACTCGAGGCTGAGACTTTCTGAACCCCACCTGGGGCAGTGACTTTCTGAATCCCACCTGGGGCAGTGGCCCTCGGAACCCCACCCGGGGTAGTGGCCTTCGGAACCCCACCCGGGGTAGTGGCCCTCGGAACCCCACCCGGGGCAGTGACTTTCTGAACCCCACCCGGGGCAGTGACTTTCGGGAACCCCGCTGGGGCAGTGGCCTTCGGGAACCCCGCTGGGGCAGTGGCCCTCGGGAACCCCGCTGGGGTCAGCACCTCGGATTCTTTTACTGGGACCGGGCCATCAGCCTCCCTCTCCGAGTCGATAATTATTGAAACTTCTCCCGGGACAATGACTTCCGGGACTTTTGCTGAAGCTATAACCTTCAGAACCTCCACTAACGCTATGCCTCTTGAGTCCTTTCCTGGGGAAGCGACTTCTAGACCCTTCTTTGGGGCTTTGTCTCTCGAGACCCCACTTGGGGATATTACTTCAAAGATCCCTTCTGGGGTTTTGCTTCTCGAGTTCCCTTCTAGAACTATGGTTTTAGACACCTTCTCTGGAGTTGCGCTTTTCAAGTCTCTACCTGGGGTAACAGCTTCTGAGACCCCTTCTGGTATTGACACCTGAGCTATAATATTCGATGTCACTCTATAACCTAGAGCATCGGGTACCGCTCCAGGACTCTGGGCATCGGGTACCGCTCCAGAACTCTGGGCATCGGGTACCGCTCCAGAACTCTGGGCATCGGATACCGCTCCAGAACTCTGGGCATCGGGTACCGCTCCAGAACTCTGGGCATCGGGTACCGCTCCAGAACTCTGGGCATCGGGCACCGCTCCAGAACTCTGGGCATCGGGCACCGCTCCAGAACTCTGGGCATCGGGCACCACTCCAGGACCCTGGGCATCGGGCACACTCCAGGACCCTGGGCATCGGGCACCACTCCAGGACCCTGGGCATCTGGCACCACTCCAGGACCCCGGGCATCGGGCACCACTCCAGGACCCCGGGCATCGGGCACCACTCCAGGACCCCGGGCATCACTCCAGGACCCCGGGCATCGGGCACCACTCCAGGGGTTTGCAACTCTGCTTCAACAGGAAAATCAAGAGAGGAGAGAAACATTCTCCTTTGGTTCCTGAATCTATAATGGGGCTCCCTAACCCAAGGACCCCAATTATAGGACAGAGTGCTTTTTAGTGTGGGTTGTGTGACAAGTACCTCTGCCACAGTAGAGACAGGAGTAGGTCTTGTATCCTGACTCAACTTGGCCAGAGGGCAGTACTTGTCGCCACACTTTGGCTTGCGCAACTCACAGGTCTGCAGATAGTGGCCTAAACCCCGACAATATAGGCATAAATATAAGTTTCTGCGACGCAGACGCTCCTCTTCTGAGAGCCTGGGCCGCAGAAAACTTTCAAACTTTTTCTCTCTAATTAAACCTGAGGATTCACTTGTCACCATACTGTGAACAAGAGTCTCTTTAGAGAATGAACTCTCAACTACTTTTGGCAAAATAAGCAAAATTTTGGTCAGAAGGTTTTGCAGTTGCTTTAAGGATTGCTGCAAAACTTCCAGCCGCTCAGGTTTCAAAGCACTGAAAGCAGAGTACAGGGCTGAGAGAGATGCTTGCAGGGCTTGCATAGTAGGCATAGGAGGATTTCAAACTAGACAAGACAAGACTAGACACGATTTTTAAACACCGGACTGGATTCTGCACACTGAATTCTAGACAGGACTGGATTCTAAACACCGGACTGGATTCTGCACACTGAATTCTAGACAGGACTGGATTCTAAACACCGGACTGGATTCTGCACACTGAGTTCTAGACAGGACGTGATTCTAAACACCGGACTGGATTCTGCACACTGAATTCTAGACAGGACTGGATTCTTGACAGGACTGGATTCTAGACTAGACACTGGACCAAAAAAGAAAAAAACTATTTAGCTTTGTTTCTTTTTTGTTGTATGGCTGGTGATAATGTTAGGTTCCTGGTGCTCAGAACAAGGGAGATGTTGCGTAGTGAGTCCAGAGCACCAGAACGTGACGCTGAAATAAGGTGTGGTGTGGAAATAGCCCCTAGCACCCTACCTCCATTGTTTCACCCGTGTGGTCAGTTCACGCCTGAGTGACTATGGTTTCTTGGGCCCACGGCAGCCACGTTTGAAGGGCGGATTAGGTATGCCCAACTCCGATGCCCCCAGGTCTTAGAGTGAGACAAGGCGTGAACCGAGACAGGATAATAACAAGGGGACCTCTAACTAAAGCAAACAGAAGGCTAGGGGCTACTAACAACCCTAAAACTAAATATATGTGCGGCACGCCACCAAAGGAAAACAACAACAAAGAAAATGCTGTCCACACGCCGACACAATACTGTTGTGTACCGGCGGTGACAGCATAAGCAGAACCCTCTGCAAAACACCAGTAACAAAATATAACCAAAGAATACTGCGGCCTAGGCCGACGGACGCGGCAAAGCCGCTACTCACGGAACCGGTACAAATACTGGCAAACGGACAGGAACCCCCAATGCAGCCGACACAGACTCTCAGAACCGGAGGACACGCAGAATCCCAAACGACAGACCGGTGGACACCAAGAAGCCAGACACTCGACCAGGCACAGACAAAGCCACAGGACTTCTGGACAGGAATGCTTCGCGGCAGGACACGGGATCAGACACTGGAACCGACACTGGAAGCAGCTAGACAGGAGCTCAGGAACTGGCAGGGACTAGCTCAGAACTCAAGAACTCTGGAACTCTGGAAATATCACCAGCGTCTGTGAATTGCACTGAGCCAGAATATAACAGAGAGTCTTAATTAATTATGTCATGCAGCTGCCCTGCTGCACAACTGAGAGGTGCAATCAACAGACAGGTGAGGCTGAACACATGGGAACAAGCTGCAATCACACAGACTCACCACCGGCAGCAAACAACAGTCTTCTCAAACCAGAGCAATGGGAAATCCTGGCCTGCAAGACAACTATAAATATAGAATAGGAATGAACCACTACCTGTGGTTCATAACAACTACTGTGTGATGTCACTTGTATAAGGAGCACTGCAGTCTGGCGTCACGTGTATAAGGAGCAGAGCCGGCCATAGGCATAGGCAAACTAGGCAATTGCCTAGGGCATTTGATATGCCTAGGGGCATCAGCAGCTTCTGCTGATTAAAATGATATGCAGCATGCCTATATTCTGTATGTAGCATTTCATATGCAGATACAGCCACAGTCTCACACAGAATATAGGCATGCTGCATATCAGTTTAATCAGCAGAAGCTGCTTGTGCATCCTAGCCACATTGCAATGCAAATAAGATGCATTTTCATAAAAAAAAAGTGCCAGACGTTAGCATTGATGCAAGATTTGTGAGGACACATCTGTATCCAAGCAGAGGCAGAGGTCACAGTGTTAGTGGAAGTGTGAGTGCTGTGTGCATGTGAGTGGGTTGGTTGTGCAGTAGTGTTCAGAATATGTGTAAGGAGCAATATGTGTGTCATGTAAAAATGCATTAATAATGTGCAACATATGTGTAAAGGGCCACTATGTGTGTCATTATGTGTATAAGGGCATTAATAATGTGCGGCATATGTCTAACAGGGTACTACTGTATGTGTGTCATTATGTGTATAGGGGCACTAATAATGTGCAGCAAATGTGTAGGGGGCACTATGTGTGTCATTATGTGTATAAGGGCATTAATAATGTGCGGCATATATGTAAGGGACATTATGTGTAAAAGGGCATTAATAAAGGTTGTCATAATGTGTAATGTGCATTATGTTTATAAGGACATTAATGTGTCTCATATGTGTAAGGGGCATTACTGTGTGGAATTGTGTATAAATGCATTACTAATGTGTGGGATTATGTGTATAAGGTGCTCTACTATGTGGTGTTGCGTATAGAAAGGGCACTACTGTGTCGTCTAATGTGAATAAAGAGCAATAAGGTGTGGTGTAATGTGAATAAGGAGCAATTCAGTGTGATGTAATGTGAATAAGGGGCTCTACTGTGAGGAGTAACGTTTATAAGGTAAAGTGGTACTACTGTGGGATGTAATATGAATTATGGACACTATCGCATGATCAAATGTGAATAAAGTTGCAGTACTGTGTGGCGTAATTGGAATTGGGGTTACTATTGTGTGGCCATGCTCCTTCCCAGCAAGAAGATGCCCTTTTTTGGGCTCTGCGTCAAATGTGCGAACTGTTCCTATTTAAAATATAGGGGGTACAAGGACTGCTATGGGTGAGGGGTGATGGTGCTGGGAAAGAGGTGCAAGGTCAGAGGCAGAACCAGCGGTGGTGCTAGGGGGCAGCAGCCAAAATATTGCCTAGGGCATCATATTGGTTAGGGCCGGCTCTGATAAGGAGCACTCTAGTGTGGCGTCACGTGTATAAGGAGCACTACAGTGTGGCGTCACATGTATAAGGAGCATTACTGTGTGGCGTCACCTGTATAAGGAGCACTACTGTGTGATGTCACTTGTAAAAGGAGCACTACAGTGTGGCGTCACGTGTATAAGGAGCATTACTGTGTGGCGTTACATGTATAAGAAGCACTACTGTGTGGCGTCACGTTTATAAGAAGCACTACTGTGTGGCATATGTATAAGGAGCACTACTGTTTGGTATCACGTGCAGAAGGACGGAGCACTAATGTGAAGTGTAAGGAGTATAAGGAGCACCACTGTGTGGCATAAGCTGTATAAGTGCTCTAATGTGCGGCGTCACATGTATAAGTAGCAGTACTGTGTGGCATCATGTGTATAAGTAGCACTACTGTGTTGCAAAACATGTAAGGAACACTACTGTGGTGTAATGTGTGTAAGGAACACTACTGTGTGGCATCACGTGTATAAGTGGCACTACTGTGAGGCATTACCTGTGTAAGGAGCTCTGCTGTGTGGCATCACGTATATAAGGAGCTCTACTGCGTGGTGTCATGCGCATAAGGAGCACTACTGTTTGGCGTCACATGCATAAGGAGCACTACTGTGTGGCATCACGTGTATAAGGAGTTCTACTATGTAGCGTCACTTGTATAAGGAGCACTACTGTTTGGTGTCACGTGTATAAGTGGCACTACTGTGTGGCATCACGTGTATAAGGAGCTCTACTGTGTAGAGTCACGTGTATAAGGAATACTGTGTGGCATCACGCAGTAGTGCTCCTTACACACATTACGTGTGTAAGGAGCACTACAGTGTCGCATAACATGTGTAAGGAGCACTACTGCATGGCATCACGTGCATTGGGAGCTCTACTGTGTAGCGTCACGTGTATAAGGAGCTCTACTGTGTTGACTCGCATGTATTAGGAACACTACGGTGTGGCGTCACGTGTATAAGGAGCTCTACTGTGTGGCGTCACGTGTATAAGGAGCTCTACTGTGTTGACTCGCATGTATTAGGAACACTACGGTGTGGCGTCACGTGTATAAGGAGCTCTACTGTGTTGCGTCACGTGTATTAGGAGCACTACGGTGTGGCGTCATGTGTACGTCACATGTACAGCTGCGGATTGGGATGCCGGGACCTCTGCTCCCCGCATTGGCCGTTCTCCCCCCATGCATGGCCGCCGCAAACTGAGCTTCGGCACATGAGCAGAAGCTCACTAAAGCCGAAGCCGCGGCTGGCCGCATTAAGCGTTCAGTCAGTGCAGTCTCCTCCAGTCCTCTTAGCTCCGCCTCCCGCTCCCGCACTGTTCTTCTCCTCACCTTGTCCGTGCTGCTGTTGAGTTCCACTGCCGGGCTTCGAGTTAGGAGTTTTACTGGTGGTGAGTTTACTGGGGAAGGGGGAGAGAGCCTCTGCGTAAACACAACGGCCGTGTGTTTGGGGAGATGGGGTAAGAAACTTCTGGGTGAATGCTTTGGGGGGGGGGGGGGCATTATAACAGTGAGTTTATTCTTATAATACAAATGTGTACTCTTAACGTAGCAGGAGATGAACAATAATAGGATTTTGGTACCTACCGGTAAATCCTTTTCTCGTAGTCCGTAGAGGATGCTGGGGTCCACATTAGTACCATGGGGGGTATAGACGGGTCCACCAGGAGCCATTGGCACTTTAAGAGTTTGAGAGTGTGGGCTGGCTCCTCCCTCTATGCCCCTCCTACCAGACTCGGTCTAGAAACTGTGCCTGAGGAGACGACATACTTCGAGAGGATTATACACAGATAGTGGTGAGATTCATACCAGCTCACACATACAAGGCACGTCAAGCCAACGAGCTTGAACTACTCAGCAACAGCTCAAACATTACTTACCAAGTAACAATGCAGTACTCAACTAAAACGAAGTTGTACTGAACAAAAAAAACATTTGCAGGAAAACGAAGCGCTGGGCGGGCGCCCAGCATCCTCTACAGACTACGAGAAAAGGATTTACCGGTAGGTAACCAAAATCCTATTTTCTCTTACGTCCTAGAGGATGCTGGGGTCCACATTAGTACCATGGGGATGTATAAAAGCTCCCAGAACGGGAGGGAGAGTGCGGAGGCTCCTGCAGAACTCATTGACTGAACTTCAGATCAGAGGGCAAAGTATCGAACTTGTAAAACTTTGCAAACGTGTTCGACCCAGACCAAGTTGCAGCTTGGCAAAGTTGCACTGTCAAGACACCCCGGGCTGCCGCCCAGGAAGACACCACCTTACGAGTAGAGTGGGCCTTAACAGATTTTGGACATGGCAGCCCTGCCGTAGAATAAGCATGCTGGATAGTGAACCTAATCCAGCGAGAAATCGTCTGCTTAGAAGCAGGACACCCAATTTTCTTGGGATCATATAGGACAAACAGAGAGTCCGACTTTCTGTGATGAGATGTTCTCTTCACATATATCTTCAGAGCCCTTACAACATCCAAGGACCTTGATGTTATTGAGGAGTCAGTAGCCACTGGCACCACAATAGGTTGGTTGATATGAAATGCCGTCACAACCTGCAATAGAAACTGCTGACATGTCCGGAGCTCAGCTCCATCTTCATGAAGATCAAATAAGGTGTCAGGAATCGGTGTTCAGCAGCATCTCACTTACCAGCACGCTGGTGTACAGGCCTCCGGAGGTCACGGCCCCAGTCACGGCTGCATGAATGCACTGTCCACGAGCGTCATGATCAGTGTCGCTAAGTACCCTTGAACCACATCCAGTGTGTACCCCGCTGTGTACCGGCGTCTGTACAGCATGGGCGCCGCCATGACACCTGCGCTCAGTTGACCTGGACATCCAATCCTGCAACGTGTTTGCACACAGAGCCCAGCAACCAATCACCGCAGAGCAAGGGGTATAAGTTCTGGTCCGTGGCTCAGTCTCATCGCCTCGGACAACAAGTCACATTCAGTGAACAGTTCTCCTGGTTCCTGTGTTCCTGTTTCCAGTGGTTTCCTTGTTGTTACTTCGTCATTTGATCTTCAGTCTCCAGTCTTTCTACAAACTCCAGCCACAGTCAGCCACTAAACAACTTGCAGTAATTGACTTTCTCCAGGTGTTTCTTCATTACTCAGCCTGTGCATATAATTACCAGCATTCAGCATTGTGCATTGCATTCAGCACTTAACAAATTGCTGTGTTAGAGCCGTCTCCTGCTTGGGCATTGCTTGGCTATATGAACGTGTGCTTCCACAGAGACTGCGTGCTTTTTATTTGCTCTTCATCATATACCGGAGTTTCGTTTGCCTCATCTGATTTCATTATTACCATTACCGTTTATATCAAAGTCAGTCATCACTAATCATTTGTTATCAGTGACTTTTTGAATATTCATTTCATTGGATTAAGTTACTATTAATTGTTCCTGTCATCGGTTGTACCAGTTTACCATTAATATATAATTTCTGCCATTACTGACTTTCAAGTTCATCATCATTTGTTTTCAATCATCAGTTTATCAGTTTGTTCAGTTGCTGTATTATCCCTGTGTGCAAATAAATACCAGGCGCACATGTGCAGGACTTTTATTCAGCCTCCTCGTTTCCTCTACCACACCTACACTGACCCACTAGTGCCCCCTCCAGGGACAGACAAAACTACAGACCTGACATAAGGGCTTTTACATGATAAAGCTCCCAGCTCGGACACATGTCTAGCAGTAGCTAAGGCCAACAACATGACCGCCTTCCACGTAAGAAATTTTACCTCTACCTCCTGTAAAGGTTTAAACCAATCCGACTGGAGGAACTGCAACACCATGTTATGGTCCCAAGGCGCCGTAGGCGGTACAAAGGGAGGTTCGATATACAGAACTCCCTTCTGAAAGAAAATGGATAGGGCTGAAATCTGGACCTTTACCGATCCCAAACGCAGACCCATATCCACTCCTGTTTGCAGGAAGTAGAGGAAACGTCCCAGTTGAAACTCCACCGTAGGAAAATTCTTGGACTCACACTAAGAGACATATTTCTTCCAAATACGATGGTAATGTTTAGACGTTACCCCTTTCCTAGCCTGTATGAGGGTAGGAATAACCTTTTTTGGAATGCCCTTCCGAGCAAGACTCAGGCGCTCAACTTCCATGTCGTCAAACGTAGACGCGGTAAGTCTTGATAGGCAAATGGCCCCTGCTGCAGCAGGTCCTCCCAAAGAGGAAGAGGCCTCAGCTCTTCTTGCAGTAGATTCAGAATATCCGCGTACCAAGCCAGTCTGGGGCAACGAGGATAGCTTGAACCCTTGTTCTCCTTATGAGCCTTAGGATTCTTGGGATGAGTGGGAGTGGTGGAAACACGTACACTGACTGGAACACCCACGGAGACACCAGGGCGTCCACTGCCACTGCATGTGGGTCCCTCAACCTGGAACAATAACGCCAAAGCTTCTTGTTGAGACGAGAGGCCATCATATCTATTTGGGGTAAGCTCCAAAGATCTGTTATTTCCTTGAACACCTCCGGATGGAGTCCCCACTCTCCTGGATGGAGATTGTGTCTGCTGAGGAAGTCTGCTTCCCAGTTGTCTACTCCCGGAATGTAGATGGCTGACAGCGCTAATGCATGTTTTTCTGTCCAGAGGAATATTCTTGTGACCTCTGACATTGCCGCTTTGCTCTTCGTTCCGCCTTGTCGGTTTATGTAAGCCACTGTTGTTACATTGTCCGACTGCACTTGAATGGCCAGATTTCTCAGAAGAGGGGCTGACTGAAGAAGACCGTTGTAGACGGCTCTTAGTTCCAGGATGTTGATGGGCAGGCCGGCTTTCAGGCTTGACCACTGTCCTTGGAAGGTTACTCCTTGAGTGACTGCTCCCCAGCCCCGAAGGCTCGCATCAGTGGTTAGAAGGACCCATTCCTGAATCCTGAACCTGCGGCCCTCCAGAAGGTGAGGTAACTGGAGCCACCAGAGGAGTGAAATCCTTGCCTTCGGCAAACAGATTAATTCTCTGGTGCATGTGGAGGTGAGATCCCGACTACTTGTCCAGGAGATCCAGTTGGAACGTCCGAGCGTGGAACCTCCCGTACTGGAGAGCCTAGTAAGAGGCCACCATCTTTCCCAATAGGCGAATACATTGATGAACCGACACCCGGGGTGGCTTCAGGACATCCCGGACCATAGCTTGTATCACCAACGCCTTTTCCTGCAGAAGAAACACCCTCTGCACTTACGTATCCAGGATCATTCCCAGAACAATCTCTGGGTTGGTTCCAAATGTGACTTTGGAAAGCTCAGAATCCAACCGTGACTCTGGAGCAGTCGCGTTGTGAGAACAATGGACTGCAGGAGCTTCTCCTTGGATGATGCGGACTGCGGTGCAGCTGAAGAGAAGGATTTCTTCGGAGCAGGTGCTGCTGAGGGAAGAAACGGAGACTTGTAGCGGTGGATATTCACGCGTCTAGAGGTTCTCCAAAGAGAGCCTGACCTGTATAGGGCAGCGATTCCACTCTTCTTCTGGATTCCGCATCGGCCAACCACTGGCGCAGCCATAGTCCCCGATGAACTGAAACAGACATGGAAGAAATTCCTGCAGCCATGGAACCCAGGTCTTTCATGGATTCTACCATAAAGCCGAATCATGTATGTTGCGTAAATATAATGCAATGTCATCCCTATCCATCGTATCTAAATCCTCAAGCAAGGTAGCCGACCACTTCACTATTGCTTTTGCAATCCATGCACTAGCAATAGTGGGACGTAATATGGCCCCAGAAGCAGTGTACATTGGGGGTAATTCCAAGTTGATTGCAGCAGGATTTTTGTTAGCAATTGGGCAAAACCATATGCACTGCAGGGGAGGCAGATATAACATGTGCAGAGAGAGTTAGATTTGGGTGGGGTGTGTTCAATCTGTAATCTAATTTGCAGTGTAAAAATAAATCAGCCAGTATTTACCCTGCACAGAAACAAAATAACCCACCCAAATCTTACTCTCTCTACACATGTTATATCTGCCTCCCCTGCAGTGCACATGGTTTTGCCCAATTGCTATCAAAAATCCTGCTGCGATCAACTTGGAATTACCCCCATTGATTTAAGCATGTTATCAATTTTTCTATCTGCCGGCTCCTTTAAGGCAAAACCACCTTTTTTGATAGTCTGGACACAGATGCGTCAACAATCGGAGGGTTTTCCCACTTTTTTCTATCCTCCTCAGGGAAAGGAAACGCCACCTGAACCCTTTTAGGGATCTGGAACCTCTTCTCAGTATTTTCCCATGCTTTTTCAAATATAGCATTCAACTCCTTTGACGCAGGGAAGGTTAGCGAGGCTTTTTTATTCTCAGTGAACCTTGTCCTTACTGGTATATAGACACTGACGTACGCACGGGAGGTGCCTGGTGCGCACAGGCAGCTCCTAATGTCCAGCACCCCCCACACGCCACGCCTGCTACAGACGCCGCCAAGACCGTTTTCGATGTGGCTGTGACGTCACACGCAGCTACTCCGAGAGACCTGGAGTAATGTGTAAAAGGGTGCTCTGCCTGGACTAATGCTTTACTAGGGCTCTACCTGGAGTAATGTTTCAAAGGGGCTTTACCTGGTGCAATGTGTATAATGTGATTTACCTGGTGCAATGTGTATAATGTGATCTACCTGGTGCAATGTATATAATGTGCTCAACCTGGCGCAAAGTGTATACCATGCCCTACTTGGCGCAAAGTGTAGAACGTGCTCTATCTGACGGAATATGTATAACAGGCGCTACCTGGTGCAATGTGTATAAGCGGCACTACTGTATGTTGTAATGTGAACTGGCACTATTATGTGGCCACGCCCCTTACACACAAAGCCACACACCCAAATTTTGCGGCACGCAATTTCTATTCCTGCATGTCATTAGGCCTTCTCAGCAGTAATCCTGCGCACTTCACAGACTCCACGCCCTCAATAGACACCCCCGTTCCCCAATTAGGGCTGCTTCCATAAATTTCCCGGGCTGGTTTTTGATCCCAATCCGCCCCTGCACATGTATAAGGAGCATTACTGTGTAGCATCATGTGTATAAGGAGCACTACTGTGTGGCATAACATGTGTAAGGATCTCTACTGTGTGGTGTTACGTGTATAAGGAGCTCTACTGTGTGGCATAACATGTGTAAGGATCTCTACTGTGTGGTGTTACGTGTGTAAGGAGCACTACTGTGTGGCGTAACATGTGTAAGGATCTCTACTGTGTGGTGTTACGTGTATAAGGAGCACTACTGTGTGGCATAACGTGTGTAAGGATCTCTACTGTGTGGTGTTACGTGTATAAGGAGCTCTACTGTGTGGCATAACATGTGTAAGGATCTCTACTGTGTGGTGTTACGTGTGTAAGGAGCACTACTGTGTCGCTTCATGTGTGTAAGCAGCGCTACTGTGTCGCGTCACATGTATAAGGAGCATTACTGTGTAGCATCACGTGTATAAGGAGCACTACTGTGTGGTGTTACGTGTATAAGGAGCACTACTGTGTGGCATAACATGTGTAAGGATCTCTACTGTGTGGTGTTACGTGTATAAGGAGCACTACTGTGTGGCATAACATGTGTAAGGATCTCTACTGTGTGGTGTTACGTGTATAAGGAGCACTACTGTGTGGCATAACGTGTGTAAGGATCTCTACTGTGTGGTGTTACGTGTATAAGGAGCACTACTGTGTGGCATAACATGTGTAAGGATCTCTACTGTGTGGTGTTACGTGTATAAGGAGCACTACTGTGTGGCATAACGTGTGTAAGGATCTCTACTGTGTGGTGTTACGTGTATAAGGAGCACTACTGTGTGGCATAACGTGTGTAAGGATCTCTACTGTGTGGTGTTACGTGTATAAGGAGCACTACTGTGTGGCATAACGTGTGTAAGGATCTCTACTGTGTGGTGTTACGTGTATAAGGAGCACTACTGTGTGGTGTTACGTGTATAAGGAGCACTACTGTGTGGCATAACATGTGTAAGGATCTCTACTGTGTGGTGTTACGTGTATAAGGAGCACTACTGTGTGGCATAACATGTGTAAGGATCTCTACTGTGTGGTGTTACGTGTATAAGGAGCTCTACTGTGTGGCATAACATGTGTAAGGATCTCTACTGTGTGGTGTTACGTGTATAAGGAGCACTACTGTGTGGCATAACATGTGTAAGGATCTCTACTGTGTGGTGTTACGTGTGTAAGGAGCACTACTGTGTCGCTTCATGTGTGTAAGCAGCGCTACTGTGTCGCGTCACATGTATAAGGAGCATTACTGTGTAGCATCACGTGTATAAGGAGCACTACTGTGTGGCATAACATGTGTAAGGATCTCTACTGTGTGGCATAACGTGTGTAAGGATCTCTACTGTGTGGTGTTACGTGTATAAGGAGCACTACTGTGTGGCATAACGTGTGTAAGGATCTCTACTGTGTGGTGTTACGTGTATAAGGAGCACTACTGTGTGGCATCACGTGTATAAGGAGCACTACTGTGTGGCATAACATGTGTAAGGATCTCTACTGTGTGGTGTTACGTGTATAAGGAGCTCTACTGTGTGGCATAACATGTGTAAGGATCTCTACTGTGTGGTGTTACGTGTATAAGGAGCACTACTGTGTGGCATAACATGTGTAAGGATCTCTACTGTGTGGTGTTACGTGTGTAAGGAGCACTACTGTGTCGCTTCATGTGTGTAAGCAGCGCTACTGTGTCGCGTCACATGTATAAGGAGCATTACTGTGTAGCATCACGTGTATAAGGAGCACTACTGTGTGGCATAACATGTGTAAGGATCTCTACTGTGTGGCATAACGTGTGTAAGGATCTCTACTGTGTGGTGTTACGTGTATAAGGAGCACTACTGTGTGGCATAACGTGTGTAAGGATCTCTACTGTGTGGTGTTACGTGTATAAGGAGCACTACTGTGTGGCATCACGTGTATAAGGAGCACTACTGTGTGGCATAACATGTGTAAGGATCTCTACTGTGTGGCATAACATGTGTAAGGATCTCTACTGTGTGGTGTTACGTGTGTAAGGAGCACTACTGTGTCGCTTCATGTGTGTAAGCAGCGCTACTGTGTCGCGTCACATGTATAAGGAGCATTACTGTGTAGCATCACGTGTATAAGGAGCACTACTGTGTGGTGTTACGTGTATAAGGAGCACTACTGTGTGGCATAACATGTGTAAGGATCTCTACTGTGTGGTGTTACGTGTATAAGGAGCACTACTGTGTGGCATAACATGTGTAAGGATCTCTACTGTGTGGTGTTACGTGTATAAGGAGCACTACTGTGTGGCATAACGTGTGTAAGGATCTCTACTGTGTGGTGTTACGTGTGTAAGGAGCACTACTGTGTCGCTTCATGTGTGTAAGCAGCGCTACTGTGTCGCGTCACATGTATAAGGAGCATTACTGTGTAGCATCACGTGTATAAGGAGCACTACTGTGTGGTGTTACGTGTATAAGGAGCACTACTGTGTGGCATAACATGTGTAAGGATCTCTACTGTGTGGTGTTACGTGTATAAGGAGCACTACTGTGTGGCATAACATGTGTAAGGATCTCTACTGTGTGGTGTTACGTGTATAAGGAGCACTACTGTGTGGCATAACATGTGTAAGGATCTCTACTGTGTGGTGTTACGTGTATAAGGAGCACTACTGTGTGGCATAACATGTGTAAGGATCTCTACTGTGTGGTGTTACGTGTGTAAGGAGCACTACTGTGTCGCTTCATGTGTGTAAGCAGCGCTACTGTGTCGCGTCACATGTATAAGGAGCATTACTGTGTAGCATCACGTGTATAAGGAGCACTACTGTGTGGTGTTACGTGTATAAGGAGCACTACTGTGTGGCATAACATGTGTAAGGATCTCTACTGTGTGGTGTTACGTGTATAAGGAGCACTACTGTGTGGCATAACATGTGTAAGGATCTCTACTGTGTGGTGTTACGTGTATAAGGAGCACTACTGTGTGGCATAACGTGTGTAAGGATCTCTACTGTGTGGTGTTACGTGTGTAAGGAGCACTACTGTGTCGCTTCATGTGTGTAAGCAGCGCTACTGTGTCGCGTCACATGTATAAGGAGCATTACTGTGTAGCATCACGTGTATAAGGAGCACTACTGTGTGGTGTTACGTGTATAAGGAGCACTACTGTGTGGCATAACATGTGTAAGGATCTCTACTGTGTGGTGTTACGTGTATAAGGAGCACTACTGTGTGGCATAACATGTGTAAGGATCTCTACTGTGTGGTGTTACGTGTATAAGGAGCACTACTGTGTGGCATAACATGTGTAAGGATCTCTACTGTGTGGTGTTACGTGTATAAGGAGCACTACTGTGTGGCATAACATGTGTAAGGATCTCTACTGTGTGGCATAACATGTGTAAGGATCTCTACTGTGTGGTGTTACGTGTGTAAGGAGCACTACTGTGTCGCTTCATGTGTGTAAGCAGCGCTACTGTGTCGCGTCACATGTATAAGGAGCATTACTGTGTAGCATCACGTGTATAAGGAGCACTACTGTGTGGCATAACATGTGTAAGGATCTCTACTGTGTGGCATAACGTGTGTAAGGATCTCTACTGTGTGGTGTTACGTGTATAAGGAGCACTACTGTGTGGCATAACGTGTGTAAGGATCTCTACTGTGTGGTGTTACGTGTGTAAGGAGCACTACTGTGTCGCGTCACATGTATAAGGAGCATTACTGTGTAGCATCACGTGTATAAGGAGCACTACTGTGTGGTGTTACGTGTATAAGGAGCACTACTGTGTGGTGTTACGTGTATAAGGAGCACTACTGTGTGGCATAACATGTGTAAGGATCTCTACTGTGTGGTGTTACGTGTATAAGGATCTCTACTGTGTGGCGTAACGTGTATAAGGAGCACTACTGTGTGGCATAACGTGTGTAAGGATCTCTACTGTGTGGTGTTACGTGTATAAGGAGCACTACTGTGTGGCATAACATGTGTAAGGATCTCTACTGTGTGGCATAACATGTGTAAGGATCTCTACTGTGTGGTGTTACGTGTATAAGGAGCTCTACTGTGTGGCATAACATGTGTAAGGATCTCTACTGTGTGGTGTTACGTGTATAAGGAGCACTACTGTGTCGCTTCATGTGTGTAAGGAGCATTACTGTGTAGCATCACGTGTATAAGGAGCACTATTGTGTGGTGTTACGTGTATTAGGATCTCTACTGTGTGGTGTTACGTGTGTAAGGAGCACTACTGTGTCGCTTCATGTGTGTGAGCAGCGCTACTGTGTCGCGTCACATGTGTAAGGAGCACTATTGTGTAGCGTCACGTGTATGTCACGTATATGGGCCTAATTCTGAGTTGATCGCAGCATCAAATTTGTTAGCAATTGGGCAAAACCATGTGCAGTGCAGGGGGGCAGATGTAACATGTGCAGAGAGAGTTAGATTTAGGTGGGGTGTGTTCAAACTGAAATCTAAATTGCAGTGTAAAAATAAAGCAGCCAGTATTTACCCTGCACAGAAACAAAATAACCCACCCAAATCTAACTCTCTCTGCAAATGTTATATCTGCCCCCCCCCCCTGCAGTGCACATGGTTTTGCCCAATTGCTAACAAACTTGCTGCTGCGATCAACTCAGAATTACCCCCATAAGTACTGTTGTGTAGCAAATTTTATCAGCTGATCATCCCACCAACATCCCATCTACGGACAACATTGATGCTACTCTTTTCTCCTCCTCCAGTGTGTGCCGCTGCTCCGTCTCTCGTTTAGCCAGCCAGCCTTTGGCCAGTATTGTTGAAAAGTATATTATGACTGGAAATGAATGCTATTGAGGTTACTAATACTGTAGGAACAAAAACAAAAAACAAAAATACAGATCCAAAACCATAACCAAAAACGTGAGACGGTTTCGTCAAAAATAAATCCAAAACCTGACGATGTATTAGAACCAAAACCAAATGCAAAACCAGCAAAAATTGGCCAGCGCACATTTCTGGTATAGATAGCTGGAGAAATATGTCAGTATTTGTTCTTCACTGCCACCTTGTGGTCATATTTATGAAGAGTAACATTATTTTTAATACTATTATCCTTTATTTATATGGCGCCACAAGGGTTCAGGAGCGCCCAATTACAGAGTACATATGCACATAATCAAAACAGGAAAATAGTGACTTACAGTTGAAGACAATAAAGGACAAGTACAGGGCAACTAAGCATAACTACACCAGTAGACGACATAGAGATAAGTTCCAAGGTGGCCAAAAAACTGCGGGATTTGGACAGTTGAGGATTATTTAAAGTAAGAAAAGGATAAGCACATGAGGGAAGAGGGCCCTGCTCGTGAGAACTTACATTCTAAGGGGAGGGGTAGACAGACAGGGGTAACACAGATGGGGTACATAGAGAGCGTGGGACAGAGGGTTAGGTTGAGCTTTGGCTGGGTTTGGTGAAGAAGTGGGTCTTAAGAGCCTGTTTGAAGTTCTGTAGAGAGGGGGAGAGTCTGAGGGGGAGAGGTAAAGAATTCCAGAGGAAGGGAGCAGCACGTGAAAATCTTGGAGATAGGAGTGGGAGGAAGTAATCAGAAGACAGGAGAGTCGGCGTGCATTAGCAGAGCGAAGAGGACGGGTGGGAGTGTAAAGGGAGATAAGGTCAGAGATGTAGATGGGAGAGGAGTGGGTGAGGGCTTTGTAAGTGAGAGTGAGAAGTTTGAATTGGATTCGGGAACGGAAGGGGAGCCAGTGAACGGCTTGCAGGAGAGGGGAGGTGGACGTAGTGCGTTTGGTGAGGAAGATGAGCCGGGCAGCAGCACTGAGGATAGATAGGAGTGGAGAGAGGTAATTGTCAGGGAGGCCAGTTAGGAGGAGATTACAGTAGTCCAGTCTGGAGATAATCAGTGAGTGAATAATGATCTTAGTGGCATCCTGGGTGAGAAAGGATCTGATCCTGGAAATGTTTTTGAGATGAAAATGACAGGTGTGTGAGAGGTGCTGAATGTGTGGTGTGAATTATTAACAAAATTTTCTTTAAATATAAATTCAGTTCATTATATTAATTAGAGATGAGCGCCTGAAATTTTTCGGGTTTTGTGTTTTGGTTTTGGGTTCGGTTCCGCGGCCGTGTTTTGGGTTCGACCGCGTTTTGGCAAAACCTCACCGAATTTTTTTTGTCGGATTCGGGTGTGTTTTGGATTCGGGTGTTTTTTTCAAAAAACCCTAAAAAACAGCTTAAATCATAGAATTTGGGGGTCATTTTGATCCCATATTATTATTAACCTCAAAAACCATAATTTCCACTCATTTTCAGTCTATTCTGAATACCTCACACCTCACAATATTATTTTTAGTCCTAAAATTTGCACCGAGGTCGCTGGATGACTAAGCTAAGCGACCCTAGTGGCCGACACAAACACCTGGCCCATCTAGGAGTGGCACTGCAGTGTCACGCAGGATGGCCCTTCCAAAAAACACTCCCCAAACAGCACATGACGCAAAGAAAAAAAGAGGTGCAATGAGGTAGCTGTGTGACTAAGCTCAGCGACCCAAGTGCCCGACACAAACACCTGGCCCATCTAGGAGTGGCACTGCAGTGTCACGCAGGATGTCCCTTCCAAAAAACCCTCCCCAAACAGCACATGACGCAAAGAAAAAAAGAGGCGCAATGAGGTAGCTGTGTGAGTAAGATTAGCGACCCTAGTGGCCGACACAAACACCGGGCCCATCTAGGAGTGGCACTGCAGTGTCACGCAGGATGTCCCTTCCAAAAAACCCTCCCCAAACAGCACATGACGCAAAGAAAAATAAAAGAAAAAAGAGGTGCAAGATGGAATTGTCCTTGGGCCCTCCCACCCACCCTTATGTTGTATAAACAGGACATGCACACTTTAACCAACCCATCATTTCAGTGACAGGGTCTGCCACACGACTGTGACTGATATGACGGGTTGGTTTGGACCCCCACCAAAAAAGAAGCAATTAATCTCTCCTTGCACAAACTGGCTCTACAGAGGCAAGATGTCCACCTCATCATCATCCTCCGATATATCACCGTGTACATCCCCCTCCTCACAGATTATCAATTCGTCCCCACTGGAATCCACCATCTCAGCTCCCTGTGTACTTTGTGGAGGCAATTGCTGCTGGTCAATGTCTCCGCGGAGGAATTGATTATAATTCATTTTAATGAACATCATCTTCTCCACATTTTCTGGATGTAACCTCGTACGCCGATTGCTGACAAGGTGAGCGGCGGCACTAAACACTCTTTCGGAGTACACACTTGTGGGAGGGCAACTTAGGTAGAATAAAGCCAGTTTGTGCAAGGGCCTCCAAATTGCCTCTTTTTCCTGCCAGTATAAGTACGGACTGTGTGACGTGCCTACTTGGATGCGGTCACTCATATAATCCTCCACCATTCTTTCAATGTTGAGAGAATCATATGCAGTGACAGTAGACGACATGTCCGTAATCGTTGTCAGGTCCTTCAGTCTGGACCAGATGTCAGCATCAGCAGTCGCTCCAGACTGCCCTGCATCACCGCCAGCGGGTGGGCTCGGAATTCTGAGCCTTTTCCTCGCACCCCCAGTTGCGGGAGAATGTGAAGGAGGAGATGTTGACAGGTCGCGTTCCGCTTGACTTGACAATTTTGTCACCAGCAGGTCTTTGCACCCCAGCAGACTTGTGTCTGCCGGAAAGAGAGATCCAAGGTAGGTTTTAAATCTAGGATCGAGCACGGTGGCCAAAATGTAGTGCTCTGATTTCAACAGATTGACCACCCGTGAATCCTTGTTAAGCGAATTAAGGGCTGCATCCACAAGTCCCACATGCCTAGCGGAATCGCTCCCTTTTAGCTCCTTCTTCAATGCCTCCAGCTTCTTCTGCAAAAGCCTGATGAGGGGAATGACCTGACTCAGGCTGGCAGTGTCTGAATTGACTTCACGTGTGGCAAGTTCAAAGGGCATCAGAACCTTGCACAACGTTGAAATCATTCTCCACTGCACTTGAGACAGGTGCATTCCACCTCCTATATCGTGCTCAATTGTATAGGCTTGAATGGCCTTTTGCTGCTCCTCCAACCTCTGAAGCATATAGAGGGTTGAATTCCACCTCGTTACCACTTCTTGCTTCAGATGATGGCAGGGCAGGTTCAGTAGTTTTTGGTGGTGCTCCAGTCTTCTGTACGTGGTGCCTGTACGCCGAAAGTGTCCCGCAATTCTTCTGGCCACCGACAGCATCTCTTGCACGCCCCTGTCGTTTTTTAAAAAATTCTGCACCACCAAATTCAAGGTATGTGCAAAACATGGGACGTGCTGGAATTTGCCCATATTTAATGCACACACAATATTGCTGGCGTTGTCCGATGCCACAAATCCACAGGAGAGTCCAATTGGGGTAAGCTATTCTGCGATGATCTTCCTCAGTTGCCGTAAGAGGTTTTCAGCTGTGTGCGTATTCTGGAAAGCGGTGATACAAAGCGTAGCCTGCCTAGGAAAGAGTTGGCGTTTGCGAGATGCTGCTACTGGTGCCGCCGCTGCTGTTCTTGCGGCGGGAGTCCATACATCTACCCAGTGGGCTGTCACAGTCATATAGTCCTGACCCTGCCCTGCTCCACTTGTCCACATGTCCGTGGTTAAGTGGACATTGGGTACAACTGCATTTTTTAGGACACTGGTGAGTCTTTTTCTGACGTCCGTGTACATTCTCGGTATCGCCTGCCTAGAGAAGTGGAACCTAGATGGTATTTGGTAACGGGGGCACACTGCCTCAATAAATTGTCTAGTTCCCTGTGAACTAACGGCGGATACCGGACGCACGTCTAACACCAACATAGTTGTCAAGGACTCAGTTATCCGCTTTGCAACAGGATGACTGCTGTGATATTTCATCTTCCTCGCAAAGGACTGTTGGACAGTCAATTGCTTACTGGAAGTAGTACAAGTGGGCTTACGACTTCCCCTCTGGGATGACCATCGACTCCCAGCAGCAACAACAGCAGCGCCAGCAGCAGTAGGCGTTACACGCAAGGATGCATCGGAGGAATCCCAGGCAGGAGAGGACTCGTCAGAATTGCCAGTGACATGGCCTGCAGGACTATTGGCATTCCTGGGGAAGGAGGAAATTGACACTGAGGGAGTTGGTGGGGTGGTTTGCGTGAGCTTGGTTACAAGAGGAAGGGATTTACTGGTCAGTGGACTGCTTCCGCTTTCGGCCCAAGTTTTTGAACTTGTCACTGACTTATTATGAATGCGCTGCAGGTGACGTATAAGGGAGGATGTTCCGAGGTGGTTAACGTCCTTACCCCTACTTATTACAGCTTGACAAAGGGAACACACGGCTTGACACCTGTTGTCCGCATTTCTGGTGAAATACTTCCACACCGAAGAGCTGATTTTTTTGGTATTTTCACCAGGCATGTCAACGGCCCTATTCCTCCCACGGACAACAGGTGTCTCCCCGGGTGCCTGACTTAAACAAACCACCTCACCATCAGAATCCTCCTGGTCAATTTCCTCCCCAGCGCCAGCAACACCCATATCCTCCTCATCCTGGTGTACTTCAACACTGACATCTTCAATCTGACTATCAGGAACTGGACTGCGGGTGCTCCTTCCAGCACTTGCAGGGGGCGTGCAAATGGTGGAAGGCGCATGCTCTTCACGTCCAGTGTTGGGAAGGTCAGGCATCGCAACCGACACAATTGGACTCTCCTTGTGGATGTATAAAGAAGAAAGAAAAAAAAAACACGGGTAGGTGGTATACAATTATGGACGGACTGCCGAGTGCCGACACAGAGGTAGCTACAGCCGTGGACTACCGTACTGTACTGTGTCTGCTGCTAATATAGACTGGTTGATAAAGAGATGTAGTAGTAGTATGTATGTATAAAGAAGAAAAAAAAAAAACCACGGGTAGGTGGTATACAATTATGGACGGACTGCCGAGTGCCGACACAGAGGTAGCTACAGCCGTGAACTACCGTACTGTGTCTGCTGCGACTGGATGATAAATAATGATATAAAAAATATATATATATCACTACTGCAGCCGGACAGGTATATATTATATAATGACGGACCTGCTGGACACTGTCTGTCAGCAGAATGAGTTTTTTATAGAATAAAAAAAAAAAACACCACACAAGTGAAGTCACACGACGAGTGTTTAACTTTTTCAGGCAATCACAATATAGTATACTATACTACTAACTATACTGGTGGTCAGTGTGGTCAGGTGGTCACTGGTCAGTCACACTGGCAGTGGCACTCCTGCAGCAAAAGTGTGCACTGTTTAATTTTAATAATATTATGTACTCCTGGCTCCTGCTATAACCTATAACTGGCACTGCAGTGCTCCCCAGTCTCCCCCACAATTATAAGATGTGTGAGCTGAGCACAGTCAGATATATACATAGATGATGCAGCACACTGGGCTGAGCAGTGCACACAGATATGGTATGTGACTGAGTCACTGTGTATCGTTTTTTTCAGGCAGAGAACGGATATATTAAATAAAACTGCACTGTCTGGTGGTCACTGTGGTCAGTCACTAGTAAACTCTGCACTCTCTACAGTTCTACAGTACTCCTAAGCTCCAGTAAATCAGGTCAATCTCTCTCTCTCTCTCTTCTAATCTAAATGGAGAGGACGCCAGCCACGTCCTCTCCCTATCAATCTCAATGCACGTGTGAAAATGGCGGCGACGCGCGGCTCCTTATATAGAATCCGAGTCTCGCGAGAATCTGACAGCGTCATGATGACGTTCGGGCGCGCTCGGGTTAACCGAGCAAGGCGGGAAGATCCGAGTCGCTCGGACCCGTGAAAAAAACCATGAAGTTCGTGCGGGTTCGGATTCAGAGAAACCGAACCCGCTCATCTCTAATATTAATATCCCCTAACACAGACAGTCCCCTGATTCTCTTATAGAAATGAAAAGGCTTTAAATGAACTGGTGAAACAATCACACATACTATGAAGCATAAAATCAAACACTGGACCGTGGGCCTAATTCAGATCCGATCGCTGTTGTGCGTAATCGCACAACGGCCGATTATAAAAAAACTGCGTATGACTTTGCACCACAATGCGCAGGCGCGACATAAAACAGCGAAAAAATCCTGCATTTTTTTTATTGCTAGGCGAACGCAGGCTGATTGACAGGAAGAGGACTTTTGTGGGTGGTAACTGGCCGTTTTCTGGGAGTGTCAGGAATAACGCAGGCGTTCTCAAGCATTGTCATGGCGGGTGTGTGACGTCAGCTCCAGCCCCGATCAGCCTCTTCTCATCACACTGTAGGAGTCAGTCCTGGGCTGCGCACACACTGGAAAAAATATTAGATGGTGAGGGAGTTGCGAATGGATTTGCAGATGTCCGCTGTCTGGAGAAGTTTTCGCACGGCGTACGCATGCAATCACACACTTGCGCAGGGCGGGTTTTCACTCTCTATAGGCAGCGGCTATCTGATCGCAGACCTCTGCAAAAAGGCAGAGGAGCGTTCAGGTCTGAATTAGGCCTCTTGTTCAGTAAGAATTACATTCTGCAATTGGAGTGTTAGTTACTTGATGATGTTCCAGAGCTTGGCGTTACTTTGTGCTACGTAACAGGTGACGTGCGAGGATGTGACCGCAGAGCGAAAGGTAACTAACACTGAACCTATAAAGGTCATAAAGTTCACGGGTCCTTAGTGCTTGCCGGACAGCTGGACACCACCGGCTGTCCTCTAGGTGACGGCCAGACATGTCCTTACTCGTCTCCTCTCGCTGGACAGGTGGTTCCTCTGAAGTGACTTCATCAGCATTCTATCTTTCACATGCTAATGTCCTGTAGAGGATTTTCGAGCCCAGTTCTCAGAGGTGCAGGCAGAATGTTACGCGTGTAATCCATACCTCACTACTCAGTGCTACTATGCTGGAGAGATTACACAATGGTCAGATCACTGAGAGAGGAGAGAAAATTCTGTACACAATGTAGGAAAGGGTTCTTCACGGTAAGGGCAATAAAGATTTAGAACTCCCTGCCGGAGGTGATAATGGCGAACTTTGTAAATGCATTTAAAAATGGATGGGACTAATTTCTAACTGAAAAAAGTATCCAGGGCTATAGCATTTAATATATTGACATTAAATATCTGGGAGTGATACCAATTATAGTTGTTAATTGGTACTGAACCATTACTTACTTCAGCAGGTGCATTATAATATGCACAGCTTAATACAGAATACAGGTTGAACCCGATGGGCATTTTTTCAACCTCATTAACTATGTTAACGATTGGGAATCCCTCCTGTTTATTATGTCCGGATAGTGAGGTTTCTTCTGAGCATATTTGAAGTGATTCGATGCTTCAGCTATACGGCCTGACTCAGCGATATAGGCAAATGCCGTTGCAAATGTCGCAGCTGCCGGTATCTGTATTGAGACACGCACTGTAGGCGTGGCAGATCCGCCTCCTGTATACAAAGACGCAGACATCGGACACACATATCTGAGCATTCCTACGGTCATGTATGGCCGCTGGAAGTAAGACGCTGGAGCCATGTTTACTGCATACATGATTGCAGATGCAAGCTATGACACGCCCCCGAAACGATTGCGACACAATTACGTTTTAGTCACCACCCCGTTACCTTCCACAAACTCCCCCTGCCTGACACTCACTCTGCAAATAAACGCTCACTGCGACTATACTGCCGCATGACCATCGCAGCCCATGTGCAGTTACTTATACGCGCGAGCAGCGGCAAAATATCGCTCACAGTGTACACTGGCATGGCTTGGCGGCCTGACAATGTGCTTACCGGTCCTTGGCACATTAGGGGACGGATTCAATGTTGATCGTATGTCTGAGTGTGGAGAGCATCTTGTACATATTTCCTCCCAGGCCCTAGTGTATGCCAGTACATGCGATGTGTCACGATCCGGGTATCTGGACGCCATTTCTTACCCATCAGATGCCTCCTAAGGCTGGCTCAGCGCTCCAGGACCAGATCCCATCTGTTATCCTAATGTTCACATTCCTGCATCCTCTCCTGTCTCTTTGAGACGCTGTCACAGTAACGCCTTATTACATCTGGCATGGCGTCTCCCGCGGCCTCCGCCGCCGTCCCTGAGCTTCTGCATGCAGAGTGTCAGAGTGGCGATTACGTCAGCCGCGGCCTCCGCTGTGTCCGCGTGGTTGGATGTGCACTTGTCAGCCTGGCGTCTCCTGTCTCCAGTGGCCGGCGCCGCCATTACTGTTTTCATTACCACATGGATTACAAACCAAACTTCCCTCCAAGTGTCTGCATGGGCGCAGCCATCTTGGATTCTGTCAGCTGATCATTTCCTCCAATCTGTTGTCAGTATTGTTAATCTGCATAATTGCCTAGCCAACCCCTTCCTTGCTGCAGGTATAAATAGGTTGTGCCTGAGCAAGGAAGGCGTCAGTGCTTTGGTTGTCAAACCTAGTTCCTGTTTGTCTCTCTCCTGTGATTGTCTTCCAGGTTCCAGCTCCTGTCTCAAGACTTCCACCATAGAGACCCGCACCAGCATTCCACCTGCGGTGTAGCCTGACTCTCTAATCCATTGTGGATTCATCTGTTTCCAGCTACAACATCACCTGCTTCCAGCTCAGCTTCCAGCAGAGTACAGCTTCTCTTAAAGGGCCGGTGTCCTTTCTACACTTTACCACTCTCCACCGGTATTATTATTTCTCCGCTCTCAAGTTCTACATTTCAGTTCATATTTCATCGCTCCCAAGTTCATTTATTATTTAACTGGTTCCAGCCAGTATCCACTCCGTGCTAACAACAGTCTGGTTCCAGCCAGTATCCACAGCAGCCGTTTTATCTTCAGCAACCCAGCTTTTCCTGGAACACCAGCTGGTACAATCCTGGGTTATCTCCATTGCTACAGTCGGGCCTGGTAAGGACTTTCCATCTAGAAGATTATAAGAACTATCTCACACTACCAGTGCCCTGTGGCTCCTGCCATCCTGTAGTACCCAGGAACTGTATTTATTCTTTGCTGACTTTTACGTTTTCTTTTACTGCTGCTGTGTTGCGGAGTTGTCATAATAAACATCATTGACTTTTATCCAAGTTGTCGTGGTCACGCCTTCGGGCAGTTATTATTCATGTTACTTACATGTCCAGGGGTCTGATACAACCTCCCAGGTTCCGGTACATCTCAGCCCCTACAACTGAGGCTGCCTCCCGTCAGCTCAGGCCCTCAGTTGTGACAGTAAGCACTGACATAATGAATCCAGCCGGAGACCAGGATCAAGCGGCCAGGCCGATGCAAGAACTGGCAGCCCGACTAGAACATCAGGAGGCTGCACAGGGCCACATCATCCGCTGTCCCCAGGATTTCTCTACTCGGCTGGATGGGATTCAGACAACTCTCCGTGGATCAGGCGCGTCTGGTGCGTCAACCACAGTGACTCCAGCTATAACCCCACCCACCTTACCCATTTCTGCTCCACGTCTTCATCTTCCAACGCCAGCAAAATTTGACGGATCTCCAAGATTCTGCAGGGGATTTCTCAACCAGTGTGAGATTCAGTTTGAGCTACAACCTGGCAATTTTCCCAGTGACCGTACAAAAATTGCCTACATTATTTCTCTTCTCAGTGGCTCAGCCCTTGGTTGGGCATCACCGTTATGGGAGAGGTCCGACACCCTGCTATCTTCGTACACTGCCTTCGTGTCAACATTCAGGCGCATCTTCGACGAGCCAGGCCGGGTAACCTCAGCTTCATCCGAGATTCTCCGTTTACGCCAGGGGTCACGTACTGTAGGACAATATCTGATACAGTTCCAGATCCTGGCATCCGAACTGGCATGGAACGACGAGGCCCTGTATGCTGCATTCTGGCATGGCTTATCTGAGCGTATTAAAGATGAGTTAGCTACCAGAGACTTACCTTCTAAGTTAGATGAGCTAATCTCACTCTGCACGAAAGTTGATTTACGTCTCAGAGAGAGAGCAACTGAGCGTGGAAGATCATCTGCTCCAAAATCTTCTGCTCCTCCTCCTCGTCAACTGTCACCATCTAAAGATGAGCCCATGCAACTTGGCCGTTCCCGTTTAACTCCTGCTGAGCGCCGAAGACGTCTCTCCGAGTCTCTCTGTCTCTATTGTGCAGCTCCGTCTCACACCATTAATGCCTGTCCCAAACGTCCGGGAAACTCCAAATCCTAGCTCGCCAAGGAGAGGGCCGGCTAGGAGTAATGATCTCCTCTCCATCTCCTCAAGATTGTAATCTCCTAGTCTCGCTTCAAGTTGCTCAACGTTATCGGAACGTCATTGCCCTCCTTGATTCCGGAGCAGCTGGGAACTTTATTACCGAAGCCTATGTTAAACGGTGGTCCCTACCCACCGAGAGACTTCCTTCGTCCATTTCTTTAACTGCCGTGGATGGCAGCAAAATTTTTGATGCAGTTATTTCTTTAAGGACTCTACCAGTTCGTCTGAGAGTGGGAGTTCTTCATTCCGAACTTATTTCTTTTTTAGTGATTCCAAGAGCCACACATCCTGTGGTCCTGGGCCTTCCATGGCTCCGTCTTCACAATCCTACAATTGATTGGACGACTACGCAAATCCTGGCATGGGGTTCCTCCTGTGCTGAGACATGTTTGTTTAAAGTATTGCCTGTCTGTTCTTCCTCCCCCAGGTCGTCTGATGTTCCACCTCCTCCATATCAAGATTTCACGGATGTGTTCAGTAAAGCTTCTGCTGATATCCTTCCTCCTCATAGAGAATGGGACTGCCCGATTGATCTCGTTCCAGGGAAGGTTCCACCTCGAGGCCGAACTTATCCGTTGTCTCTGCCTGAGACGCATTCTATGGAGGAATACATTAAAGAGAACCTAGCAAAGGGGTTCATTCGACCTTCTTCTTCCCCAGCCGGCGCAGGCTTCTTTTTTGTAAAAAAGAAAGATGGTGGTCTGCGGCCGTGCATCGACTACAGAGGTTTGAACGACATTACCATCAAGAACCGTTATCCTTTACCCCTGATTACTGAGCTCTTTGACAGAGTTAGCGGAGCTACCATCTTTACAAAGCTGGACTTGAGAGGTGCATACAATCTCATCCGGATCCGTGAGGGTGACGAGTGGAAGACCGCCTTTAACACTCGTGACGGACATTATGAGTACCTCGTCATGCCCTTCGGATTGAGTAATGCTCCAGCTGTCTTCCAGCATTTTGTCAATGAGATCTTCAGAGACATTCTATACCGTCATGTCGTGGTCTATCTAGACGATATCCTCATTTTTGCCAACGATTTAGAGGAACATCGTTTTTGGGTTAAAGAGGTTCTGTCCCGTCTCCGTGTCAATCATCTCTATTGCAAATTAGAGAAATGCGTCTTTGAAGTCAAGTCCATTCCGTTTCTAGGGTACATTGTGTCCGGTTCCGGACTAGAGATGGATCCTGGGAAACTACAAGCAATCCAAAATTGGCCGATACCCTTAACCCTCAAAGGGGTCCAGAGGTTCTTGGGGTTCGCCAACTATTACCGAAAGTTTATACGAGACTTTTCCACCATTGTGGCGCCTATTACTGCTTTCACTAAGAAGGGTGCTAACCCGTCCAAGTGGTCTGAAGAAGCCATGCAAGCATTTCATCTTTTAAAACAAAGGTTCATCTCTGCGCCTGTTCTGAAACAGCCTGACATCGACTCTCCTTTCATCTTAGAGGTGGATGCCTCCTCCGTTGGAGTAGGAGCGGTGTTATCTCAGAGGGCTAAAGATGGCCATTTACACCCTTGCAGTTTCTTCTCCCGGAAGTTCTCCCCAGCTGAGCGCAACTATGCCATTGGCGACCAGGAGTTGCTAGCCATCAAGCTCGCTCTAGAAGAGTGGAGGTATCTGTTGGAGGGAGCTTCTCATTCAATCACCATACTTACAGACCACAAGAACCTTTTATATCTGAAAGGCGCACAATGTCTCAACCCTCGTCAGGCCAGATGGGCACTTTTCTTTTCCAGGTTCGACTTTAAACTCCAGTTCTGTCCGGGCTCTCAGAATCGCAAGGCCGATGCCCTTTCCCGCTCATGGGAGCAAGAAAATGAGTCAGAGTCTTCAGACAAGCATCCTATTATAAATCCGTTGGCATTCTCCACGGTAGGGATGGACTCTATGCCCCCATCAGGGAAAAGTTTTGTGAAACCGATGCTAAGGAAGAAGCTCATGCATTGGGCCCATGCTTCCCGTTTTGCCGGACATACAGGTATCCAAAAAACCCTGGAGTTTATCTCTAGGTCCTATTGGTGGCCAACTCTGAAAAAGGACGTCTTGGAGTTTATTGCATCTTGCCCAAAGTGTGCTCAACATAAGGTATCCCGCCAGCCGCCTGCGGGGCAACTGGTTCCACTATCTGTTCCCCGTCGACCTTGGACCCATTTGTCGATGGATTTTATTACAGAATTACCCATGTGCAACAAGTTCAATACCATCTGGGTGGTAGTTGACCGGTTCACCAAGATCGCACACTTCATTCCTCTCACCGGTCTTCCGTCGGCTTCCAAGTTGGCTCAAGTATTCATACAAGAGATCTTCCGACTCCACGGTCTTCCTGAAGAAATTATCTCAGATCGAGGAGTTCAATTCACAGCCAAATTCTGGCGAAGTTTATGTCAAGTCCTTCAAGTCCAGCTAAAGTTTTCCACGGCTTACCATCCTCAGACCAATGGTCAAACCGAGAGGGTGAATCAGGACTTGGAGGCCTTCCTCCGCATCTATGTGTCCTCCTCTCAAGATGACTGGGTTCAATTACTTCCCTGGGCCGAGTTCTGTCATAACAACCAGTATCATTCTTCATCTGCTTCAACACCATTCTTCACTAACTTTGGATTCCACCCTAAAGTCCCTGAGTTCCAACCGCTTCCAGCAACTTCTGTTCCCGCAGTGGATATCACCTTGCATCAGTTTGCCAATATCTGGAAGAGCGTACGATCAGCTCTGCTCAAGGCATCGTTCAGGTACAAGAAGTTTGCGGATAAGAAACGTCGAGCAGTTCCTGCTCTCAAGGTGGGTGATCGGGTATGGTTATCCACGAAGAATTTGAGGTTAAGAGTTCCCAGTATGAAGTTTGCACCTCGCTATATCGGTCCTTTCAAGATTGAACAAGTCATCAATCCTGTTGCTTACAGACTTCAGTTGCCTCCCTTCTTAAAAATACCCAGGACATTCCATGTTTCCCTGTTGAAACCGCTGATCTTGAATCGGTTTCATTCCTCACTTCCTCCAACTCCGAAAGTCCAAACTCAACGAGGCGTTGAGTATGAAGTGGCCAAGATCCTGGACTCACGTCACCGTTACGGTCAACTACAGTATCTTATTGACTGGAAGGGTTACGGCCCTGAGGAACGTTCATGGACCAATGCTTCTGATGTCCATGCTCCTGCCTTGGTCCGGAGATTCCATTCCAAGTTTCCTCAAAAGCCAAAGAAGTGTCCTGGGGCCACTCCTAAAGGGGGGGTGCTGTCACGATCCGGGTATCTGGACGCCATTTCTTACCCATCAGATGCCTCCTAAGGCTGGCTCAGCGCTCCAGGACCGGATCCCATCTGTTATCCTAATGTTCACATTCCTGCATCCTCTCCTGTCTCTTTGAGACGCTGTCACAGTAACGCCTTATTACATCTGGCATGGCGTCTCCCGCGGCCTCCGCCGCCGTCCCTGAGCTTCTGCATGCAGTGTCAGAGTGGCGATTACGTCAGCCGCGGCCTCCGCTGTGTCCGCGTGGTTGGATGTGCACTTGTCAGCCTGGCGTCTCCTGTCTCCAGTGGCCGGCGCCGCCATTACTGTTTTCATTACCACATGGATTACAAACCAAACTTCCCTCCAAGTGTCTGCATGGGCGCAGCCATCTTGGATTCTGTCATCTGATCATTTCCTCCAATCTGTTGTCAGTATTGTTAATCTGCATAATTGCCTAGCCAACCCCTTCCTTGCTGCAGGTATAAATAGGTTGTGCCTGAGCAAGGAAGGCGTCAGTGCTTTGGTTGTCAAACCTAGTTCCTGTTTGTCTCTCTCCTGTGATTGTCTTCCAGGTTCCAGCTCCTGTCTCAAGACTTCCACCATAGAGACCCGCACCAGCATTCCACCTGCGGTGTAGCCTGACTCTCTAATCCATTGCGGATTCATCTGTTTCCAGCTACAACATCACCTGCTTCCAGCTCAGCTTCCAGCAGAGTACAGCTTCTCTTAAAGGGCCGGTGTCCTTTCTACACTTTACCACTCTCCACCGGTATTATTATTTCTCCGCTCTCAAGTTCTACATTTCAGTTCATATTTCATCGCTCCCAAGTTCATTTATTATTTAACTGGTTCCAGTCAGTATCCACTCCGTGCTAACAACAGTCTGGTTCCAGCCAGTATCCACAGCAGCCGTTTTATCTTCAGCAACCCAGCTTTTCCTGGAACACCAGCTGGTACAATCCTGGGTTATCTCCATTGCTACAGTCGGGCCTGGTAAGGACTTTCCATCTAGAAGATTATAAGAACTATCTCACACTACCAGTGCCCTGTGGCTCCTGCCATCCTGTAGTACCCAGGAACTGTATTTATTCTTTGCTGACTTTTATGTTTTCTTTTACTGCTGCTGTGTTGCGGAGTTGTCATAATAAACATCATTGACTTTTATCCAAGTTGTCGTGGTCACGCCTTCGGGCAGTTATTATTCATGTTACTTACATGTCCAGGGGTCTGATACAACCTCCCAGGTTCCGGTACATCTCAGCCCCTACAACTGAGGCTGCCTCCCGTCAGCTCAGGCCCTCAGTTGTGACACGATGTAAGCTGTACGCATTGTAACATTCACTATCATTTCATCACTGAAGCAGCAGCTGGAGACATGGGCCAGACTTTTACAACACGATGTCATGGTGCGCTGAGCAACATTTGAAATGTGTTCGAGAACACAAAAACTACAATGCATCATCATCTACTACACAGGGAAATATTTTTGCGGGATCACTTTAAATTCTTATTATCTATAATGTAGAAAGATAAAGAGAGCGCATGTACACTTAAGTATACAATTTATTTTATCACATAAAAACAATTGCTTCCTGTTCACAATGATACATTTGTAAAAACACAATAAAACCGCACTATCAGGTAGTCACCAGATATCAAGATGTATCTATAATATTTGCACATATTATAGGAAGAATTGTAGTCCCATCTTGATCATAATTAGTGTATTCAAATTTTTTCAATGAAGTTGGGAGTTCCACTTAAATACTGGTTGCATGTAACTTTGTAGTAAATAGATGGAACCACACCAAGTCCTGTTATTCCTTTCCAGGTAATTTATACAGGATTCTTTAATGTATATATCCGCCCAGGGATATAATGATGTCCTCCGTAGGCCTGCGTTATGCTACGACCCCCCCCGGCCGCCTAGTAGCAACGTTGCGCACCGCTTGATGGAATTGTTACCGTGTCCAATGCACCTAGGTGGTGTAGCAGTAGCGGGATCGGCGGCAGATGGAATGCAAGTCCCGGGTAGGCGGCTTGATGACTGTCAGCGGTGAGGGTGATCAGCGCGGCAGCTGTATTTGTTAGCGGTGCAACCTGTCAGGGCTCCCAGTAGTGTGACTCAGATCCCTTGACGCGTTTCTCCGACATAAAGGGTGTCGGTTCTTCAGAATACCCCATGACAGCAGCAAACAATGGGGGTCATTCCGAGTTGATCGCTCGCTAGCAGTTTTTAGCAGCCGTGCAAACGCTATGCCGCCTCCCACTGGGAGTGTATTTTAGCTAAGCAGAAGTGCGAACGGTTGTATCGCAGAGCACCTGCAAACATTTTTTGTGTAGTTTCAGAGTAGCTCAAAACCTACTCAGCGCTTGCGATCACTTCAGATCACTATTCAGTTCCGGATTTGACGTCACAAACCCGACCAGCGTTCGCCCAGCCACGCCTGCGTTTTTCCTGGCACGCCTGCGTTTTTCCGTACACTCCCTGAAAACGGTCAGTTGCCACCCAGAAACGCCCACTTCATGTCAATCACTCTGCGGCAAGCAGTGCGACTGAAATGCATCGCTAGACCTTGTGCAAAACTACATCGTTCGTTGTGCCCGTGCGCATTGCGCCGCATGCGCAGAACTGCCGATTTTTAGCCTGATCGCTGCGCTGCGAACAAATTCAGCTAGCAAACAACTCGGAATGACCCCCCAATATTACTAATTATATTGCAGTATTGTGATCTTTTTACGATTTAGAGCGCCTGATTTGATTTTCTTTAAATAGGATTATCAATAATTAAAGTTGTCACTTTAAATTCACCTGTTCATACTTTTTCGGGCGAATTCTCAAAATGCTTTCCCCATTCACGGTCGCCGCAGAGAACTTGCTGGCAATTATCCGCCTCAAAAAAAAAAAAAAGTCTGACAAACAAGTATTTAAAACGGATAAAAGGCGTAAAATTTCCACAGATCTTATTTCCTTTTAAGTGACATTCTTCGTCACATTTTAACACCTGAGCCCACCCTCCGGGGTGAAGTTGGGCGACACGCCATTTAATAGCGGACTTACGTAGGTTTGAAGTTAAAGTTTTTAGGTACATAGAGACATCTGTGGGTGACAAGTCCCAGCAAATCCCTACGTCCCTCCCTGGCTCATCCCTCAGGTTAAACAGGTCTATTGTCACAGAAATCCGTCCATTGTCCATCCTTGTGTGTCTTCAAGGCAGGGGGATTAAGGCAAAGAATTGTTAATTAACAAAGTAATTTGTCATTACAACTTTGTGTCAACCTCTTTAAACCACAGGAATGACAAAAGAAATAATAGATCCTAAAAGTAAACCCCCCCCCCCCAAAAAAAAAAAGAGAATTATTTATGGAAAGGATAAAAAGAAAAGAGCTTAATGGTGTATAGTCCATAATACAGGGACTATTGGTGGTCATTCCGAGTTGATCGCTCGTTATTTTTTCGCAATGGAGCGATTAGTCGCTAATGCACATGCGCAATGTCCGCAGTGCGACTGCGCCAAGTAAATTTGCTATTAAGTTTGGTATTTTACTCACGGCATTACGAGGTTTTTTCTTCGTTCTGGTGATCGTAGTGTGATTGACAGGAAGTGGGTGTTTCTGGGCGGAAACTGGCCGTTTTATGGGAGTGTGTGAAAAAACGCTACCGTTTCTGGGAAAAACACGGGAGTGTCTGAAGAAACGGGGGAGTGTCTGGGCGAACGCTGGGTGTGTTTGTGACGTCAAACCAGGAACGAAACTGACTGAACTGATCGCAATGGCAGAGTAAGTCTCAAGCTACTCAGAAACTGCCAAGAAATTTCTATTCGCAAATCTGCTAATCTTTCGTTCGCAAATCTACTATGCTAACATACACTCCCAGTAGGCGGCGGCTTAGCGTGTGCAAAGCTGCTAAAAGCAGCTTGCGAGCGAACAACTCGGAATGAGGGCCATTGTGCATACGGTTAATGATTATCTGTCCAGCTGGGCCTTGGATGAGTTCGGCAATTGCCCTGGTGCATACACCAAATCCTAGAAATAAATACAAAGCCGCCTTACAGTGTAGTATGACAAAACCAATTATTAAAACGCGCACATTGAGGATATATCATGGTGTACCGGGATTCAGTCTCAGCAGATGGTAATAGTCCTCTACTCTACATCGAGGAGATATCATGGTGTACCTGGATTCAGTCTCAGCAGATGGTAATAGTCCTCTACTCTACATCGAGGAGATATCATGGTGTACCTGGATTCAGTCTCAGCAGATGGTAATAGTCCTCTACTCTACATCGAGGAGATATCATGGTGTACCTGGATTCAGTCTCCGCAGATGGTAATAGCCCTCTATTCTACATCGAGAAGATATCATGGTGTACCTGGATTCAGTCTCAGCAGATGGTAATAGTCCTCTACTCTACATCGAGGAGATATCATGGTGTACCTGGATTCCGTCTCAGCAGATGGTAATAGTCCTCTACTCTACATCGAGGAGATATCATGGTGTACCTGGATTCCGTCTCAGCAGATGGTAATAGTCCTCTACTCTACATCGAGGAGATATCATGGTGTACCTGGATTCAGTCTCAGCAGATGGTAATAGCCCTCTACTCTACATCGAGGATATATCATGGTGTACCTGGATTCCGTCTCAGCAGATGGTAATAGTCCTTTACTCTACATCGAGGAGATATCATGGTGTACCTGGATTCAGTCTCAGCAGATGGTAATAGTCCTCTGTTCTACATCGAGGAGATATCATGGTGTACCTGGATTCAGTCTCAGCAGATGGTAATAGTCCTCTACTCTACATCGAGGAGATATCATGGTGTACCTGGATTCCGTCTCAGCAGATGGTAATAGTCCTCTACTCTACATCGAGGAGATATCATGGTGTACCTGGATTCCGTCTCAGCAGATGGTAATAGTCCTCTACTCTACATCGAGGAGATATCATGGTGTACCTGGATTCAGTCTCAGCAGATGGTAATAGTCCTCTACTCTACATCGAGGAGATATCATGGTGTACCGGGATTCAGTCTCAGCAGATGGTAATAGTCCTTTACTCTACATCGAGGAGATATCATGGTGTACCTGGATTCAGTCTCAGCAGATGGTAATAGTCCTCTACTCTACATCGAGGAGATATTATGGTGTACCTGGATTCCGTCTCAGCAGATGGTAATAGTCCTCTACTTTACATCGAGGAGATACCATGGTGTACCTGGATTCAGTCTCAGCAGATGGTAATAGTCCTCTACTCTACATCGAGGAGATATCATGGTGTACCTGGATTCAGTCTCAGCAGATGATAATAGCCCTCTACTCTACATCGAGGAGATATCATGGTGTACCTGGATTCAGTCTCAGCAGATGGTAATAGTCCTCTACTCTACATCGAGGAGATATCATGGTGTACCGGGATTCAGTCTCAGCAGATGGTAATAGTCCTCTACTCTACATCGAGGAGATATCATGGTGTACCGGGATTCAGTCTCAGCAGATGGTAATAGTCCTCTACTCTACATCGAGGAGATATCATGGTGTACCGGGATTCAGTCTCAGCAGATGGTAATAGTCCTCTACTCTACATCGAGGAGATATCATGGTGTACCTGGATTCAGTCTCAGCAGATGGTAATAGTCCTCTACTCTACATCGAGGAGATATCATGGTGTACCTGGATTCAGTCTCAACAGATGGTAATAGTCCTCTACTCTAGGAACCTAAATTGAGTTTACTCTGAATCCCGACTTGTGCATCCCAGCACTGCACTTTTCCACCCAGAACTACAGATGGAGCCTTGCTCATGTTAGCCTTCTCTGGTGCACCAAGGCTTATTAGCATAAACCTTTCATCTATTGTTCTCAGCTGCTATACAATACAGAGAGTACAATACAGCAGGGGATTAAGTCATTACAGCACTGGCTCAATTAATCCTATTAAAGGGATGGCTCCATCTGTAGGTGTGGGTAACAGTGATCAGGGACCCTACACGTTTCACAATCACTTCAGTGATGCATTTGTTCACATCATATAAAATAGGAAAGAAGGCAGTGAATCCCGTTGTCTCAGTTCTAAAATTAAACATATATTTGTCTATTTTACTATGGCCCTGCTACGAGGCAGTTAGATATAGGGAAAGTGTGTTGCTGAATTCACAACACAGTACATAAATAATAAGCAAAAGCTCTTGGTGCCAGCCATAGAGGCAATCTGTCCTCAGTGCCTCTACAAGCCAGCCATGCCCGCTGAATAGGAGCTGAGCGCATATATCAGTAACCAGCTATCAGGGCAGACCCCTGAGGCATCTGAGCATGAGCAGCCTTGCTTGGTTCCAAGTCTAAGATGCAGACCATTATTCTGGCGCCAGGACTGTTATGTAGAACCATACCTGATGTCACGTCTAATAGGCAGTCATATATGATGCCAAGCCTACCAGCTACAGCCAAATCTGGTGCCAACCGTAATATGTGGGATCATATCTGCTGACAATTTTATATGCAGACCCCACACCTCCAGCAGTGATACGACACAGAACCCACATCCCTGATGCTTACACAAAACAGACCCCACATAACTGGTGTTGACACAATGAAGAACTCACATCCCCGTTAGTGATACGACGCAGACCTCACATATCCAGCAGTGACACAACACAGACCCCACATATCCTGCAGTGACACAACACAGACCCCACATATCCAGCAGTGACACAACACAGACCCCACATCCCTGGCAGTGACACAACACAGGCCCCACATCCCAGGCAGTGACACAACACAGACCCCACATATCCTGCAGTGACACAACACAGACCCCACATATCCAGCAGTGACACAACAGACCCCACATATCCAGCAGTGACACAACACAGACCCCACATATCCAGCAGTGACACAACACAGACCCCACATATCCAGCAGTGATACAACACAGACCCCACATCCCAGGCAGTGACACAACACAGGCCCCACATCCCAGGCAGTGACACAACACAGACCCCACATATCCAGCAGTGATACAACACAGACCCCACATATCCAGCAGTGACACAACACAGACCCCACATATCCAGCAGTGACACAACACAGACCCCACATATCCAGCAGTGATACAACACAGACCCCACATATCCAGCAGTGACACAACACAGACCCCACATCCCAGGCAGTGACACAACACAGACCCCACATCCCAGGCAGTGACACAACACAGACCCCACATATCCAGCAGTGACACAACACAGACCCTACATATCCTGCAGTGACACAACACAGACCCCACATATCCTGCAGTGACACAACACAGACCCCACATATCCTGCAGTGACACAACACAGACCCCACATATCCTGCAGTGACACAACACAGACCCCACATATCCAGCAGTGACACAACACAGACCCCACATATCCAGCAGTGATACAACACAGACCCCACATATCCAGCAGTGACACAACAGACCCCACATATCCAGCAGTGACACAACAGACCCCACATATCCAGCAGTGATACAACACAGACCCCACATATCCAGCAGTGACACAACACAGACCCCACATATCCAGCAGTGACACAACACAGACCCCACATATCCAGCAGTGACACAACAGACCCCACATATCCAGCAGTGACACAACACAGACCCCACATATCCAGCAGTGACACAACACAGACCCCACATATCCAGCAGTGACACAACAGACCCCACATATCCAGCAGTGACACAACACAGAACCCACATATCCAGCAGTGACACAACACAGACCCTACATATCCAGCAGTGACACAACAGACCCCACATATCCAGCAGTGACACAACAGACCCCACATATCCAGCAGTGACACAACAGACCCCACATATCCAGCAGTGATACAACACGGGTAAATTTTAATAAAGGTTCTAAAAATTAAAAGTGGTGATGCATACCTCCCAACATGACCCTTTCCAGGAGGGACAGAATGCTCTGCTCCTGGACTTCCTTCTCAATTTATGATTGCCATCACCTGTGGTGTAACACCTTTCTTATCCATTTACCTGTCCAAAACAGGTGCTGGCAATCACAAATTAAGAAAAAAGTCCAGAAGCAGAGCATTGTGTCCCTCCTGGAGAGGGTCATGTTGGGAGGTATGGTGATGTTGCCCATAGCAACCAATCAATCAGATTCTGTCTATCATTTCTCTATTACATCATAGAAAATGAGAGACAGAATGTGATTGGTTGCTACGGGCAACATCACTTTTCTTTTATAGAACCTTTAGTAAACGTACCCCACAGACTCTGGTCTCCAGGCTTCACTTTAGAAAGATAAAATGAATATTTCCCCAAATAACCATCACATAAGGTCGAGTCTTAGTAAATTATAAAATACATAAATAGCCTCCGTCCTGCTGTATAATCCTAGTCTGGCTGGCAGGACATGCTGGGCATTGTAGTACCACAAAACCTAGAGAGCCACAGAGGTCCTGAACCTACAATGCAGCATATACAGTGCATGACATATTATGCAGAAACCACAACAGGTCCTATTAATTAGCCGCATATTTATTAATTAGCCGCATAGCTTCTGCGGAACACAAAACACGCGACGTGGGTCCAAGTTCCTGCCGGACTGAATTATGTGAGCGCACTTCCGGTCCAGGTAAGACTCTCTGACCCTCTCTCTGGTTGTCATTGATAAGTATATAGGGGGATAGATAACGGGCAGGGAGATAGAGTGGCCGCTGTCAGCCTGGCGCGGTGCATTCTGGGACAGCATAGGGGGAAAAGATGCTCTCTGGCGGTATAAAATGACCCCCATAGTCTCCTATAGAGAGGTGTAATGTTATTGTATAGTGAATGTGCATGGGGCGGGCATCATGTCCTGTGCTCCAGTTCTCAAGTGTCACAGCCAGAAAAGTAATAATAAATGTTAATACACTGTGGGCGGGATTTACTAAAGGGAAAATGCGGTAAAACCCCCGTTTTACAGCATTTTCATATGTACTAACTCCCGACCGCCGCGTTTTCGCCTCATAGGGTATCGCCATCTTTTTATGGCGATACCCTATAGAAGCCTATGGGATTCTTACCGCCGCTGCGCCGCTCACGACGACCCCCCCGGCATACCTGAGCTGCTGCTGCCTGCTGGTGCGGCCCCCCTCCTCCTTCTCCCCCGCATCACAGCCTTGTCTCCTTCCGGCTGCAGGGGGGAGGAGGAGGAGCCCGGGGACTCCCTGCACACGTCACCTCCCGAGTCTGGGAGGTGACGGAGACCCCGGCAGACATCATCGCGGGGGGCCTCCTATACCGCATTGCGATACTAATCGCATATGTTAGTACATATGCGATTAGTATCGCTGCGGTAGGCGGCGAGAGGTGGCGATTGCTTATAGTTAATCCCGCCCAGAGTGAGGGAGGAGCCAGTGATGGCTCATTATTAATATGTGATAATCCGCGGATCCCTTGTGGCGCCGTATAAATAAAAGATAATAATAATCTGAAATGTTCATATATAAATGTGTTGCGTTGGCTATTATTGCAGTATGCATTAGTTAGCTCCATGATATTCACATAAAGGAGATATCTGTCTCTGCATCCAATAAATGGTGCCCGTATGTATAACAGGGGGATGTTATACGTGTACTTGCAGAGGTGATATACAGCTCTGTATTTTTATACACCATGAATCTGCATAATTCTAACACGCGTGGCGGAAGACATGGAGGGCAGGTATAAAATCACGGCGTCATCCAGTTGTCGGGGCAACGTGTGCGATGTCACTAATGGTGTCACCACGCCCCCGCCCACTCATTAGTCTGTGCACACTTGACGGCTTTTCAATCCTCCAATGATCCAAGGGGAAGTTTGGGGGGGTTGCAGTGCCGCAGTTGCATCATCAGGACCTTGCTTCCATTACACAGTGCCACAATTTGTGCTATGATAAGGGGGGGAGGGGCTACTCGGACATGGTGACGAGAGAGGGAAAAAAATTCCAGCGACTCCGGGCACAACAGCTAGCGACTCTGCAAATGACAGGTCAAAAATAATAGTGCCCATTTCTCTGACGTCCTAAGTGGATGCTGGGACTCCGTAAGGACCATGGGGAATAGCGGCTCCGCAGGAGACTGGGCACAACTATAAAGAAAGCTTTAGGTCTAACTGGTGTGCACTGGCTCCTCCCACTATGACCCTCCTCCAGACTTCTGTTAGAATCTTGTGCCCGGCTGAGCTGGATGCACACTAGGGGCTCTCCTGAGCTCCTAGAAAGAAAGTATATTTTAGGTTTTTTATTTTACAGTGAGATCTGCTGGCAACAGACTCACTGCAGCGAGGGACTAAGGGGAGAAGAAGCGAACCTACCTAACTGGTGGTAGCTTGGGCTTCTTAGGCTACTGGACACCATTAGCTCCAGAGGGATCGAACACAGGACCCGACCTCGATCGTTCGGTCCCGGAGCCGCGCCGCAGGCCCCCTTACAGAGCCAGAAGCAAGAAGTGTTCCGGAAAATCGGCGGCAGAAGACTTCTGTCTTCAACAAGGTAGCGCACAGCACTGCAGCTGTGCGCCATTGCTCCTCATGCACACCTCACACTCCGGTCACTGATGGGTGCAGGGCGCTGGGGGGGGGGGGGGGCGCCCTGAGGGCAATATAATACACCTTGGCTGGCAAATCTACACCATATATAGTCAGGAAGGCTATATAGGTGTAAAAATACCCCTGCCAGAATTCCAGAAAAAGCGGGAGAAGTCCGCCGGAAAAGGGGCGGGGCCATCTCCCTCAGCACACTGGCGCCATTTTTCCCTCACAGCTCCGCTGGAAGGACGCTCCCTTGCTCTCCCCTGCAGTGTCAAGCTACATAAGGGTAAAAATTGAGGGGGGGCACTAAATTTAGGCGCAGTATATATAATATAAGCAGCTATAAGGGAAAAAACACTCATTTATAGTGGGATCCCTGTGTTATATAGCGCTCTGGTGTGTGCTGGCATACTCTCTCTCTGTCTCCCCAAAGGGCTTTGTGGGGTCCTGTCCTCTGTCAGAGAATTCCCTGTGTGTATGCGGTGTGTCGGTACGGCTGTGTCGACATGTTTGATGAGGAGGCTTATGTGGAGGCGGAGCAGATGCCGATAAATGTGATGTCACCCCCTGCGGGGTCGACACCTGAGTGGATGGTTCTGTGGAAGGAATTACGCGACAGTGTCGACTCCTTGCATAAAAGGTTTGACGAAATACCAAATATGGGACAGCCGGCTTCTCAGCCTGTGCCTGCCCAGGCGTCTCAAAAGCCATCAGGGGCTCTAAAACGCCCGCTACCTCAGATGGCAGACACAGATGTCGACACGGATACTGACTCCAGTGTCGACGACGATAAAACTAATGTATCTTCCAATAGGGCCACACGTTATATGATTGAGGCAATGAAAAATGTGTTGCGTATTTCTGATGTTACCCCGGGTACCACAAAAAAGGGTATTATGTTTGGATAGAAAAAACTACCAGTTGTTTTTCCTCCATCTGAGGAATTAAATGAAGTGTGTGAAGAAGCGTGGGCTTCCCCTGATAAGAAACTGGTAATTTCTAAGAGGTTACTAATGGCGTACCCTTTCCCGCCAGAGGATAGGTCACGTTGGGAAACATCCCCTAGGGTGGATAAAGCGCTCACACGCTTGTCAAAGAAGGTGGCACTACCGTCTCCGGATACGGCCGCCCTGAAGGAATCTGCTGATAGAAAGCAGGAGGCTATCCTGAAGTCTATATATACACACACAGGTGTTATACTGAGACCAGCTATTGCTTCAGCATGGATGTGCAGTGCTGCAGCTGCGTGGTCAGATTCCCTATCGGAAAATATTGATACCCTAGACAGGGACACTATATTGCTAACCGTAGAGCATATTAAAGACGCACTCTTATACATGAGGGATGCACAGAGGGATATTTGCCGGCTGGCATCTAAAATAAGTGCAATGTCCATTTCTGCCAGGAGAGGGTTATGGACTCGGCAGTGGACAGGAGATGCAGATTCTAAAAGGCACATGGAAGTTTTGCCTTATAAGGGTGAGGAGTTGTTCGGGGATGGTCTCTCGGACCTCGTTTCCACAGCAACAGCTGGGAAGTCTACATTTTTACCCCATGTTCCCTCACAGCCAAAGAAAGCACCGTATTATCAGGTACAGTCCTTTCGGCCCAATAAGGGCAAGCGGGTTAAAGGCGCGTCCTTTCTGCCCAGAGGCAGAGGTAGAGGGAAAAAGCTGCAGCATGCAGCCAGTTCCCAGGAGCAAAAGTCCTCCCCCGCTTCCTCTAAGTCCACAGCATGACGCTGGGGCTCCACAGGCGGAGCCAGGTACGGTGGGGGCCCGTCTCAAAAATTTCAGCGATCAGTGGGCTCGCTCACGGGTGGATCCCTGGATCTTTCAAGTAGTATCTCAGGGGTACAAGCTGGAATTCGAGACGTCTCCCCCCCCCCGCCGTTTGCTCAAATCTGCCTTGCCAACAACTCCCTCAGGCAGGGAGGCAGTGTTAGAGGCAATTCACAAGCTGTATTCCCAGCAGGTGATAGTAAAGGTGCCCCTACTTCAACAAGGACGGGGTCACTATTCCACAATGTTTGTGGTACCGAAACCGGACGGTTCGGTGAGACCCATTTTAAATTTGAAATCCTTGAACACGTATATAAAAAAATTCAAGTTCAAGATGGAATCGCTCAGGGCGATTATTGCAAGCCTGGACGAGGGGGATTACATGGTATCACTGGACATCAAGGATGCTTACCTGCATGTCCCCATTTACCATCCTCACCAGGAGTACCTCAGATTTGTGGTACAGGATTGTCATTACCAATTCCAGACGTTGCCGTTAGGTCTATCCACGGCTCCGAGGGTCTTTACCAAGGTAATGGCCGAAATGATGATACTCCTTCGAAAGAAGGAAGTTTTAATTATCCCGTACTTGGACGATCTCCTGATAAAGGCGAGGTCCAGGGAGCAGTTGTTGGTCGGGGTAGCACTATCTCGGGAGGTGCTACAACAACACGGCTGGATTCTAAATATTCCAAAGTCACAGCTGGTCCCTACGACACGTCTACTGTTCCTGGGGATGGTTCTGGACACAGAACAGAAAAAAGTGTTTCTCCCAGAGGAGAAGGCCAAGGAGCTGTCATCTCTAGTCAGAGGCCTCCTAAAACCAAAACAGGTGTCGGTGCATCACTGCACGCGGATCCTGGGAGAAAGATGGTAGCTTCCTACGAAGCAATTCCATTCGGCAGGTTCCATGCAAGAACCTTTCAGTGGGACCTGTTGGACAAGTGGTCCGGATCGCATCTTCAGATGCATCGGCTGATAACCCTGTCTCCAAGGACCAGGGTGTCTCTGCTGTGGTGGCTGCAGAGTGCTCATCTTCAAGAGGGCCGCAGATTCGGCATACAGGACTGGGTCCTGGTGACCACGGATGCCAGCCTTCGAGGCTGGGGGGCAGTCACACAGGGAAGAAACTTCCAAGGACTATGGTCAAGTCAGGAGACTTCCCTGCACATAAATATTCTGGAGCTGAGGGCCATTTACAATGCCCTAAGTCAGGCAAAACCCCTGCTTCAAAACCAGCCGGTACTGATCCAGTCAGACAACATCACGGCGGTCGCCCATGTAAACCAGCAGGACGGCGATGGCAGAAGCCACAAGGATTCTCCGATGGGCGGAAAATCATGTGTTAGCACAGTCAGCAGTGTTCATTCCGGGAGTGGACAACTGGGAAGCAGACTTCCTCAGCAGGCACGACCTCCACCCGGGAGAGTGGGGACTTCATCCAGAAGTCTTCCAACTGATTGTAAACCGTTGGGAAAGGCCACAGGTGGACATGATGGCGTCCCGCCTAAACAAAAAGCTAGAAAGATAATGCGCCAGGTCAAGAGACCCGCAGGCGATAGCTGTGGATGCTCTAGTGACACCGTGGGTGTACCGGTCGGTTTATGTGTTCCCTCCTCTTCCTCTCATACCAAAGGTACTTAAGATAATAAGGAGAAGAGGAGTAAGAACTATACTCATTGTTCCGGATTGGCCAAGAAGAGCTTGGTACCCGGAACTTCAAGAAATGATGTCAGAGGACCCATGGCCTCTGCCGCTCAGATAGGACCTGCTGCAGCAGGGGCCCTGTCTGTTCCAAGACTTACCGCGGCTGCGTTTGACGGCATGGCGGTTGAACACCGGATCCTGAAGGAAAAGGGCATTCCGGAGGAAGTCATTCCTACGCTGATTAAAGCTAGGAAAGAAGTAACCGCAAACCATTATCACCGCATATGGCGAAAATATGTTGCGTGGTGTGAGGCCAGGAAGGCCCCAACGGAGGAATTTCAGCTGGGCCGTTTCCTGCACTTCCTACAGTCAGGGGTGACTATGGGCCTAAAATTGGGTTCCATTAAGGTCCAGATTTCGGCTCTATCGATTTTCTTCCAGAGAGAACTGGCTTCACTACCTGAAGTTCAGACTTTTGTTAAGGGAGTGCTGCATATTCAGCCCCCTTTTGTGCCTCCAGTGGCACCTTGGGATCTCAACGTGGTGTTGGATTTCCTAAAGTCACATTGGTTTGAGCCACTTAAAACCGTGGAACTGAATTATCTCACGTGGAAAGTGGTCATGTTGTTGGCCTTGGCTTCGGCCAGGCGTGTATCAGAATTGGCGGCTTTGTCATGTAAAAGCCCTTATCTGATTTTCCATATGGATAGGGCAGAATTGAGGACTCGTCCCCAGTTTCTTCCTAAAGTGGTATCAGCCTTTCATCTGAACCAACCTATCGTGGTGCCTGCAGCTACTACAGACTTGGAGGCTTCCAAGTTGTTGGACGTAGTCAGGGCCCTGAAAATCTATGTTTCCAGGACAGCTGGAGTCAGAAAGACTGACTCGCTATTTATCCTTTATGCGCCCAACAAGTTGGGTGCACCTGCTTCAAAGCAGACTATTGCTCGCTGGATCTGTAGTACGATTCAGCTTGCACATTCTGCGGCTGGACTGCCGCATCCTAAATCAGTGAAAGCCCATTCCACGAGGAAGGTGGGCTCTTCTTGGGCGGCTGCCCGAGGGGTCTCGGCTTTACAACTTTGCCGAGCAGCTACTTGGTCGGGGTCAAACACATTTGCTAAAGTCTACAAGTTTGACACCCTGGCTGAGGAGGACCTAGAGTTTGCCCATTCGGTGCTGCAGAGTCATCCGCACTCTCCCGCCCGTTTGGGAGCTTTGGTATAATCCCCATGGTCCTTACGGAGTCCCAGCATCCACTTAGGACGTCAGAGAAAATAAGAATTTACTCACCGGTAATTCTATTTCTCGTAGTCCGTAGTGGATGCTGGGCGCCCATCCCAAGTGCGGATTGTCTGCAATACTTGTATATAGTTATTGTTTAACTAAAGGGTTATTGTTGAGCCATCTGTTGAGAGGCTCATTTGTTGTCATACTGTTAACTGGGTATTGTATCACGAGTTATACGGTGTGATTGGTGTGGCTGGTATGAGTCTTACCTGGGATTCTAAATCCTTCCTTATTGTGTCAGCTCTTCCGGGCACAGTATCCTAACTGAAGTCTGGAGGAGGGTCATAGTGGGAGGAGCCAGTGCACACCAGTTAGACCTAAAGCTTTCTTTATAGTTGTGCCCAGTCTCCTGCGGAGCCGCTATTCCCCATGGTCCTTACGGAGTCCCAGCATCCACTACGGACTACGAGAAATAGAATTACCGGTGAGTAAATTCTTATTTTAAGCCTTTACTTACTCTGGAGGGCCGTAACTTTTGCAGTGCACGCTGCTCTGTAAGTGGGGGCTGTCGCCAGCTAGCAGTATTCTCACCGGTACGGGTCTATATGGATAAATAAGCTAGTGTCAATAACTAAGATATTCCATAGCAGAGCTGTAACTAGACGTTTTGGTGCCCTGTGCCAGAAAGAGAATTGGTGCCTCCCCCCCCCCCCCGATACTTAAAATAGGTATATAGCGAGAAACAAAGGGTGTTCCTCAAAGACATAGGGGTTTGGCTTCATGGGGAAGGGGCTTGGTGACAGAATAGTACCGATTCACATCATACCACACAGTAGTACCCCTTATACACATTACATCAGATAGAGCCCCTTATACACATCAGCCAGGTAGAACACCTTATACACATTACGCCAGGTAGAGCACCTAATACACATTGCACCAGGTAGAGCCCCTTATACACATTATGCCAGGTAGAGCCCCTTATACACATTACGCCAGGTAGAGCCCCTTATACACATTATGCAAGGTAGAGCACGTTATACACATTACGCCAGGTAGAGCCCCTTATACACATTGCACCAGGTAGAGCTCCTTGTACATATTAGGAGTCGGGCACTTCCCTCCTCGGGCAGTGTGCAGCAAGCTGGTGGTGACGGCAGGTGGGCAGTAGTGTGGCGTGGTCCTGCGGGTGCTGACGGAGGTTTTTCCCCCCTATGGCGCATTGCGCTGTGGGCAAAGCACCTCCAGCACATCCCTAGTTACGGCCCTGTTCCATAGTTCCTGACGCATGGCCATCAACAGTCCCACTTTTCACGGGACAGTCCCCGTTTCCTGAAAGCAGATGAAGCGTGTGCGGACAGGATGGGTTGTGCATATCATATTTCCAGTCAGAATGTCGGGATTCAGCACGTTGACACTGATGTAACGTTGACATTGTTGAAATCTCAACAATGTGTTTTTAAAGTGAATTTATCTCAAACCCTAGCGGTTAGCCTAACACTGATGATGACCTAAACCTAAAGAAAATGTCACAATTTCAATAATGTCATCATTTTATATTTCAACATTCTGTCAATGTCATTTTTCAGGTGTCAGCATTAATGATGTCAACAGTTAACTGTGTTGACATCATGAATATCTACAATGTAGATTCTACATAGTCACTGTTGACTTTGTGACTGCATCCATGCAGGATTGCACTTAGATGAGCCAGACTGGGAGCGCAGTTGGGGTAGTGACCGTACCCTGCACAGAAAAAGCGATCGGCTAATAATGTCCTTGTATTATATTATTGTTGCCAGGAATGCTGGGAGGAAGGACGATGTATACTAAGCGCTGATTACTCATTGGAAGAATGGATGAAGATGGCCCGCAGGAAGTGGCGTCAGAGCTAGAGGGGAGGCAGTTAGGAGGCTGGGGGCTTCTACAGATTGCAGGATGCATCGGACTTACTGTCTATTCAGTTTGGGCGTTTGTATTAATGCCTGGCTTCAGGAAGGTGCCATTAAAGTTACAGGTAAGTGTATCTCTGACCATATTAATCACGTTGTATAGTCTGTTAGCCAATCCATAATTGTGGTGACACGTAAAATTCATATTTCTGACAGAGACGGGCCATCTGAGAAACAAATAAAGTCAATTATAAAACAGGATAACCATTGACTTAAATTGCTCTGGTCACTACACCCTGTAGGGGCAGCCATTTTGTGAGCTGAACCAATACTGATGAGATCAATCACTGAGGCTTCAGACAGAAACCTGAGTGATCTCAGTAAAAGTACAGTGCCTAAAATGGCTGCCTCCTCTGTGCATTGATAATGTGTGGACTTTACCCTGTCACCTGGAGTTTGTCATATAACAATCGCTGTCTCTTATCCTCAGGTGCCTTATATGCCAGCCAGTGCCAAGCAAGTGAACAATGTAATGACGCTGCTGAAAGGACGCTCAGGAAAGATGGTGGATCTGGGCTCTGGTGATGGCAGAATAGTGAGATGCTCACTTCATACCATACGACCAGACCAGCGTTGTCTCATTTGGTGACATCTGTCTCTATAATTACCCTACAGGTCCTGGCGGCCGCCCAGCGAGGGTTCTGTCCTGCAGTGGGGTACGAACTGCACCCATGGCTAGTGCGTCTGTCTTACTTCTATGCCTGGAGGTCCGGCTACCACCGCCGGGTGTCTTATCTGCGAGAGGATCTGTGGAAGGTAAGACTACTGGGTACTTACAAAAGTCTTCCTGTTATGCGCGTACAATGGAAGGAAACGTTATGTACTTACAGGGATGCGGTTATGTTACCGCCGAACGGGATCCCAGGGGCTGAAGGGAATCCATTTACACTTCTCACAGGCGTTCGTGTTTACGGATCTTAACGGGCTTCCAGATACACATTATTGTGAAAAGAACCTGCTAACTACAGTATTCTCCACTATAATCTATGGACGGCACACTGCACTAAAGCATATCATATAACTGTGACGGCAAATATGTATGTAGGAACCAGTCTCGGGAAACTTTGAAGAAGACTATTCATGCAGGTCCTATACCATACCTACTGGGAGGTGGTGGTTACTAGTTACAATGGTGGTTAGACTAACTTCCCAGCAGCCAGGGTCCACTAAGTCATAAGAGGGTGTCAGATAATCCCTCAGTCTACGCATGTCCGGGATTACATCTATGGTGAACCTATTAAGTGGGGGGTTTGTGGAAGTACTTTGAGATCTACAAACTGGATCTTGGTTGCTTTACAATGCAGATCTAAACTCTTTGATTTCCACATACAGGTGAAACTACAAGACTGCGGGAACATATCTATATTCCTGGCCCCAAGTGTGGTAAGTGCTGAATTCCTTCTGCCACAAGTAAGATGGCTGACTTGTCACCTCTGTATTCAAAGGTCCAAAAAATGCCATCACAGCCAGTCTTGCACCTTGCTCACCTCATCCATATTCTAGGACATTAGAAATAACTCTATGTGGACCTGTTAGACCTTAGACGGAGTACCATTAAGAAATATGGTCGTACCACCAGCCCATCGCCGGCGCCGCAGGGACTCTGTCTGCAATGAGCATGCATCCCCTGCCAACAAGCAGGAGACCCCTGACAATGAACATGTAACACCTGGCAACGAGCAAGAAACCCCTGGCAACGAGCATGTAGGATGGCAAGTCCCACTAGAGGCACTGTAGGGGGTATTATGTGTGTAAGTGACACTAGTGGGGCATTATGCGTGTAAACAGCACTAAAATGCCATGGGAGAAGGGGGGGGGGGTGCATGGATAGTGTCACCCAAAAGTGCCGGTAATGCTGGCGCTGCCAGGAGAAGATGCAGAAAGCTGCATCTTTTACTATGAAACCCCTGGCAGCAAGTAAATAGAAGCCTTACTGTGGGGCAAAATTTGTAAGGGGCATTTTTGTGTGTGGGACATAAAATGGTGTCAGTGGCATAACTGTGTGTGGTATAATATGTAATAGGCATTATGGTGTGTGGTATAATATGTAATGGGCATTACGGTGTGTGGCATAATGTGTAATGGGCATTACGGTGTCTGGCATAATGTGTAATGGCCATTATGGTGTCTGGCATAATGTGTAATAGGCATTAAGGTGTGTGGCATAATGTGTAATAAGCATTACGGTGTGTTGCATAATGTGTAATGGGCATTACAGTGTTTGGCATAATATGTAATGGGCATTACTGTGTGTGACATATTGTGTAATAAGCATTTATGGTGTGTGGCATAAGGTGTAATGGATATTACGATGTGTGGCATAATGTGGCCATGCCCTATTGTCATGTAGCCACTCCTCGTGACATGTGACCACGCCCATTTTTACTATCAGTACCACTAACAAAAATATTCTACTTGCACCACTGATAGCGAGACCATTTACAGGTGTCTTGAAGTTCTGTCTCTCCTCACAGCTGGCGTTGCTGGAGACGAAGATGCTGGCGGAGCTTCCAGATGATGCCCGCGTGGTGGCTGGCCGCTTTCCTCTACCTACATGGGTACCCAGCGACATCATTGGAGAGGGCACAGACAGGGCCTGGGCTTATGATCTTAGGGATATACGGCATGCTGTACAGACCAAAAAGGTTGGGACTGAGGTGTGACTACCTTTCATGCTTGTTAATACTACCTCCATGTGTCAGGAGAAAGGTGCTTGATAGCATTCCCAAATGCTGGAAGAAGCTAGACGTTTGGGTGACTTCTGATTCAGATTATCGGTGAATGTGCTTTTATCCTTTATTTATATCACTGTGTGAGGAGGTTTCATCGGTGGATGACGAGTCCTTCTGAGCTGAGGTTTGGTTCAGCAGACTTACTGATGTGACAACATGATTTTGGAGACATTTCTGAGCTGTCCTATCAGATTCTGTCATTATTCTAGTACAGTGGGAGAATGAACCGAAACATCTGATTGGCTGCTGTGCACAGCACCACCTTCCCCACACAGTTCCCTTAGAACAGCTTTCACAAATGTCTCCTTCATGGTGCAAAGACTGATGATATGCTGTAATCCATAGCAACACATCAAATATCAGCTTTTAGCAGCCTAGTGATTTGGCCTAATGGAACTAGTTGTGATGGGTTATGGCACATGTCCTTCTTCTACAAGCAGCGATGTCACTGGTTTATAGATAATTGCTAGGCTTCGGTTCTCCCACAAAATGGCTGCCTCAGCTGTATGTCAGCAGCGGGAGTACTTTCCGTCATTGGATAAGCCCAAACACAACACCTATAAATACATATATATTTATCCAATGTAAAATGTCTTCATTTCCTTTTTAAATTAATAATATTAATAATAATATATATTCATGGATGATTTTATCATTTTAAGTTCTTTTGTAAAGTACCTATTTCAACAAAAAAAGGAAACTTATTTTTATGTCATTAATAAATCTGAAAGTTTAGGTCTGTCTTGGTCTGATTTGTTACGGTGTACATGCAGAAAATTCACTACAAGGTGGGAGAGTTGGGATCAGTGTTATGTGAGGAGGTCTATAAGACTGCATTAGGACACATTTATGAACCCTGTGTCACACAATGGAGTCTTAACCCCACTTATCATGTCTGGCATGCCATCTGACCGTTGGCCACTCTTCACCTGGCAGCCTGTGGATTCCTCCCAAGCATTGCATCTCCATTGTTAACAAACAGGCCAAATGCATGGGTGTGGCCAGAGCCGGCGCTACCCACTCAGCAAGGGTATGCATTGCAGGGAGGCGCTTAGGTGAAGAGGCGCTCTCCCTGCTCTGCTACCCTGCCGCTGCGCCTGTCAATCTGGATGACAGGTAGCGGCGCTGGCAGCGGGTAGCGTGGCTCCCTCCTCTCCTCCTCCCCAGTGAGACTGCAGGCACTGTGCAGTGCAGACTCACCCCTCACACAACTCTGCTGCCGTCGCCATCCCCCGTTCCGAACTGTATTGGGGGCGTGGCCTAGTCGCGGGAGGCGTGGCCACGCCCCCTTATGAAAAAAGTTTTTTTTTTTTTTAAATCTTTATGGCGCGTGATGATCCCTGAGCTCCTGGCCAGCCCTCTGGCAGGGTAAATTCGGAGTAGAAACATGAACAGTGTGAGCACCCTCCGCCCCCCACCCCACCTATACAGTAACAGGCAGAGGCTCAGCAATATGCTGCTGCCCAGTAAAGAGGGATAGTGGTGGGAGTGCGGCAGACCAGGGTCCGTGCTGGGCCACTCCATAAGTCCCAGGCCTGGGTAATTAGTACCCGCTCCCCCCCCCCCCGTCATCACTGCCGACATCCTACAGCCGCTGAAGTAACAGAGCCTGCAAGAAGGCGGAGAAGGGAGAGGAGGAGCAGCGCCAGTGCCGGGACCTCCTGCAGGTAACGGGGCTGCACTGTGGAGGGAATGAGTGGTTGTACCTGGCATAGGGGGTTATTCAAAGGGAGCATAGGCGCCAAAATGGCGCTGCGGCGATATAGGGGGGAGGGGTGGCACACGCGACCGCGGGCCAACGGCGGGAAAGGGGGGACGGGGGCAGGTATGCCGTCCTCCTTTTCACACCTGGGGGGACAGGGCAGCCAGTAGGGCAGCAGGAGGGAAGAGGGGGCAGGAACGGGTTAAAAAGCAGAGGCAGGAGGGGAAGCGGCATTGCTACAGAGGGAGACGGACGGAGATAGACGCGGCCGGGAGAGCAGCAGCGGGAGCAGTATTAACAGAGGCCTTACCTCGTTGCCGGACAGAGATCGATGCAGACGGGAGAGCAGCAGCGGGAGCAGCATTAAAGAACACGTCACCTCTTGTAAACCAGCGGGTCTGGGTCGCAGCACCTCCAGCTCAGAGCAACAGCAGCCGTCCATCAGCTCCAAGAGGTAAAGACAGCGGGGAAAGAGCAACAGCAAAGCGCCCAGGAGCGGGACACATCCAGCCAGACGAGGTACCGCAAGCCCCAGGGTAGCGCCAGCAGGGTATTATGGAGCCACTGGCAGCAAGGTCAAGCAGAATCAAAAAAGCCCCCAGTCGCTTCAGAGAAGAGGGAGAGGAGAGCATCCGGAAGAAGGGGAACAGAAGAGTGAGGAAGCAGCAGCACTTGCAGCGTGGAGGAGCACAGGCAGAGGGCGCACCCCCTAGTGGTCGGAGGGCGAAAGAGCGGTCCCTGGCAGCCCAAAGCAGAAGAAAAAAAGAGGCATCATACAGACAGAAGGGAGAGCAGCATGGGGAGGAGATCCAAGCACCGGCAGCGTACGACAGCATTCCAGCAGCGGCAGAATCAGATGGGGCGGAGTCAGGCGCAGAGGCGCAGAGCGTCACGGCCCACGCAAGTCAAACTGGCGCGCCACGGATGTCAACTCAACAGAGGGACAGCGGCATTGCGGCAGCAGCGCTGGGCTCATCCGCGGGCACACCAGCAGAATGGGTACAGCAGGCATCTACGCAGCTATTTAAGGAGCTGGCGCAATTCCCAGCGGCCGCACCAAGGAGATCAAGGGAGCGGGAGTCAGCACATCACGGCAAGGGTGAGAGTCAACGCAGACGACGCGCGGCGAGGGATCACGGTCACCGTCATCACCCAAACCGTTACCTTTCACCCGCGAGAAGCATCCGCCACTACTCAAGGTCGATTGGAAGGGCATCGCCGGCGACGGTCAGCGGCGGCCAAGGGTCGCCAGCAAGGAGCTACCGCACGCAGCACCGGGATTGCCGGGGCTGCAGCTGCGCACGGCGATCAGAGCGGAGGGAGCAGCCTTACCGCGGCAGGGAGCAATTTCTTCAGGAGGAATACAGCGGCTCAAGCAGGCGTCATCGCAGCCCACAGCGATCTTGTTTGGGGAGCACGAGGCAGTGGGACCAGGAAGCAAGGGTTTTCATTAGCACAGACTCAACACTGCAAAGGAGCTACCCTAACCGCGGGCAGCAGTTTGGCACGCCGCGGAGAGAGCATCGCGAGAGGCGCGCGAGCAGCCGGGAGCAGAGGCAAGGAGGCGAGAGCACGGCCTACGCTTCGTTCGGCGTGGCGCCATCATTTCCAGCGGTTCACGCAGAACATGCCCAGGTGACAGGGTCATCTCCTTGCGCCAAGGTCGGCGCAGGATACGCAGCACCCAGATGGACAGCGACGGGGTCATCTCCTTGCGCCAGGATCGGCACAGGACATGCAGCACCCAGAGGGACAGCGACGGGGTCATCTCCTTGCGCCAGGGTCGGCGCAGGACACGCAGCACCCGTAGAGACAGCGATCGAGGACGCGGCGCTCGGGATCGGTAAGAACAATGTCGACAATAATGACTTGCATAATGTTTGTATGACCCAAAATACTTGTCAGAATGCGCAGAGTATATGCAGCGATTTATGCAACGCAGCAGGGGGGTCGAGTCATAGCAGTTTCCATAGAATGTGTGTTATGCCAGGAAGCGCGCAAGGGGTACAGCGTAGCAGTATTGATGTCGATAAAATGACAGGAGCGCAGAGGGGCGGGGTAGAGGCGCAGTCAGACGCAGATTTGGGGCTAACCCCGGCGGAGTCGGACGAGGACGACGCATGCAGAGTGTTGAGGGAGCAATGGCTGGCAGCAGTTGCGAAGTGGAAGAGTAAGAAGGGCAGCATTCCCGGGGCTGACGCAACCAGGGAAAAAATGGGTGTGGTAGAACATGATAAGGCAACAGCTTTTGTGCAGGGAACCGCAGGCCTAGTATGCGCCTTCGGTTCAGTAGCGGCCCACTTGCCGGCGCTGACTAGGAAGGAAATCGAAAAAGGGGCTTTTATAGATATATGTTCACTGACGGAGGCAGGGCTGAAGGCCAAGGAGGCAGCGAAGCCAAAGGGAGAAAGGCAGTCAGAAAGCTATAAGACAATTGAGCATTGGCTGAGTGGTATGTTTGCCTATACAGCTTGTTATACGGAGGCGTACCCTGAAGCAGCCGCGGGCATGCTGAGGTACACAAACTTCATTTACTCGGTGTATAAGGAACACGGGGGGACGGTATGGAGAAAATATGACGAGCGTTTTAGGGAAAGGGCGGTGGGCGGGAAGCCCATTGATTTCGGCGTCAGGGACGTTGACGAATGGTTGAAAGCCCAGTCGGCAGGGGCCCCAGAAAAGGTCTTAACTACACATAGGCCGTTTGCAGGGAGGCCTAGCGCGCAGAAACCAGATCATAAATGCTGGGCATTTAACGAGATGCGGTGCACTCGCGCGCAGTGCAAATTTAAGCACGCATGTTCAATCTGCGGCGCGAATCACGCAGCCAAAGAGTGCAGCAGACAGAGGGGAAATAACCAGAAAAAGGTACCCGCAGCGGCAGGGCCTAACAAAAGCAATTAGTCCAGTAAACTCGAACAGGATCCTGGCATGGCTGGCCAGGTATCCCAAGAGCCAGGAAGCCAATTTGCTGCGGGCGGGGTTCGGGGACGGGTTTAGGATACCCATAACTAAGGAAGTCGCGCCCTCCGGCAGCTCCAGAAATTTAAAGTCTAGCAGGGAGCAGCCACGAGCGGTGCGGGAAAAAATTATCAAGGAGCTAGCTTTAGGGAGAATGGCAGGGCCTTTCGTAGCCCCCCCAGTGGCGGGGCTAGTTATATCACCGTTGGGGCTGGTCCCCAAGAAAGCACCGGGGAAATTCAGGCTCATTCAGCATTTGTCCTATCCAGAAGGGGCGTCGGTAAACGACGCTTTGGACAGGGACGAATGCTCAGTGCAGTACCAGTCCTTCGACTCGGCTGTCAGGTCGATCCGGACACAGGGGAAGGGGGCCCTGATAGCAAAATTAGACATCGAGTCTGCCTTCAGACTGCTCCCCCTACATCCTGAGAGTTTCAGGCTCATGGGGATAAGCTTTGACGGGTTTTTCTTCATTGACAAATGTTTGCCAATGGGTTGCGCTATTTCGTGCGCATATTTCGAGGCTTTTAGCTCTTTCCTGCAGTGGTGCTGGGAGGAGCGCACGGGGTCAAGAGCTATAGCACACTACCTGGACGATTTCCTGGTGGCAGGGCCTCCAGATTCGACACGGTGCGCCCACCTTCTGAGCGAGCTGCAGGCCATGCTGGAGGAGTTCGGCGTGCCTATCGCAACAGAGAAGACGGAGGGGCCCAAAACGGTCCTATCCTACCTGGGGATAGAGATTGACACAGATAGACAGGAGTGCAGGCTCCCCGAGGAAAAAATACGGAGGCTGGAAAGGGAAATCGGGCTGTGCGTAAAGGCAAAAAAGGTTACGTTGGGCCAGCTGCAATCATTATTGGGAAGCCTCAATTTTGCATGCAGGGTGATCCCAATAGGTAGGATTTTTAAACGGCGGCTCGAGCAAGCCACCGCTGGCGTTGCAAAGAGACATCACTTTGTGCGGATCAACAGGGATTTGAGGGAGGACCTGCGAGTATGGGAGGAATTCCTCCTACATTTCAATGGAGTGCGTATGTGGCCCAAAGTAGTACGGTCCAATCACGCAATGCATCTATTTACGGATGCCGCAGGGGGGACAGGCTTCGGGGCATACTGGCAGGGAGAATGGTGCGCGCAGGTTTGGCCCACATCGTGGGAGGAGGCGGGGCTCACCAAGAACTTGGCGGCCTTGGAGTTGTTCCCAATAGTCGTAGCAGTGACAATATGGGGGGAGAGACTCGCCAACAGGCAGATTCAATTCTGGTGCGATAATATGGGGGTGGTTCAGGCGGTGAACAACCAGAGGGCCTCATCGCCACCAGTCGTCGGGTTGATCAGAAAATTGGTGCTAGCATGCTTGCATCATAATATTACATTCAGGGCGAAACACGTGCCGGGGGAGAAGAATGTGATAGCAGATGCGCTGTCTCGGCAGAACTGGGAAGCTTTTAGGGCAGCTGCGCCAATGGCAAACGCGACTGGCCTAACATGCCCCTCATGTCTCTGGCAGATAGTCAAGCCGAATTAGGCAGGCTGGTGGAGCGGTCGCTGGCGCCAAAGACGTGGAAGGCATACAAGGCTGCCTGGAGATCGTGGCAAGAGTTTCAGGCGGCGGAAGGCACCGGGGGAAAAAATGCGCAGCAGCAGCTGCTGGCTTTCATAGCTAAGCTCAGGCGCGAACAGGCATCCAAGGCCAGGACGAGCGCCATGTTAGCAGGTATCGCGTTTTTCGATAAGTTAGCAGGGAAAAATGACGAAACAAAGTCGTTTACGGTACGTACAATCATGAGGGGCTGGGCCAGGGCAGAGGTTAGGAGGCCAGACGCAAGGGAACCCATTACAATGGAGAGATTGAAGACGCTGCTGGTATGCATCCCATCAGTGTGCAGGGATCAGGGCGAAGCGGCGCTGTTTGGGGCCGCATTCGCGATGGCTTTTAGCGGAGCATTCAGGATTAGCGAGCTTGTAGCGAGATCTAAGCTCACAAACGGCGACGGGCTGCAGTACAAGAACGTCGTCATAACCGAGCAAGCTGTGTTATGCAAAATACAGAAGTCGAAGACTGATCAGGAGGGTAAGGGAAAATGGGTTCAGTTGCGCAAGCACACGGATATTGCGGCATGTCCGGTGGCGGCGGTCAAGGCCTTCCTAGACCACAGGCCACGAGGTGGGGATAATTTTCTCATACACACGGACGGGTCACCACTAACTAAATATCAGTTTACGGCGGTCCTGAAAAAAGGCGTAACGGCCAGCGGATGGCAGGCCGATAGGTTTAGCACTCATTCATTCAGAATCGGTGCCGCCACGTCGGCAGCTAGCGAGGGCTGCGCTGGCGAGGAGATCAGAGCGCTGGGCCGGTGGAAATCAGATCGCTATAAAGTTTACGTCAGGCCGGTTACCAGCAATCTAACATCTAATTAAATCTCCCCCCCCCCCCCCCCCTCCGCAGGGAGCAAAGAGGCGAAGCGCATTTGGATCGTCGGCCATTCCTACATTCACTGGGCGGAAAAGAGGGCCGCCGGCAGGCCCTACGGCAGGCAGCTGGGGCTGGCAAGGAGCGCGGGACGCGTGTTTTGGTTCGGGCGGAGGGGGATGAGGTGGCACAGCCTCAGGGAGGCGTTGCTGGGAGGTGAAAAAACGGCGGGCAGCCCAGACACAATAGTCATTCATTTAGGGGGTAACGATTTGGGGAACACGAAGTCCCTTGACATGGTAAGAAGCATGGGCACTGACCTGGCATGGGCAAAAGCACGTTGGCAGGCAGCGAACATCGTGTGGTCCAGCATCATACCTAGGCTCACATGGCGTGGGGCGCGAAAAGGGGCTGCCATAGAAAGGACCAGGAAAAAGGTGAATGTAGCAGTGAGTAAGTGCGTGAGGGCGATGGGTGGAAAGGTCATCCGTCACCCGGACATCAGTCAGAAGGTAAAGGGCTTGTACAGGGCAGACGGGGTGCATTTGTCGGACGTCGGCATTGACTTGTTCAACAACGCTTTGCAGGAGGCTTTGGAAGTCGAGGTTAGGGAGAATGGCAGGGTGGGGGGGTTTTCGGTAATCGGGCAGACCCCGAAACCTCAGTGGCGGGAGGAAGCGGTGCGCAAGGCAGGTGGAGGACGGGAGCCAGCTGAGGTTGCAGATTCACCGACGGCGACGTGACGCATGCCAGGCTCCAGCTGTCGACGGCGGGCCGACGGCTGCTCACCAGGCCAGAGGAATCTGCGGGGGCTGGCTCACTAGCGGGGGCGTTGCTGAGGGCCTACGGCGTAGGTATGTGGCACGCCCCGTCGTAAATCAATGATCGGCATTGATAGGGTTTTTTGTGCCTTGCCCACCGTTTCTCTGCCCCTACCCTGGAAAAAAGTGTAAGTTGTTAAATAAGGTAATGGTTAATAAAGAACTGTGGCCAATGATTCAATCCCAGATCTTGTCTCCGAGTATTATTTCGGTAGGGACGACAGGGGGGTTGGTTAGCAGGGGCGCAGCGGACCACCCTCTCCCCCTTAAGGGAGCATAGGCGCCAAAATGGCGCTGCGGCGATATAGGGGGGAGGGGTGGCACACGCGACCGCGGGCCAACGGCGGGAAAGGGGGGACGGGGGCAGGTATGCCGTCCTCCTTTTCACACCTGGGGGGACAGGGCAGCCAGTAGGGCAGCAGGAGGGAAGAGGGGGCAGGAACGGGTTAAAAAGCAGAGGCAGGAGGGGAAGCGGCATTGCTACAGAGGGAGACGGACGGAGATCCCACCCACCCAACCCCTGTGTTAGGAACTGTATTGTTTTGTATATGCCTGTCAGCATTTGGAGTGTCTATGTCTGTCAGCATTTTGCGTGTTATATATATATAAAAAAAAAAAATAAAAATAAATAAAAAATAAATAAATAAATAAATAAATAAGAACTTGGAAAGGAAATGGGACGTTTTTACGAATGCAATTTGTGGTCGACAAAGTCTTGGTTATGCATGTTGTTTTGTCACAGTTGGTAAGAGGACGGCAGGAGGAAGCGGTGCGCAAGGCAGGTGGAGGACGGGAGCCAGCTGAGGTTGCAGATTCACCGACGGCGACGTGACGCATGCCAGGCTCCAGCTGTCGACGGCGGGCCGACGGCTGCTCACCAGGCCAGAGGAATCTGCGGGGGCTGGCTCACTAGCGGGGGCGTTGCTGAGGGCCTACGGCGTAGGTATGTGGCACGCCCCGTCGTAAATCAATGATCGGCATTGATAGGGTTTTTTGTGCCTTGCCCACCGTTTCTCTGCCCCTACCCTGGAAAAAAGTGTAAGTTGTTAAATAAGGTAATGGTTAATAAAGAACTGTGGCCAATGATTCAATCCCAGATCTTGTCTCTGAGTATTATTTCGGTAGGGACGACAGGGGGGTTGGTTAGCAGGGGCGCAGCGGACCACCCTCTCCCCCTTAAGATGAACGCAGATGGTGTATATGCAGCCAGATCTGCGTTCATCTTTGCACATGCTGAGGGCCGCCCAGCACAAGGCAAGGCCGCCCAGCATGTGTGGCGCCGCCTCCCGATGCATCCGCAATTTGATTGAGGACGCATCTGATCTAAGGTTGACCCCTGGCAGTGAAGCCTGGTCAGCAGCCATTTTTTTATGGGAGCGGCTGTGTGTGACGTCCCGGCCTGCCCCCTTTTTTTACCGGCGTCACCCCCGCAACACCTTAACTCCGCTACGCTGTCGCCTATCAATCACATTGTGGTCGCATCCATTGGGGAAGCGACCGCAATGTGTGTGGCCTCATACCCACTGCACATGCACAGTTTGCTGCCACTGGCAAACTGCGCTGAGGGCCGCTATTACAGCGGGGTCTCAATGACCTTCATAATGTGTATAATGGGCTCTACTCTGGCGTAATGTGTAACAGCGGCTCTCCTGTATGGCGTAAGGTGTATAAGGGTACTACTGTACGGTGTAATGTGACTAACGGACACTACTGTGCGGTGTAATGTGAATAACGGACACTACTGTGCGGTGTAATGTGACTAACGGACACTACTGTGTGGTGTTATGTGACTAACGGACACTACTGTGCGGTGTAATGGGACTAACGGACACTACTGTGTGGTGTAATGTGACTAATGGACACTATTGTGCGGGGTTATGTGACTAACAGACACTACTGTGCGGGGTAATGTGACAAACGGACACTACTGTGTGGTGTAATGTGACTAATGGACACTACTGTGCGGGGTTATGTGACTAACGGACACTACTGTGTGGGGTTATGTGAACTGGTACTATTCTGTGGCCCTATATTTTTGGCGTGCGCCTTCGGCGCACACTGTTCCTATTCTGAGCATGGCCAGAGGAAACTGTTGCCCTGAGCTCTTCAAGATCTAGAACTGGCCCTGTCATCGATTTTAAATGTGAATAAGGGGCACTATTATGTGGCATAATATGAATCAGGGACACTACCTTTGGGTTAATGTGCATAAGATTGTAATACTGTGTTGCGTAATTTGAATTGTGGGTACCATTGTGGCCACGCCCCTTCCTTTTGTGACCACACCCCTTTTTGCAGTGCACACTATCCCTTTTTTACGGATGGGAGGGCGCAAATGTATTATTTGCAGGGGGGCGCCGAACACACTAGCACCGGCCCTGGGTGTGGCCATATTGGATTCTGTCAGGTGCTTGTTCCAAACCATTCAGATTCCAGAGCCTATGCTCACATGATCTGGCCATCCAATAGACACTAGGAGCTCCCTATTTAAACCTGCTCCAGATGATCAGCTTATTGCCCGAACAACTGACTTCCTTCTGTTCCATGGCTCCAGGGCCGGATTAACAATGGGGCGGTTGGAGCTGCAGCTCCAGGCCCTCCCATGATATTAGGCCCACAGGACTCCCTGCAGTGCTGTGCAGCCAGTATTGACAGGAGAAGAAAAATCCTGTCACCAGCAACAGCCCTGTTCACCTCCCAGCCACCCCACTCACCCTCTCACCCCACGATCAGCAGGAGATGTCACTCCCATCTACACACGGGGCAGTCTGAAGCTCCGCCCCCTGGTCGCCTGTAGCTCTGCTCCCTGGCCATCCGAAGCTCCGCCCCCTGGCTGTCTGAATCTCTGTCCCCTTTGCCTGAGGCTGTGACGTGCCTCAGTTGGCTGAAGCCCATTCACAGCCCCTCCAGACCTCAGCCTCTGAGTTTAGTTAGCAGCAAGGCACTAATGGTGTGATAGTAAATGCTGCTGTGGGTGGAGCACAGGAGGAAATACGCTGTCACTGGCTGTGCAGAAACCAGCAGGCATGCCCGAACTACCTTCCCACAGGTTAGTGTAAGGTCTCGCCCCTGTCTATGTACTTGCATGTATCCGCCCCATAACAAGGCATCAGTGCGCCCTGTGCAGCACACGCCCCCTAAGCGGCACCCTTAAATCTGTGCCCTATGGGGTGGGTGGGTGAAAGTGTCTTCTAGGGTGCAGAGGTTGTGGCAGCGAGTGAGTAGTGGCGTTCCTCCCACCCCCGCAGCCACTTTGGAGGCGCAGGGCTGCGGGAGCGCCGCCACTGATTCAGAGCAGATTGACATGCGGACTAGCCATCCGCATGTCAATCTGCTAAATGTCCCTTCCAAAATGGCCCACGGCTCACTACAACCTTCAGCGGCAGCAGCAACGGGGGGATCGGGCAGCGGTGCCCACGGCTCACTACAACCTTCAGCGGCAGCGGGAAGGGGGGATCGGGCAGCATTGCCCGCGGCTCACTAAACAGCGGGGAGCGGTTTGGGCAACATTACTCCCTAGCAACAACTAACAAGCATGACTCCCAGTGCATGAAATCCCTGGCAACAAGCATTACCCTCTAGCAACGAGCTTGACACCCAGCGCATGAAATCCCTGGCAACAAGCATTATTCCCTGGCAACAAGCTTGACACCCAGCGCTCTGGCAACGAGCATAACACCCAGCGCATGAAACACCTGGCAACGAGCATAACACCCAGCGCATGAAACACCTGGCAACGAGCATGAAAACCCCTGGCACCGTACATAGAACCAAGATCATGAAACCCCTGGCAACGATCAGGTAATTTAAAAGTAATTAGAAGCCTTACTGTAGGGCTTAATGTGTAATGGGCATTGCAGTGTGTGGCATAATATATAATGGGCATTGCGGTGTGTGGCATAATGTATCATGGACATTGTGGTGTGTGGTATAATGTATAACGGGCATTGCGGTGTGTGTCATAATGTGTCACAGGCATGACGGTGTGTGGTATACTGTATCATGGGCATTGTATGTGGTAAAATATCTCTGGCATTGTAGTGTGTAGCATAATGTATAACGGGCATTGTGATGCATGGCGTAATCTGTCACAGGCATTATGGTATGTGGCATATTGTGTAATGGGCATTAAGGTGTGTGGCATAATGTCTAAGGGCCATTGCAGTATGTGGCATAATGTATACTGGGCATTACTATAAGGTGGAATAATGACAAATAATGTAAGGGGCATGAATCAGGATTATTTTTTTACTGTGGTGGCCAACGTCTGGGCGTGCAGGTTGCAAAACTGGGGTATAAGGTAGTCTTTTCCTGCAACGCCACATCCATTTCGGTGAAGCCACACCCCTTTTGGCTTCGGCGCCTGCAAATTCTTAACTTTGGCTTGAGGGAGAAAAATTTCTAGTTATGCTACTGCGAGTGAGTATGGCTGGCTCTGCCCTTCTTAAAGCCCTGGCGTCTATATACAATACAGTGTGTGTAAACTGTGTATATATAGAGATATATGGGCGGGATGCAGCAAGCATGCATATCGGCGTTGCCCACCACATCCAAGCATTCCGGGGCTTGGTGCATATGCAGCACATGGCCAAACCTCCAGAAACTGCATTTTCGGAGGTCTGGCTGCAATTTTCCACTTTCTGCATCTCGCCCATAGTGTGTAAGACAATATATATATATATACGGAGGGCTTTACTCCTCCTTCGCCAGGACATTGATATTATCAAAGCTAAATATTTATCTTATTAAAAACACGTTAAAGGTTAAAGAACACAGTACGCAATTGGCGCAAAAAGTACCGCAAGGGTACTCCCTTAACTATACCTTAAGGAATGTACTTATACTGTAAACCTCTGTGTAGTGATAGAGTGTAAATGCAACACAGTATAACCTTATTACCTTTAAAGCTGTTCTAGCGTCACCGACGCTCTGAGAATACTTAACACTATAAGAAATACACAGATACCGTGCTCAGGGTCCAACGCCTAATATATATATTATGAATGATATACTTGCAAAAGAATTAATACAAATACAAATCATACACTACAATATAACATAGACTACCTAACCAGATAACTACACAGGAAATATAATACAATTACTATTTAAGAGAAAATAAGAGAGAAAGAGGAGAAGAGAGAGAGAGATTGGCTCACAATAACAAGAAGATCAATATGGTTGCAGCGAAGCTTACACATGTGAGGAACAATCGCTGCGCAGTTATTCAATGCTGAGAATCTTTGTGGAGAAAATACTTGACCTTACCCATACTGGCAGTCCCTAACCCTACAATACCGCATGGGACAGAAGCTAGACTCCATTTTATTAAAGCTCCCATTCTTCCAAAGACTGCACCACATGGTTGAAAGGGGGAGGGGAAAATACCCGGCAGCAGCCATTTTAGATTTACAGGTCCAAACACATGGCACTCTCTGCTACCCCACAATCACATAGCAGAAGACACAAGACTCCATTTTATTCCAAACTGTCCAAGCCTCAGAACAATGCATATGTTCTGATTTTACAATTCCAAACCATCTAAATCACCTTTCACAATTTCAATCCAACTTCCTAGAACCATCTTATTCACTTTCACATTCCAAACAACTTCAGTATCTCAATAACCAGAGCATATTCATCACAAGACCAGATCACAATGTAACCACACATCTCAGCCTGCCATTGCTACCAGCACATGTTCAAACGTAACTGCATGGTGGTATTTATGATTAACAAGATATATTATAACTAACCAGCACAATCTATTTTAAATCACCATAGGCAAACAAATACCACAAATGCTATGCTACAGGTTGTCTAATGTCCCAGCTACCATCACAGATTCCCAGATCTATCACACAAACACCCAACAATCACACAACCAAGTTACAATATCCTATTTAAACCAGAAAGCAATCTGTCTATATTTCCTTATCTAGCCATGTGAATTCAATACTTAGCCTTTGGTGCCTGGTGATGATCCAGCCATGCTTCTGGGAGCTTTGTTCTGAGTGTAGCTTCATTACATCTGTTCTCTGAGGCCACCTGCAAAAACTGACCCCCAACCCCCCCAGACAGGAACTATCCTCCTGTGTGTCTGTTCCTAGGGGAGGGGTCTCTCTCTCTCCTTTGTATATGTTAATCAGGTTCAGCCCTGAAAATCTTAGTAAAAGGTTGGCTTGATCATCCATTGTTCTCAACAAAGTGATCTCAGCTTTTATACATATAATCATATCTATCCGCTGCAATGTCCCACAACTTCACAACCAGCATCAAACTAACCCACACATCATTCTGCTTGCTTCAATACCAAACATGATGGGCGCATCTGGTTCTGTTCAGATAATACATATTCATGACATCAATTCATCAGCCAATTCTAAATCTCCATGATGTCTGGTGCTTGACATTATTATAACTATGTACTGTATGAAACAAGCGCCGAATCCATCTCCGTGCCATGTCCGAGCAAATGCGTGTGTTTCCATATATTGCTGTGCTCGCTGCGCATATTTGCAAGTATATCGACTTAAATGTGTGTGTGGTTTGTATGTTCTCTCTATGTAATATTTTTGACTTTGACAGTCCACCCTTTGGCAGTCACCAATAACTGCCACTTCCTAAAACATTTCAAAAAGAGAAAAATATATGTCAGGGGTTAATACATTTACATGGTTGGGTAGGGGAGGAGAGGAGAAGGTAGAAAAAGGGTATGACCTAGTGAGATAGCAGAAGCATGTGTGTATGAATCCGTGCTTGGGGGTTCATGTATCATCGTGCCGTACGTGTTTTAAATCAAGCTTCGAGGTATTGCGAAGTATACATTTGAATTCCTTCTTATCCCGTGGTACGGGTCTGTGGATGGGCTGTCAAACTTTACCGAGCTCTTTTCGGCTGTGGTTGTAACAAAATGGGGAAGCACATTTTAGTTGATGATACATGAATGGGGGAATATGTGCTTGCTGATATCTGTGCCTGTATTCCCTATCGACTATGTGTATAATTACCTGAGGGTTGTAGAGATGAAGATAAGACATAATTACGGTAAATGCAGTGGTATTCTATGTCAGGTTAATGAACATTCGTCGATTGAGGTCTTGTTCGGTGTCTGTTGAATGCAGTCTTCTTTGTGCTTTTGCCCATTAGGTGCGAGCAAAAAGCTTTGTCAATGTCCATAGATTTACAAAAATGTTGGGCTAGCGTAATTTTAAAATTTCTAGGGAAACTGGGGATCTATGGCAAAGTTCATCAAATCTCTGGGTATAAGGTTGTCAAAACTTCTTCTTTAATCCATCCGTTGTCTGTATACAGGATCATCAAACTCCTCGTCAAAAGTGGGTCTTTTTACCTAGGAGAAACCGGAAAAACAGGTGAAGGAAACGGACCGTAAAATCGCATTTTCATCACATCATTGTTTCTACCGTTGGGTCATAAATCAAGTCCATTGGAATTACAGTTTCCTCACTCCTTAGACTCACTACCTCAGGTAGTACTTTTCCAATATAACACAATCCTTCAGAGTTTGGGGCAAGCCGCTCATACGCCTTTCTCCCGCATATGAAATATGCATCATCGGGGAGAACATATGGGACGGAGTAGGACATAACCATATTACACACCTTCCATGTGAAATCTCCTAACCCTAATTCTTCCATCTGCTTAGTACACGTATCAGGTTGTACGATATGTGCACAGTATCCTGGTGATACCTCTCCAACTCTCGTAATCCTATTTCCTAAGGTATACCTATACCGGAAAGATTTTCCTCTACTGGCTATGTGGCGTACAAGCTCTGTATCTGTCGGCATTCTATCTGCTCTATATGAAAAGGTCATGGTTTGGTTACTCCATGACACTTCCCAATTTCCCGGCTTTCGGGGATTGGAGATGTTAAAACATAATAGGGACCCTATCCACATGATATTGGTGGAGCTTCAAACTAGGAGGACTAGAGATATTAAACCTCCTGTCCACCGGTCTCCCACCCTTTAGCTCAAGTACCTCCCCTACCGTTAAAGGAAATGGTACTAGCCCTGATTTGCTATGACCTTGAGGTACTTGAGAGCATACCCAACAATCTGTCTTATTTAACACACTACCCACTAAGGAGTGATAGTCACTCAATGGATGCCGGTCCCTGTGGATATTAAAACTGGATTGGCATTTCTTAATGCACCCATCCTCAATTACATTGTTACAGAGCCTACAGATACAGTTTTCTTTTCAGCTAACAATGTTTACAAATAACATGGCTGTTAGATCGTTTCCGGTACTCGCCTTTGCTCGGTGCTTGTGTTGCTATTGGAAATTTACACCTCCGTCTTAGTCATTGGAACCTTTCTGGATCCTTTCTCGACCTCACTGGTACTCTCACCAAAACAGACTGCTCGGGTCAACGTCATGGTCAACAGGAAAATCCATATCACAGTCTCTCGGGGCAAGTCCATCTTACAGGAGGAGAAAAGAAGAAATTTGTAATGGGGTACAGAAAATCAGTTTGAGGGGGAGAGAAACTTGTTACGATAATTAGTTCTCTCGTCTTGTTGTTCTTCTTGTTCTGCTGTCTTCTCAAAGGTGCTGTCTCTCAGTCTTCCAAACGAACATTCTGGTGATGCAATATTCCCTCCAAACCAGCGATCTTTCTGTAAGGAGCAAAAATCTTGCATTACCATTTGTCTAACTGATGGGTGACATACCATCTTTAAAACATGAAAGCATGAGTGAGAAGAGAGAGAAAACAACAACAGCAAAAAAAAAACAAAGAGAGAGAACAATTTATATGCATGTGTATATTACTTAAATCAACAATAGCCATCAATAGGAAAAGAGAAAAAAAACATTTTTCAAACATTTTAAAACATTGTCAGATCATCAGGCTGTCATATCTACATGTCTAATGGTTTCCTTGCGCAGTCCCTCCCCCCCAGCACTTCCATATTCCATTGTCTGTATCTGGCCAGAATACATTGATGCGGATTGGTCATGCTGGGGTTTGGTAGACTTCTGCAAAGACCAAGTATATATGCAATGTTTGAATCCTACCAATATTCGTCAGAGATGGGGAGAGAGAAAAAGAAACATTTCACAGATACATTTACAACGTTTCACCTGGTCATTCCTGTGTCTTCAGGGAATGACCTCCCAATTTATTAACCGTTACCTCAGGCTTACCATCAGTTCTAATGATCACCTTTCCTGACCACATATCATGGGTGTGGCCCAAAATTCTTCCTATATGGTCCCTGTTTATAATTGTGTGTGTTTTAATTTTGCTCATTTCTGGGTCTAGGGGGTCTGACTTTATGTGGGTTATTACAGCTGCTGGCATAATGCCCTTCTCCTTTACAAAGATAACAAACCCGGGGCTTCTTCCAAGTGTCAGTGACCTGAGGTTTTGGTTGATTTGCTGCCTCCTCAAACGCTCGGGTGCTCATCACCATCAACCGCTTTCCCTGTACCTCCCTGATTCCTTGGATACCATGATTATGTCGTTGTCTAGGGCGTTGATATACCTTCTGTGAATCTTTGATCATACACTTAGATCTTTCCTAGGATCTGGGAAATCAGACATGATTGATCTCAATTCTGTCCGGGACCAGGGATGGCGCATTGCACTGTCCTTGACGGGAATGATTCCCTGATCGTCAGTCTTCCCATTGGGGACTGTGATCACCCTGACAGGACTAAACTCAATTACATCACCTTGTTTTGGTCTTACAATATGGGGTACATTTGTTTGTGCGTGATATAAAACTTTGTACGTACCTGTGGACACGACCTCACCTGACCCTCCGTTAGGGGGTTTGATTATTGCCTTTACCAATTTGGTCGCGTCCACCTGGATGTCTTGTAGGATGGCTGCTGGAAGTGGTGCCGACATCATGTTGAGTTCACTTTCTTGCTCGTATTCCTGAGGGAAGTTTGACATGGGGTGCAACTTGCACGGGTTAATAGTTGTACATTTAACAGCATTACAATTATCATTGTTATGTTTATTACACTTATTCTTATCATCTATACTACAGTTGCTAAGTGCGTTTTTATTGTTCAACATTGTGCCTTTTCTCTGCAACCATAATCCTCTCCATTGCCATGTCTCTCCTCTCAAGATGAAAGTTAGGTATGTAAGTTACATTTCTTTGCATTTCACTTTCCTGTTGCCATAACTGCAAACAATCATAATGCTTGATTCGTCTCTTTGCTGATTTAATGAGACATATCCTTCTCCTTAAATTCGTTAACACTTCTGTGCTGAAGCTACCTACTCTTGGGAATTTCTCCCCGTCATGTACTGTCATTCTCTCCCATTCATCACATAAAGCTTCTGTGTGACTTCCGTATTTCTCACACATTACATACCTTGCCGACCCGACTGGTCGGTTCACTGAATCAACCCGAACCGAGGTTGATCGCCCCCTACCTGAACAAGTGGCCCCCATAGTTCGAAGGTGTTGCTTTATTCAGCCAACCCTTACGCAAACCAAAATGTTCAAAATAGGCTGACGGTGGCGGTTTACCGAGTACCCCACTCACTCGCCCACGCCGACCAATACGACCTGATCACACCGATATGGTGCTGGCGTACTCGACCCAGGGCCCCTGCGACCTGAACCTCTATTTACTGGAACCTGTGAGGGTGATCCGAAGAACACTTACTCTTTCCAGTAACTATTGGTTGTTGGATAGTTCCTGAGTGAGCAGCGAACCTCCCTTAAAATAAAAAAAATTACACAAATCACGTTAGAATGTACAAATAGCGTTTATGACCTTCGTACACAAATAGTACCGGTCAGGTTTACTAATGTACACAATTACGTGCGGTCCAATCGTTCAGCACATAAGCAACTAATCTTATGTACGGAGCGACCAGTGGAATCGAAAATTACGGCTGCGAATTCCTTCAGCCAGAGCTTGTATGGCCTATATGGGTGTTGCACCAACCCTTTCTTGGTGTTGTGCCTGTGGACTGTATAGCGGACTTCCTTGTCTGCTGTACCTAAACCTGCTGGTCTGCTATGACCTCCTGGTCTGTTACAGTATGACCTCCTGGTCTGCTACACTCTAATGCTCAAATTGTATGTTTTAACCAGGGATGCCTCCCTAGCCACCATGTACGTCACTTACACGCATGTACCTCACGAGAACTCGACTTTTCTTGTGGTTCAACCTCAAAAATTGAAAAAACAAACACTCACTCACCACATATACACTTTTGTTTCTATTTCTGCGCAGAAATTTCTCTTTAGACCAGATGTGTTACCAATTAGGAGAAGGATCTGTTAATTTAAATTTCGAATGTTAGAATAGATTTGCGCGATTTATCGCCTTGCGTTATTTACCGCGTTGCGCTATTTATCGCGTTGAAAAAAATTAACACTTGTGATTTGAGTTACGTGGGCGTACCCGTACGCTCCGTTGCGTAATATACGCTGCGTGCGTCGGCCTTTGTGTTGCGTTCGCGAGTCTCAGTCTTTTGTTAGAGACACGTGTACGCTGGCCACAAAAATACAATTAGCACGTTTATCAATGTAGATGATCTTTAACTGTAATCATCTACCAAGCACCACACAGGTCTTTCCTTGTATCTCAGGTAAAGCTGTGTGTGTGTCTTACAATTTACCCCTTAATGTATTACTTTTACACTTTAACTATTTAAATAGCGACAAATCTCTCTTAGCACGTTTATCAATTCAAATGGCAAACAGGAAGGTGAGATATGTGAAAGTACACAGATGAAAATGCAATTCTAAATTTAATCTAATAACATACATTGATGTAAGCACACGCATATAGATTTTACATATAAGTACCAATCACTATTACTTATGATTGACTATGATATAGATTAAATAAATGCATTAAAAAACTCATTAAATGATGATTTCTTTTTGACAATGGATGGCTGATTATTTCCTGAGTCAACTGAAAATCAGCCGTTCAAAAATAAAATAAAAAAAATTTGACCTTCCCAAAATGGCCGCTGCTCCTCCCCCTTCCACCTCCATGAGGGTCACACAAAATGGTGGACAGACCATGCGGCCTCTCCTGCCATAAAGAAAATCACCATGCTAGCTCCCAAAGTAACTTTTAAATGTACTTTTAAACCTACTTAAACAGATAAACAATCTAATCTTAATCAAACACGATATGATCCATTTGAACCTGGTTTTGCGACAATAAAAATACATTTTAGCATCTTAAATATTATGAGAAACGCCTTGTCCCTTAAAATTTCCTATCAGCGTCTTACTGATACCACAATACATTAACGTGGATGTTTTTTTTTTTTTTTTTCTTTCAGCATTTTGCGAGATGTCCATCATTAGCCGGTCAATTACAGCCGCGTTTGTAATGTACAGTGCATCATTAAGATCGTGATATCCCGGACCAGAGCCCCCATCTATCAAAGCTAAATATTTATCTTATTAAAAACACGTTAAAGGTTAAAGAACACAGTACGCAATTGGCGCAAAAAGTACCGCAAGGGTACTCCCTTAACTATACCTTAAGGAATGTACTTATACTGTAAACCTCTGTGTAGTGGTAGAGTGTAAATGCAACACAGTATAACCTTATTACCTTTAAAGCTGTTCTAGCGTCACCGACGCTCTGAGAATACTTAACACTATAAGAAATACACAGATACCGTGCTCAGGGTCCAACGCCTAATATATATATTATGAATGATATACTTGCAAAAGAATTAATACAAATACAAATCATACACTACAATATAACATAGACTACCTAACCAGATAACTACACAGGAAATATAATACAATTACTATTTAAGAGAAAATAAGAGAGAAAGAGGAGAAGAGAGAGAGAGAGAGATTGGCTCACAATAACAAGAAGATCAATATGGTTGCAGCGAAGCTTACACATGTGAGGAACAATCGCTGCGCAGTTATTCAATGCTGAGAATCTTTGTGGAGAAAATACTTGACCTTACCCATACTGGCAGTCCCTAACCCTACAATACCGCATGGGACAGAAGCTAGACTCCATTTTATTAAAGCTCCCATTCTTCCAAAGACTGCACCACATGGTTGAAAGGGGGAGGGGAAAATACCCGGCAGCAGCCATTTTAGATTTGCAGGTCCAAACACATGGCACTCTCTGCTACCCCACAATCACATAGCAGAAGACACAAGACTCCATTTTATTCCAAACTGTCCAAGCCTCAGAACAATGCATATGTTCTGATTTTACAATTCCAAACCATCTAAATCACCTTTCACAATTTCAATCCAACTTCCTAGAACCATCTTATTCACTTTCACATTCCAAACAACTTCAGTATCTCAATAACCAGAGCATATTCATCACAAGACCAGATCACAATGTAACCACACATCTCAGCCTGCCATTGCTACCAGCACATGTTCAAACGTAACTGCATGGTGGTATTTATGATTAACAAGATATATTATAACTAACCAGCACAATCTATTTTAAATCACCATAGGCAAACAAATACCACAAATGCTATGCTACAGGTTGTCTAATGTCCCAGCTACCATCACAGATTCCCAGATCTATCACACAAACACCCAACAATCACACAACCAAGTTACAATATCCTATTTAAACCAGAAAGCAATCTGTCTATATTTCCTTATCTAGCCATGTGAATTCAATACTTAGCCTTTGGTGCCTGGTGATGATCCAGCCATGCTTCTGGGAGCTTTGTTCTGAGTGTAGCTTCATTACATCTGTTCTCTGAGGCCACCTGCAAAAACTGACCCCCAACCCCCCCAGACAGGAACTATCCTCCTGTGTGTCTGTTCCTAGGGGAGGGGTCTCTCTCTCTCCTTTGTATATGTTAATCAGGTTCAGCCCTGAAAATCTTAGTAAAAGGTTGGCTTGATCATCCATTGTTCTCAACAAAGTGATCTCAGCTTTTATACATATAATCATATCTATCCGCTGCAATGTCCCACAACTTCACAACCAGCATCAAACTAACCCACACATCATTCTGCTTGCTTCAATACCAAACATGATGGGCGCATCTGGTTCTGTTCAGATAATACATATTCATGACATCAATTCATCAGCCAATTCTAAATCTCCATGATGTCTGGTGCTTGACATTATTATAACCATGTACTGTATGAAACAAGCGCCGAATCCATCTCCGTGCCATGTCCGAGCAAATGCGTGTGTTTCCATATATTGCTGTGCTCGCTGCGCATATTTGCAAGTATATCGACTTAAATGTGTGTGTGGTTTGTATGTTCTCTCTATGTAATATTTTTGACTTTGACAATATATATACAGTGCCTCCGGAAAGTATTCACAGCTATTTGCAAAAAATCTCAAAAAAACTTTATTCACATTGTCATTATGGGGTATTGGCCCTCATTCCGAGTTGATCATTCGCTAGCTGCTTTTAGCAGCTGTGCAAACGCTAAGCCGCCGCCCTCTGGGAGTGTATCTTAGCTTAGCAGAAGTGCTAACGAAAGGATCGCAGAGCAGCACCAAAATATTTTCAAGCAGTTTCAGAGTAGCTCCAGACCTACTCCTACCTTGCGATCTCTTCAGTCTATTTAGTTCCTGTTTTGACGTCACAAACACGCCCTGCGTTCGTCCAGCCACTCCCCCGTTTCCCCAGGCACGCCTGCGTTTGTATCTGACACGCCTGCGTTTTTCAGCACACTCCCGGAAACCGGTCAATTACCTCCCAGAAACGCCCCATTCCTGTCAATCACTCACCGATCAGCAGTGCGACTGAAAAGCTTCGCTAGACCTTGTGTGAAACTGCATCGGCTTTTGTGAAAGTGCGCACCATACTCATGCGCAGAAGTGCCGATTTTTAGCGCTGCGAACAACGGCAGCTAGCGATCAACTCGGAATGACCCCACTTGTGTGTAGAGTTTTGAGTGAAAAAATTAATTTATTCCATGTTGGAATAAGGCTGTAACATAACAAAATGTGGAAAGAGTGAAGCGCTGTGAATACTTTCCGGATGCACTGTATGTGTATATATATATATATATATATATATATATACATACAGTGCATCTGGAAAGTATTCAATATATATATATATATATATATATATATATATATATATATATATATAGGCGTTGGGTATGCATTGCCGGCACCGGGATCCCGGTAGCAGAATGCCTGTGGGGGGGGGGGGGGGGATGGGGGGGACAGGCTCACTGCGCTCGCCACAGGTTCTATTCCCATTTTTTGGGTGTCATGGATATCCATGAGTGGGAATAGTCCCTGTGGGTCATTCCGTCTGCCGCCATTTTTAGCGTTCGGGATTCCGGCGTTGGCATGCTGACTGCTGGTAACATAACCACATCCCATATAAAGCACTAATCCACGGCACTCACCTATTCCTAGATTTGGGGTGCAGCACGGTGTGTTACCACATTGTTTAAATACTCACATACATACATAGACCCACAATTGGAAGGGCACAGGAGCTTGAGGCACACAAGTGAAAAGGAGGGTGGACAGTATGGAAGGCATCAGAAGCCCTCCCAACACCATATAGAGCACCTGGGCACTTCCTCTGCGCTGTGTGATGTTACACACCACCGCACCCAGCACAGAGGCAGAGCACCTCCTGACTGACTGACCGACTCAGACCTGTCACCTCATAGAGTTGAAGCTGAGGTAAATAATCTGAATTCTAGTCAGGTTTTTTTGTCATTATAATATGTGGCGTCTGGAGGGTAGATTAATGTATTTATATGTATGCCTTTTTTCTCATATGTTTATATATATATATATATATATATATATATATATATATATATATATACAAGCTGGGGTGTAAGGGACAGGTGGGGTGTGTCACCCAGGTGATGGAGAACAGGGTGGCTGGGAGTGAGCTGCGGCATATAGGTGACGTGGACCGCGGCTGGTCCTGCCTTGGCTCTGCTTTACTACAGCGCAGGCTCGGTGTGTTTGTGCTGACACACTGGAGTAGATGTAAGATTAGTCGTTATGGGGGAGAAGTGGTATCAGGGCATGTTATACACGCTGACTCCGCTTCTCCCCCATGTATTACTGTGGAGATGTGTGTTGTGCTCGCCACAGGCTCTGTCCCCACTCTGTGGGTGTCGTGGACACGAGTGGGAATAGCCCTGGTGCGCCGGGATTCCAGCTGTCGGCATTTCAACGTCGGTATCCTGAACGCTGGGATCTCAACAGCCGGCATTTTAACTGCATCCCATACCTGCACGATCCATGTCAGGATAATTTATCTACCCCACTGTCCCTGGAGCACACAGTATCAAGGGAGCCAGGAGGAGTAAAGACCAGAGAAGGGAGGCGGGACTGTGCCTGGTGTGCCTTGTTTATCCAAGCATTCTTTCAGTGAGGTGTCTGACCAAAGCCACTGCCAGTGCCCAATGCTAAAAAGGGTGAATTCCAATAATTTCCTGTTATAGATAGACACGGTAGATATACTTGCAGTCTGATTTATTTAATTCCAGATCACAGGCAATAGTGTGTGGATGTGATGTCTTCTGTATTTTGTGGTGGTAGTTGGAGTTCTCTATTTTCTCTAACGTCCTAAGTGGATGCTGGGGACTCAGTAAGGACCATGGGGAATAGCGGCTCCGCAGGAGACTGGGCACATCTAAAGAAAGCTTTAGGACTATCTGGTGTGCACTGGCTCCTCCCCCCATGACCCTCCTCCAAGCCTCAGTTAGATCTCTGTGCCCGAACGAGAAGGGTGCACACTAGGGGCTCTCCTGAGCTTCTTAGTGAAAGTTTTAGTTTAGGTTTTTTATTTTCAGTGAGACCTGCTGGCAACAGGCTCACTGCATCGAGGGACTAAGGGGAGAAGAAGCGAACTCACCTGCGTGCAGAGTGGATTGGGCTTCTTAGGCTACTGGACATTAGCTCCAGAGGGACGATCACAGGCCCAGCTTGGATGGGTCCCAGAGCCGCGCCGCCGGCCCCCTTACAAAGCCAGAAGGCAGAAGAGGTCCGGAAAATCGGCGGCAGAAGACGTCCTGTCTTCAACAAGGTAGCGCACAGCACTGCAGCTGTGCACCATTGCTCTCAGCACACTTCACACTTCGGTCACTGAGGGTGCAGGGCGCTGGGGGGGGGCGCCCTGAGACGCAATAAAAACACCTTGGCTGGCGAAAATACATCACATATAGCCCCCAGGGCTATATGGATGAATTTTAACCCCTGCCAGAATCCATAAAAAAGCAGGAGAAAAGTCCGCGAAAAAGGGGCGGAGCCTATCTCCTCAGCACACTGGCGCCATTTTCCCTCACAGCTCCGTTGGAGGGAAGCTCCCCTGGCTCTCCCCTGCAGTCACTACACTACAGAAAGGGTTAAAAAAGAGAGGGGGGCACTAATTAGGCGCAGTACTAACTATACAGCAGCTATAAGGGGAAAAACACTTATATAAGGTTATCCCTGTATATATATAGCGCTCTGGTGTGTGCTGGCAAACTCTCCCTCTGTCTCCCCAAAGGGCTAGTGGGGTCCTGTCCTCTATCAGAGCATTCCCTGTGTGTGTGCTGTATGTCGGTACTTTTGTGTCGACATGTATGAGGAGAAAAATGATGTGGAGACGGAGCAGATTGCCTGTAATAGTGATGTCACCCCCTAGGGGGTCGACACCTGAGTGGATGAACTGTTGGAAGGAATTACGTGACAGTGTCAGCTCTGTATAAAAGACAGTGGTTGACATGAGACAGCCGGCTACTCAGCTTGTGCCTGTCCAGACGTCTCATAGGCCGTCAGGGGCTCTAAAGCGCCCGTTACCTCAGATGGCAGATATAGACGCCGACACGGATACTGACTCCAGTGTCGACGGTGAAGAGACGAATGTGACTTCCAGTAGGGCCACACGTTACATGATTGAGGCAATGAAAAATGTTTTACACATTTCTGATAATACGAGTACCACCAAAAAAGGGTATTATGTTCGGTGAGGAAAAACTACCTGTAGTTTTCCTGAATCTGAGAAATAAAATGAGGTGTGTGATGATGCGTGGGTTTCCCCCGATAACAACTGATAATTTCTAAAATGTTATTGGCATTATATCCTTTCCCGCCAGAGGTTAGGGTGCGTTGGGAAACACCCCCTAGGGTGGATAAAGCGCTCACACGCTTGTAAGGGCTCTACCTTCGCCTGAGATGGCCGCCCTTAAGGATCCTGCTGATAGAAAGCAGGAGGGTATCCTAAAAGGTATTTACACACATACTGGTGTTATACTGCGACCAGCAATCGCCTCAGCCTGGATGTGCAGTGCTGGGTTGGCGTGGTTGGATTCCCTGACTGAAAATATTGATACCCTAGATAGGGACAGTATATTTTTGCCTATAGAGCATTTAAAAGATGCATTTCTATATATGCGTGATGCACAGCGGAATATTTGCCGACTGGCATCAAGTCTAAGCGCGTTGTCCATTTCTACCAGTAGAGGGTTATGGACACGTCAGTGGTCAGGTGATGCGTATTCCAAACGGCATTTGGAAGTATTGCTTTATTAAGGGGAGGAGTTATTTGGGGTCGGTCTTTCAGACCTGGTGGCCACGGCAACAGCTGGGAATTCCACGTTTGTACCCCAGGTCGCCTCTCAACATGAGAAGACGCCGTATTATCAGGCGCAGTCTTTTCGTGGACAAGCGGGCAAAAGGTTCCTCATTTCTGCCCCGTGACAGAGGGAGAGGAAAAAGGCTGCAGAAATCAGCCAGTTCCCAGGAACAGAAACCCTCTCCCGCCTCTGCCAAGCCCTCAGTATACGCTGGGGCTTTACAAGCAGAATCAGTCACGGTGGGGGGCCCGTCTCAATGAATTTCAGCGCGCAGTGGGCTCACTCGCAAGTAGACCCCTGGATCCTTCAGGTGATATCTCAGGGGTACAAATTAGAATTCGAGACGTCTCCCCCTCGCCGTTTCCTAAAGTCGGCTTTACCGATGTCTCCTTCTGACAGGGAGACAGTTTTGGAAGCCATTCACAAGCTGTATTCCCAGCAGGTGATAATCAAGATACCCCTCCTGCAACAGGGAACGGGGTATTATTCCACACTGTTGTGGTACCGAAGCCGGACGGCTCGGTGAGACCGATTCTAAATCTAAAATCTTTGAACACTTACATACAGAGGTTCAAATTCAAGATTGAGTCACTCAGAGCAGTGATTGCGAACCTGGAAGAAGGGGACTACATGATGTCTCGGGACATCAAGGATGCTTACCTTCATGTCAAAATTTACCCTTCTCACCAAGGGTACCTCAGGTTTATGGTACAGAACTGTCACTATCAGTTCAGACGCTGCCGTATGGATGGTCCACGGCACCCCGGGTCTTTACCACGGTAATGGCCGAAATGATGATATTCCTTCGAAGGAAGTGAATTTTAGTTATCCCTTACTTGGACAATTCCCTGATAAGGGTAAGATCCAGGGAACAGTTGGAGGTCGGTGTAGCACTATCTCAGGTAGTGTTGCGGCAGCACGATTGGATTCTCAATATTCCAAAATCGCACCTGGTTCCGACGACGTGTCTTCTGTTCCTAGGGATGATCCTGGACACAGTCCAGAAAAAGGAGAAAGCCAGGGAGTTATCCGAGCTAGTCAGGAACCTCCTAAAACCGAGCCAAGTCTCAGTGCATCAATGCACAAGGGTTCTGGGTAAAATGGTGGCTTCCTACGAAGCAATCCCATTCGGCAGATTCCACGCAAGAACTTTCCAGTGGGACCTGCTGGACAAATGGTCCGGGTCGCATCTTCAGATGCATCAGCGGATAACCCTGTCACCAAGGACAAGGGTGTCCCTCCTGTGGTGGTTGCAGAGTGCTCATCTTCTAGAGGGCCGCAGATTAGGCATTCAGGACTGGGTCCTGGTGACCACGGATGCCAGCCTGCGAGGCTGGGGAGCAGTCACACAGGGAAGGAATATCCAGGGCTTATGGTCAAGCCTGGAGACATCACTTCACATAAATATCCTGAAGCTAAGGGACATTTACAATGCTCTAAGCTTAGCAAGACCTCTGCTTCAAGGTCAGCCGGTGTTGATCCAGTAGGACAACATCACGGCAGTCACCCACGTAAACAGACAGGGTGGCACAAGAAGCAGGAGGGCAATGACAGAAGCTGCAAGGATTTTTCGCTGGGCGGAAAATCATGTGATAGCACTGTCAGCAGTATTCATTCCGGGAGTGGACAACTGGGAAGCAGACTTCCTCAGCACGACCTCCACCCGGGAGAGTGGGGACTTCACCCAGAAGTCTTCCACATGATTAAAAACTCGACAGGTATTGCGCCAGGTCCAGGGACCCTCAGGCAATAAGCTGTAGACGCTCTGGTAACACTGTGGGTGTACCAGTCAGGGTATGTGTTCCCTCCTCTGCCTCTCATACCCAAGGTACTGAGATTGATAAGATGGAGAGGAGTAAGCACTATATTCGTGGTTCCGGATTGGCTAAGAAGGACTTGGTAACCGGAACTTCAAGAGATGCTCACGGAGGATCCGTGGCCTCTACCTCTAAGAAGGGACCTGCTCCAGCAAGGACCCTGTCTGTTCCAAGACTTACCGCGGCTGTGTTTGACGGCATGGCGGTTGAACGCCGGATCCTGAAGGAAAAAAGGCATTCCGGATGAAGTCATCCCTATCCTGATCAAAGCCAGGAAGGATGTAACCGCAAAACCATTATCACCGCAATTGGCGAAAATATGTTGCGTGGTGCGAGGCCAGTAAGGCCCGACGGAGGAAATTCAACTGGGTCGATTCCTACATTTCCTGCAAACAGGAGTGTCTATGGGCCTGAAATTGGGGTCCATTAAGGTTCAAATTTCGGCCCTGTCAATTTTCTTCCAAAAAGAACTAGCTTCAGTCCCTGAAGTTCAGACGTTTGTAAAAGGAGTACTGCATATACAGCCTCCTTTTGTGCCTCCAGTGGCACTTTGGGATCTCAATGTAGTTTTGGGTTCCAAAAGTCACATTGGTTTGAACCACTTAAATCTGTGGAGTTAAAATATCTCACATGAAAAGTGGTCATGCTGTTGGCCCTGGCCTGGGCCAGGCGCGTGTCAGAATTGGCGGCTTTATCCTGAAAAAGCCCTTATCTGATTTTCCATTCGGACAGGGAGGAATTGAGGACTCGTCCTCAGTTTCTCCCCAAGGTGGTTTCAGCGTTTCACCTGAACCAACCTATTTGTGGTGCCTGCGGCTACTAGGGACTTGGAGGCCTCCAAGTTGCTAGACGTTGTCAGTGCCCTGAAAATATATGTTTCCAGGACGGCTGGAGTCAGGAAATCTGACTCGCTGTTTATCCTGTATGCACCCAACAAGCTGGGTGCTCCTGCTTCTAAGCAGACTATTGCTCGTTGGATTTGTAGTACAATTCAGCTTGCACATTCTGTGGCAGGCCTGCCACAGCCAAAAATCTGTAAATGCCCACTCCACAAGGAAGGTGGGCTCATCTTGGGCGGCTGCCCGAGGGGTCTCGGCTTTTCAACTTTGCCGAGCAGCTACTTGGTCAGGAGCAAATACGTTTGTAAAATTCTACAAAATTGATATCCTGGCTGAGGAGGACCTGGAGTTCTCTCATTTGGTGCTGCAGAGTCATCCGCACTCTCCCGCCCGTTTGGGAGCTTTGGTATAATCCCCATGGTCCTTACGGAGTCCCCAGCATCCACTTAGGACGTTAGAGAAAATAAGAATTTACTTACCGATAATTCTATTTCTCATAGTCCGTAGTGGATGCTGGGCGCCCATCCCAAGTGCGGATTGTCTGCAATACTTGTACATAGTTATTGTTACAAAAATCGGGTTATTATTGTTGTGAGCCATCTTTCAGAGGCTCCTCTGTTATCATGCTGTTAACTGGGTTCAGATCACAGGTTATACGGTGTGATTGGTGTGGCTGGTATGAGTCTTACCCGGGATTCAAAATCCTTCCTTATTGTGTACGCTCGTCCGGGCACAGTATCCTAACTGAGGCTTGGAGGAGGGTCATGGGGGGAGGAGCCAGTGCACACCAGATAGTCCTAAAGCTTTCTTTAGATGTGCCCAGTCTCCTGCGGAGCCGCTATTCCCCATGGTCCTTACGGAGTCCCCAGCATCCACTACGGACTATGAGAAATAGAATTATCGGTAAGTAAATTCTTATTTTATATGGTACTCATTACAATGTTCTTTGCATTGTATGGCGGTCACTTGGATGCTCTCTAAATAATTTGAATGTCACTGTAATGTTCTCTGTATTATCTAGCCGTTACTGTAATGAGCTCTGTATTATATGGCATTGACTGCAATGCTCTCTAATTTATATGGCGGTCACTGCAATGATCTCTGTATTATTAATTTAGTTAATTTACTTTTGTGGCTAGGTATAAGGGATGAACACTAATAGAAGTATGGAGATTCCCATGGCACAGGTCACACCCCCTATATAGACCACACCTCCACATCACTAGTCATACTGCCACAGCGCTAGTTACATTGCGGCATGCAATAGGCCTTTTCCTGATTTTCAGCTCCAGGCCCATGTGGACCTTAATCTGGCACTGCCTGGGTCTGTGCTTCAATTGCTTTTAGGTCTGTTCCACTGCTCTCAGCAAGTGTTCCATTTACACTTAGTGTATGTTTTTCCAGTAAGTGCTCCAGTTGTACCAAGTGCCCGTCCGTCTTCTAGGGTCACAAGTAACCGGTTCATCTACTAGCACACCATCAGTTGTAGGTGACAGGTATCCATGTGCTGGGTCTCTCGTAACCGGGGTTAGAGCTTTTGGTTCCATTTCCAATTCAGTGTATCAGTGTGCAGGTTTCCAAATCTGTACACCAGTAGTCAACTCACAGGTCCCAGTTCTAGCTTACTGCAGTTCCAGTGGCTATATATCTCTGAGTTCCCACTACTGGTTTCCAGTGGTACAAGTATAAAAAATGTCTTACAGGTACTGTGTGCACGTGCCCCCAAAAATGGGTGTGGTCAATGAAAAAGGAGGCGTGATACACATATGTGGGGAGGGGCAGATACACATATGACCCCAATAGTGCCAGATACACGTTGCCCCACAGTGCCAGATATACATTGCCCCACAGTGCCAGATATACATTGCCTCACAGTGCCAGATACACAAATGCCCCCACAGTGCCAGATATACATTGCCTCACAGTGCCAGATACACATTGCCCCACAGTGCCAGATACACAAATGCCCCCAGAGTGCCAGATACACATTTCCCCACAGTGCCAGATACACAAATGCCCCCAGAGTGCCAGATACACATTTCCCCACAGTGCCAGATACACAAATGCCCCCAGAGTGCCAGATACACATTTCCCCACAGTGCCAGATACACAAATACCCCCAGAGTGCCAGATATACATTGCCTCACAGTGCCAGATACACAAATGCCCCCCACTGTGTCAGATATACATTGCCCCCCCAGTGCCAGATACAGAAATGCCCCCACAGTGCCAGATATGCCCCCAGTGCCAGGTACAGAGATGTCCCCAGTGCCAGATATGCCCCCAGTGCCAGATACAGAGATGCCCCCAGCGCCAGATATGCCCCCAGTGCTAGATACAGACATGTCCCCAGTGCCAGATATGCCCCCAGTGCCAGATACACATGTCCCCGCAGTGCCAGATATGCCCCCAGTGCCAGATATGCCCCCAGTGCCAGATATGCCCCCAGTGCTAGATACACATGTCCCCGCAGTGCCAGATATGCCCCCAGTGCCAGATACACATGTCCCCGCAGTGCCAGATATGCCCCCAGTGCCAGATATGCCCCCAGTGCCAGATACACATGTCCCTGCAGTGCCAGATATGCCCCCAGTGCCAGATATGCCCCCAGTGCCAGATACACATGTCCCTGCAGTGCCAGATATGCCCCCAGTGCCAGATACACATGTCCCCGCAGCGCCAGATATGCCCCCAGTGCCAGATACACATGTCCCCGCAGTGCCAGATATGCCCCCAGTGCCAGATACACATGTCCCCCCAGTGCCAGATACACATGTCCCCGCAGTGCCAGATATGCCCCCAGTGCCACATATACGTGTCCCCACAGTGCCAGATATGCCCCCAGTGCCAGATACACATGTCCCCCCAGTGCCAGATATGCCCCCAGTGCCAGATACACATGTCCCCCCAGTGCCAGATATGCCCCCAGTGCCAGGTACACATGCCCCCCCAGTGCCAGATACACGTGTCCCCACAGTGCCAGATATGCCCCCAGTGCCAGATACACATGTCCCCCCAGTGCCAGATATGCCCCCAGTGCCAAATACACATGTCCCCCCAGTGCCACATGTCCCCCCAGTGCCAGATACACGTGTCCCCACAGTGCCAGATATGCCCCCAGTGCCAGATACACATGTCCCCCCAGTGCCAGATATGCCCCCAGTGCCAGGTACACATGCCCCCCCTTCACCTGCTGCTCACCGCTGCTGCTGTGCTGTGTGTGAGGGAAGGAGAGCGCAGCGTGCGCCTCTCCTGCCCCTCAGTCTCCGGCGGTGGTGCAGGTCTCTACCTTCAATTCAGCGCCGAACCGTGAGCCAATCAAAGCTTGCGGACCGGCAGCCAATCAGGAGCCTTGGCTGCCGGTCCGCAAGCTCTGATTGGCTCACGGGCTGGCGCTGAATTGAAGACACTGAGGGGCAGGAGAGGCGCTTGCTGCGCTCTCCTCCCCTCATGCAGCGGCGGTGAGCAGCAGCAGCGGAGGGAGGGAGCGGCGGCCCGTCGCCGTACCCACGGCTAAATTCTTAAGGGTACGCAGTACCCACCCGTACCCGTCCACTTGCACCCCTGCTGGTTTCCAACTTAGAGTTCCTGGAATGAAGGTCCGAGGTTGAGTTCTCCACGATCGATTCCAGAGTTCTATCTCTGCGGATTCAAGTTCTGTGCTCTGGTCCAATTCCTAGTCTAAGATTCCTTACCTTCTGTCAGTGCTACTGTGGTCCTGATGTTTCTTAGATGAACAGAAGTCTTCTCAAAGCTTTCAGTTTCAGCTTCACCCTTGCTTCAGCTAGACCCAAAAGTACAAATACAGCAAAATCAGACTTCCATTACACCCTGTTGCACAGGCAATGAAATCAGCGTTTTAGAGAGAAAATATTAAAAGCGTGCCCTGTTGCTCGTACAGGTTTGAGAAATACTTGGATTGGCAAATTAAATTGATAAAAACAAAAGTTGCTAGCAGGTATAGCACATTTCTCTATAGGCACACTGTTATAGCTATGTGACACTTTTAGTATTGAGCTGCTACTTATTAATATTACACCTTTGTGCTGTGCTCTGGACTTAAACTTTATGAATGTTAGGGTTAACCTGATGAAGTCACGTGGTCATGGCAGATGGAGCCATATTGGGCCGGTTGTAATGGAGTGCAAGACGGCCAGATCTCTGAGATTCCGGATGAACTTGTACATTTTCTTTAAGCAGTAAAACTTTTACAAGGTAAAACCAGGTACACGTTCTGCTGGAATCTTAGAACTCCAGCCGTCCCGTTGTTTGGTAACAAATTATGCTAAGAGCCTCAATTTTACTACATGTTGAATTGCGGAGTTTATTATAATTGTTCTGATTGTCAGTGTTCTAAGCGTTTGAAAGTGTGCACCTGCATTTTCTCATTTTACATCATTTTAGCCTTTTGTAATTATGGTTCCATAATACGATGCAATAAGGGAAGTGTTAAGCCTCATCAAAACAGCTGGAATAGTCAGCTGGAAGCAGCATCATGTATGTATTTTAGTTCATTTTTGATATTTTCGTTTTTGCTTGTGTCTAACACCTGTTTACCGCTCTCCTGTAGTATCCATCAGGGCGTAAGGGACACAAAGGCCGTGTCTCTGTCTCACTTTGGCAATGCAATCCGAGTCCGTGTAGCTTGCTTGATGCTAGTGGACAAAGAGATCGGCTCGGGAAACCTCTGACAATAGGGAATGAGTGAAGAGAAAGGGTAATACCTTATGAGGTCTCAAGCATTAACACCACACAAACAACTTGTCTCCGAAATGAGAGACTTTTAGTTTTATTATACCGTGACAGTCCAAGATGTCCGATATCGCCTCTTTTTACCCGATTCCTACAGATCGAGCCAGGAAATCAGGTGAAAACTGGCCGAAATCGCAGGTGTTTGACATCTGGGCCCTCATTCCGAGTTGTTCGCTCAGTAATTTTCTTCGCATCGCAGCGATTTTCCGCTAATTGCGCATGCGCAATGTTCGCACTGCGACTGCGCCAAGTAAATTTGCTAAGAAGTTTGGTATTTTACTCACGGCATTACAAGGTTTTTTCTTCGTTCTGGTGATCGGAGTGTGATTGACAGAAAGTGGGTGTTTCTGGGCGGAAACAGGCCGTTTTATGGGAGTGTGTGAAAAAACGCTGCCGTTTCTGGGAAAAACGCGAGAGTGGCTGGAGAAACGGGGGAGTGTCTGGGCGAACGCTGGGTGTGTTTGTGAGGTCAAACCAGGAACGACAAGCACTGAACTGATCGCACTGGAAGAGTAAGTCTCGAGCTACTCAGAAACTGCACAGAAAAATCTTTTCGCAATATTGCGAATACTTCGTTCGCAATTCTGCTAAGCTAAGATACACTCCCAGAGGGCGGCGGCTTAGCGTGTGTACTGCTGCGAAAAGCGGCTAGCGAGCGAACAACTCGGAATGAGGGCCCTGATCCGATGAGTCGGTGGTCGGATGTGTTGCACATAGGATAAATCGGAATCGCAGCCATCAGGTGCAGATCGTGGCTAGTTTTTTTTAGCACCTCCGATATATCGCATACGGTTTCTCGGATGTCTTCACTTGAGTGGCTTTTCTCTGGACGCACCCACCCACACAGCGGCAGCAGCAGCAACATGCGATATATCGTATGCAATAAATCGCATGTAATAATGGCAGATCAAGTGCCAAATAGGATGGAAGCCCTCTCGGGCAGCTGCCGGGGGAGTTCAAGTGAAATTGGATCCGACTTGCGCCTCAGACAAGTCGCGGTAATGTGTGGGGCCTTTATCATTCAAAAGGAATAGTTACTGGTAAGATGTTCAAGCAAGAAACATACGTCACATATAGTAACAATAAGTAATGAATTTCTATACTTACATCAAGAAAGTAGATACTTTTCTTCAAAGAACTTTGGCTTTAAGTTTAAGGGCACTCCTTGTAAGTTAGATAATAACTCCTACTACTACAAAATATCTAATAGCTATTGTATATAATATGCTAACTTACGTGCTTAGAAGTTCTCCCTTCTTTCCTTTTAAACTGTTACTTTATAGACATATATCCACTAAAGCACCAACCTTGATATTGTTACGTATATAGGCCCTCATTCCGAGTTGTTCGCTCGCAAGGCGAATTTAGCAGAGTTACACACGCTAAGCCTCCGCCTACTGGGAGTGAATCTTAGCTTCTTAAAATTGCGAACGATGTATTCGCAATATTGCGATTACAAACTACTTAGCAGTTTCAGAGTAGCTTCAACCTTACTCGGCATCTGCGATCAGTTCAGTGCTTGTCGTTCCTGGTTTGACGTCACAAACACACCCAGCGTTCACCCAGACACTCCCCCGTTTCTCCAGCCACTCCCGCGTTTTTTCCGGAAACGGTAGCGTTTTTATCCACACGCCCATAAAACGCCGTGTTTCCGCCCAGTAACACCCATTTCCTGTCAATCACATTACGATCGCTGGAGCGAAGAAAAAGCCGTGAGTAAAAAAACTATCTTCATAGCAAAAATACTTGGCGCAGTCGCAGTGCGAACATTGCGCATGCGTACTAAGCAGAAAAACGCTGCGATGCGAAGAAAATTACCGAGCGAACGACTCGGAATGACCCCCCTAATTGGGCCTTTACTTCCTACGGAAACTGCAAATATCTCTTGTGCCTTATGTGACAAGAACACTGGGATAGTGTTTGAGGGCAGGTATATTTGTCCCAGGTTCTTGTCTTACATGTTTTAGAAAATGTTAACTTCTAGGAAAAATGCTTTTTGTTTTGTCTGAACCTTTTCAGTTTGCTGTAAAAGCTGGGAAAAGGCTCTGAGAGAGAGATAAGGCGAGTTCTAGACATTGGGCCCAGTTCGGGTCTTTGGCCTCACAGAGGGCTAATCAGGGTTTCAGCTGTGTAAGAGTGATATAGTGCTTCTAACCTGATTAGTATGGGCAGACTGCCTGGGAAGGCTGCAGGATCTGTGTGTGAGAGACACGCTTTCTGATGCAAGTAAGCTATACAGTATGTACTGAAGAACTCCAGACCCTCCAACATGACCCGCCCCACTAGGTACAAAATGCTCTGTTTCTGGACTTCGCTCTTAATTTATGATTTCCATCACCTGTGTTGAACTAGTTAAATGATAAGAAAGCTGTTTCTTCACAGGTGATGGCAATAATAAATTGAGAGGGAAGTCCAGAAACAGAGCATTTTGTACCTAGTGGGGCGGGTCATGTTGGAGGGTAGTTCAACTCTGTGTTTTGTTTAGTGACAGTTAGGAACATCTTATGTTTAGTTAGTGCCGGACAGGCAAGGTATTTTTATTTTGGGGTTTGTTTTATTTTCTGTTTCAATAAAACTGGCCGGGGTCAGTTGTACCAGAAACTGGACTTGTGTTGTTCCTCAGCTGCTGCGGGCTGCCATATTCCCCAGGAAAAGGCACCTTGCACCCCTACAGTGTTACAACTTGGTGGAGAATGCGAGCAGGCCGTTCTGCGCATAAGTGAAAGCAGCAGCTTTGTGAGGCCTGCAGAAAACGGTGGTTTATGCAGATACAGCCCAGTGTGAAGTTACTGAGACTCACCCCTGAGGGTTTGATATATGTCCTGGGTGAAAGCAGCTGCAAAGCCGCCTGAAAAATCTGTTGACATGGAGGATCTGCTTAAAGCCTTGCTGCAAGCTACAGCGGCTCAGCAGGAGGCCAACCGACAGCAGCAGGTGGCAATGGAGGAAAATTGGAGACTACAGCAGGTGGCAATGGAGGAAAATAAGAGACAACAGCAGGCAGTTGTTGATGAACTTTACAGGCAACAGCGTCAGGATAGAGAGGCCTTAACAGAAGTGGTGCAGAGACTTGCAGCTCGGGTTGGAGATGTGGCCGTCAGTGCTCCAACCAGCTCTAGTTCTATACGGGCCAGTCACTTCCTGCAGAAAATGACAGAGGCTGATGATGTGGAGGCCTATCTGACCACGTTTGAAAGGACTGCCGAGCGTGAGAACTGGCCGAAAGCACAGTGGGCCAGTCTGCTGGCACCTTTCCTGTCAGGTGAGCCCCAAAAAGCTTACTTTGATTTAAGCCCTGCTGAGGCTCGGGACTATGATAAACTAAAGACTGAGATCCTGACCCGCCTGGGAGTCACGCTGTCAGTACGAGCACAACGGGTGCACCGTTGGCTGTACGCCATGGAGAAGCCTCCGCGCTCCCAGATGCACGACCTTATTCAGCTAACAAAAAAATGGCTGCAGCCAGAGACATTAACTGGTCCCCAGATGGTGGAAAGAGTCGTCATGGACCGCTACTTGAGATCTTTGCCCATGGTCCTGCGCAAGTGGGTGAGCCATGGAAACCCGGGTACTGCTGACCAATTAGTGGACATGGTAGAGAGGTATTTGGCAGCAGAGGAACTACTGATGACCACCCAGCAACCCATAGGTCCTCGACAGCGCCCTTCAGTAAAGACTGGTAAGACTGTTCCGTGGGAAAACGTTGCTGGGCGGTTAAGAGAACGCAAGGCTGGAGAGACTGTAAACACTGGCCCTGGAAACAGGCCAATGGGGCTAGAACGGTCTATGCTGCCCAAATGGGTTGATAATCGTGTGGTTAAATGTTTTAGGTGTGGTATGCCAGGTCATGTTATTGCCAATTGCCCAGTCACGCAAGAACCCATGCAATGTGATGCTGCCTTTGAATGTCGCAGAATGTCTTTCTTTGCTAGGTTAGCCTGTACTGTGGTACCTTCACCTGAGCTGGAAAAACAAATGTGTGATGTGTTCTTAGAAGGTAACCGGGTAGAGGCCTTGCTAGATTCAGGAAGTTTAGTTACCCTCGTGAAAGCTGGGTTAGTGAACCCCTTAAAGGTCCAGCAAATACCTATTGGGGTAACTTGCATACACGGGGATACCCAATATTATGCCACTGCTGAGGTGAATATAGAAACTTGTTGTGGGTCAGCAAGGGTTAAAGTGGGACTGGTCCCTACCTTGGTGCATGAGGCCATAATAGGGAGGGATTTTCCTCATTTTTGGAAACTGTGGGAATCACGGTTGTCAACAGATGTGAGAAGTAAAAAACCAGTTGATAATACCGGTGATTTTATGGATGTACGTGGGTCTTCGGAACTTTCTGTCCCTTTGCCTTTTGCTAGTTTGGCTGGGGAAGTGACAGATGGGGAGTCCAGTGAGGACCCTCTTGCCGGGAACAGAGACATAGTAGTTAGAACTGAAAGCGTGCCTGACCTGGAGGTAAAGAAGGATCTGTTTGCGTCTGAACAGTTAAAGGATCCTACCTTAATAAAGGCTAGAGAGAATGTTAAGATTGTTAATGGGGAACCTGTGGTACCAGGTGACAGGGTTACGTATCCCCACATGGCCATCTGTAATGAGCTCTTGTACCACATTGTCAAAAGGGGTGAGGATGTGGTGGAACAGCTGGTAGTTCCCCAGCCTTATCGGAGAACGGTACTAGATTTAGCTCATAGTCACGTTACCGCAGGACATTTAGGGGCAGAAAAAACCACTGAAAGAGTTTTACAAAGGTTCTTTTGGCCAGGGGTTTATAAAGAAGTGTCTGAATATTGTTCTTCCTGTCCTGAATGCCAGTATCATGCCCCTAGACCCCATTTCAGGAGCCCACTAGTTCCCATGCCTATTATAGAGGTCCCGTTTGACAGAATAGCCATGGATCTCGTGGGGCCCTTGTTAAAGTCTGCTCGGGGCCATCAGTATATCCTGGTAATTATGGACTATGCCACTCGATATCCTGAGGCTGTCCCTTTACGCACTATCACAACCAAGGCGATAGCTAGGGAGCTGGTGCAGGTATTTAGTAGAGTGGGAATACCAAAAGAAATTTTGACTGACCAAGGTACTCCATTTATGTCAAGGATCATGAAAGAATTGTGCAAGTTATTTAAGGTCACTCACCTCAGGACGTCCATCTACCATCCCCAAACTGACGGGTTGGTGGAAAGGTTTAATAAAACATTAAAAAGTATGTTAAAAAAGGTTGTTGAGAGAGATGGGAAAAACTGGGATTGTTTGTTGCCCTACTTGTTAATGGCCATCAGAGAAGTCCCTCAGTCCTCTACGGGGTTTTCTCCATTTGATTTGTTGTATGGTAGACACCCCAGAGGGCTGTTGGGTATTGCCAAAGAGACGTGGGAAGGACAGCCCACTCCTTATAGAAGCGTTATTGAGCATGTAACACAAATGCAGGATAGGATTGCAGCCGTGGTACCTGTTGTCAGAGAGCACATGGAACAGGCCCAAAGTGCTCAACAGAGGGTCTATAACCGGAGTGCCAAGATACGGGAATTTGCTCCTGGAGATAGAGTTCTTGTTTTGGTACCCACTGTGGAAAGCAAATTCCTAGCTAAATGGCAGGGTCCATTTGAGATTAGGGAAAAAGTGAATGAGGTTAATTACAAAGTATACCAGCCGGGAAAGAGAAAACCCGAACAGATCTACCATGTTAACTTAATCAAACCCTGGAAAGATAGGTTGTCTCTGTCAGCGGAGCCTTGCCCTTCGGTGTCTTCACCCCGGTTGCTTCCCGCAGTGAAGGTGTCAGAGACATTATCAGCTGATCAGAACAATCAGGTTAAAGAATTTCTCATCCAAAATAGGGAGGTATTTTCAGAGCTGCCTGGCCGAACGACCATAATAAAACATGACATTGTCACAGAACCAGGGGTCAGGGTTCATTTAAAGCCATATAGGATTCCTGAAGCTCAGCGAGAAGCTATTTCTAAGGAAGTTAAAACCATGTTAGAACTTGGAGTCATAGAGGAGTCTAACAGTGAGTGGTCCAGTCCCATAGTGCTCATCCCGAAGCCCGACGGTAGCATACGCTTCTGTAATGACTTTCGTAAGTTAAATGAGGTGTCCAAGTTTGACGCATACCCCATGCCCCGTGTGGATGAGCTTGTAGAAAGGCTGGGAACAGCCAGGTTTCTCACCACATTGGACCTGACCAAAGGTTACTGGCAAATACCTTTATCTGATAGCGCCAAAGAAAAAACAGCCTTTTCGGTTCCGGAGGGGCTGTACCAGTATAAGATGTTACCCTTTGGGTTGCATGGGGCTCCAGCAACCTTTCAACGGGCGATGGATAAAATTTTGAGGCCCCATAGAAAATATGCAGCTGCCTATTTGGATGATGTGGTAATTCACAGTACAGACTGGGGGTCCCATTTGGTTAAAGTACAAGCAGTACTGGACTCAATCAGAGAGGCAGGGTTAACTGCTAACCCAAAGAAGTGCTGCCTCGCAATGGAGGAGGTCAAATACTTGGGCTTCACCATAGGCAGAGGTCTGATTAGGCCCCAATTGAATAAAGTTGATGCTATTCAAAACTGGCCTCGTCCAGTGAATAAAAAACAGGTAAGGGCTTTTTTGGGAATTACTGGGTACTATAGACGGTTTATTCCTAATTTTGCGACCACAGCGGTGCCGTTGTCAGACCTTACCAAAGGGAAGCAGTCAAATGTGGTGAAATGGAACCCTGATGCAGAAAAGGCGTTCCAAGCATTAAAAGTGGCTTTGTGTTCACAACCGGTGTTGATAACACCAGATTTTTCAAAAGAATTTGTGGTACAGACAGATGCCTCAGAGGTAGGGATAGGTGCTGTGCTGTCCCAAACCAGAGATGGGGACGAACACCCTATCATTTATTTGAGTAGGAAACTCAATGAGCATGAAAAAAGGTATGCCATTGTGGAAAAGGAGGCTTTGGCCATTAAGTGGGCACTAGATACCTTGAGATATTACCTCTTGGGTAGACAATTCAGACTAGTGACAGACCATGCCCCTTTAAAATGGATGTATGTAAATAGAGGCAAGAATGCTCGTGTAACTAGATGGTTTCTAGCGTTGCAGGACTTTAAGTTTACTGTCGAACATAGACCGGGAACACAATTGGCCAACGCAGATGCATTGTCTCGCATCTTCTGTTTGGGGGCTACAAGTGTTCCGGCCCCTAGGTCGAAACAGGGGAGGGGGATATGTGACAAGAACACTGGGATAGTGTTTGAGGGCAGGTATATTTGTCCCAGGTTCTTGTCTTACATGTTTTAGAAAATGTTAACTTCTAGGAAAAATGCTTTTTGTTTTGTCTGAACCTTTTCAGTTTGCTGTAAAAGCTGGGAAAAGGCTCTGAGAGAGAGATAAGGCGAGTTCTAGACATTGGGCCCAGTTCGGGTCTTTGGCCTCACAGAGGGCTAATCAGGGTTTCAGCTGTGTAAGAGTGATATAGTGCTTCTAACCTGATTAGTATGGGCAGACTGCCTGGGAAGGCTGCAGGATCTGTGTGTGAGAGACACGCTTTCTGATGCAAGTAAGCTATACAGTATGTACTGAAGGGGTGGTCTTCTGTATACCGGCGGTCGGGCTCCCGGCGCTCAGTATACCGGCGCCGGGAGCCCGACCGCCGGCATACCGACACTTATTTTCCCTCGTGGGGGTCCACGACCCCCATAGAGGGAGAATAAAATAGTGTGGCGCGCGTAGCGCGCCACCGTGCCCGTAGCGTGGCGAGCGCAGCGAGCCCGCAAGGGGCTCATTTGCGCTCGCCACACTGTCGGTCAGCCGGCGGTCGGGCTCCCGGCGCCGGTATGCTGGGCGCCGGGAGCCCGACCGCCGGCCAGCCGTAGTGAACTTGTACTGAAGAACTCTGTGTTTTGTTTAGTGACAGTTAGGAACATCTTATGTTTAGTTAGTGCCGGACAGGCAAGGTATTTTTATTTTGGGGTTTGTTTTATTTTCTGTTTCAATAAAACTGGCCGGGGTCAGTTGTACCAGAAACTGGACTTGTGTTGTTCCTCAGCTGCTGCGGGCTGCCATATTCCCCAGGAAAAGGCACCTTGCACCCCTACAGTGTTACACTTATTACCCTAAGTCCTGACTATACAGTAAATAGAAATTCCCTGTTATATATAGCTCTTGCTGCAATGTTGTGACCAGTTCAATGGTGCACATATAGGGGGTCATTCCGAGTTGATCGCTGGCTAGTTTTAGCAGCTGTGCAAACGCTATGCCGCCGAGTGTATTTTAGCTTAGCAGAAGTACGAACGGTTGTATTGCAGAGCGGCTACAACATTTTTTGTGTCGTTTCAGAGTAGCTCAAAACCTACTCAGCGCTTGCAATCACTTCAGACTATTCAGTTCCGGATTTAACGTCACAAACCCGCCCAGCGTTCGCCCAGCCACGCCTGCGTTTTTCCTGGCATTCCTGCGTTTTTCCGCACACTCCCTGAAAAACGGTCAGTTGCCACCCAGAAACACCCACTTCATGTCAATCACTCTGCGGCCAGCAGTGCAATTGAAATGCTTCGCTAGACCCTGTGCAAAACGACATAATTAGTTGTGCCCGTACGTCGCGCGTGCGCATTGCGCCGCATACGCATGCGCAGAAATGCCGATTGTTAGCCAGATCACTGCGCTGCGAACAAATTCAGCTAACGATCAACTCGGAATGACCCCCATATGTCCTTTGTAGATGCTTTTGTAGGTGTGAACCAGGGTTATTAGATGGAATCCTTTACTTTGACAAGATCATTTCTCTTACGTCCTAGAGGATGCTGGGGTCCACATTAGTACCATGGGGTATAGACGGGTCCACCAGGAGCCATTGGCACTTTAAGAGTTTGATAGTGTGGGCTGGCTCCTCCCTCTATGCCCCTCCTACCAGACTCAGTTTAGAAAATGTGCCCGGAGGCAGGGCCGGTGCTAGGGTGTTCGGCGCCCCCCTGCAAACTATAAATTTGCACCCTCCCATACTTTACAAAGGGACAGCGCACACAATGCTTTTACACATAATTCTCCTTGTAGTAGTGCCGCTTACACACGTAACTCCCCCTGCAGCAGTGCCGCTTACATACGTAACTCCCCCTGCAGCAGTGCCGCTTACATACGTAACTCCCCCTGCAGCAGTGACGCTTATACACGTAACACCCCCTGCAGCAGTGACGCTTATACACGTAACTCCCCCTGCAGCAGTGCCGCTTACACACATAACGCCCCCTGCAGCAGTGACGCTTACACACGTAACTCCCCCTGCAGCAGTGACGCTTATACACGTAACTCCCCCTGCAGCAGTGACACTTACACACGTAACTCCCCCTGCAGCAGTGCCGCTTACACACGTAACTCCCCCTGCAGCAGTGACGCTTATACACGTAACTCCCCCTGCAGCAGTGACGCTTATACACGTAACACCCCCTGCAGCAGTGACGCTTATACACGTAACTCCCCCTGCAGCAGTGACGCTTATACACGTAACTCCCCCTGCAGCAGTGACGCTTATACACGTAACACCCCCTGCAGCAGTGCCGCTTACACACGTAACTCCCCCTGCAGCAGTGACGCTTATACACGTAACGCCCCCTGTAGCAGTGACGCTTACACACGTAACGCCCCCCTGCAGCAGTGACGCTTACACACATAACTCCCCCTGCAGCAGTGACGCTTACACACGTAACTCCCCCTGCAGCAGTGACGCTTACACACGTAACGCCCCCCTGCAGCAGTGACGCTTACACACATAACTCCCCCTGCAGCAGTGACGCTTATACACGTAACTCCCCCTGCAGCAGTGACGCTTACACACGTAACTCCCCCTGCAGCAGTGACGCTTATACACGTAACTCCCCCTGCAGCAGTGACGCTTATACACGTAACACCCCCTGCAGCAGTGACGCTTATACACGTAACTCCCCCTGCAGCAGTGACGCTTATACACGTAACTCCCCCTGCAGCAGTGACGCTTATACACGTAACACCCCCTGCAGCAGTGCCGCTTACACACGTAACTCCCCCTGCAGCAGTGACGCTTATACACGTAACTCCCCCTGCAGCAGTGCCGCTTACACACGTAACTCCCCCTGCAGCAGTGACGCTTATACACGTAACGCCCCCTGCAGCAGTGACACTTACACACATAACTCCCCCTGCAGCAGTGCCGCTTACACACGTAACTCCCCCTGCAGCAGTGACGCTTATACACGTAACTCCCCCTGCAGCAGTGCCGCTTACACACGTAACGCCCCCTGTAGCAGTGACGCTTATACACGTAACTCCCCCTGCAGCAGTGACGCTTATACACGTAACTCCCCCTGCAGCAGTGACGCTTATACACGTAACTCCCCCTGCAGCAGTGCCGCTTACATACGTAACTCCCCCTGCAGCAGTGACGCTTATACACGTAACGCCCCCTGTAGCAGTGACGCTTATACACGTAACTCCCCCTGCAGCAGTGACGCTTATACACGTAACTCCCCCTGCAGCAGTGACGCTTATACACGTAACTCCCCCTGCAGCAGTGCCGCTTACATACGTAACTCCCCCTGCAGCAGTGACGCTTATACACGTAACTCCCCCTGCAGCAGTGCCGCTTACATACGTAACTCCCCCTGCAGCAGTGACGCTTACACACGTAACTCCCCCTGCAGCAGTGACGCTTATACACGTAACGCCCCCTGCAGCAGTGACGCTTACACACGTAACGCCCCCCTGCAGCAGTGACGCTTACACACATAACTCCCCCTGCAGCAGTGACGCTTATACACGTAACTCCCCCTGCAGCAGTGACGCTTATACACGTAACTCCCCCTGCAGCAGTGACGCTTATACACGTAACGCCCCCTGCAGCAGTGACGCTTACACACATAACGCCCCCTGCAGCAGTGACGCTTACACACATAACTCCCCCTGCAGCAGTGCCGCTTACACACGTAACTCCCCCTGCAGCAGTGACGCTTATACACGTAACGCCCCCTGTAGCAGTGACGCTTACACACGTAACGCCCCCCTGCAGCAGTGACGCTTACACACATAACTCCCCCTGCAGCAGTGACGCTTACACACATAACTCCCCCTGCAGCAGTGACGCTTACACACATAACTCCCCCTGCAGCAGTGACGCTTACACACATAACTCCCCCTGCAGCAGTGACGCTTACACACGTAACGCCCCCTGCAGCAGTGACGCTTACACACGTAACTCCCCCTGCAGCAGTGACGCTTACACACGTAACATCCCCTGCAGCAGTGCCGCTTACACACGTAACTCCCCCTGCAGCAGTGCCGCTTACACACGTAACTCCCCCTGCAGCAGTGACGCTTATACACGTAACTCCCCCTGCAGCAGTGCCGCTTACACACGTAACGCCCCCTGTAGCAGTGACGCTTATACACGTAACTCCCCCTGCAGCAGTGACGCTTATACACGTAACTCCCCCTGCAGCAGTGCCGCTTACATACGTAACTCCCCCTGCAGCAGTGACGCTTATACACGTAACGCCCCCTGTAGCAGTGACGCTTATACACGTAACTCCCCCTGCAGCAGTGACGCTTATACACGTAACTCCCCCTGCAGCAGTGACGCTTATACACGTAACTCCCCCTGCAGCAGTGCCGCTTACATACGTAACTCCCCCTGCAGCAGTGACGCTTATACACGTAACTCCCCCTGCAGCAGTGCCGCTTACATACGTAACTCCCCCTGCAGCAGTGACGCTTACACACGTAACTCCCCCTGCAGCAGTGACGCTTATACACGTAACGCCCCCTGCAGCAGTGACGCTTACACACGTAACGCCCCCCTGCAGCAGTGACGCTTACACACATAACTCCCCCTGCAGCAGTGACGCTTATACACGTAACTCCCCCTGCAGCAGTGACGCTTATACACGTAACTCCCCCTGCAGCAGTGACGCTTATACACGTAACGCCCCCCTGCAGCAGTGACGCTTACACACATAACTCCCCCTGCAGCAGTGACGCTTACACACATAACTCCCCCTGCAGCAGTGACGCTTACACACGTAACGCCCCCTGCAGCAGTGACGCTTACACACGTAACGCCCCCTGCAGCAGTGACGCTTACACACGTAACGCCCCCTGTAGCAGTGACGCTTACACACGTAACGCCCCCCTGCAGCAGTGACGCTTACACACATAACTCCCCCTGCAGCAGTGACGCTTATACACGTAACTCCCCCTGCAGCAGTGACGCTTACACACGTAACTCCCCCTGCAGCAGTGACGCTTATACACGTAACACCCCCTGCAGCAGTGACGCTTATACACGTAACTCCCCCTGCAGCAGTGACGCTTATACACGTAACTCCCCCTGCAGCAGTGACGCTTATACACGTAACACCCCCTGCAGCAGTGCCGCTTACACACATAACTCCCCCTGCAGCAGTGCCGCTTACACACGTAACTCCCCCTGCAGCAGTGACGCTTATACACGTAACGCCCCCTGTAGCAGTGACGCTTATACACGTAACTCCCCCTGCAGCAGTGACGCTTATACACGTAACTCCCCCTGCAGCAGTGCCGCTTACATACGTAACTCCCCCTGCAGCAGTGACGCTTATACACGTAACGCCCCCTGCAGCAGTGACGCTTACACACGTAACGCCCCCCTGCAGCAGTGACGCTTACACACGTAACTCCCCCTGCAGCAGTGACGCTTATACACGTAACACCCCCTGCAGCAGTGACGCTTATACACGTAACTCCCCCTGCAGCAGTGACGCTTATACACGTAACTCCCCCTGCAGCAGTGACGCTTATACACGTAACACCCCCTGCAGCAGTGCCGCTTACACACGTAACTCCCCCTGCAGCAGTGACGCTTATACACGTAACTCCCCCTGCAGCAGTGACGCTTACACACGTAACTCCCCCTGCAGCAGTGACGCTTATACACGTAACACCCCCCTGCAGCAGTGACGCTTATACACGTAACTCCCCCTGCAGCAGTGACGCTTATACACGTAACTCCCCCTGCAGCAGTGACACTTACACACATAACTCCCCCTGCAGCAGTGACGCTTATACACGTAACTCCCCCTGCAGCAGTGACGCTTATACACGTAACACCCCCTGCAGCAGTGCCGCTTACACACGTAACTCCCCCTGCAGCAGTGACGCTTATACACGTAACTCCCCCTGCAGCAGTGACACTTACACACATAACTCCCCCTGCAGCAGTGACGCTTATACACGTAACTCCCCCTGCAGCAGTGACGCTTATACACGTAACACCCCCTGCAGCAGTGCCGCTTACACACGTAACTCCCCCTGCAGCAGTGACGCTTATACACGTAACTCCCCCTGCAGCAGTGACGCTTACACACGTAACTCCCCCTGCAGCAGTGACGCTTATACACGTAACACCCCCCTGCAGCAGTGACGCTTATACACGTAACTCCCCCTGCAGCAGTGACGCTTATACACGTAACTCCCCCTGCAGCAGTGACACTTACACACATAACTCCCCCTGCAGCAGTGACGCTTATACACGTAACTCCCCCTGCAGCAGTGCCGCTTACACACGTAACTCCCCCTGCAGCAGTGACGCTTATACACGTAACGCCCCCTGCAGCAGTGACACTTACACACATAACTCCCCCTGCAGCAGTGCCGCTTACACACGTAACTCCCCCTGCAGCAGTGACGCTTATACACGTAACTCCCCCTGCAGCAGTGCCGCTTACACACGTAACGCCCCCTGTAGCAGTGACGCTTATACACGTAACTCCCCCTGCAGCAGTGACGCTTATACACGTAACTCCCCCTGCAGCAGTGACGCTTATACACGTAACTCCCCCTGCAGCAGTGCCGCTTACATACGTAACTCCCCCTGCAGCAGTGACGCTTATACACGTAACGCCCCCTGCAGCAGTGACGCTTACACACGTAACGCCCCCCTGCAGCAGTGACGCTTACACACGTAACTCCCCCTGCAGCAGTGACGCTTATACACGTAACACCCCCCTGCAGCAGTGACGCTTATACACGTAACTCCCCCTGCAGCAGTGACGCTTATACACGTAACTCCCCCTGCAGCAGTGACACTTACACACATAACTCCCCCTGCAGCAGTGCCGCTTATACACGTAACGCCCCCTGCAGCAGTGACGCTTATACACGTAACTCCCCCTGCAGCAGTGACGCTTATACACGTAACTCCCCCTGCAGCAGTGACGCTTATACACGTAACTCCCCCTGCAGCAGTGACGCTTATACACGTAACTCCCCCTGCAGCAGTGACGCTTATACACGTAACGCCCCCTGTAGCAGTGACGCTTATACACGTAACTCCCCCTGCAGCAGTGACGCTTATACACGTAACTCCCCCTGCAGCAGTGACGCTTATACACGTAACTCCCCCTGCAGCAGTGCCGCTTACATACGTAACTCCCCCTGCAGCAGTGACGCTTATACACGTAACGCCCCCTGCAGCAGTGACGCTTACACACGTAACGCCCCCCTGCAGCAGTGACGCTTACACACGTAACTCCCCCTGCAGCAGTGACGCTTATACACGTAACGCCCCCTGCAGCAGTGACGCTTATACACGTAACTCCCCCTGCAGCAGTGACGCTTATACACGTAACTCCCCCTGCAGCAGTGACGCTTATACACGTAACTCCCCCTGCAGCAGTGACGCTTATACACGTAACTCCCCCTGCAGCAGTGACGCTTACACACATAACTCCCCCTGCAGCAGTGACGCTTATACACGTAACTCCCCCTGCAGCAGTGACGCTTATACACGTAACTCCCCCTGCAGCAGTGACGCTTATACACGTAACTCCCCCTGCAGCAGTGCCGCTTACATACGTAACTCCCCCTGCAGCAGTGACGCTTATACACGTAACTCCCCCTGCAGCAGTGACGCTTATACACGTAACACCCCCTGCAGCAGTGACGCTTATACACGTAACTCCCCCTGCAGCAGTGACGCTTATACACGTAACTCCCCCTGCAGCAGTGACGCTTATACACGTAACACCCCCTGCAGCAGTGCCGCTTACACACGTAACTCCCCCTGCAGCAGTGACGCTTATACACGTAACTCCCCCTGCAGCAGTGCCGCTTACACACGTAACTCCCCCTGCAGCAGTGACGCTTATACACGTAACGCCCCCTGCAGCAGTGACACTTACACACATAACTCCCCCTGCAGCAGTGCCGCTTACACACGTAACTCCCCCTGCAGCAGTGACGCTTATACACGTAACTCCCCCTGCAGCAGTGCCGCTTACACACGTAACGCCCCCTGTAGCAGTGACGCTTATACACGTAACTCCCCCTGCAGCAGTGACGCTTATACACGTAACTCCCCCTGCAGCAGTGACGCTTATACACGTAACTCCCCCTGCAGCAGTGCCGCTTACATACGTAACTCCCCCTGCAGCAGTGACGCTTATACACGTAACGCCCCCTGTAGCAGTGACGCTTATACACGTAACTCCCCCTGCAGCAGTGACGCTTATACACGTAACTCCCCCTGCAGCAGTGACGCTTATACACGTAACTCCCCCTGCAGCAGTGCCGCTTACATACGTAACTCCCCCTGCAGCAGTGACGCTTATACACGTAACTCCCCCTGCAGCAGTGCCGCTTACATACGTAACTCCCCCTGCAGCAGTGACGCTTACACACGTAACTCCCCCTGCAGCAGTGACGCTTATACACGTAACGCCCCCTGCAGCAGTGACGCTTACACACATAACGCCCCCTGCAGCAGTGACGCTTACACACATAACTCCCCCTGCAGCAGTGCCGCTTACACACGTAACTCCCCCTGCAGCAGTGACGCTTATACACGTAACGCCCCCTGTAGCAGTGACGCTTACACACGTAACGCCCCCCTGCAGCAGTGACGCTTACACACATAACTCCCCCTGCAGCAGTGACGCTTACACACATAACTCCCCCTGCAGCAGTGACGCTTACACACATAACTCCCCCTGCAGCAGTGACGCTTACACACGTAACGCCCCCTGCAGCAGTGACGCTTACACACGTAACTCCCCCTGCAGCAGTGACGCTTACACACGTAACATCCCCTGCAGCAGTGCCGCTTACACACGTAACTCCCCCTGCAGCAGTGACGCTTATACACGTAACGCCCCCTGCAGCAGTGACACTTACACACATAACTCCCCCTGCAGCAGTGCCGCTTACACACGTAACTCCCCCTGCAGCAGTGACGCTTATACACGTAACTCCCCCTGCAGCAGTGCCGCTTACACACGTAACGCCCCCTGTAGCAGTGACGCTTATACACGTAACTCCCCCTGCAGCAGTGACGCTTATACACGTAACTCCCCCTGCAGCAGTGCCGCTTACATACGTAACTCCCCCTGCAGCAGTGACGCTTATACACGTAACGCCCCCTGTAGCAGTGACGCTTATACACGTAACTCCCCCTGCAGCAGTGACGCTTATACACGTAACTCCCCCTGCAGCAGTGACGCTTATACACGTAACTCCCCCTGCAGCAGTGCCGCTTACATACGTAACTCCCCCTGCAGCAGTGACGCTTATACACGTAACTCCCCCTGCAGCAGTGCCGCTTACATACGTAACTCCCCCTGCAGCAGTGACGCTTACACACGTAACTCCCCCTGCAGCAGTGACGCTTATACACGTAACGCCCCCTGCAGCAGTGACGCTTACACACGTAACGCCCCCCTGCAGCAGTGACGCTTACACACATAACTCCCCCTGCAGCAGTGACGCTTATACACGTAACTCCCCCTGCAGCAGTGACGCTTATACACGTAACTCCCCCTGCAGCAGTGACGCTTATACACGTAACGCCCCCTGCAGCAGTGACGCTTACACACATAACGCCCCCTGCAGCAGTGACGCTTACACACATAACTCCCCCTGCAGCAGTGCCGCTTACACACGTAACTCCCCCTGCAGCAGTGACGCTTATACACGTAACGCCCCCTGTAGCAGTGACGCTTACACACGTAACGCCCCCCTGCAGCAGTGACGCTTACACACATAACTCCCCCTGCAGCAGTGACGCTTACACACATAACTCCCCCTGCAGCAGTGACGCTTACACACATAACTCCCCCTGCAGCAGTGACGCTTACACACGTAACGCCCCCTGCAGCAGTGACGCTTACACACGTAACGCCCCCTGCAGCAGTGACGCTTACACACGTAACGCCCCCTGTAGCAGTGACGCTTACACACGTAACGCCCCCCTGCAGCAGTGACGCTTACACACATAACTCCCCCTGCAGCAGTGACGCTTATACACGTAACTCCCCCTGCAGCAGTGACGCTTACACACGTAACTCCCCCTGCAGCAGTGACGCTTATACACGTAACACCCCCTGCAGCAGTGACGCTTATACACGTAACTCCCCCTGCAGCAGTGACGCTTATACACGTAACTCCCCCTGCAGCAGTGACGCTTATACACGTAACTCCCCCTGCAGCAGTGACACTTACACACATAACTCCCCCTGCAGCAGTGCCGCTTATACACGTAACGCCCCCTGCAGCAGTGACGCTTATACACGTAACTCCCCCTGCAGCAGTGACGCTTATACACGTAACTCCCCCTGCAGCAGTGACGCTTATACACGTAACTCCCCCTGCAGCAGTGACGCTTATACACGTAACTCCCCCTGCAGCAGTGACGCTTATACACGTAACGCCCCCTGTAGCAGTGACGCTTATACACGTAACTCCCCCTGCAGCAGTGACGCTTATACACGTAACTCCCCCTGCAGCAGTGACGCTTATACACGTAACTCCCCCTGCAGCAGTGCCGCTTACATACGTAACTCCCCCTGCAGCAGTGACGCTTATACACGTAACGCCCCCTGCAGCAGTGACGCTTACACACGTAACGCCCCCCTGCAGCAGTGACGCTTACACACGTAACTCCCCCTGCAGCAGTGACGCTTATACACGTAACGCCCCCTGCAGCAGTGACGCTTATACACGTAACTCCCCCTGCAGCAGTGACGCTTATACACGTAACTCCCCCTGCAGCAGTGACGCTTATACACGTAACTCCCCCTGCAGCAGTGACGCTTATACACGTAACTCCCCCTGCAGCAGTGACGCTTACACACATAACTCCCCCTGCAGCAGTGACGCTTATACACGTAACTCCCCCTGCAGCAGTGACGCTTATACACATAACTCCCCCTGCAGCAGTGACGCTTATACACGTAACTCCCCCTGCAGCAGTGCCGCTTACATACGTAACACCCCCTGCAGCAGTGACGCTTATACACGCAACGCCCCCTGTACCAGTGATGCTTGCACACGTAACATTATACACAGCCCCCTCATATTACACCCAGCACATGTCATTATACACAGCGCCCCCCATATTACACCCAGCACATGACATTATACACAGCCCCCCCCATATTACACCCAGCACATGTCATTATACACAGCCCCCTCCATATTACACCCAGCACATGACATTATACACAGCCCCCCCCATATTACACCCAGCACATGTCATTATACACAGCCCCCTCCATATTACACCCAGCACATGACATTATACACAGCCCCCTCCATGTTACACCCAGCACATGACATTACACCCAGCACATGACATTACACCCAGCACATGACACTATACACAGCCCCCTCCATGTTACACCCAGCACATGACATTATACACAGCGCCCCCCATATTACACCCAGCACATGACATTATACACAGCGCCCTCCATATTACACCCAGCACATGACATTATACACAGCGCCCCCCATATTACACCCAGCACATGACACTATACACAGCCTCCTCCATATTACACCCAGCACATGACATTATACACAGACCCCCCCATATTACACCCAGCACATGACATTATACACAGCGCCCCCCCATATTACACCCAGCACATGACATTATACACAGCGCCCCCCATATTACACCCAGCACATGTCATTATACACAGCACATAACACTATACACAGCCTCCTCCATATTACACCCAGCACATGACATTACACCCAGCACATGACACTATACACAGCCTCCTCCATATTACACCCAGCACATGACATTATACACAGACCCCCCCATATTACACCCAGCACATGACATTATACACAGCGCCCCCCCATATTACACCCAGCACATGACATTATACACAGCGCCCCATATTACACCCAGCACATGACATTATACACAGCGCCCCATATTACACCCAGCACATGACATTATACACAGCCCCCTCCTTATTACACCCTATACATGACACTATACACAGCACACATACCCCCCCTCCCCTATATTACACTCTGAACCAGCTTACATATTATTATACATAGCCCCCCCCCCCCCCCCCCTCATGTTACACCCAGTGCCACAGTACGTCCCCCACCATTACATCTGTACTGACCTGCTACAGAGCTGACCTGAGGACAGTGTGGGAGGGAACACCCAGAAAGAGCCGAGGAGCCGCTGCTTGTGGGCTGGTACACGCTGCTGAGTGTGGTGGGAGGAGCCAGCCACAGGGAAGCAAAGCCCTGCTTCACACGGCATCTCAGTGTGCACAGCAGGACAGCTGCTGCTGCACACAATGCTCCGGTGGCTGCCCTGAAGTCTCCCGTGAAGGCCCCGCCCCCCGGCCTCTCCAGACTTGTAGCAGTTAATATCCGGGAGGGCTGACAAGGTTTGCGACACACACACCTACTGTCAGGGGGGGTAGGGGGAAGCATCATGCTGCCGGCGCCACTGCCTGTCAAACAATGTGACAGGAACAGCAGCCGGTAGCAGCAGTAGGGTCCCAGGCGCAGCAGCGGGGATGCAAAGCAGGGAGAGCACCTATCCAACTCTGGCGCCTACCTGCTTTGCATCCCTTTGCTGAGCGGGTAGTGCCAGGCCTGCCCAGAGGAGCCGGTCACAGCTAGGGGAGCTCTACAGAGCTTTTCTAGTAAAGTTTATTCTTTTACAGGAGGCTGCTGGCAACAGCCTGCCTGCAGCGAGAGACTAAGGGAGGGGAGCAGTGTCCGCCCTGCGGGGTCTGAGCCACTGACTCCGCTGACTGGACACTGAGCTCCAGAGGGGTCAGATCGGTCTCCGCCACAGGGGACCGCTCGCCCCAGCAGCATGCTGCCAACACCTTACAGAGCTGAAGAGTGGTGAGTGAGACACCTAGCAAGCCGGGGGCTGGTGTGAAGATGGCGACAACGGGGAGGGAGAGCAGTTTTAACTGCGCTCCAGGGAGGCTCAGCGGCACATGGTGCGGCGCTGTGAGGGGCGCCCTGGGCCAGCGCTTACCCCCAGACTGTCGGGGGCCGTGGATCTCAGCCTGCACATTTTACCTCAGGCCAGTATAATCCTTGAAGAGCGGGAAGACAGCGCCATTAAGGGGGCGGAGCTTCTCAGAGCGGACCCAGCAGTGTTCCAGCGCCATTTTCCTGCCTGCACAGCGCTGAGAGGAAGAACAGGTCCCTCCACAGCAACTCCAGCTATCTGTACACAGTACCAGGGAGTTGTAGAAGGGAGGGGAGGCTGTAAAACGACTGTATTTCCTATTAAGGTGCACAGCCAGCGCTGACAAGGGGTCTCCCTTTGCTGAAAGCGCTGTGTGTGGGTTGGCTCCGATCTCTGTCTCTCTCTTGCCATTCTTGGGGGGGAAACTCTGCCCCCACCTGTGTGTGTGTGTGTGTGTGTGTGTGTGTGTGTGTGTGGAGTGTTTGGTGGTCTCCTTTAGCTATGTCCAGGGACACTGTGTCATATGCTGCAGAGGATTTATCCTCCCAGGATGATCCCATTCCATGTAATCAGGATAGCACTGGTTTAGCACAGATATCAGCAAGGGAACCTGAGTGGTTTTCCTCTATCAAATATTGGATTTCTCAGATTTCTGACAGGGTTGCAAGAAATGAATCTGCAACCCAGGTATTACAGAGTTCTATGGCAGTATGGCCGGTTTCTGGTACCTCAGGACGACCCGCTATATACCTTCACAAACGTGCGCTTGTGCATGTCACACAAGACGACACGGACACGATTCTGACACTACAGATGGTGATGGGGATGTGTTGCGGGGTGTCCGCATCTCTTGCAAAGGGGGTGCATTTGTTGATAGAAGCTATCAGGGATGTGTTAAATGTTAATGATACCACACCTGAGCAGGTTGAGGAAGCTTTCTTCACTGAAAACAAGAAAGCCTCGCTAACCTTCCCTGCGTCAAAGGAATTGAATGCTATATTTGAAAAAGCATGGGAAAACCCTGAGAAAAAATTCCAGGTCTCTAAAAGGGTCCAGGTGGCATTTCCTTTCCCTGAGGAGGATAGGAAAAAATGGGAAAACCCGCCGATTGTTGACGCATCTGTGTCCAGACTCTCAAAGAAGGTGGTTTTGCCTGTTCCAGGATCTACCATCTTAAAGGAGCCGGCAGATAGTAAAATTGATAACACGCTTAAATCAATGTACACTGCTTCTGGGGTCATATTACATCCCACTATTGCTAATGCATGGATTGCAAAGGCAATAGTGAAGTGGTCGGATACCTTACTTGAGGTTTTGGATACGATGGATAGGAATGACGTTGCATTGTATTTACGCAACATACATGATTCTGCAGGTTTTATGGTAGAATCCATGAAAGACCTGGGTTCCATGGCTGCAGGAATATCTTCCATGTCTGTTTCAGCTCGTCGGGGACTGTGACTGCGCCAGTGGTCGGCCGACGCGGAAACCAGAAGAAGTGTGGAGTTCCTACCGTATACAGGTCAGGCTCTCTTTGGGGAAGCTCTAGAAGCGTGGATATCCACTGCTACAGCGGGTAAGTCTCCGTTTCTTCCCTCAGCAGCACCTGCTCCGAAGAAATCCTTCTCTTCAGCTGCAACGCAGTCCTTTCAGCTTAACAAGCCTAGAAAGGCCAGACCGTCCAATACCTTCTTTAGGGGTGGTCGGGTTAAGTCCAAGAAACCTGCCGCTGCAGGTTCCCAGGAACAAAAGCCTACTCTGGGTACGCCAAAGTCCTCCGCATGACGGTGGACTGCATGCCCCGGTGGTGGGGCCAGTGGGAGCGAGACTCAGACACTTCAGTAATGTCTGGGTATCGTCCGGCCTGGATCCCTGGGTGATAGATATTGTGTCTCAGGGATACAGGCTGGAATTTCAAAGTCTCCCTCATCGCTTTTTCAAGTCAGGCTTACCAACTTTGTTGGAGGACAGCACTGTACTACAAGACGCTGTCCAAAAGCTGGTGGAGGCACAGGTCATTGTGCCAGTACCACCTCACATGCTGAACAATGGTTACTATTCAAACCTTTTCGTGGTGCCGAAACCGGATGATTCGGTCAGGCCCATTCTGAACCTAAAGTCATTGAACACCTTTCTAAAGGAGTTCAAGTTCAAGATAGAGTCTCTGAGGCGGTGATATCAGGTATGAAAGAAGGGGAATTCCTGGTATCACTGGATATCAAGGATGCGTACCTCCCCATTCCGATCTGGCTACCGCATCAGGCTTATCTCTGCTTCGCATTGCTGGACTGTCATTTCCAGTTCCAGGCCCTGCCATTAGGCGTCTCCACAGCACCGAGGGTGTTTATCAAGGTGATGGCGGAAATGATTCTCCTCCGCAAACAGGGTGTGAACATCATTCCATATCTGGACGATCTGCTGATAAAGGCATCGTCCAAGGAGAAGCTACTGCAGTTCATTGTTCTCACAACACGACTGCTCCAGAGTCACAGTTGGATTCTGAGCCTTCCAAAGTCACATTTGGAACCAACCCAGAGGTTGTAATTTTTGGGAATTCGCCTATTGGGAAAGATGGTGGCCTCTTACGAGGCTCTCAGTACGGGAGGTTCCACGCTCGGTCCTTCCAACTGGATCTCCTGAACAAGTGGTCGGGATCTCACCTCCACATGCACCAGAGAATTTGTCACCAAAGGCCAGGATTTCACTCCTCTGGTGGCTCAAATTGACTCACCTTCTGGATGGCCGCAGGTTCGGGATTCAGGACTGGGTCCTTCTAACCACGGATGCGAGCCTCCGGGGCTGGGGTGCAGTCACTCAACGAGTAACCTTCCAAGGACGGTGGTCAAGCCTGGAAGCCGGCCTGCCCATAAACATGCTGGAACTAAGAGCCATCTACAACTGTCTTCTTCAGGCGGCCCCTCTTCTGAGAAATCGGGCCATTCAAGTGCAGTCAGACAACGTAACAACAGTGGCTTACATAAACCGTCAGGGCGGAACGAAGAGCAGAGCGGCAATGTCAGAGGTGACAAGAATACTCCTCTGGACAGAAAAGCACGCGTTAGCGCTGTCAGCCATCTTCATTCTAGGAATAGACAACTGGGAAGCAGACTTCCTCAGCAGACACGATCTCCATCCAGGAGAGTGGGGACTCCATCTGGAGGTATTCAAGGAAATAACAGATCTTTGGGGCTTACCCCAAATAGACATGATGGCCTCTCGTCTCAACAAGAAGCTTCGGCGTTATTGTTCCAGGTCGAGGGATCCACAGGCAGTGGCAGTGGACGCCCTGGTGTCCCCGTGGGTGTTCCAGTCAGTGTACGTGTTTCCACCACTCCCACTCATCCCAAGAATCCTAAAGCTCATATGGAGAACAAGGGTTCAAGCGATCCTCATTGCCCCAGACTGGACAAGAAGGTCTTGGTACGTGGACCTTCTAAATCTACTGCAAGAAGAGCCGAAGCCTCTTCCTCTTCGGGAGGACCTGCTGCAGCAGGGGCTTTCCCACTATCAAGACTTACCGCAGCAACGTTTGACGGCATGGAAGTTGACTGCCTGATTCTTGCTCGGAAGGGCATTCCGAAGAAGGTTATTCCTACCCTCATACAGGCTAGGGAAGGGGCAACGTCTAAACGTTACCATCGTATTTGGAAGAAACATGTCTCTTGGTGTGAGTCCAAGAAGTTTCCTACGGTGGAGTTTCAACTGGGATGTTTCCTCCTCTTCCTGCAAGCAGTAGTGGATATGGGTCTGCGGTTGGGATCTGTGAAGGTCCAGATTTCAGCCCTATCCATTTTCTTTCAGAAACAATTGGCTGCCCTCCCTGAGGTTCAGACCTTTTTGAAGGGAGTTCTGCATATCCAACCTCCCTTTGTACCGCCTACGGCGCCTTGGGACCTTAATGTGGTGTTGCAGTTCCTCCAGTCAGATTGGTTTGAACCTCTACAGGAGGTAGAGGTCAAATGTCTTACATGGAAGGCGGTCACTTTGTTGGCCTTAGCTTTGGCTAGACGTATGTCCGAGCTGGGGGCTTTATCCTATAAAAGCCCTTACTTGATCTTTCACGAAGATAGAGCTGAGCTCCGGACTCGTCAGCAGTTTCTTTGGCATTGTTCTTCGGCAGTTTCTTTGGCAAAGTTGTGTCAGCATTTCATATCAACCAACCTATTGTGGTGCCAATGGCTACTGACTCCTCAATTACTTCAAAGTCCTTGGATGTCGTAAGGGTTCTGAAGATATATGTGAAGAGAACTTCTCATCACAGAAAGTCGGACTCTCTGTTTGTCCTATATGATCCCAAGAATATTGGGTGTCCTGCTTTTAAGCAGACGATCTCCCGCTGGATCAGGTTCACTATCCAGCACGCTTATTCTACGGCAGGACTGCCGTGTCCAAAATCTGTTAAGGCCCACTCTACTCGTAAGGTGGTGTCTTCCTGGGCGGCTGCCCGGAGTGTCTCGGCACTACAACTTTGCCGAGCTGCAACTTGGTCTGGCTCGAACACGTTAGCAAAGTTTTACAAGTTCGATACTTTGGCCTCTGATGATCTGAAGTTCAGTCAATGAGTTCTGCAGGAGCCTCCGCACTCTCCCTCCCGTTCTGGGAGCTTTGGTACATCCCCATGGTACTAATGTGGACCCCAGCATCCTCTAGGACGTCAGAAAAAATAGGATTTTAATTACCTACTGGTAAATCCTTTTCTCGTAGTCCGTAAAGGATGCTGGGCGCCCGCCCAGCGCTTCGTTTTCCTGCAACGGTTATTTGATTCAGTACAACTTCGTTTTAGTTGAGTACTGCATTGTTACTTGGTAAGTAATGTTTCAGCTGTTGCTGAGTAGTTCAAGCTCGTTGTCTTGACATGCCTTGTATGTGTGAACTGGTATGAATCTCGCCACTATCTGTGTATAATCCTTCTCTCGAAGTATGTCGTCTCCTCGGGCACAGTTTCTAGACTGAGTCTGGTAGGAGGGGCATAGAGGGAGGAGCCAGCCCACACTCTCAAACTCTTAAAGTACCAATGGCTTCTGGTGGACCCGTCTATACCCCATGGTACTAATGTGGACCCCAGCATCCTCTACGGACTACGAGAAAAGGATTTACCGGTAGGTAACAAAATCCTATTATTTGTTTGTACTTCACTGCAATAGGGTTCCTTTACAGTAGGTGTAGGCAACAGTACACACAGTATAAATATATTGCTAACATCCCTCTGACTAGTTTCTCTTGTTTTCTTAGGGGGGGTATGCAATTATGTCCGGATTTTTCGGCTAGCCGATTCAATCCTGCCGTTTTTGACCACTTATTCCACTGATGCGGATTCGACTTGTTAAAATGTTGAATCTGCATCAGCATAAAATAGTCGGCTGCATTTTTGACAAAAACACGTGAATCGGTGACAGTCGAAAAATCGTGACTTTAATTGAATAGGTCGAATGTAAATTCGACCCAAAAACGGCACTAATTGAATACCCTCCTTAGTGTGAAGCAATGAGGGTAATACAGACTATGGGCTGTATCACGCCCAATCTCCTTTCTAAAATGATCCCTGTTATCGCGCCTATAGTAATCAGGTTTAGCTGTGTAAAGTTTGGGTGCCTCGCTACCCCAGGAAGTAGCGGGCTGAAATGATGATACCACGCCCCCAAAGGGCAGAAACAGAATGGGTGTGGAAGGGGCTGAAAAGAATTGAATAAAGCCCTTTGTGACTGATAACCTGCTCCCCTTTACGGGTCCCTGCTGTCTGGCCTAGCTCTGTCAGGTTTAGTCCCTCTAAGGGTCTCTTTTCACTCCGATTCTTACTGCCACCGTCTCCCTCAGATGTGTCTGCAGGCCTTACACTGCAGGTGCGTCATCTGTGTTCCACCATTACCACAGATTTCTGCCCACACACCGGCGGCCATTACAACACTTTCCTCAGATCCTCCTGCTGGGGATCACCAGTCCTGGAGCCTGTCCCCTCACTCAGGCCATCACCTCAGAAACTGCTCCCCCTTTCCCCTCACGATGTAGAGGAGCCAGCAGGACTCTGCCTGTCCAGTCACTTACCTCATTCCAACTGTCACTCTGCTTGCCTCGGTGCCATTTATAGTTCCTCTTGGGTTGCCATGGAAATCCTCAGATCACCTCACAGCCAACCGCATAATGGACACTCCCACATTAACCCTTCACTGGTCATTAATAGTCCATTAACCGTAAAATGCATCTATACACATATAATCATTATTTACAACATTAAGAGCTATGTGTAAATATTAGAGATGAGCGCCTGAAATTTTTCGGGTTTTGTGTTTTGGTTTTGGGTTCGGTTCCGCGGCCGTGTTTTGGGTTCGAACGCGTTTTGGCAAAACCTCACCGAATTTTTTTTGTCGGATTCGGGTGTGTTTTGGATTCGGGTGTTTTTTTCAAAAAACACTAAAAAACAGCTTAAATCATAGAATTTGGGGGTCATTTTGATCCCAAAGTATTATTAACCTCAAAAACCATAATTTACACTCATTTTCAGTCTATTCTGAATACCTCACACCTCACAATATTATTTTTAGTCCTAAAATTTGCACCGAGGTCGCTGTGTGAGTAAGATAAGCGACCCTAGTGGCCGACACAAACACCGGGCCCATCTAGGAGTGGCACTGCAGTGTCACGCAGGATGTCCCTTCCAAAAAACCCTCCCCAAACAGCACATGACGCAAAGAAAAAAAGAGGCGCAATGAGGTAGCTGTGTGAGTAAGATTAGCGACCCTAGTGGCCGACACAAACACCGGGCCCATCTAGGAGTGGCACTGCAGTGTCACGCAGGATGTCCCTTCCAAAAAACCCTCCCCAAACAGCACATGACGCAAAGAAAAAAAGAGGCGCAATGAGGTAGCTGTGTGAGTAAGATTAGCGACCCTAGTGGCCGACACAAACACCGGGCCCATCTAGGAATATATAGACTGGTTGATAAAGAGATAGTATACTCGTAACTAGTATGTATGTATAAAGAAAGAAAAAAAAACCACGGTTAGGTGGTATATACAATTATGGACGGGCTGCCGAGTGCCGACACAGAGGTAGCCACAGCCGTGAACTACCGCACTGTACTGTGTCTGCTGCTAATATAGACTGGTTGATAAAGAGATAGTATACTCGTAACTAGTATGTATGTATAAAGAAAGAAAAAAAAACCACGGTTAGGTGGTATATACAATTATGGACGGGCTGCCGAGTGCCGACACAGAGGTAGCCACAGCCGTGAACTACCGCACTGTACTGTGTCTGCTGCTAATATATAGACTGGTTGATAAAGAGATAGTATACTCGTAACTAGTATGTATGTATAAAGAAAGAAAAAAAAACCACGGTTAGGTGGTATATACAATTATGGACGGGCTGCCGAGTGCCGACACAGAGGTAGCCACAGCCGTGAACTACCGCACTGTACTGTGTCTGCTGCTAATATAGACTGGTTGATAAAGAGATAGTATACTACTAATATTATATATACTGGTGGTCAGGTCACTGGTCACTAGTCACACTGGCAGTGGCACTCCTGCAGCAAAAGTGTGCACTGTTTAATTTTAATATAATATTATGTACTCCTGGCTCCTGCTATAACCTATAACTGGCACTGCAGTGCTCCCCAGTCTCCCCCACAATTATAAGCTGTGTGAGCTGAGCACAGTCAGATATATATATACATTGATGCAGCACACTGGGCTGAGCAGTGCACACAGATATGGTATGTGACTGAGTCACTGTGTGTATCGTTTTTTTCAGGCAGAGAACGGATATATTAAATAAAACAAACAACTGCACTGTCTGGTGGTCACTGTGGTCGTCAGTCACTAAACTCTGCACTCTCTTCTACAGTATCACAGCCTCAGGTCAATCTCTCTCTCTCTCTCTCAACCCTAATCTAAATGGAGAGGACGCCAGCCACGTCCTCTCCCTATCAATCTCAATGCACGTGTGAAAATGGCGGCGACGCGCGGCTCCTTATATAGAATCCGAGTCTCGCGATAGAATCCGAGCCTCGCGAGAATCCGACAGCGTCATGATGACGTTCGGGCGCGCTCGGGTTAACCGAGCAAGGCGGGAAGATCCGAGTCGCTCGGACCCGTGAAAAAAAACATGAAGTTCGGGCGGGTTCGGATTCAGAGAAACCGAACCCGCTCATCTCTAGTAAATATTATTTACATAGGATACAGGTTACCACCGCTCAGTAAGGGGGTTACACTTGAAATTAATTTTTTGGGGTACACTAAAGATATTTTTATTCTATTCATTCAACCTTCACTGGTCCATGATTTATTTACAGTAAACTGTATTTATTTCTCCTATATATTGTGCCTCGGGCTCTATAGGTGGGTACACACTTAGCGATTAATTAAACGACGTTGCTAATTTTGACCCTTCCTGAGCGACGTTGTTTACTTTATCATTAAGTGTGTATGCCGCCGCCGAGCGATGCGTGGCCCCGCGGTTTGTTAACAACCCTCAGTGTCGGCCGTGCATACAGCTCAATTTGGATTCATCGTCCAAAATGGCATGCTCCGGACGGCCGCGGCGTGACGCCACTGTGCGATATCATTAGTGATATCGCACAGTGTGTATGCCCGCCGTTGGCGGCCCGGGAGGGGAAACACTAGGTGACGTCGCTCATAGAGCACATAGCCTAGTGTGTACCCATCTTATGATTAAGTTTCCATGTGGTGTGAAATGCGTTTGGAGGATGTATCCTTCCCTCCCCACCCCCGATTTTTATTCATCTTTTAGTTGCTCCAGGCATCCAGAATGTCACAGTCTGTTCTATGATTGCGCAGTAGTAAATTCTAATTGACTGGATTTGCAAAGTTTTTTCTTACTGACAGACTCTATGTATTCCAGGTGCAAATTAGCACACAGCAGACCATTCCCTGACCCTCCCCCTTACCCACCACCACGCCCACCTAGCTCATTGACCCCCCACCCCTGGCAGTTTTTTGCTTATTCTGTTCACACATTAGTGGCACATTATGTGCAATAAACTATGAAAGCGGAACATTAGACTGCCTCAATATCATGAAATACCCAATGTAAAAGGGGAAAAGGGTGTCCCTCATCTGCGGTGCACACCAGACACGTTGCGTTACTGTATCATTTAATATGTTCTCCTCTGAGATACCAGCTCTGTAAAGTACAGTACGTCATTTGCAAGGCTGAAGTGGTTCAATATATGTAAAAAAAATATGTATAGGGTTTATGTAAAAATAAATTATTTAATGATTGTTAGCCAGTTTCCAGGCTCCAACACAAATCTCTTATGAAAATAATATATATGTGAGACGTTTGTTAGGTCATACAATTTAAATCAGATGTGATAGACGCAATCTGCATTCTCAGCATATGGCTGGTCTGCAGTACTGATGACAGCCACAAGAGGGGGATCACATCTCATGGCTAGTTCTCCTTAGACCTCGAGAAAGAAAAGACTGGGGAGCATCAGCGCTGATGGCTCTTGGACCCTCGTTGCCCAGGAGTTTCCGCAGGCGCATGATCTCCTGTTTGTACCTATGGGGAAATGAGATACACCTCTATAAATATACCAGAACCCAGTGAGGATAATCTGCCACATGACTAGTAAAGACCATCAAGTTCTGCTCACTTTGACTATAAAAGAGCATAGAGTGCTGCTCACCTTGACAAGTAAGGACCATAGAGTCCCACTCACACTGACTAGTAAAGAACATTGAGTTCTGCTCACCTTCGCTAGTAAAGACCATAGAGTTCTACTCACCTTCGCTAGTAAAGACCATCGAGTTCTTTTAACCTTGACTAGTAAAGACCATAGTGTTTTGTTCACCTTAACTAGTAAAGACCATATAGTTCTTCTCACCCTGACTACTAAAGACCATATTGTTCTGCTTACCGTGACTAGTAGACCATATAATTCTACACACTCTGACTAGTAAAAATCATGGAGTTCTACACACCTTGACTAGAATAGACCATAACGTTTTACTCACCTTCCTAAGTGTTTATCTACATACTCCTGCAATTCTGCCACCTGTTCCTCTGCTACAACCGCCCTTGACAGCAGCTGACTCCTCTCCTTCTCCAGATCCTCCTTGAGGGTAAATCAGAAGAAACCCAGGCAAATTATTGGTACCAACTGAATAATAATGGCCCTCATTCCGAGTTGTTCGCTCGCAAGGCGATTTTAGCAGAGTTGCTCACGCTAAGCCGCCGCCTACTGGGAGTGTATCTTAGCATCTTAAAATTGCGAACAATGTATTCGCAATATTGCGATTAGCACACCTCTTAGCAGTTTCAGAGTAGCTTCATACTTACTCGGCATCTGCGATCAGTTCAGTGCTTGTCGTTCCTGGTTTGACGTCACAAACACACCCAGCGTTCGCCCAGACACTCCCCCGTTTCTCCGGCCACTCCTGCGTTTTTTCCGGAAACGGTAGCGTTTTTTCCCACACGCCCATAAAATGGCCTGTTTCCGCCCAGTAACACCCATTTCCTGTCAATCACACTACGATCGCCTGAGCGATGAAAAAGCCGTGAGTAAAAATACTATCTTCATAGTAAATTTACTTGGCGCAGTCGCAGTGCGGACATTGCGCATGCGCACTAAGCGGAAAATCGCTGCGATGCAATTAAATTTACCGAGCGAAGGACTCGGAATGAGGGCCAATATTAGAATATAGCTTTCATCCACTTCATGGCATCTGCTATAGGGGTCTGTATACTGTAGATAACACATTTATAAATGAAAATCACAACATAAAATCCACGTTCACATCTTGTGTGATGTCATGAGACTGCTATAATAACTTTGTGGAACTATTCTGAGTGGTCCGGGCGTGGCGATAAGGCGACGTTGGCACTGATGCACACCTGAGTATTGTGGGTGAATTCACGCAGCTCTTTCCTGATCTGTGCCCAGCTTTCTTCATTCAGCTGCCCGTACTGCCCTGCCCTGGTGAATAAAGATGAGTGTTACTCCGCATGTCTGGTGTCGTTATGTTATACTCAGTCTCCTAGGTAGTGGCCAGAATTTAGACACAAGAAATGTCATCTTGAAATCTAGGAGGTATTGCCCCATGGAATATAGATTTGGATATTTGGCGTAGCGTTTTCTGCTTAGAAACCAGCAGTGGAACCCAAAATGTATCTAGTGATTTATCATTATTATTACTATTATTATTTACATTTATTTATATAGCAGCAGCATACATACACAGGCCCAGATTTATCAAGCCTTGGAGAGTGATAAATTGCACGGTGATAAAGTATCAACCAATCAGCTACTAACTGTCATATTTCAAACAGCCTGTAACATGGCAGTTAGGAGCTGATTGTTTGGTAATTTGTCACTTTTTTGCCATTTATCACTCTCCAAGGCTGGATAAATCTGGGCCACAGTATTAAAACGAGGCAGGGGGTTAATAGTTAGTGAAGGAGTTAAAAGCACTTTGGAAGAAGTGCCAAGTGTATCCCACTCTTCTCCACAACATTGGCCTAGCTTAGTTCCTGGCAATGATTTCTCACAGTAACGTTTTCCAGTTATTCCTCCGTCTTTGCTCCCTGGCAACGCTGGCATCAGCCTGACTCATCGCTATAACAATATTGATGCTCACTTACTGTTTATTAGATGCTGTATTTTCATGTAATCTTCGCTGCAAAATAAAAGAGCGCAGTTAGAGATGGGAATATTTAACCTTCTAATATCTTTTTCTTCTCCATGCCACACTGCCTAATACCATCAGTTTGTAAGACTGACACAGATAATTCCATAAATGATATATAGGGTATTTAATCCCACTCATGTCTCTACTATCCGGTCCTTCTGTGAATGATAAACCAGCTACAGTAAACAGAGAAATCCATGAACAGTTGCACCCAACACCATGCCACAGTTATGAAAATGTCCATTCGAAGTCCTGTCTGTAGAATGAGATGGACCTTACTCTGGGTGAGTTTGTTTCTTTGTGTAAGTGATCCTGTAGCCTTTTGTACATTTTAGCTTATATTGTGGCAATGTTGTTATTGTAGACTCGTTACTGTTTAGGTCTTACTGAAGATCGCACCACCTCTTACCTACCTTCTCCTTGAGGTCCTGGATCTGAGTTTCTAGTAAGGCCTTGTCCTCTCGCAGTCGGTTTAACTCCATTGTGGACTGAGTCTGAAGCTCAGGGTCAGTGATGGTGAAATGATGTTCAGGGGGGCCGGGGTCCACATCGCTATTGCCCAATGCCAGGATTTGCTCTCTCTGCATGCTGGAAGACATGGGAACAGACCTGTCACTCCCCGCTGTGTCTAATGGGCTCATTACGCCAATTCTTCTCTATAATCACTAACATTAAGCTGAACACACGATGTACAACTAGGCTGCTCGGCCCGTGCGATGAGCGACAGAATCAGAGTACAATATGGCTCCACAACTGAGTTGTCAAATTCAGCACTCGGGCCACCAACCAGCTCACCAGCATTACATGGTCTGTTAGTGCAGTTGGAAGACACTAAGACAGGCAGGCCAATCGTGGTCTAACAGGTAAGGTGTTTCTCATCTCGTCAGCAGAAAATGCAAGGTAGGTGCAGCTCCTCCTGTCAGTCAGAAAGGAACCAGTCTCTGGCTGGTGTACGTCCTCCTGTCCTCTCAGAAAGGAACCAGTCTCAGGCTGGTGTACGTCCTCCTGTCAGTCAGAAAGGAACCAGTCTCAGGCTGGTGTACGTCCTCCTGTCAGTCAGAAAGGAACCAGTCTCAGGCTGGTGTAAGTCCTCCTGTCCTCTCAGAAAGGAACCAGTCTCAGGCTGGTGTACGTCCTCCTGTCAGTCAGAAAGGAACCAGTCTCAGGCTGGTGTAAGTCCTCCTGTCCTCTCAGAAAGGAACCAGTCTCAGGCTGGTGTACGTCCTCCTGTCAGTCAGAAAGGAACCAGTCTCAGGCTGGTGTACGTCCTCCTGTCCTCTTAGAAAGGAACCAGTCTCAGGCTGGTGTAAGTCCTCCTGTCCTCTCAGTAAGGGACCAATCTCAGGCTGGTGTACGTCCTCCTGTCAGAAAGGAACCAGTCTCAGGCTCGTGTAAGTCCTCCTGTCCTCTCAGAAAGGAACCAGTCTCAGGCTGGTGTTAGTACTCCTGTCAGTCAGGAATGAACCAGTCTCAGGCTGGTGTAAGTCCTAATATCATTCAGAAAGGAACCAGTTTCAGGCTGGTGTAAGTCCTCCTGTCCTCAGAAAGGAACCAGTCTCAGACTGGTGTAAGTCCTCCAGTCCTCTCAGAAAGGAACCAGTCTCAGGCTGGTGTAAGTCCTCCAGTCCTCTCAGAAAAGAACCAGTCTCAGGCTGGTGTTAGTACTCCTGTCAGTCAGGAATGAACCAGTCTCAGGCTGGTGTAAGTCCTAATATCATTCAGAAAGGAACCAGTTTCAGGCTGGTGTTAAAACTGCTGTCAGTCAGGAACTAGTCTCAGGCAGATGGAAGTCCACCTGTCAGTCTGAAAGGAACCAGTCTCAGGCAGGTGTAAGTCCACCTGTCAGTCAGAAAGCAACTAGTTTCAGACTGGTGTAAGTCCTCCTGTCCTCTCAGAAAGGAACCATTCTCAGGCTGGAGTAAGTCTTCCTATCAGTAATGAACCAGTCTCAGATGGGCGTAACTACACATGTCAGTCAGAAATAGGACTGTGTGTTTCCCATACTCTGACCTCACGCCCCCCCCCCCCCCTCCCCAACAGACCAGATTTAGGGATATCCATGCTTGTGCAAAAGTAAGAAAACGTACCTCAGTCATTTCATTTTACCATCTGTGCTTAAGCCTGGATAGCCATAAAACCTGGAATGTTAGAGGGGCGTGAGGGCTGAGTTTGGGAATCACTGCTGAACAGCGGACACCAAGCAGCTCTCACCGGTACGCAATAAGCAGGTTCTCGTGCTTCTTGACCAGGTTTTGCATCCGCTTCTTGTACTGCCGCGTTGCGTTGGCCAGCTGCTCCTCTCTGGACCTGTGAGAGGCTTTGATATCACTCATCATACTGTCCACAAACTGCTTCATTCGGGCTGGGTCCACTTGACCACCCGTCCCTCTCAAGTTCCCGTCCACGTACTCCTACGGACAGTACAATACAAACCTACAGTATGTAACGGTTCTTAGCCAGCAGGGTTACACTCTTACAGTTATGCACCAGCTTATTATAGAGACGCCTGGTAATAGTAGGATGACCTGTGCATATGTCTGCAAACCTTGTACTAACTTCTCTACTTACAATATTTACATTACATTAGCCTGAGGCACCATGTGCAATGTCGCCATCCCTCTTATCATGTACCCAAATCAATACAGACATTTATATTCATGTAAAGATGCATAAAGTGTAAATTTCATCATCATAATAGGGTGGAGTCCACAAATGTAGACCCTATACCAGGGGTGGGGAACCTCAGGCCAGAGGGCCGTATAAGGCCCACAAAGCCACTTGATCCGGCCCTCCCAGGCTCACCTAACCATTGGAGATGCCGGGCACCGGCTGAGATTTTGTTACTAGCGGGCGCCCGTCTTCTTCCCCTCAGCAGCAGCCGGAGGTAGGAGCTCACTCCTGAGCTCCGGCTCTGGCAGTGTGCGTGTGTGCCTGTGCGGTGCTATGGGAGAGATGTCATGACGTCTCTCCCATAGTTCTGAGGAGCGGGCAGCCAGGTAGAGGGCAAGGGTCTGGAAGCAGGAGCGGGGCTGGTGAGTATTGTGTTTTCTCTTTCTTTTAATGTGTGTGTGTAAGAGGCGCTACTTGGGGTCATATCTAATGGGGGCAGACCTACTGGGGGCAGGCTAATTTTTAAGTTGATAATTTTTGTATGGCCCCCGAAGGATTGTATAAATATCCAAATGGCCCTTGGTAGAAAAAAGGTTCCCCACCCCTGCCCTATACTGTAAGAACATGGCTATGGAAGGACTAGGGCACACTCTTACAGCCAGATCCTGGATATAGCGGTTGAGACGGGAGCGATATTCCTCATTGAGCTCCTTCAGCTGCAGTTGGAGGCGGGAGTTTTCTGCCTCGACTTCCTTCAGCTGGCCCTGAGACGTCAGGAGAACCTGAGGAACAAGCTGAGATGTTACTTCTGAGCGTATTTCCTGAGTAACGGACCTGCATAGCCAATAAACCCAACCGCCCTCTGTTCTGGGTGACGGCCAGCACCCATTTATTGTCCCTCCTCTGGCAATGTCTGAGAGATTTCCTCTCAGGAAGCAATATGGCCGCTCTCATTCACAATGGCGGGATTCTCACCTGAGTATTGCACAGCACCCAGGCTAGCTGTAAGTTACGGGTCCCTAAAATCACAGCTGGCCTCACACAAATCTTAGTCCTCCAGATGGACAGAGTAAATAATACAAGAAAGGAAGGGGGGCATGCAGAGTGGTGTGAGGGTCACACATGATCAGGTGCTGCGTTCTCATTACAGGTAGAGTAAGCAAAGAGCCCCCATGGGGCCCTAAGAAAGATTCCAGTTTGGGGCCACCATCCTCCCAACCATGTAAAGAAAACAAGCATTAACATTTTAATGCAGGAGCCTGGGGTGATTGTGGATGATCCATCTCTGGAAATAAGAAGTCTGGGAATAAGACAGGACACTCACCGCTGACTGTTCGGCCATCTTGTGCTGGGTGTTGCGAATGGCTCTTTTTGCCTCCTGTAGCTCCTTACCCATAGCCACCCTGCAAATAACAGTTCATAGTTATCTTTTATATACATTGTACAGATTTGCTTACATCACTCATCTCATGCCGTTGTTAGTAGTACTTCAAGCATCTAAAATGTTATATTTTCTTAAAGAGTTTCAGCAGCTATCAGCGCTGAAGGCTTCACCGGTAAGGACTGATCGTGAAAGAGACCTTGTAAAGCACATAAGACATCTTGCAAATGGCCTCCCATAGCTGGGAATGGCTGACACCAGAGAACAAAAGCGTGCACTCAGTGGCAAAGCATATGTAAATACAAGTCCGAACACTTCAGGTTCTAGCTCAGCCGGTCCCCTGTGACAGAGGGACACTGACCACTTCACAATGGTGGAGTTTGGTGACTGTGGAAACTCTAGAGCCCCATGTGACACCACAGTCCTCCCCCCGTGCCCCTCCCCTCCCCCCCAAGCAGTCCCTTTTTTTCTGGGACAGCAGTCCTGTCATTCCCCATGCACATACTATTGTACTACTGATAGTAATGTTCTATGACATGACTACTGGGATCAGGAGCAAGACCTGTATGGAGCGACTGTGCAACTTAATGGGTCCTGACTTTTAGATCAGGATGGATGGTAGGCATGACTGCCCTTATGGTTTGCCGTTGGGACTTACACACGCTCCTCTAATTTCTGTTGCTGGGTGGTGTGGATCTTTTTCATGCTCTCAATCTCTTCCTTGATTTCATCTTGGTTGCCGAGAAGCTGCAATGACACAAAGTCCAGACATTGGCTGGTAAACGGATATAGATGATAGGGAGTATGACCTCCAATATTGCTGCTAGTCAGAGGCAGGGAGACGGTTGGACAGATGTGCTGGATGAATGTTCACTACAAGCCTTGGAGGAATCCAATGTGTCTATAAAGTCATTCCATACACAACATTACTAGACAGTGCACCATGTGACTAGGTCATGTGACAATTAAGGGAGCAACAGTCTGCCATCCTTACACTGGGCGCTTGTCCTGGCACTGCAGCTCTATTATAGTAAGAATGACCCCCTTAAGTTAAGAATAGGCTTATAAACACAACTCACATTTCTCTCTAATTTCCTTCGCTCATGTTCAGAAGCAACAAGCTCTTCTGGCTGCAAATAAATACATTTTAAGGTTAAATACATCTTTTACACAAAGTTTAATAAGCTAGCTTGCATGCACTTAAAAAGAGAAAGCTTATAAGGCATATGTAAACCTGTGGCTCTCCGGTGGTTATAGCACTACAAGTCCCAGCGCGCTTTGAATGTGAAAAATGGATAATACCTTCTGAGTCACATCAGTTTTACAATAATTTACTGAACAGAGGGTCTGATTCAGTAAGAGTAGTAGATTCTGCAATCTTATTAATTGCATGCTGGGGGCGCCCATCGCAGGCCAAGGCCGTCCAGCATGCGACCCACCCACTGCGGTCACACTATAATTGCGATCGCAACGCAATTAGAGCGTGGTGACAGCTGCCTTTAAAACGCCTCCAAAACCCCCCCCCCCCCGTTTCCCCGACACCCCAGAAAATGCTCAGTTGCGTTTGCAATGCAGTCTGAATGAGGCCCAGAATCCGCCATGACCCTCTTAGAAAGTAGGTGACAGGACGCTGAATATACTGATATTATACACATTTATAATGAAAATGGATCGCTCGTATTATTTCTACAGGTTTTTTTTAAAGAAAAGCATGCAGAGTACACAGGTAACAAAATATAAAGTAATCTGATATGACATTCAGCTCTTTAAACTGGGAGAAGTCAGTGACGTAAAATGTGGTGTGCAGCAACACATATGGCTGCTAGGGGGAAAGTTATCAAATCTTGGACAGAGATAAAGTAGCAACCAATCAGCTACTAACTCATTTTCTCAAACACAGGGGTCTATTCAATGCAATCTGACGGAGAGGATCCGACAATGCATTATTTCATTTGCCGGCAAATCCGACTGGTTTTGCCCATTTTCGACAATGCCAATCCGACTTTTTTTTAAAGTTGGATTGACATTGTTGAAAAAATGGACTAAAACCTGTCGGATTTGGCCGCAAATCCGACAATACACGTGGATCCGCGGCTAATCCGCCGATCCACATGTTTTCTGACAAGTCGGAATTGCAGACAAGTCAGAAAAATGGCAGCCCAATTGAATAGGTCGAATCATGATTGGACCTAAAAAAGTCAGAAACGGTCATCTTTCCAACTAGACGGCAGTTCCGACTTCAATTGAATAGACCCCACAGCCCTTAAAAAATGGGGATGTAGTCATGTGACTGGCGGTCGGGATCCCACCAGTCACTATACAGATGCCGGAATCCCGATCTCTGGCCAGCTCGACAGTCGTCATGCCGACTGACAGGGACTATTCCCACTGGTGGGTGTCCACAACACCCATAGAGTGGGAATAGAACCTGTGGCGAGCCACTGAGCCTGCAAGGAGCTTCCCTGCGCTCACCCCCCGAAGCAACCCCCAACCCCACCCTTCCCCGCCAGCAATCTGGAGATCGGGATCCCGGGGTTGGTATGGGATCCCAAACGCTGGTCTCCCGATACCAACCCTGTAAAAAAAAATTATAGGAGCTGATTGGTTGTTACTTTATCTCTCTCCATTTTATTTCCCTCCAATGTTTGGTACACCTCCCCATTAGTGAGTAACAGAGCTATTCTGATAACCTGTGGGAGGTGTTGGTCATCTATTGGTACATGTCCAGACACTGTTTAGTAGTAATGCTTTTTTAACTGATGGAAATATGGTAATATTTGTGGCCGGCTGGCAGCCATTTTGTGGGATGGACCAATATTCATTAAAACTGATTCTGTAATTTTATAAGGAACCTTAACACCACTACCTTATGGCTAGAGCAATGTCACTACCTCTGAGAGAATTGTTAGGCTACATTCTCATAAAAACAGGTCCAGCCACAAAATGGCTGACTGTCTGTGTTGGTGACACTGTATTGCCAGATAAAAATGGAAGCTACATCCCTCAAAGGCTTATATATTTGTCGATGTCATTTGGAGATAGTAATTTTTTAACTGCAAGACTTTTGAAGCCAGTGTTATTAGTTTGCTTGTGGTTGTGATGTTTTGTGAGCTTTATATACAAAAATAATCCACAGAGATAGCACATCTGGAGAATTACACCACGAGTGTCCTCAAATCTAGCTCTATATTATCTCTGGCGAAGATCCCCATACCTTGATCTTCCGTGAGGACATTTGGTTGACCATGGCCCGCACCCTCTCCAGCTCGGCAGAGGCCTCACTGACGAGAGCTTGAGACTGTGAGTAGTTTTCGTCACGTCCTCTGTTTGCCAGATTGAGAAGTTCCATGCTCAGCTCATCATTCTTGGCAACCTATACGAAAAGAATGGGTAGGGCGGGATGAAGGCATCTTGGCATACCATGGGAAGTAGACTTTTCATATGTTTGCTAAACGTGAGGTAATGTCTAGGAGATAGAAAATACAGAAATGAAAGACAAGAAAAATGGAATGAAAGAAATGTGTTCACATTCCACAGAGAAGGGATAGTGAACAGATTCTTTACAGGTGGAACTGGCCTTCCATGTTTTTGACTTATAGAGCATATAGGACACTGTCCATACCTCCCGCTCATGCTCTTTGCTCAGCGCCAGGTAATTACTCTTCAGAACGATGTATTCATCTGCCAGCTCCTTGCGGTTGGTCTCCACAGATTGCAGACGTTCTTTCACAGCCTCGTACTCACCACCCAGCTTCTCCTTATGAAGCTCCACAGTCATGAGACGGTTCTCCAGGGCCAGGATCTACAGGGATGAAGAGGTCATGTTCCTAAGAACCTCTGGACACCAAATTACCGGAGTCAGAGCTTATTACTCAGGTTTCCAGGTCAGATAAACTCTCACATAATCTTTGACTCATTCATGAAACCAGTTATAGTGTAAATGCGCCAACTACTGTAGGATATATTAGATTTCCTGCTGTCTATGCTTCTTGGCACCCCCTGATGTTGAACGATAATCAGTCCAGTGTTTGACCAGAATTACTGTAACACTAACAGTGGTCAGTAGAGTAGAGGCTGATCCACCATCTCAAATCAACGAACGAGACACCATCTGAGGACGTCACCAATGCTAGGTCCAACTCCTTCAGTGCAACTTACCGTGTTCTTCAGCTCAAATGTTTCAGCCTCATAGTGTTCCCTTATCTTGTTGGTCTCTATCTGTAGCTCAATCAGCTCTTTGGAAATCTGCAAATCAGGAAATATAATACAATACTGATATGTATAGAGTCCTATAAAGTCTTAGACCTAAACCGATATAAATAAAGTAAGAAGACCCTTGTGAGAACAATGAGTATTCACATTAATAGTTTATACCGAACAATATTAAACAACAGAGCCAGGACATGGATATTAGGGGTGATGTATCAAACAGTGAGAAGAGCATAGAAGGGGACCACTAGACCAATCAGCTTCCACCTATCACGGGATATACTGGGGCTATGTCCAGAAGGGCTGCTGGGGTCCACAGGTTGCCCACACCTGCTCGGTACTGTAACGTCCACTATGGAACAGACTCTTATACCTTCAGCTTCTCCTCCTCACTCAGCACAAGTCTGGATGACAGATCAGTTTTGGATCCTGCGAGCCTCCCCATCTTGTCCTGCAGGTCACTCAGCTTGGCATACAACCTCTCATTACGATCCTGCAGCTGTACCTAAGAGGGCATGGAATCATTTGAGTTTCTCGTACCGTCAGTATCACAGATCATTGCAAGTTATGTGGTCATCTGAAACATGGTTATGTAATGTTACAGGGGTTGTCCATGTCTCCAAACCATTCTACCAGACACCACTATTACCGGAAGGCAGAGGCAGGTGGAATCTATCTATCTATCTATCTATCTATCTATCTATCTATCTATCTGTCTATCTGTCTGTCTGTCTGTCTGTCTGTCTGTCTGTCTGTCTGTCTGTCTGTCTGTCTGTCTGTCTATCTTTCTGTCTATCTATCTATCTATCTATCTATCTATCTATCTATCTATCTATCTATCTATCTATCTTTCTGTCCATCTATGGGCCTATTTCAGGAGCCGATTCAAACCTGCTCGCTGCTGTGCGTTTTCGCACAGTGGGTGATCAGGTCTGAACTGCGCATGTGTATGCACCGCAATGCGCAGGCGCGCCGGTCCGCAGCGCCGGGGTAGCGTTGGGATGGTGCGAGAAAAGCGATCGCACGGGCAATCACAAGGTGACTGACAGGAAACGGCCGTTTGTGGGGGGCAACTGACCGTTTTACAAGAGTGTCCAGAAAAATGCGGGAGAGACCAGGCGTTTGGAGGGAGTGTCTGACGTCAGCTCCGGCTCCGATCATCGCACTGGAAGAGTAAGTCCTGGGCTGTGCAGAGACTGTACAAACTTCTGTTTGTACAGCTCTCCTGCACATGTGATCGCACCCCTGCACAGCGATTTCCCCCTCCCCCTGCAGGCGACGACTACCTGATCGCAGGGATACAAAAAACGCACCCAAGCGATCAGCTCTGAATGAGGCCCTCAGACCGGATCACAAAAGCAAAATCTTTCTCTAATGGGCAAAACCATGTGCATTGCAGGTGGGGCAGATGTAACATGTGCAGAGAGAGTTAGATTTGGGTGGGTTATAGTGTTTCCGTGCAGGGTAAATACTGGCTGCTTTATTTTTACACTGCAATTTAGATTTCAGTTTGAACACCCCCCACCCAAATCTAACTCTCTCTGCACATGTTACATCTGCCCCCCCTGCAGTGTACATGGTACATGGTTTTGCCCATTAGAGAAAAATGTTGCTCTTGTGATCAGGTCTGAATTAAGCCCAATATGTCTGTGTGTGTGTGTGTGTGTGTGTGTGTGTGTGTGTGTAAGTCTATCTATCTATCTATCTATCTATCTATCTATCTATCTATATCATTACCAATGTTTCAGACTGCATATACCCTGAGGAAAAGGTTGGAATACTGATGTAACATACATTTATTTATATTGTATTTTATATGCATGTATTATAGTAATGGAGTTTGCACCACCTGCAGCTGTTGACATCATTGCATTTCCCAGCTTTCATTGGCTGCAGTTTGGTGGCATGGTGATCCCGGGCAGAGATTGCACCATAAAGGCAACTGGCGTATAGTGAAGTGCAAGGAGAATTAGGGTTGTATCCAATTAGCCGCGGTTAATTATCGTGGCTAATTGTCTCGCCAGGGGTTATCAAATTAGCCCCATAAAGCCGCGGCTTGTGTTGGCTTTTCAGGGATTTTGTTTCACCTGCCTCAGGCAGGCAAAACCAAATCCCCGGAAACTCACAGGTTTCACTGAACCTTTTCACTGAAAAAATATGGGTGAAACATCAGGAAAAATCGAATATCACCTCTAATTGAATACCCTCCTTAGGTGGAAATGTAGTTACAGGACCTGGACCCAATATAGGCTAAAATTATTTTTTTGAGAAGCTATGGTAAAGAAACAAACAAGAGCTTGTATAGGAGATGTGTGTAGAAATTGTAGCACTGTAGAAAAGTTCATTTATTAATTTATTGTTATTAATATACAGTATTTGTAAATCACTAATTCTTTACACAGCGCTGTACAGGTAATGGCGAAAGTGATGACATCACAGAAATTGCAGCAAAGGACACAGAGGGGAACTCACAATCAGGTGGTGCATTTATTTACAGCTGGCGAGGGGAAGTAATCTATTATAATGACACAAATCAAGACACACTTAGGGGTTAATTCAATTGCATGCAAGTTTGCAAAAGCAAATTTGCATCTCAAAACTCATATACTGTACACTGCCCGCCGCACGCACCCGTGAAATGCTAATTTCAATTAGAAATGGCCCTTTACGAAACTTGTGGCCAGATCGTGGACTTTTCTACAATAAGTGACTTGAAAGAAGTGCACGAGAAAGTGAGGAAATCATCCCACACCCCAAACATGTGACAAGAGAGATAGCAGGACCATACAGAAGGCTGTAAGTGACCATTAAGAAAGCACTGGAGGTTCTTATATGGGGTCAAATGGGTGATTTTTGCATTTTGTTGTAAACAAAAAAAAAATTCAGCAAATTAAATTCTTTACAGTATTATAGGGGACAGAAAAATGTATGTAAAGTGATTTTTCAGTGTTTTTATACAAGTTTTAAAAAGTTGGAAAAAACACTTTTAGCTCCCATCTGCAAATTCTGCAACCTCTCTCCCATCAATACAACACCTCTACATACATGTCCCCAGAGCCGGCCATAGGCATAGGCAAATTAAGCAATTGCCCAGGGCATTTGATATGCCTAGGGGCATCATCAGCTACTGCTGATTAAAATGATATGCTGCATGCCTATATTCTGTATGTAGCATTTCATATGCAGATACAGCCACAGTCTCACACAGAATATAGGCATGCTGCATATCATTTTAATCAGCAGAAGCTGCTTGTGCATCCTAGCCACATAGCGATGCAAATAAGATGCATTTTCATTAAAAAAAAAGGTGCCCGACGTTAGCATTGATGCAAGATTTGTGAGGACACATCTGTATCCATGCAGAGGCAGAGGTCACAGTGTTAGTGGCAGTGTGAGTGCTGTGTGCATGCAAGTGGGTTGGTTGTGCAGTAGTGTTCAGAATATGTGTAAGGAACATTATGTGTGTCATGTAAAAATGCATTAATAATGTGCAACATATGTGTAAAGGGCCACTACTGTATGTGTGTCATTATGTGTATAAGGGCATTAATAATGTGCGGCATATGTGTAACAGGGTACTACTGTATGTGTGTCATTATGTGTATAGGGGCACTAATAATGTGCAGCAAATGTGTAGGGGGCACTATGTGTGTCATTATGTGTATAAGGGCATTAATAATGTGCGGCATATGTGTAAGGGACATTATGTGTAAAAGGGCATTAATAAAGGTTTTCATAATGTGTAAGGTGCATTATGTTTATAAGGACATTAATGTGTCTCATATGTGTAAGGGGCATTACTGTGTGGAATTGTGTATAAATGCATTACTAATGTGTGGCATTATATGTATAAGGTGCTCTACTATGTGGCGTTGCATATAGAAAGGGCACTACTGTGTCGTCTAACGTGAATAAAGAGCAATAAGGTGTGGTGTAATGTGAATAAGGAGCAATTCAGTGTGATGTAATGTGAATAAGGGGCTCTACTGTGAGGAGTAACGTTTATAAGGTAAAGTGATACTACTGTGGGATGTAATATGAATTATGGACACTATCGCAAGATAAAATGTGAATAAAGTTGCAGTACTGTGTGGCGTAATTGGAATTGGGGTTACTATTGTGTGGCCATGCCCCTTCCGAGCAAGAAGATGCTCCTTTTTGGGCTGTGCGTCAAATGTGCGAATTGTTCCTATTTAAAATATAGGGGGTACAAGGACTGCTATGGGTGAGGGGTGATGGTGCTGGGAAAGAGGTGCAAGGTCAGAGGCAGAACCAGCGGTGGTGCTAGGGGGCACCAGCCAAAATTTTGCCTAGGGCATCATATTGGTTAGGGCCGGCTCTGCATGTCCTGTATCATTTACACCTCTACATACATGTCCCGTATCATTCACACCTCTACATACATGTCCTGTATCATTTACACCCCAACATGCCTGTCCCGTATCATTTACACCCCAACATACATGTCCCGTATCATTTACACCCCAACATGCATGTCCCGTATCATTTACACCTCTACATACATGTCCTGTATCATTTACACCTCTACATACATGTCCTGTATCATTTACACCACAGCATACATGTCCCGTATCATTTACACCTCTACATACCTGTCCTGTATCATTTAAACCTCTACATACCTGTCCCACATCATTTACACCTCTACATGCCTGTCCTGTATCATTTACACCTCTACATACCTGTCCTGTATCATTTACACCTCTACATACATGTCCCGTATCATTTACACCTCTACATACATGTCCCGTATCATTTACACCTCTACATACCTGTCCTGTATCATTTACACCTCTACATACATGTCCCGTATCATTTACACCTCTACATACATGTTCCGTATCATTTACACCTCTACATACATGTCCCGAATCATTTACACCCCAACATACATGTCCCGTATCATTTACACCTATATATACATGTCCCGTATCATTTACACCTCTACATACATGTCCCGTATCATTTACACCTCTACATACATGTCCCGTATCATTTACACCTCTACATACCTGTCCTGTATCATTTACACCTCTACATACATGTCCCGTATCATTTACACCTCTACATACATGTTCCGTATCATTTACACCTCTACATACATGTCCCGAATCATTTACACCCCAACATACATGTCCCGTATCATTTACACCTATATATACATGTCCCGTATCATTTACACCTCTACATACATGTCCTGTATCATTTACACCTCTACATACATGTCCTGTATCATTTACACCTCTACATACATGTCCCATATCATGTACACCTCTACATACATGTCCCATATCATTTACACCCCAACATACACATCCCGTATCATTTACACCTCTACATACACGTCCGGTATCATTCACACCTCTACATACATGTCCCGTATCATTCACACCTCTACATACATGTCCCGTATCATTCACACCTCTACATACATGTCCAGTATCATTCACACCTCTACATACATGTCCCGTATCATTTACACCTCTACATACATGTCCCGTATCAGTCACACCTCTACATACATGTCCCGTATCATTCACACCTCTACATACATGTCCCGTATCATTTACACCTCTACATACATGTCCCGTATCATTCAAACCTCTGTATTCATGTCCCGTATCATTTACACCCCAACATGCCTGTCCCGTATCATTTACACCCCAACATACATGTCCCGTATAATTCACACCTCTGTATACATGTCCCGTATCATTTACACCCCAACATGCCTGTCCCGTATCATTTACACCCCAACATGCCTGTCCCGTATCATTTACACCCCAACATGCCTGTCCCGTATCATTTACACCCCAACATGCATGTTCTGTATAATTCACACCTCTGTATACATGTCCCGTATCATTTACACCCCAACATACATGCCCCGTATCATTTACACCCCAACATGCATGTCCCGTATCATTTACACCTCTACATACCTGTCCTGTATCATTTACACCTCTACATACATGTCCTGTATCATTTACACCACAGCATACATGTCCCGTATCATTTACACCTCTACATACCTGTCCCGTATCATTTACACCTCTACATACCTGTCCCACATCATTTACACCTCTACATACCTGTCCCACATCATTTACACCTCTACATACCTGTCCTGTATCATTTACACCTCTACATACATGTTCCGTATCATTTACACCTCTACATACCTGTCCTGTATCATTTACACCTCTACATACATGTCCCGAATCATTTACACCCCAATATACATGTCCCGTATCATTTACACCTCTACATACCTGTCCTGTATCATTTACACCTCTACATACATGTCCCGTATCATTTACACCTCTACATACATGTTCCGTATCATTTACACCTCTACATACATGTCCCGTATCATTTACACCCCAACATGCATGTCCCGTATCATTCACACCTCTGTATACATGTCCTGTATGAGTTACACCCCAACATGCATGTCCCGTATCATTTACACCTCTACATACCTGTCCTGTATCAATTACACCTCTACATACATGTCCTGTATCAGTTACACCACAGCATACATGTCCCGTATCATTTACACCTCTACGTACCTGTCCCGTATCATTTACACCTCTACATACCTGTCCCACATCATTTACACCTCTACATACCTGTCCTGTATCATTTACACCTCTACATACCTGTCCTGTATCATTTACACCTCTACATACATGTTCTGTATCATTTACACCTCTACATACCTGTCCTGTATCATTTACACCTCTACATACATGTCCCGTATCATTTACACCTCTACATACCTGTCCTGTATCATTTACACCTCTACATACATGTCCCGTATCATTTACACCTCTACATGCATGTTCCGTATCATTTACACCTCTACATACATGTCCCGAATCATTTACACCCCAACATACATGTCCCGTATAATTTACACCTATATATACATGTCCCGTATCATTTACACCTCTACATACATGTCCTGTATCATTTACACCTCTACATACATGTCCCATATCATGTACACCTCTACATACATGTCCCATATCATTTACACCCCAACATACACGTCCCGTATCATTTACACCTCTACATACACGTCCCGTATCATTCACACCTCTACATACATGTCCCGTATCATTCACACCTCTACATACATGTCCCGTATCATTCACATCTCTACATACATGTCCAGTATCATTCACACCTCTACATACATGTCCCGTATCATTTACACCTCTACATACATGTCCCGTATCAGTCACACCTCTACATACATGTCCCGTATCATTCACACCTCTACATACATGTCCCGTATCATTTACACCTCTACATACATGTCCCGTATCATTCAAACCTCTGTATACATGTCCCGTATCATTTACACCCCAACATGCCTATCCCGTATCATTTACACCACAACATACATGTCCCGTATCATTCACACCTCTGTATACATGTCCCGTATCATTTACACCCCAACATGCCTGTCCCGTATCATTTACACCCCAACATGCCTGTCCCGTATCATTCACACCTCTGTATACATGTCCCGTATCATTTACACCCCAACATGCCTGTCCCGTATCATTTACACCCCAACATACATGCCCCGTATCATTTACACCCCAACATGCATGTCCCGTATCATTTACACCTCTACATACCTGTCCTGTATCATTTACACCTCTACATACATGTCCTGTATCATTTACACAACAGCATACATGTCCCGTATCATTTACACCTCTACATACCTGTCCCGTCACATTTACACCTCTACATACATGTTCCGTATCATTTACACCTCTACATACCTGTCCTGTATCATTTACACCTCTACATACCTATCCTGTATCATTTACACCTCTACATACATGTTCCATATCATTTACACCTCTACATACATGTCCCGAATCATTTACACCCCAACATACATGTCCCGTATCATTTACACCTATATATACACATGTCCCGTATCATTTACACCTCTACATACATGTCCCGTATCATTCACACCTCTACATACATGTCCAGTATCATTCACACCTCTACATACATGTCCCGTATCATTTACACCTCTACATACATGTCCCGTATCAGTCACATCTCTACATACATGTCCCGTATCATTCACACCTCTACATACATGTCCCGTATCATTTACACCTCTACATACATGTCCCGTATCATTCAAACCTCTGTATACATGTCCCGTATCATTTACACCCCAACATGCCTGTCCCGTATTATTTACACCCCAACATACATGTCCCGTATCATTCACACCTCTGTATACATGTCCCGTATCATTTACACCCCAACATGCCTGTCCCGTATCATTTACACCCCAACATGCCTGTCCCGTATCATTTACACCCCAACATGCCTGTCCCGTATCATTCACACCTCTGTATACATGTCCCGTATCATTTACACCCCAACATGCCTGTCCCGTATCATTTACACCCCAACATACATGCCCCGTATCATTTACACCCCAGCATGCATGTCCCGTATCATTTACACCTCTACATACCTGTCCTGTATCATTTACACCTCTACATACATGTCCTGTATCATTTACACCACAGCATACATGTCCCATATCATTTACACCTCTACATACCTGTCCCGTATCATTTACACCTCTACATACATGTTCCGTATCATTTACACCTCTACATACCTGTCCTGTATCATTTACACCTCTACATACCTGTCCTGTATCATTTACACCTCTACATACATGTTCCGTATCATTTACACCTCTACATACATGTCCCGAATCATTTACACCTCTACATACCTGTCCTGTATCATTTACACCTCTACATACATGTTCCGTATCATTTACACATACATGTCCCGAATCATTTACACCCCAACATACATGTCCCGTATCATTTACACCTATATATACATGTCCCGTATCATTTACACCTCTACATACATGTCCCCCATCATTTACACCTCTATATACCTGTCCCCCATCACTTACACCTCTACATACATGTCCCGTATCATTTACACCCCAACATACACGTCCCGTATCACTTACACCTCTACATACATGTCCCGTATCATTTACACCCCAACATACACGTCCCGTATCATTTACACCTATACATACATGTCCCGAATCATTTACACCCCAACACACCTGTCCCACATTATTACACCTCCACGTACCTGTCCCCCATCATTCACACCTCACGTACCTGTCCCGCAGGTGTACCAGAGGTTCCGCCCTGTGTCCTGACATGTTTACCTTTGAATAAAGCTCTCACTGGAGTCCCTACCTTTTTCCTGCTCAGGGCTGGCTGTGAACGCAGAAACATTTAACTTTGCTGTGAAAATTCGCTGCGAGTTTGTAATTGAATTGTGAATGCCAGTTCGCCGTGAGAACAGCTCGCAGGACCCAACTCGCGCCTAACTGGATTGAGCCCCAAGCATGCTATGTACTGTAGTAGTTATAGCTCGCAGCACCACACAGTCTGTAACCGTGAGCGGCTTATGCACTGACGCCGTTACACGGTCACTGTGCATTCATCTACAGGCAGATGTCTCTCTGTGCTCTGATATACTCACATTCTCATTGCTCAGCTGCCTGACCTGCTCCTTCAGAGAGAGGCTGCTGTCTTTAGAGGAGTCCATGACTGCAGTATCCCAGGCAGGAGGGCTGGCACCAGGCACCAGTCTCTGTGTACAGCAGGGACAGGGGTTGCTATGGAGGACTATTGTGTAGACATGCAGGGAGGAGCTGGGGACAGCTTATGGGGATAGAGGGAGCTGCATCTACAGGAGCACAGGGCTTATAACTAAGATCACTTTATACTGATGATTGGCGCAATTGATTTTAATAAATAGGTATTTTTTAAAAAATTAGATTTTTAAACATCTGAATTTAATTTGCAATTTACTTTTTTTTTTAATTATTATTAATTTATTATTTTCATTATTACTGTTCCTCTGCTTTGGTGCTTGGTGCAAATAAGTGATGCCATGAACAGATTGCAATGTGCACCCCAGTCTATAGGTAATCAATCAATACATTTATTTTCTATGCTGAGCAGGAGATGAGATTCAATAACTTGACCAGCATGTGTTATAGTGGATATGCCATATGGGCAGCTCATGAATATTGCAGCTGTGACTATATCTATTTAATAAATGTAAACTGTTACATGACTGTATGTGATGAGATCTCAGTCAGATACATAGAATCATCATGCAACAATGTATCTAGCATGCATGCTGTGTACAGTGGGGGGGTTATTACAATGGGGGAGGGGCAGATATATATATAAGGCAAGGGGTATACAAGTTATATGGGCACTGTCTGACAATGTAAAGAGCTCAAACTGTCAAACTGAGCTTGTGGTTTCCAGGCAACGGGGACTTCTGGTTACAACCCGGAAACAGGAAGGAGCCTGCGTTCCACAGACTCAGGCGTGCGTGTCAGGTTGAGCCGTTGCCTGGGCAACCCAATCACTTTTCCTAAGCGCTTGCAAAGTGTGGGCCGGGCTGTTGCCTGGCAACCAGATCCGGGCAGCGATGCTTTATCGGTAGATGCTAGATCCAAGTGGCCTAAAGAACCAACCATACATTATCCAGCCCATAGCTATGTCAGGGATGATCACTATTACACAGATGGATTACTACAGTGTAGAAACAGATGAGCTGTGGTTACTCACACTCCCAGCTAATGTGGCAGCACAAGGCTCAGCATGTCTTGGCAGCATTTAGAGTTGCTGGGGCTTGTAGTTCCACAACAGCTGGAAAGACACAGTTTGCGTAAGCCGGTTGCAAGTTCTGATAGAGTTTATACAGTATGTTAGCTGGGGCCTTTACATCGAGCTGGCCCTGAGCAAAATGATATAGGAGCCTGACCCAGCAAATGGTTGTAGGCAAACCGATACGTGATTACGCTATTACTTTGCTTCCTTGCTCAGACTCAGCCAGCCTTGGGGGTCATTCCGACCCGATCGCACCGTGCTTTTATTCGCACAGCTGCGACCGGGTCACTACTGCGCCATCGCCGGGCAACGACGCTGACAGTGGAAAAAGCAGTCGCAGCGGCTATCCAACGGACCGTTGGAGACCGTTTTCGGGGAGTGGTAAGGAAAACGCAGGCGTGTCCAGGCGAACGGAGGGCGGATGTCTGACGTCAAAGCCGAGCCCATCATCGCTGGATCCGTCGCACAGGGTAAGTATGTCCAGGGCTGGTCTTGTTTTGCAGGGATCGCAGCCTTGCTATGCTAAAATACACTCCCACATAGGGGGTCATGCTGACCCGATCGCACGCCGCAGTTTATCGCAGCGGTGCGATCGGGTCAGAACTGCGCCGGCGCCGCAGTGCGCCAGCGCATGCCTGACGGCCTGATTGACAGGGCGGAGGCGGACGCTGGGCACGGGGGGGGGGGCGGAACAGCGACGTTTGGCCGACGTCGCGGTGATATGTTCGGACCCGCCGCCACAATGTATTATATAGTTCCCCGCCGATGTGGGAGGGCGCTATGTCACCTGTCCCCTGATACGCGTCCTCCCACATCAGGCAGACTGTTATCGCCGCAAGCTGTAGTAGCGCGCATGCGCCGTCACCTCAGCTCCCAGTGAGCCACGCAGAGGGAAGCAGCGCATGCGCGGTTAGGCTGTGAGGACGCTGCTTGGTGCCGGGCATTGAGGAGACGTGTGGGGGTGACGTCTGAGGCTGCAGGGGAGACGTGTTGGCGGCGAACAATAAAGTTATTTTAAAGGACGGTAAAAAAAACCTTTAAAAAAAGACCAACGCCAGCCAAGACATGGCGAAGAGACACAAGGGACATAACGTGCGGTGAGGAGCCATCTCATCGGTAATACATCTGGTAGGCATCGACTTCCTATTGGCACAGCGTCGCAGACGAACTTGCTGCATGCGCAAAGTGCCTTCCTTCAAAACCTGTGGTAAGCCTCATCATACATTGCGGGGAGGCGGAAACAGCAGCAGTTAGCGCACGTTCTTACGTCTGCCCCATAGTTTTTTCCCGATTTTTCACCCATATTTTTTTTACCGGTTATCCAATTTGGTCTACTGTAAAAAGAATACATACTCTCCCGAAAATACACAGGTTCAGTGAAACCTGTGTGTTTTTCCGGTAGAGGCAGGTGAAACAAAATGCCCGATTAGAAGGTCTGAGCAGCGGCTTATTGGGGCTGATAGGAGAGCGCCCAGCAGGAAAATTAGCCACGGAAATGAATCCCGGCTAATTGGATACCATTCTTAGCCAGTGATGGGGAGGAGGGCTGGTGGAAGAGTATCAGGTGCTCGCCCCATCGTGCCACCCACTCTCAGAATGCCCACCCTAGGTGCAGCAAAGCTTGCCCTACTCTTCTGCTAAGTTGCTCAATTTAGAGCAACCTGACCCAATACTGCTCTGTGTGCAGGTCTAAAATCTAGTGGCAGATTATGATAGGGGCTGATGGGACAACCCTCTGGGGGCTCAGAACAGTAGGGGGGCCACAGCTCCAACCCCATCTTCTGAAAACAAATCCTCAATGTCTAATTGGCTCATTACCTGTCCTGAATACACACCGACAGCGATGAGCTGGCAGCTTGCTATTGGTCCGTGCAGCCACCCTTCTCCTGGGCTGCTCTCACAGCGCCAGCTTTTGCAGGGTGAGGGCAGGGCTAGCACTATAATTTGGCAAACCTATACCACAGGTTAAGCGGAGTGTAAAACCACTGTATTTATTGCCCCCGCAGTGCCCACACATGGAGCGACGGCTGCGGATAGGAGGAGATGCAGCCAGCATCTTCCACCTTTGAAGCCGCCGGCTGCTCCTCCTCCATGTCAGTGTTACACTGGGAACATGTTGTGCTATGATGTCACAGCCTGGCGCCACCATTCTGTGGAACAGTGGATGCCACCCCTATCTCCCACCTGCTACGGTGATAAACAGTGGGTGCGCGAGGGGGGGGGGGTGCCATTTCTGAGGGGGGGAAGGGGGTGCTGTCTAGGACTCCTGCAGAGCTTGCACCAACTTTGGTTGCAGGGGACTTGCATGAACAAGATGGCGCCATGGCTGCAATCAATCTATGGCAAACACTGTAACGTAGCATTTTGTATGCAGATACAGCCGTGGTCGCACAAAGACTATACAAAAGTGTGTAACACGATCCCAACAATCGGGATCCTGGCGGCCAGCACACCGACGTCGATCCCTGTCGGCATTCTGCAGGCTCGGTGGCTCGATGCACTCGGCACAGGTTCTCTGCTGGCATACTGGCGGTCGGGATCTCGTCGTTGGTAAGCTGATCGACCGGGATCCCGAACACCAGGATCATAACTACATCCCCTATACACATACTGCATATCATTTTAATTAGCAGAGCCTACTTGTGATTAAAATCACCTGAAATCCGCTGGCCAATGCCAGATAGATATAAAAGAATATTTGCAGCCGTCCAAACGTTTTGGGCAGAGAACACAGGAACAATCAGGTCAGGCTTGTGTCTAAATTCAAGTGATCTAAAGGACGTCTGATGTCACAACCATGTGATCCGCGACGGCAGGGAGAGGAGCAATGTTGGCTCAAGTTGAACATGTTTCATGGATCCTGGCTTTTGCTATCTGCTATACAGGATATGACAGTATATAACAGGTAAGGCTCAGAGCTCAGCTTCAATAGAGATGTTCTCAGACCCACCGATTTTGGCTTTAAAATTTAGAGATGTGCGGCGGGCACTTTTCGTGTTTTGTGTTTTGGTTCTAATTCCCCGCTCGTGTGTTGGTTTTGGATTGGTTTTGCCAAAACCACCCTTTCGTGTTTTGGTTTTGGATCTGGATGATTTTTTTAAAAACACACAAAAACAGCTAAAATCACAGAATTTGGGGGTAATTTTGAGCCTACGGTATTATTAACCTCAATAACATTCATTTCCAGTCTATTCTGAACACCTCACAATATTGTTTTTAAGACAAAAGGTTGCACCGAGGTGGCTGTATGACTAAGCTAAGCGACACAAGTGTGCGGCACAAACACCTGGCCCATCTAGGAGTGGCACTGCAGAAGAAAAAGAGGTGCAAGATGGAATTGTCCTTGGGCCCTCCCACCCACCCTTATGTTGTGTAAACAGGACATGCACACTTTAACAAACCAATCGTTTCAGCGACAGGGTCTGCCACACGACTGTGGCTAAAATGACTGGTTGGTTTGGGCCTCTACCAAAAAAGAAGCAATCAGTCTCTCCTTGCACAAACTGGCTCTACAGAGGCAAGATGTCGACCTAATCCTCATCCTCCAATTCCTCACCCCTTTCATTGTGTACATCCTCCTCACAGAGTATTAATTCGTCCCCACTGGAATCAACCATCACAGGCCCCTGTGTACTTTCTGGAGGCAATTGCTGGTCAAGGTCTTCCCAGAGGAATTTATAATTCATTTTGATGAACATCATCTTCTCCACATTTTTATGGAAGTAACTTCCTACACCGATTGCTGACAAGGTGACCGGCTGCACTAAACAACTCTTTCGGAGTACACACTGGAGGGGGGGGCAACTTAGGTAAAATAAAGCCATTTTGTGCAAGGGCATCCAAATTGCCTAATTTTCCTGCCAGTATACATGCCTACTTGGATGCTGTCACTCATATAATCGTCCACCATTCTTTCAATGGTGACAGAATCATATGCAGTGACAGTAGACATGTCAGTAATTGTTGGCAGGTTCTTCAGTCCGGACCAGAGGTCAGCACTTGTTCCTGACTGCCCTGCATCACCGCCAGCGGGTGGGCTAGGAAATCTTATCCTTTTCCTCGCTGCCCCAGTTGCGGGAGAAAATGAAGGAGGAGCTGTTGACGGATCACGTTCCGCTTGAGTTGACAATTTTCTCACCAGCAGGTCTTTGAACCTCTGCAGACTTGTGTCTGCCAGAAAGAGAGATACAACGTAGGCTTTAAACCTAGGATCGAGCACGGTGGGCAAAATGTAGTGCTCTGATTTCAACAGATTGACCACCCTTGAATCCTGGCAAAGCGAATGAAGGGCTCCATCCACAAGTCCCACATACTTTGTAGAATCGCTCCTCCTTTAATTTCTCCAGCTGCTTCTGCAAAAGCTTCACGTGTGGCAAGTTTGAAGGGTTGGAGAACCTTGCACAAGACGGAAATCATTCTCCACTGCGCTTAAGTCAGGTGCATTCCCTCTCCTTTGCCTATATCAGAAGTGGATGTATAGGCTTGAATGCCCTTTCTCTAACGTCCTAGTGGATGCTGGGGACTCCGTCAGGACCATGGGGAATAGCGGGCTCCGCAGGAGACAGGGCACATCTAAAAAGCTTTTTAGGTCACATGGTGTGTACTGGCTCCTCCCCCTATGACCCTCCTCCAAGCCTCAGTTAGGTTTTTGTGCCCGTCCGAGAGGGTGCAATCTAGGTGGCTCTCTTAAAGAGCTAGTTAGAAAAGTTTTTTTTTAGGTTTCTAATCAGTGTCTCCTGCTGGCGACAGGAGCACTGCAACGAGGGACTTAGGGGAGAGACTTGCAACTCACCTGCCTGCAGGAGGATTGAAGTCTTAGGCTACTGGACACTGAGCTCCAGAGGGAGTCGGAACACAGGTCAGCCTGGGGTTCGTCCCGGAGCCGCGCCGCCGATCCCCCTTACAGACGCTGAAGAACGGCAGAACGGAGGTCCGGAAACAGGCGGCAGAAGACTTCAGTCTTCATAGAGGTAGCGCACAGCACTGCAGCTGTGCGCCATTGTTGCTACACGGCTCACGGATCTCGGTCACGGAGGGTGCAGGGCGCTGCTGGGGGCGCCCTGGGCAGCAATATAGAGTACCTTAGAGGCAAATAAATACATCACATATAGCCATTAAGGCTATATGTATGTATTTAACCCAGGCCAGTTTTCCTAATAACCGGGAGAAAAGCCCGCCGTGAAAGGGGCGGAGCTTATTCTCCTCAGCACTCAGCGCCATTTTCCTGACCAGCTCCGCTGGTGAGGAAGGCTCCCACTCTCCCCTGCACTACAGAAACAGGGTTAAAGAGAAGGGGGGCATAAATTGGCGATATAATTATATATTAAGAGCCCATATATAGAAACAACACCTTCTAGGGTTGTTATATACATTATGGCGCTTTTGGTGTGTGCTGGCAAACTCTCCCTCTGTCTCCCCAAAGGGCTAGTGGGTCCTGTCCTCTATCAGAGCATTCCCTGTATGTGTGTGCTGTAGGTCGGTACGTGTGTGTCGACATGTATGAGGAAAATGTTGGTGAGGAGACGGAGAAAATTGCCTGTAATGGTGATGTCACTCTCTAGGGAGTCGACACCAGAATGGATGGCTTACTTATGGAATTACGTGATAATGTCAACACGCTGCAAGCCGGTTGACGACATGAGACAGCCGGCGGACAAATTAGTATCGGTCCAGGCGTCTCAGACACCGTCAGGGGCTTGTAAAAACGCCCATTTACATCAGTCGGTCGACAGACACTGACACGGACACTGACCCCAGTGTCGACGGTGAAGAAACAAACGTATTTTTCCTTTAGGGCCACAAGTTACATGTTAAGGGCAATGAAGGAGGTGTTACGTATTTCTGATACCACAAGTACCACAAATAAGGGTATTTTGTAGGGTGGGAAAAAACTACTTGTAGTTTTGCCTAAATCAGATAAATTAAATGAAGTGTGTGATGATACGTGGGGTTCCTCCGACAGAAAGTTATGGGCGGTATACCCTTTTTCCCGCCAGTAGTAAGGGCGAGTTGGAAAACACCTTAGGGTGGACAAGGCGCTCACACGCTTATAAAAAACATGGCGTTACCGTTTCCAGATACGGCCGCCCTCAAGGAGCCAGCTGATAGGAAGCTGGAAAATATCATAACAGTATATACACACATACTGGTGTTATACTACGACCAGCAATCGCCTCAGCCTGGATGTGCAGCGCTGAGGGGGCTTGGTCGGATTTCCTGACTGAAAATTTTGATACCCTTGACAGGGACAGGATTTTATTGTCTATAGAGCATTTTAAGGATGCATTTCTATATATGTGTGATGCGCAGAGGCATATTTGCATTCTGGCATCAAGAGTAAATGTGATGTACATATCTGCCAGACGAAGACACGACAGTGGTCAGGTGAGGCAGATTCCAGACGGCATATGGAAGTATTGCCGTATAAAGGGGCGGTCCATTGGACCTGGTGGCTATGGCAACAGCTGAAAAATCCACCTTTTGTTACCCCGAGTCACATATTGGCAGAAAAGGACACAGTCTTTTCAGTCTCAGTCCTTTCGTCCCCATACGGGCAGGCGGGCGAAGGCCAGTCATATCTGCCCAGGGGGAGAGGAAAGGGAAGAAGACTGCAGCAAGCAGCTCATTCCCAGGAGCAGAAGCTCCTCACGGCTTCTGCCAAGTCCGCAGCATAACGCTGGGGCCGTACAAGCGGACTCAGGTGCGGTAGGGGGTCATCTCAAGAGTTTCAGCAACACTCGCAAGGGAACTCCGGGATCCTACATGTAATATCCCAGGTGTACATTGGAAATTCGAGACGTCTCCCCCTCACACAATTCACAGGCTGTATTCCCAGCAGGTGATAATCAAAGTACCCTTCTTACAACAAGGAAGGGGGTAGTATTCCACACTATATTGTGGTACTGAAGCCAACCGGCTCGGTGAGATCTGAAATATTTGAACACTTACATACAAGCGTTCAAATCAAGATGGAGTCACTCGGAGCAGTGATAGCGAACCAGGAAGAAGGGGACGATATGATGTCACTGGATATCAGGGACGTTTACCTACAGGTCCAAATTTGCCCTTCTCACCAAGGGTACTTCAGGTTCCTGGTACAGAACTGTCACTATCAGTTCAGACGCTGCCGTTTGGATTGTCCACGGCGCCCCGGGTCTTTACCAAGGTAATGGCCGGAATGAGGATTTTTCTTAAAAGAAACATGGACGCTTTCCTGATAAGGGCAAGGTCCAGAGAACAGTTGGAGGTCGGAGTAGCACTATCTTAAGTAGTTCTACGACAGCACGAGTGGATTCTAAATATTCCAAAATCGCAGCTTTTTCCGACGACACGTCTACTGTTCCTAGGGAAGATTCTGGACACAGTCCAGAAAAACGTGTTTCTCCCAGTGGAGAAAACCAGGGAGTTATCCGAGCTAATCGGGATCCTCCTAAAACCAGGAAAAGTGTCAGTGCATCATTGCACAAGAGTCCTGGTAAAAATGGTGGCTTATTACGAAGCAATTCCATTCGGCAGATTTTCCGCAAGAACTCTTCAGTGGGATCTGCTGGACAAATGGTCCGGATCGCATCCTCAGATGCATCAGCGGATAACCCTATATCCAAGGAAAAGGGGTCTCTCCTGTGGTGATTACAGAGTGCTCATCTTCTAGAGGGCCGCAGATTCGGCATTCAGGATTGGATGCCGGTGACCACGGAGGCCAGCCTGAGAGGCTGGGGAACAGTCACACAAGGAAAAAATTTCCAGGGAAGTGTGATTAAGTCTGGAGAATTCTCTCCGCATAAATAAGCTTAGAGCAAATTTATAATGCTCTAAACTTAGCTAGACCTCTGCTTCAAGGTCAGCCGGTATTGATCCAGTGGGATAACATCACGGCAGTCGCCCACGTAAACAGAAGGGCGGCACAAGAAGCAGGAGGGCAGTGAAAACTGCAAGGATTTTTCGCTAGGCGGAAAATCATGTGATAGCACTGTCAGCAGTGTTCTTTCCGGGAGTGGACGACTGGGAAGCAGACTTCCTCTGCAGGCATGACCTCCACCCGGGAGAGTGGAAACTTCATAGGGAAGTTTTTCAACATGATTGTGGACCGTTGGCAAAGACCAAAGGTGGACATGATGGCGTCCCGCCCGAACAAAAAACGGGACAGGTATTCCGCCAGGTCATGAGACCTTCAGGCGATAGCTGCGGATGTTCTGGTAACACCGTGGGTGTACCAGTCTGTGTATGTGTTCCCTCCTCTGTTTCTCATAACCAGGGTATTGAGAATTATAAGACATAGAGGAGTATGAACTATACTAGTGGCTCCGGATTGGCCAAGAGGGACTTGGTACCCGGAACTTCAAGAAATGCTCACAGAGGACTAAGGGCCTGGGGAGCTAAGAAGGGACTTGATTCAGCAAGTACCATGTCTATTCCAAGACTTACCGCGGCTGCGTTTGACGGCATGGCGGTTGAATGCCGGATCCTGAGGGGAAAAGGCATTCCATAAGAGGTCATACCTACCCTGGTCAAAGCCAGGAAGGAGGTGACCGCACAACGTCATCACCACATGTGGTGAAAATATGTTGCGTGGGTGAGGCCAGGAAGGCTCCACGACGGAAATTCAACTAGGTCGATTTCTACACTTCCTGAAAACAGGAGTGTTTTGGACCTCAAATTGGGGTTCATTAACATTTAAATTTCGGCCCTGTAGATTTTCTTCCAGAAAGAATTGACTTCAGTTCCTGAAGTCCAGATTGTAAAGGATGTATTGCATATACAGTTTTTTTGTGCCCCTAGGGGCACCGTGAGATCTCAACATAGTGTTGGGATTTCTTAAAATCATATTGGTTTGAACCGCTCAAATCTGTGGATTTGAAATATCTCACATGGAAAGTGACCATGCTGTTGACAAATATCTCACATGGGAAGTGACCATGTTGTTAGCCCTGGCCTCGGCCAGGCGATTGTCAGAATGGGCGGCTTTGTCTTACAAAAGCCCATATTAAAATTTTCCATTTGAACAGGACAGAACTGGGACTCGTCTCCAGTTTCTTCATAAAGGGGTGTCAGCGTTTTCACCTGAAACAACCTCTTGTGGTGCCTGCGGCTACTAGGGACTTGGAGGACTCCAAGTTACTAGACGTGGTCAGGGCCCTTAAAATATATATATATATATAGTTAGGACGGCTGGAGTCAGAAAGTCTGACTTGCTGTTTATACTGTATACACCCAACAAGCTGGGTGCTCATGCTTCTAAGCAGTCTATTGCACGCTGGATTTGTAGTACAATTCAGCTTGCACATTCTGTGGCAGGCCTGCCACAGACGAAATATGTGGATGCCCATTCCACAAGGAAGGTGGGCTCATCCTGGGCGGCTGCCCGAGGAGTCTCGGCATTACAACTTTGCCGAGCAGCTACGTGGTCAGGGGAGAACACGTTTGTAAAATTTTACAAATTTTGATACTCTGGCTAAGGAGGACCTGGAGTTCTCTCATTCGGTGCTGCAGAGTCATCCGCACTCTCCCGCCCGTTTGGGAGCTTTGGTATAATCCCCATGGTCCTGACGGAGTCCCCAGCATCCACTAGGACGTTAGAGAAAATAAGAATTTACTTACCGATAATTCTATTTCTCGTAGTCCGTAGTGGATGCTGGGCGCCCATCCCAAGTGCGGATTGTCTGCAATGCTTGTACATAGTTATTGTTACAAAAATCGGGTTATTACTATTGTTGTGAGCCATCTTTTCGGAGGCTACTTCGTTTTGTTATCATACTGTTAACTGGGTTCAGATCACAAGTTGTACGGTGTGATTGGTGTGGCTGGTATGAGTCTTACCCGGGATTCAAGATCCTTCCTTATTGTGTACGCTCGTCCGGGCACAGTACCTAACTGAGGCTTGGAGGAGGGTCATAGGGGGAGGAGCCAGTACACACCATGTGACCTAAAAAGCTTTTTAGATGTGCCCTGTCTCCTGCGGAGCCCGCTATTCCCCATGGTCCTGACGGAGTCCCCAGCATCCACTACGGACTACGAGAAATAGAATTATCGGTAAGTAAATTCTTATTTTTGCTGCTCCTCCATCCTCTGAAGCATATAGAGTACTGAATTCCACCTCTTGCTTCAGGTGATGGCAGGGCAGGTTCAGGAGTGTTTGATGGTGCTCCAGTCTTCGGCACGCGGTGGCTGAATACCGAAAATGGCATGCAATTTTTCGGGCCACCGACAGCATCTCCTGCACGCACCTGTCATTTTAAAAAAAATTCTGCACCACCAAATGAATTGTATGTGCAAAACATGGGACGTGCTGGAATTTGCCCAGATGTAATGCACGCACAATATTGGTGGCGTTGTCCAATATCACAAATCTCCAGGAGAGTCTAATTGGGGTAAGCCATTGTGCAATGATGTCCCTCAGTTTCCCTAAGAGGTTGTCAGCGGTGTGCCTCTTACGGAAAGCAGTGATACATAGCGTAGCCTGCCTAGGAACAATTTGGCGTTTGCGAGATGCTGCTACTGGTGCCGCTGCTGTTGTTGCTTCGGGAGGCCATACATCTACCCAGTGGGTTGTTACAGTCGTATAGTCCTTAGTCTGCCCTGTTCCACTTGTCCACATGTCCCTGGTTAAGTGTATACTGGGTACAACTGCATTTTTTAGGACACTGAGGACACTTTTCTGTACATTCTCGGTATCGCCTGCCCAGATGGGATTTGATATCGGGGACACAGTACCTCAAACAATTCTCTAAGTCCCACTCAACTAATGGCGGATACCGGACGCATGTCTAACACCAACATAGCTGTCAAGGCCTTAGTTATCCGCTGCTGTCATATTTCATCTTCCTCACAAAGGACTGTTGGACAGTCAATTGCTTACTGGAAGTAGTACAAGTGGTCTTCCGACTTCCCCTCTGGGATGACGATCGACTCCCAGCAGCAACAACAGCAGCGGCAGCAACAGCAGGTGTACCTCTCAAGGATCCTCCGGAGGAATCCCGGTTAGGAGAGGACTCCTCAGTCTTGCCAGTGACATGGCCTGCAGGACTACTGATGTTCCTGACTGAGGAGGAAGTTGACGTTGAGGGAGTTTGTGGTGTGGCTTGCAGGAGCTTGGGTACAAGAGTAAGAAGGGATTTAGACTTTAGTGGACTGCTTACGCTATTACCCAAAGTTTCACAACTTGACACTGACTTCTGATGAATGCGCAGCAGGTGACATATAAGGGAGGATGTTCCTAGGTGGTTAACATCCTTACCCCTACTTATTACAGCTTGTCAGAGGCAACACACGGCTTGACACCTGTTGTCCGGATTTGTGGAGAAATAATTCCACACCGAAGAGGTGGCTTTTTTGGTATTTTGCCCAGGCATCACAATGGGCTTCTTCATCCCACGGACAACAGGTGTCTACCCCGGTGCCTGATTTAAACACACCACATCACCATGAGAATCCTCATCGTCAACTTCCTCCTCAGCGCCAGCAACACCCATATCCTCATCCTGGTGTACTTCTACAGTGACATCTTCAATTTGAATATCAGAAACTGAACTGTGGGTGCTCCTTCCAGCACTTGCAGGGGGCGTGCAAATAGAGGAAGGAGCCACCTCTTCCCATCCAGTGTTGGGAAGGTCAGGCATCACAACTGCCGACACACTTGGACTCTCCTTGGGGATTTGTGATACCATCTTAGAATGCATAGATCTTTTCTGTGCTTTTTCCAGCTTAACTCGAATAATTTTTCTAGCGGTAGGATGAGGGCTTCCATCGTCATGTGAAGCTGAACCACTAGTCATGAACATAGGCCAGGGCCTCAGCCGTTCCTTGCCACTCTGTGTTGTAAATGGTATATTGTCAAGTTTACGTTTCTCTTCAGACCATTTAAATTTATTTTTTGGGGTCTTTTTACTGAACTTTGGCTTTTTGGATTTTACATGCCCTCTACTATCACATTAGGCATCGGCCTTGGCAGACGACATTGATGGGATTTCACCATCTATGTCATGACTAGTGGCAGCAGCTTCAGCACTAGGAGGAAGTGGTTCTTGATCTTTCCCTATTTTAGCCTCCAAATTTTTGTTCTCCATTATTTTTCTGGAGTTATATAACAATGGTGGTCATTCCAAGTTGTTCGCTCGTTGCCGATTTTCGCTATACTGCGATTTGTTGCTAATTGCGCATGCGCATGGTACGCAGCGCGCATGCGCTTAGTTATTTATCACAAAACTTAGTAGATTTACACAAGCTCGAGCGACGTTTTTTCATTGCTCGAGTGATCGTAGTGTGATTGACAGGAAGTGGGTGTTTCTGGGCGGAAACTGGCCGTTTTCAGGGAGTGTGCCGAAAAACGCAGGAGTGACTGGAGAAACGGGGGAGTGGCCGGCCGAACGCAGGGCGTGTTTGTGACGTCAAAGCAGGAACTAAACGGACTGAGGTGATCGCAATCTAGGAGTAGGTCTGGAGCTACTCAGAAACTGCAAAGAATTATTTAGTAGCAGATTTGCTAATCTTTCGTTCGCTATTCTGCTAAGCTAAGATACACTCCCAGAAGGCAGCGGCCTAGCGTGTGCAATGCTGCTAAAAGCAGCTAGCGAGCGAACAACTCGGAATGAGGGCCAATATACGGTACAGGAGAGCGTACCTCTACACCACACAGGGCAAACCCTGTGAAAATTATTTGGATTAAATATTAACCCCTTTATTTGGAGTAAATAATATACAGCACAGGACAGCACCACTGAACTTATATGGCAGCACCACTGGACTGGATTTATACGGAATTATATTGATTTATATGGAATTATACGGCAGGATCACTGGATTTATACGCCAGTATCACTGGACATATACGCCAGTACCACTGGAATTATACTGCAGGATCACTGGAATTATACTGCAGGATCACTGGAATTATACGACAGGATCACTGGATTTATACGGCAATACTGCTGGACATATACTGCAGTATCAATGGACATATATGCCAGTATCACTGGACATATATGGCAGTACCACTGGACTGGATTTAAACGCCAGTACCACTTGAATTATACGGCAGGATCACTGGAATTATACGGCAGTACCGCTGGACATATACGGCAGTATCAATGGACATATGGCAGTATCACTGGACATATACGGCAGTATCACTTGACTGGACTTATACGCCAGTACCACTGGAATTATACGGCAGGATCACTGGACTTATACGCCAGTACCAGTGGAATTATATGGCAGTATCACTGGAATTATATGGCAGGACCACTGGATTTATATGGAAGTACCGCTGGACATATACGGCAGTATCACTGGACATATACGGCAGTATCACTGGACTGGATTTATACGCCAGTTCGACTGGAATTATATGGCAGGATCACTGGATTTATACGCCAGTACCACTGGAATTATACGGCAGGATCACTGGAATTATACGGCAGGATCACTGGAATTATACGGCAGTACCGCTGGACATATATGGCAGTATCAATGGACATATACAGCAGTATCACTGGACATATACGACAGTATCACTGGACTGGATTTATACGCCAGTACCACTGGAATTATACAGCCGTATTACTGGATTTATACGCCAGTACCACTGGAATTATACGGCAGGATCACTGGAATTATGCGGCAGGATCACTGGATTTTATACTGCAGTTCCCGCTGGACATATACTGCAGTATCAATGGACATATACGCCAGTATCACTGGACATATATGGCAGTATCACTGGACTGGATTTAAACGCCAGTACCACTGGAATTATATGGCAGAATCACTGGAATTATACTGCAGGATCACTGGATTTATATGGCAGTACCGCTGGACATATACGGCAGTATCAATGGACATATGACAGTATCACTGGACATATACGGCAGTATCACTTGACTGGACTTATACGCCAGTACTACTGGAATTATACGTCAGGTTTACTGGACTTATACGCCAGTACCAGTGGAATTATACGACAGGATCACTGGAATTATACGACAGGATCACTGGATTTATACGGCAGTACCGCTGGACATATACGGCAGTATCAATGGACATATACGGCAGTATCACTGGACATATCCGGCAGTATCACTGGACATATACGGCAGTATCAATGGACATATACGGCAGTATCACTGGACATATACGGCAGTACCACTGGACATATACAGCAGCACAGGGACACCACCACTGGACTGATGCACTACTGCAATGGACTGGACTTATACAGCAGCACTGGACATATGGCAGCAGAGGACACAACCACTGTGACTGGACTGATGCAGCACAAGACACTACCATTGAGGACAATGAGGACGGAGACACGTCCTCTCTCTACACTCTCCAATGCCGGAGTGAAAATGGCAGCGACGCGCAGCTCCTTATACGGAATATCCAAACCCAGCGAGAATCCGACAGCGGGATGATTACTTTTTGCCTCGTTCTGGTTTCCGAGTCAGGCGGGAAAACCCGAGCCTGACTCGGATCCGGGCTCGTGACGTGAAGTCCGGAAGGGTTCGGTTCTCTGAGGATCTGTTTTTGTTCTTACAGAATTATTAACATTACTAACATCTATTACCAGTCATTCCAGTGTGAAATGGCACCTGCAATCACAAGGGAGGAACTTACACACACTCCAAAATACGCAAGATTCGGCTTTTAGATCTGAGCTCTGAACTTGGCGAGACAACACGAGCTGAGACTCGGTTCGATGCAGAACCCCAAAGTGATCCAAGCCGGGACTCTCTTTGACACGGAACCCCAAAGTGATCCAAGCCGGGACTCTCTTTGACACGGAACCCCAAAGTGATCCAAGCCGGGACTCTCTTTGACACGGAACCCCAAAGTGATCCAAGCCGTGACTCTCTTTGACTCATAACGCCGAAGTGACACAAGCCAGGACTCTCTTTGACACAGAACCCCAAAGTGATCCAAGCCAGGACTTTCTTTGAATCGGAACCCCAAAGTGACACAAGCCGCGACTCTCTTTGACTCATAACGCCGAAGTGACACAAGCCAGGACTCTCTTTGACTCATAACGCCGAAGTGACACAAGCCGGGACTCTGTTTGACTCGGAACAGCAAAGTTTGTGTGTGTTCTGTTTCCAGCAAAACTGAAACTTTCATAATACTGCACAGCGAAATGATAAATGATACTGGGGCTGAAACACCGACCCCTTACCTTGCACATATAATCCTCATTTGTAGTTCTTCTCCTCATCCTAGCCCACGCTGCTGTGTGCTAGGCCACAGTGGGGCCAGGGATGCACTTATAGTACTATTTATTCTGTCATTTTTTCTAAGTGTGCAGGGCCACGCCTCCTGCGATTAGGCCACACCCCTGAAAGTACCTGGGCCCCGCCAGGCTCTATACTGCCCTGAATAAAATTGTTGGTTTGTAAAAAAGACTGCTGAGTACCTTCTGCATTTGGATTGGAAACTTCTGTTCCTGTTCTGAGGACTTTTTGCACCCTAGCAGGAGGGTGACATGTAAATGTGAGCAGTGTCGGACTGGGATATGAAGGACCCACTGGGGGAATGCAGAGACAGGGGCCCATACTTAGGGGTGTGGCCATCCTCCACAGAGGCTTAAAATGCACAATAGTCTTGTGCAGTGTAATGCAACATATCTACCATGTATAGTACAAGTGCACAGTCTGGAACCTGATCCCTAGAGGAAGGAGTGGGCCCTCATCAGTGGGGCCCACCGGTCATTTCCCCTGTACCCCTGTGGGCCAGTCCGACCCTGAATGTGAGTGCCAGCCATGCGATTGGATTATATATGTATTGGATGAGACACCAGCAAACCATTATAATGTTGGTGTCGCACATACAGTAAATTAGCACAGAATAAAGGGATACATATGCGCTATTAAATAGTGCTAGAATAAGGATAAGTTATTTTCTTTGGAGAGACGTACGTCATAAGTTAGCTAATACATAGGAGGAAAGGAAATGTGGGCTGTTGGTATGTATTGATCCCTCATCCCGGGAAACAGCTGGAATGTGCGTCCTTGTTCACAGGTGTCCTTGCCCACATGCGTAGTTCGCCTTCCCTGGTACATCATGTTCCAAATAAAATCCTGGAAAGGACGTGACTTGTCAGCTCTTATCTATCCCTTACACTGATACGATCTTCTGCAAACACGCACCTATCCTACTGTAGTTCCTTTCTACTATATGCATGATGCAATTGTAATAACAGCACAAGGAAGCTGAGAATAGTGGCATCTCTAGTGGAATAAATGCCCATTTGGCCCCTATTTGTGAAAAAAATGGAGATCGCGGCCAAAAGGATTGTTGTTTTTTTCCGGGATATTTATCAAAGATCTTTTGTTGGGACAGCAGCCCATTAAGGGCTGTCCCCGCAAAGATCATTGAAGTGAAATGAGGCTGTGTGGCCAGTGAGGGATGCCCAGGGGGTGGTACCAGCCGTTCTTACCCTCCGCTGCAGTGCGCGTCCTGCTCCCGTACTGTGTGGGGAGAGACATTGGGGTATATCAACTAAAGTGCGGGTTTTCAGAAGTGGAGATGTTGCCCTTGGCAACCAATCAGATTCTATCTTCTAGAAGGTGTTAGATAAATATTAAGTAGAATCTGATTGGTTTATATTCCCCTGGCCGACACTGCAGGGGCACAGCCTGGGACTAACGGAGGAGACCCGGACTGGCGTGCCTCACTGTAGTGTGATCATCTAGAAAGGCAGGCCAGGCTCTTCTCTGATTTTTGCACTAGGGCCGGCCACTGGATTGTGACGTCGGACCCCGGCAATAGCAGTATCAGAGAGGAGGAGGTAAGAGGAGGAGCGGAGATGGGAGGAGATAAGGATGGAGAGGGGAGGGGCCAAATGGACCACTTCCTTCTTTCTTACGGCCCAGTGCCCCCGATGGGTGCCGCGAGCCCCAGTGCAATGCATCGGCAGTAGTTCCGCCACTGGTTGAGTCCATTGGAGTTCACTGAGCTCATTGTCATGTTTGTTCAACTAGAAACCACCCCCGAGGGACAAGATTTATTTAAATTGTTAGAATGGTCTACATCTGTACACTTCAAATGTAGAGATGCAGATATATTTACCACTTATAAGGAAACCTTCCATACAAATCCTGCATTCGCCCCCGGCCTCCCTCCCCAGCCCAGCACACGCAGGTATCAATAATAGGCATAGAGGAAGTGCTGGGGGGAGGGGGGCTGCGTCCACCATGGGTCATAATCAACATGAATCCATGCACCCCCCCCCCCCCTGCTGGGGCAATTCCCCTCTGACCCCCCCCCCCCCCCCCCCCCCATCCGGCTCCTCCCGGATCCGGCACTGATTGTGACATATTCTGACCCTACCATCTATCAAGATTCATCAGACCATTATTTCAATCTTCAGCTGCCCAGTATTGGTGACTCTGTGCACCCTGCAGCCTCCGTTCTTAGCTGACGGTGGAACCCGGTGTGGTCTTCCGCTGCTGTAGCCCATCCACTTCATTTCTTGAGCTGCTTTGCATTCAGAGATGCCCCTCTGCATAGCATTACTGTAACGTGCGGATATTTGAGTCGCAGTTACCTTCCTGTCAGTCTGCCCGTTCTCCGCTGACTTCTCTCATTGACAAGGCGTTTTTTTGCCACAGGGCTGCCGCTGACCGGATGCTTTCTGTTTTGTGCACCACTCTCTGTAAGCTCTAGAGCACAGGTTCTCAAACTCGGTCCTCAGGACCCCACACAGTGCATGTTTTGCAGGTCTCTTCACAGAATCGCAAGTGAAATAATTAGCTCCACCTGTGGCCCTCCACTGGCTTCCCTTCCCTTTCAGAATCCAATTCAAACTTCTCACACTCACTTACAAAGCACTCACCCACTCCTCTCCCATCTACATCTCTGACCTTATCTCCCTTTACTCTCCCACCCGTCCTCTTCGCTCTGCTAATGCACGCCGTCTCTCCTGTCTTCTGATTACTTCCTCCCACTCCTATCTCCAAGATTTTTCACGTGCTGCTCCATTTCTCTGGAATTCTTTACCTCTCCCCCTCAGACTCTCCACCTCTCTACAAAACTTCAAACGGGCTCTTAAGACCCATTTCTTTACCAAACGTAGCCAAATCTCAACATAACCCTCTGTTCCACGCTCTCTATGTACCCCATCTGTGTCATCCCTGTCTGTCTACCCCTCCCCTTAGAATGTAAGCTCTCACGAGTAGGGCCCTCTTCCCTCATGTGCTTATACTTTTCTTACTTTAATAATCCTCAACCGCCCAGATCCCACAGTTTTTTGACCACCTGGAACTTATCTCTATGTTTACTGGTGTAGTTATGCTTAGCTGCCCTGTACTTGTCCTATATTGTATTCAACTGTAAGTCACTGTTTTCCTATTTTTTATGTGCATTTGTACTCTGTAATCGGGCGCTGCGGAACCCTTGTGGCGCCATATAAATAAAGGATAATAATAATAATAATAAAATGTGTCAGTGAGTAATTAATACACCTGTGCACCTGCTGGGTTACCAGCAAAACATGCACTGTGTGAGGTCCTGAGGACCGAGTTTGAGAACCTGTGCTCTAGAGAATTGTGCGTGTGAAAATCCCAGGTGATCAGCAGTTTCTGAGCTACGCCAAGCAATTATTTCATGGTCAAAGTCACTTATACCCCTTTCACACCGCACAAATAACACGGTATATTGCCGTGTCGGCACGGGTTGGTGTGCGGTGTGAAAGGGGTAAATCCTGAATTCCCGGCTTGCCTGACCCGGTATTTGAATAAAGAATAAAGCAGGGTTAAACCTGGTCAGGTGTGAACGGGTAACCCGGGTCGATTTCACGGTATGGAGGAGGCGAGGTGGAGATGATCTTATCTCCAAGCACACCCTCGGCACCTGCCCTTAATGATGCCGGCTCAGCCTCTGCTCCCGCCCCCCCCAATGGCAACCCAACTTGGCGTGTTGGTGGGTCGCGTTGCCAGTCTGAAAGGGGTCTCATGCGGGTGGCACCTAGGAAGGACTCGCGCTTCTGAAAGCGGTATTAGAAAACATTACTTCCCCTTTCTGGCGTTTGGTCTGAACAACAACTGGACCTCTTGACCACGTCTGTGTGCTTTTATGAAATGAATTGCTGCCCCAGGATTGGCTGATTATAGGTTTCCAATAAAGAGCAGGTGCACAGGTGTGCCTAATAAAGAAGTCACTGAGTGTACAGTGGGCTGTTGTTAATTCTGCATTACAATATATACTGTAGATCAGGGCTGGCCAAACCGGTCCTCGAGATCTACCAACAGTTCATGTTTTCCAGTCCTCCTGGAGATCTGTAGAATTGTCAGTTGGGAATGAATGCAGCACATCTTAATTAGTAATGAGTCTAATGACTACACCTGAGCACCAGCTAGGTGGTCTGGAAAATATGAACTGTTAGTAGATCTTGAGGACTGGTTTGGCCAGCCCTGCTGTAGATCCTAATGTTTGCTTTCAGATTAGTGATTCATTTTTTACTTAGTTTTATATTTACCCCTTTAAAATGTTGTGAGTACTTGGTTCTTATTTAGGGTTGCTATAATATCACTTTAATCAAGGACACACATGAATTGCATAATACCAGGTGAAATACAGACTGGAAGTCAGCCAGCCACAGAACCTGTATACTTCATATGTGTCCCTGATTAAAGGTATATTCTCGCTCCCCTATTCAGATAGAGGCCTGCGCCTGTAGGTGTGCCTTTATTACAGGTATTAGAGTACTGCGGACAGATGAAGACCTGTTTATATTGTGACTAGCGCCCAGGGTTCACCAGGCCTCTCTGGGGGCAATGACCGTGAAGGCATCAGTGGATCTCGCACTAGCTGAGACGCAGCCCAAATCACAAATCGATCAAATGCCCTTTGGACGATTGAAAACTGCACCAAGTTCATTTAGTGGGTAATAGTATAATAGGAGAGTTCTATCATGCAGAACACGGCAAATATACCATGGAATTTACATCTCACTAATTAATAATCAGTAAAACATGAACATCTCTCTCTGTACATATATATTGGCCAATATGTTTAACCATATTAAGCCGTCAGTTTAAGGTTATCATCAGGGCGGTTCTAGACCTTGTGGCGCCCATGGCAAAATTTTCCTGTGTCGCCTCCCCCCAGGCAAAATAGAGTTGGTGCGCGCCAAAGGGGTGCGGTCAAAAGTGGGGGCGTGGCCACAGTTATCCCCTGTAGCTGTGCCCCCAGTTGATTTGCCCCCAGTAGCTGTTCCCCCTGTAGCAGTGCCCTCTGTAGCAGTGCCCCCTGTAGTTGTGCCCCCAGTAGATTTGCCCCAGTAGCAGTGCCCCCAGTTGATTTGCCCCCATTGGCTTGTAGTATCTATGAAGATAGTTTATGTGCATTAGCTAGATGAGGTAGTGTACCTTTAAGAATCTGGCTGCACAGGTGAACATGTGATCAGGAAGTAGAAGGAAGGAGAAGGAGAGCAGCATGTGCAGTTGATGTCTATCTGTAACCATGCAAGTATTACTTACCAATAAGAAATAAAAGACATAATCTTCATACTGCATGATTCATTGAAGTAAAGAGATGTACATCAGGACATAACATAGCTGTTCCCCTTGTAGCAGTGCCCCCTGTAGTTGTAGTTGTGCCCCCTGTAGTAGCGTCGCTTGCAAACAAGAAAAACAAATAAACAATACTTACCACCTCCGCTCCTGCTTCCGGACCGCTGCTGCTGTCTCTGGCCGCTGCCGGCTCCTCTCTATGGGAGAGATGCAGAGGCGGATTGGCCATAGGGTTCACAGGGAAGATTCCCGGTGGGCCGGCACACCCGTGGGGCCTGTTTCGTTTGAGGACATGTGGTCCTTTTTATAGACATAATGAATAAGATGCAAAATAATTTGCATATATGAAAATGACTTTGCCACTTAGCCTGTGATTGCAGATGATCTAGTGTGTGCTCTGTCTGCCTGCTTGGCTGACATATAAGATTGAGTGAATAGTCATTGGGATACAGTTGGTGTAATAAGCAAGAAAATATATCTTTCTAAAGAATTATATAGTTTCCTAAATTCTGAAGGTGTATCATATAATGTGCTCATAATATTTAATTGTATTTCCTTTTAACTTCCCCGTTGATGCTGGACATGCCTACAATCTGGAAAGTCTTGGGGTGAGGGTGCTGCTGCCATGGCCCATGGCTAGACCTTACACCTCTGGTGCTGCCCATGTGGGGCCACTAGTACAAACTTTCCAGGGCCGCTTTTTGTTCCCAATCCGCCCCTGCAGAGATGTCATGACATCTCTCCCATAGCAACGCAGCACTGACACTAGGGAGCAATTATGACCTCTAGCGTCAGTCAGCGACGCCGGCTGCAGCGGGCGCCCACACAGCCCACGGCGCCTGCTACAGCCGGGGAGAGGGGGTCAGGAGTAGCGGCTCTTGCCACGGCGGCAGCGTCCTCGGGGTAGCGGCGCCCCAGGCAAAAATCCTGCAAGAGCTGCTACTGGTTATCATATCGGATGGTTGAGTAACTAGATCCCATATGTTGGGAAGTATGCGACTGATGGGTCAGTAAACGGTGCCACTTACTTAGTATTCTCCTTCCTGTAATATGAAGTAAATGATAATAAATGATAGTGATGAGCGGGTTCGGTTTCTCGGAAACCGAACCCCCCCGAACTTCACCCTTTTTACACGGGTCCGAGGCATACTCGGATTCTCCCGTATGGCTCGGTTAACCCAAGCGCGCCCGCACGTCATCATCCCGCTGTCGGATTCTCGCGAGATTCGGATTCTATATAAGCAGCCGCGCGTCGCCGCCATTTTCACACGTGCATTGAGATTGATAGGGAGAGGACGTGGCTGGCGTCCTCTCTGTTTATAATTGTAGAAGAGACAGTTGATTGCTTGTTTTATTACTAATTGTGGGGAGGATTGGGGAGCAGCTGTTAGGACTCGGAGTAGAGTGCAGAGTTTTGCTGATAGTGACCACCAGTTTTTTTTTATCCGTTCTCTGCCTGAAAAAAATGCTCCATACCATATCTGTGCTCAGTGTGCTGCATGATATATCTGTGCTGAGTGCTCACACTGCTTAATTGTGGGGACTGGGGAGCAGTTATATCAGGAGTACAGTGCACAGTTTTGCTGACAGTGACCACCAGTATACGTTTGTCTGCCTGAAAAACACTCCTGTGGTGGCTTTTTTTTATACTAGTTTAGCAGTCTGCTGACAGTGTCCACCAGGTCCATTATACTGTATATAGCAGTACGGAAGGCCACTGCTGTACCTACCTCTGTGTCGTCAGTCACTCGTCATCCATTAATAATAATAAGTATACTATCCATCCATCTACATTGTATACCTGTGGTGGCTTTTTTTCTTTATACTAGTTTAGCAGTTTGCTGACAGTGTCCACCAGGTCCATTTATTATACTGTATATAGCAGTACGGTAGGCGACTGCTGTACCTACCTCTGTGTCGTCACTCGTCGTCCATAAGTATACTATCCATCCATCTACATTGTATACCTGTGGTGGCTTTTTTTCTTTATACTAGTAGTACTAGTTTAGCAGTCTGCTGACAGTGTCCACCAGGTCCATTATACTGTATATAGCAGTACGGTAGGCCACTGCTGTACCTACCTCTGTGTCGTCACTCGTCGTCCATAAGTATACTACCATCCATCTACATTGTATACCTGTGGTGGCTTTTTTTTTTATACTAGTAGTACTAGTTTAGCAGTCTGCTGACAGTGTCCACCAGGTCCATTATACTGTATATAGCAGTACGGTAGGCCACTGCTGTACCTACCTCTGTGTCGTCAGTCACTCGTCATCCATTAATAATAATAAGTATACTATCCATCCATCTACATTGTATACCTGTGGTGGTTTTTTTTTTTATACTAGTAGTACTAGTTTAGCAGTCTGCTGACAGTGTCCACCAGGTCCATTATACTGTATATAGCAGTACGGTAGGCCACTGCTGTACCTACCTCTGTGTCGTCACTCGTCGTCCATAAGTATACTATCCATCCATCTACATTGTATACCTGTGGTGGCTTTTTTTTTTATACTAGTAGTACTAGTTTAGCAGTCTGCTGACAGTGTCCACCAGGTCCATTATACTGTATATAGCAGTACGGTAGGCCACTGCTGTACCTACCTCTGTGTCGTCACTCGTCGTCCATAAGTATACTACCATCCATCTACATTGTATACCTGTGGTGGCTTTTTTTTTTATACTAGTAGTACTAGTTTAGCAGTCTGCTGACAGTGTCCACCAGGTCCATTATACTGTATATAGCAGTACGGTAGGCCACTGCTGTACCTACCTCTGTGTCGTCAGTCACTCGTCATCCATTAATAATAATAAGTATACTATCCATCCATCTACATTGTATACCTGTGGTGGTTTTTTTTTTTATACTAGTAGTACTAGTTTAGCAGTCTGCTGACAGTGTCCACCAGGTCCATTATACTGTATATAGCAGTACGGTAGGCCACTGCTGTACCTACCTCTGTGTCGTCAGTCACTCGTCATCCATTAATAATAATAAGTATACTATCCATCCATCTACATTGTATACCTGTGGTGGCTTTTTTTCTTTATACTAGTAGTACTAGTTTAGCAGTCTGCTGACAGTGTCCACCAGGTCCATTATACTGTATATAGCAGTACGGTAGGCCACTGCTGTACCTACCTCTGTGTCGTCACTCGTCGTCCATAAGTATACTATCCATCCATCTACATTGTATACCTGTGGTGGCTTTTTTTTTTTATACTAGTAGTACTAGTTTAGCAGTCTGCTGACAGTGTCCACCAGGTCCATTATACTGTATATAGCAGTACGGTAGGCCACTGCTGTACCTACCTCTGTGTCGTCACTCGTCGTCCATAAGTATACTACCATCCATCTACATTGTATACCTGTGGTGGCTTTTTTTTTTATATTAGTAGTACTAGAGTAGTTTAGCAGTCTGCTGACAGTGTCCACCAGGTCCATTATACTGTATATAGCAGTACGGTAGGCCACTGCTGTACCTACCTCTGTGTCGTCAGTCACTCGTCATCCATTAATAATAATAAGTATGCTATCCATCCATCTACATTGTATACCTGTGGTGGCTTTTTTTTATACTAGTAATACTAGTTTAGCAGTCTGCTGACAGTGTCCACCAGGTCCATTATACTGTATATAGCAGTACGGTAGGCCACTGCTGTACCTACCTCTGTGTCGTCAGTCACTCGTCATCCATTAATAATAGTAAGTATACTATCCATCCATCTACATTGTATACCTGTGGTGGCTTTTTTTCTTTATACTAGTAGTACTAGTTTAGCAGTCTGCTGACAGTGTCCACCAGGTCCATTATACTGTATATAGCAGTACGGTAGGCCACTGCTGTACCTACCTCTGTGTCGTCACTCGTCGTCCATAAGTATACTACCATCCATCTACATTGTATACCTGTGGTGGCTTTTTTTTTTATACTAGTAGTACTAGTTTAGCAGTCTGCTGACAGTGTCCACCAGGTCCATTATACTGTATATAGCAGTACGGTAGGCCACTGCTGTACCTACCTCTGTGTCGTCAGTCACTCGTCATCCATTAATAATAATAAGTATACTATCCATCCATCTACATTGTATACCTGTGGTGGCTTTTTTTCTGTATACTAGTTTAGCAGTTTGCTGACAGTGTCCACCAGGTCCATTTATTATACTGTATATAGCAGTACGGTAGGCCACTGCTGTACCTACCTCTGTGTCGTCACTCGTCGTCCATAAGTATACTATCCATCCATCTACATTGTATACCTGTGGTGGCTTTTTTTCTTTATACTAGTTTAGCAGTTTGCTGACAGTGTCCACCAGGTCCATTTATTATACTGTATATAGCAGTACGGTAGGCCACTGCTGTACCTACCTCTGTGTCGTCACTCGTCGTCCATAAGTATACTATCCATCCATCTACATTGTATACCTGTGGTGCCTTTTAGTTGTGCGCATTAAAATATGGAGAACAAAAATGTGGAGGTTAAAAAAATAGGGAAAGATCAAGATCCACTTCCACCTCGTGCTGAAGCTGCTGCCACTAGTCATGGCCGAGACGATGAAATGCCATCAACGTCATCTGCCAAGGCCGATGCCCAATGTCATAGTACAGAGCATGTAAAATCCAAAACACAAAAGATCAGTAAAATGACCCAAAAATCAAAATTAAAAGCGTCTGAGGAGAAGCGTAAACTTGCCAATATGCCATTTACGACACGGAGTGGCAAGGAACGGCTGAGGCCCTGGCCTATGTTCATGGCTAGTGGTTCAGCTTCACATGAGGATGGAAGCACTCATCCTCTCGCTAGAAAAAAGAAAAGACTTAAGCTGGCAAAAGTAGAGATGAGCGGGTTCGGTTTCTCTGAATCCGAACCCGCCAGAACTTCATGTTTTTTTTCACGGGTCCGAGCGACTCGGATCTTCCCGCCTTGCTCGGTTAACCCGAGCGCGCCCGAACGTCATCATGACGCTGTCGGATTCTCGCGAGGCTCGGATTCTATCGCGAGACTCGGATTCTATATAAGGAGCCGCGCGTCGCCGCCATTTTCACACGTGCATTGAGATTGATAGGGAGAGGACGTGGCTGGCGTCCTCTCCATTTAGATTATAAGAGACTGAGAGAGATTTACTGGAGCTGACTAGGAGGAGTACTGTTACTGTAGAAGTGTAGAGACTGAGTGGAGAGAGTTTACTAGTGAGGACAGTGCAGTTTACTTTATAATCCGTTCTCTGCCTGAAAAAAGCGATACACAGCACACAGTGACTCAGTCACATACCATATCTGTGTGCACTGCTCAGGCTCAGGCCAGTGTGCTGCATCATCTATTATCTATATATAATATTATATATATCTGTCTGACTGCTCAGCTCACACAGCTTATAATTGTGGGGGAAACTGGGGAGCACTACTGCAGTGCCAGTTATAGGTTATAGCAGGAGCCAGGAGTACATAATATATTATATAGTGAGTGACCACCAGACACACAGTGCAGTTTATTTAATATATCCGTTCTCTGCCTGAAAAAAGCGATACACACAGTGACTCAGTCAGTCACATACCATATCTGTGTGCACTGCTCAGGCTCAGGCCAGTGTGCTGCATCATCTATTATCTATATATAATATTATATATATCTGTCTGACTGCTCAGCTCACACAGCTTATAATTGTGGGGGATACTGGGGAGCACTACTGCAGTGCCAGTTATAGGTTATCGCAGGAGCCAGGAGTACATAATATATTATATAGTGAGTGACCACCAGACACACAGTGCAGTTTATTTAATATATCCGTTCTCTGCCTGAAAAAAGCGATACACACAGTGACTCAGTCAGTCACATACCATATCTGTGTGCACTGCTCAGGCTCAGGCCAGTGTGCTGCCTCATCTATATATATTATATATCTGTCTGACTGCTCAGCTCACACAGCTTATAATTGTGGGGGAGACTGGGGAGCACTACTGCAGTGCCAGTTATAGGTTATAGCAGGAGCCAGGAGTACATAATATTATATTAAAATTAAACAGTGCACACTTTTGCTGCAGGAGTGCCACTGCCAGTGTGACTAGTGAACAGTGACCTGACCACCAGTATATATAATATTAGTAGTATACTATCTCTTTATCAACCAGTCTATATTAGCAGCAGACACAGTACAGTGCGGTAGTTCACGGCTGTGGCTACCTCTGTGTCGGCACTCGGCAGCCCGTCCATAATTGTATATACCACCTAACCGTGGTTTTTTTTTTCTTTCTTTATACATACATACTAGTTACGAGTATACTATCTCTTTATCAACCAGTCTATATATTAGCAGCAGACACAGTACAGTGCGGTAGTTCACGGCTGTGGCTACCTCTGTGTCGGCACTCGGCAGCCCGTCCATAATTGTATATACCACCTAACCGTGGTTTTTTTTTCTTTCTTTATACATACATACTAGTTACGAGTATACTATCTCTTTATCAACCAGTCTATATTAGCAGCAGACACAGTACAGTGCGGTAGTTCACGGCTGTGGCTACCTCTGTGTCGGCACTCGGCAGCCCGTCCATAATTGTATATACCACCTAACCGTGTTTTTTTTTTCTTTCTTTATACATACATACTAGTTACGAGTATACTATCTCTTTATCAACCAGTCTATATATTAGCAGCAGACACAGTACAGTGCGGTAGTTCACGGCTGTGGCTACCTCTGTGTCGGCACTCGGCAGCCCGTCCATAATTGTATATACCACCTAACCGTGGTTTTTTTTTCTTTCTTTATACATACATACTAGTTACGAGTATACTATCTCTTTATCAACCAGTCTATATATTAGCAGCAGACACAGTACAGTGCGGTAGTTCACGGCTGTGGCTACCTCTGTGTCGGCACTCGGCAGCCCGTCCATAATTGTATATACCACCTAACCGTGGTTTTTTTTTCTTTCTTTATACATACATACTAGTTACGAGTATACTATCTCTTTATCAACCAGTCTATATATTAGCAGCAGACAGAGTGTTTAGTGCCGCCGCTCACCTTGTCAGCAATCGGCGTACGAGGTTACATCCAGAAAATGTGGAGAAGATGATGTTCATTAAAATGAATTATAATCAATTCCTCCGCGGAGACATTGACCAGCAGCAATTGCCTCCACAAAGTACACAGGGAGCTGAGATGGTGGATTCCAGTGGGGACGAATTGATAATCTGTGAGGAGGGGGATGTACACGGTGATATATCGGAGGGTGAAGATGAGGTGGACATCTTGCCTCTGTAGAGCCAGTTTGTGCAAGGAGAGATTAATTGCTTCTTTTTTGGGGGGGGTCCAAACCAACCCGTCATATCAGTCACAGTCGTGTGGCAGACCCTGTCACTGAAATGATGGGTTGGTTAAAGTGTGCATGTCCTGTTTTGTTTATACAACATAAGGGTGGGTGGGAGGGCCCAAGGACAATTCCATCTTGCACCTCTTTTTTCTTTTCTTTTTCTTTGCATCATGTGCTGATTGGGGAGGGTTTTTTGGAAGGGACATCCTGCGTGACACTGCAGTGCCACTCCTAGATGGGCCCGGTGTTTGTGTCGGCCACTAGGGTCGCTAATCTTACTCACACAGTCAGCTACCTCATTGCGCCTCTTTTTTTCTTTGCGTCATGTGCTGTTTGGGGAGGGTTTTTTGGAAGGGACATCCTGCGTGACACTGCAGTGCCACTCCTAGATGGGCCCGGTGTTTGTGTCGGCCACTAGGGTCGCTAATCTTACTCACACAGCTACCTCATTGCGCCTCTTTTTTTCTTTGCGTCATGTGCTGTTTGGGGAGGATTTTTTGGAAGGGACATCCTGCGTGACACTGCAGTGCCACTCCTAGATGGGCCCGGTGTTTGTGTCGGCCACTAGGGTCGCTAATCTTACTCACACAGCTACCTCATTGCGCCTCTTTTTTTCTTTGCGTCATGTGCTGTTTGGGGAGGGTTTTTTGGAAGGGCCATCCTGCGTGACACTGCAGTGCCACTCCTAGATGGGCCCGGTGTTTGTGTCGGCCACTAGGGTCGCTAATCTTACTCACACAGCTACCTCATTGCGCCTCTTTTTTTCTTTGCGTCATGTGCTGTTTGGGGAGGGTTTTTTGGAAGGGACATCCTGCGTGACACTGCAGTGCCACTCCTAGATGGGCCCGGTGTTTGTGTCGGCCACTAGGGTCGCTTATCTTACTCACACAGCGACCTCGGTGCAAATTTTAGGACTAAAAATAATATTGTGAGGTGTGAGGTATTCAGAATAGACTGAAAATGAGTGTAAATTATGGTTTTTGAGGTTAATAATACTTTGGGATCAAAATGACCCCCAAATTCTATGATTTAAGCTGTTTTTTAGTGTTTTTTGAAAAAAACACCCGAATCCAAAACACACCCGAATCCGACAAAAAAAATTCGGTGAGGTTTTGCCAAAACGCGTTCGAACCCAAAACACGGCCGCGGAACCGAACCCAAAACCAAAACACAAAACCCGAAAAATTTCAGGCGCTCATCTCTAGGCAAAAGCACCGCAAAGAACTGTGCGTTCTTCGAAATCACAAATCCCCAAGGAGAGTCCAATTGTGTCGGTTGCGATGCCTGACCTTCCCAACACTGGACGGGAAGAGCTTGCACCTTCCACCATTTGCACCCCCCCTGCAAGTGCTGGAAGGAGCACCCGCAGTCCAGTTCCTGATAGTCAAATTAAAGATGTCAGTGTTGAAGTACACCAGGATGAGGATATGGGTGTTGCTGGCGCTGGGGAGGAAATTGACAAGGAGGATTCTGATGGTGAGGTGGTTTGTTTAAGTCAGGCACCCGGGGAGACGCCTGTTGTCCGTGAGAGGAATATGGCCATTGACATGCCTGGTCAAAATACAAAAAATATCAGCTCTTCGGTGTGGAATTATTTCAACACAAATGCGGACAACAGGTGTCAAGCCGTGTGTTGCATTTGTCAAGCTGTAATAAGTAGGGGTAAGGACGTTAACCACCTCGGAACATCCTCCCTTATACGTCACCTGCAGCGCATTCATCATAAGTCAGTGACAAGTTCAAAAACTTTGGGCGACAGTGGAAGCAGTCCACTGACCAGTAAATCCCTTCCTCTTGTAACCAAGCTCCTGCAAACCACACCACCAACTCCCTCAGTGTCAATTTCCTCCTTACCCAGGAAAGCCAATAGTCCTGCAGGCCATGTCACTGGCAAGTCTGACGAGTCCTCTCCTGCCTGGGATTCCTCCGATGCATCCTTGAGTGTAACGCCTACTGCTGCTGGCGCTGCTGTTGTTGCTGCTGGGAGTCGATCGTCATCCCAGAGGGGAAGTCGGAAGACCACTTGTACTACTTCCAGTAAGCAATTGACTGTCCAACAGTCCTTTGCGAGGAAGATGAAATATCACAGCAGTCATCCTGCTGCAAAGCGGATAACTGAGGCCTTGGCAGCCTGGGCTGTGAGAAACGTGGTTCCGGTATCCATCGTTAATTCAGTGCCAACTATAGACTTGATTGAGGTACTGTGTCCCCGGTACCAAATACCATCTAGGTTCCATTTCTCTAGGCAGGCGATACCGAAAATGTACACAGACCTCAGAAAAAGACTCACCAGTGTCCTAAAAAATGCAGTTGTACCCAATGTCCACTTAACCACGGACATGTGGACAAGTGGAGCAGGGCAGACTCAGGACTATATGACTGTGACAGCCCACTGGGTAGATGTATTGCCTCCCGCTGCAAAAACAGCAGCGGCGGCACCAGTAGCAGCATCTCGCAAACGCCAAATCGTTCCTAGGCAGGCTACGCTTTGTATCACCGCTTTCCAGAATACGCACATAGCTGAAAACCTCTTACGGCAACTGAGGAAGATCATCGCAGAATGGCTTACCCCAATTGGACTCTCCTGGGGATTTGTGACATCGGACAACGCCAGCAATATTGTGCGTGCATTACATCTGGGCAAATTCCTGCACGTCTCATGTTTTGCACATACCTTGAATTTGGTGGTGCAGAATTATTTAAAAAACGACAGGGGCGTGCAAGAGATGCTGTCGGTGGCCCGAAGAATTGCGGGCCACTTTCGGCGTTCAGGCACCGCGTACAGAAGACTGGAGCACCACCAAAAATACCTGAACCTGCCCTGCCATCATCTGAAGCAGGAGGTGGTAACGAGGTGGAATTCAACTCTCTATATGCTTCAGAGGATGGAGGAGCAGCAAAAGGCCATTCAAGCCTATACATCTGGCCACGATATAGGCAAAGGAGGTGGAATGCACCTGTCTCAAGCGCAGTGGAGAATGATTTCAACGTTGTGCAAGGTTCTGCAACCCTTTGAACTTGCCACACGTGAAGTCAGTTCAGACACTGCCAGCCTGAGTCAGGTCATTCCCCTCATCAGGCTTTTGCAGAAGAAGCTGGAGACATTGAAGGAGGAGCTAAAACAGAGCGATTCCGCTAGGCATGTGGGACTTGTGGATGGAGCCCTTCATTCGCTTAACCAGGATTCACGGGTGGTCAATCTGTTGAAATCAGAGCACTACATTTTGGCCACCGTGCTCGATCCTAGATTTAAAACCTACGTTGTATCTCTCTTTCCGGCAGACACAAGTCTGCAGGGGTTCAAAGACCTGCTGGTGAGAAAATTGTCAAGTCAAGCGGAACGTGACCCGTCAACAGCTCCTCCTTCACATTCTCCCGCAACTCGGGGTGCGAGGAAAAGGCTAAGAATTCCGAGCCCACCCGCTGGCGGTGATGCAGGGCAGTCTGGAGCGAGTGCTGACATCTGGTCCGGACTGAAGGACCTGCCAACGATTACTGACATGTCGTCTACTGTCACTGCATATGATTCTCTCACCATTGAAAGAATGGTGGAGGATTATATGAGTGACCGCGTCCAAGTAGGCACGTCAGACAGTCCGTACGTATACTGGCAGGAAAAAGAGGCAATTTGGAGGCCCTTGCAGAAACTGGCTTTATTCTACCTAAGTTGCCCTCCCTCCAGTGTGTACTCCGAAAGAGTGTTTAGTGCAGCCGCTCACCTTGTCAGCAATCGGCGTACGAGGTTACTTCCAGAAAATGTGGAGAAGATGTTGTTCATTAAAATTAATTATAATCAATTCCTCCGTGGAGACATTCACCAGCAGCAATTGCCTCCAGAAAGTACACGGGGACCTGAGATGGTGGATTCCAGTGGGGACAAAATTAATAATCTGTGAGGAGGAGGATGTACACAGTGAAAGGGGGGATGAATCGGACGATGAGGAGGAGGTGGACATCTTGCCTCTGTAGAGCCAGTTTGTGCAAGGAGAGATTGATTGCTTCTTTTTTGGTGGGGGCCCAAACCAACCAGTCATTTCAGTCACAGTCGTGTGGCAGACCCTGTCACTGAAATGATGGGTTCGTTAAAGTGTGCATGTCCTGTTTATACAACATAAGGGTGGGTGGGAGGGCCCAAGGACAATTCCATCTTGCACCTCTTTTTTCTTTCATTTTTCTTTGCATCATGTGCTGTTTGGGGAGTATTTTTTTGAAGGGCCATCCTGCGTGACACTGCAGTGCCACTCCTAGATGGGCCAGATGTTTGTGTCGGCCACTTGGGTCGCTTAGCTTAGTCACACAGCTACCTCATTGCGCCTCTTTTTTTCTTTGCGTCATGTGCTGTTTGGGGAGTATTTTTTTGAAGGGCCATCCTGCGTGACACTGCAGTGACACTCCTAGATGGGCCAGATGTTTGTGTCGGCCACTTGGGTCGCTTATCTTAGTCACACAGCTACCTCATTGCGCATCTTTTTTTCTTTGCATCATGTGCTGTTTGGGGAGTATTTTTTTGAAGGGCCATCCTGCGTGACACTGCAGTGCCACTCCTAGATGGGCCAGATGTTTGTGTCGGCCACTTGGGTCGCTTAGCTTAGTCACACAGCTACCTCATTGCGCCTCTTTTTTTCTTTGCGTCATGTGCTGTTTGGGGAGTATTTTTTTGAAGGGCCATCCTGCGTGACACTGCAGTGACACTCCTAGATGGGCCAGATGTTTGTGTCGGCCACTTGGGTCGCTTATCTTAGTCACACAGCTACCTCATTGCGCATCTTTTTTTCTTTGCATCATGTGCTGTTTGGGGAGTATTTTTTTGAAGGGCCATCCTGCGTGACACTGCAGTGCCACTCCTAGATGGGCCAGATGTTTGTGTCGGCCACTTGGGTCGCTTATCTTAGTCACACAGCTACCTCATTGCGCCTCTTTTTTTCTTTGCATCATGTGCTGTTTGGGGAGTATTTTTTTGAAGGGCCATCCTGCGTGACACTGCAGTGCCACTCCTAGATGGGCCAGATGTTTGTGTCGGCCACTTGGGTCGCTTATCTTAGTCACACAGCTACCTCATTGCGCCTCTTTTTTTCTTTGCATCATGTGCTGTTTGGGGAGTATTTTTTTGAAGGGCCATCCTGCGTGACACTGCAGTGCCACTCCTAGATGGGCCAGATGTTTGTGTCGGCCACTTGGGTCGCTTATCTTAGTCACACAGCTACCTCATTGCGCCTCTTTTTTTCTTTGCATCATGTGCTGTTTGGGGAGTATTTTTTTGAAGGGCCATCCTGCGTGACACTGCAGTGCCACTCCTAGATGGGCCAGATGTTTGTGTCGGCCACTTGGGTCGCTTAGCTTAGTCACACAGCTACCTCATTGCGCCTCTTTTTTTCTTTGCGTCATGTGCTGTTTGGGGAGTATTTTTTTGAAGGGCCATCCTGCGTGACACTGCAGTGACACTCCTAGATGGGCCAGATGTTTGTGTCGGCCACTTGGGTCGCTTATCTTAGTCACACAGCTACCTCATTGCGCATCTTTTTTTCTTTGCATCATGTGCTGTTTGGGGAGTATTTTTTTGAAGGGCCATCCTGCGTGACACTGCAGTGCCACTCCTAGATGGGCCAGGTGTTTGTGTCGGCCACTTGTGTCGCTTAGCTTAGTCACACAGCGACCTTGGTGCGCCTCTTTTTTTCTTTGCATCATGTGCTGTTTGGGGAGTATTTTTTTGAAGTGCCATCCTGTCTGACACTGCAGTGCCACTCCTAGATGGGCCAGGTGTTTGTGTCGGCCACTTGGGTCGCTTAGCTTAGTCACACAGCTACCTCATTGCGCCTCTTTTTTTCTTTGCATCATGTGCTGTTTGGGGACAATTTTTTTGAAGGGCCATCCTGTCTGACACTGCAGTGCCACTCCTAGATGGGCCAGGTGTTTGTGTCGGCCACTTGGGTCGCTTATCTTAGTCACACAGCTACCTCATTGCGCCTCTTTTTTTCTTTGCATCATGTGCTGTTTGGGGAGTATTTTTTTGAAGGGCCATCCTGCGTGACACTGCAGTGCCACTCCTAGATGGGCCAGATGTTTGTGTCGGCCACTTGGGTCGCTTATCTTAGTCACACAGCTACCTCATTGCGCCTCTTTTTTTCTTTGCATCATGTGCTGTTTGGGGAGTATTTTTTTGAAGGGCCATCCTGCGTGATACTGCAGTGCCACTCCTAGATGGGCCAGGTGTTTGTGTCGGCCACTTGTGTCGCTTAGCTTAGTCACACAGCGACCTTGGTGCGCCTCTTTTTTTCTTTGCATCATGTGCTGTTTGGGGAGTATTTTTTTGAAGTGCCATCCTGTCTGACACTGCAGTGCCACTCCTAGATGGGCCAGGTGTTTGTGTCGGCCACTTGGGTCGCTTAGCTTAGTCACACAGCTACCTCATTGTGCCTCTTTTTTTCTTTGCATCATGTGCTGTTTGGGGACAATTTTTTTGAAGGGCCATCCTGTCTGACACTGCAGTGCCACTCCTAGATGGGCCAGGTGTTTGTGTTGGCCACTTGGGTCGCTTAGCTTAGTCACACAGCTACCTCATTGCGCCTCTTTTTTTCTTTGCATCATGTGCTGTTTGGGGACAATTTTTTTGAAGGGCCATCCTGTCTGACACTGCAGTGCCACTCCTAGATGGGCCAGGTGTTTGTGTCGGCCACTTGGGTCGCTTAGCTTAGCCATCCAGCGACCTTGGTGCAAATTTTAGGACTAAAAATAATATTGTGAGATGTGAGGTGTTCAGAATAGACTGAAAATGAGTGGAAATTATGGTTATTGAGGTTAGTAATACTATGGGATCAAAATGACCCCCAAATTCTATGATTTAAGCTGTTTTTTAGGGTTTTTTGAAAAAAACACCCGAATCCAAAACACACCCGAATCCGACAAAAAAATTTCGGTGAGGTTTTGCCAAAACGCGTCCGAACCCAAAACACGGCCGCGGAACCGAACCCAAAACCAAAACACAAAACCCGAAAAATTTCCGGTGCACATCACTAATAAATGAAGAATTTTCTCCTTCCATGGCACAAGGAGGTTACTGTAGCACAATATGGCAGCATCAGGGGAGCAACGTCGCCTCCAGATGGCAGAACAATATTACGACACTAAGCCGGAACCTTTCATACGTTCCAGCATGTTACTAACAGTTGTGTGTACATGGCATAGTACACGGATATCTGCCTGATAATGAAGATGATCCCGAATAGTGACCCCTTATCAAGAGAACTGTTTGCAAACAAAGTCCTTTGTCCACTTGGCGGCGTTCCTAGGCGCACTGTGTACATATTGCTGGGCTGTTAATTAAAGCCTCTTTTACACTTTATTTCTTGCTCCACAGATGTGTGCGTCTGATTGTGTACACCTCTACACATGGGGCATCTATGTCTACCTGTGTGTCGTAGGGTCGCCCACCTTTAGCTTAGCCGCCCCAATCACAAGGGGAACCATATCTGTGCCAACTATTTCCCTGCCCCGAGGCAGTGAAGAGGTTAATGCAGGGGGCATTTCCAAGAATCCAGTCTGTTTTCCACCCCCGGGGCAGGTTACAGATTAATAAGGCTCATCCTTGCCAGCACCCGTGTTTTTTTCAACCCCTAGTACTGAGCGGGTTAACTTGGATCATTGTTCTGGCACGGGTGATCAATTAGCAGCGTCCCGGTTCTGTACAGTTGCCCCGATGGAAATTTTTTCAGCTTTCTAGCCATGAAAGGGTCAAGGACACAGCCTTTTTCATCTTGACAGGAGAGAAGGGGTTAATGGAGCGGGTCAATGTTGGGACCCGGCTTGGTGTTGCCATTTTTGACGGTGGGCGAGTTGGGGAGACGTCTTCTTCTCAGTGCAACAGAGCTATTTTCCATCCACGTTGTACTGAAAGAGTTACGGCCTTATTCTGAGTCGGTCTAGTCCAAAAAGCGGATGCATCCCGCCATTATCAGCAGACTGTGCCAAAGAAAGGAATCACGCCTCGCATGTGCACCCTGAAGGAGAGGTTTGCTCTGTGCTGGCTTGATTGTCTCGGCCCGTAAAATGGGCATTTCCAGGCGGAAAGTGGGCGCCCCAGATGGCTGCCTCGGATGGTTCCTCCATGGGCAGGGTATACTTCATGCGGATCTTTCCGTGCAGGGTATATCATACTACTACACACGTGTCAGTTTTCCCATACATGTCTTGGGTATTTCTATGGCTCGTCTACGCAGTGTAACTTACGTAGTGCACCCAACACGGTTGCCTCGTCTGGCATGGTTGTGGATGGGATGAGAAATACATGGGCCTGACGGTTTTGTTGGGATTCTACTCTGAGCGTTAGGACGCTGCAGTCACCCCATTTTGTGTAATCTCTTCTAGGGTTAACCGATTCTACCCAGGGTAATCCTATGCAGCGCGTCCAAGATAGCCGCCTCACCTGGTACTTTGTGAGGGTGGAATACACAACCCTTGGAAGTCATTTCTTCAGATCCCTGGTAGTGAATGAGTTAATGAGGCTAGCGCTTTCCAAACCACAAACAACTCTCGGGTTCATCATAGTATTAGTGCAAAGATGCTAAAAAAAAAAAAATTCTTTAAAAAAAATCACTTGTCAAACCGGTTTGTCGAAGCCGCTTAAAAAGTTCAAAGATTTGCATCTAATTCTTGAACTTTAACTTAAAAAGACTTCAGCTAAAATGTGGCTGCTTAAGTTCCAACAGGAAACACTTCACAGTTTGTCTTCTGTCTGTACTGTGATCTGTGAATCTCAAACTTTGAATGGCGAATTGGGCTGCATCAGTTACACCATCATCAAACGGCCCTACAGTACATGAGAGCCCCTCAAACTGGCCAAATTTAGGCCCAGATTTATCAAGCCTTGGAGAGTGATAAAGTGCAGGGTGATAAAGTAGCAGCCAATCAGCTCCCAACTGGGTTTGAAAAAATGACAGTTGGGAGCTGATTGGTTGGTACTTTATCACCATGCAAATGTATCACTCTCCAAGGCTTGATAAATCTGGGCTTTAGCATTTTGAACTGGATGAAACGAACCATTTACTGAATGAGGCTATTTATCATAGGCAGATCCCATTTCTGATGCGATTTATCAATAATTATCAATGCTCCAAATCCCCCCCTTACCGGTAGCCTAACACTGCCAGCAAGGAGCTAAAGCAATATGTGCGGACAGTGTTGTGCTATGGCCCGAGTATTGCCGGCTATAGGGTAACACTTGTTGATGGCATAACCTATCAACGGAAAGTGAAGCTTCATCATGAATAGCGCAGACACTGCATAGCAGTCTATGGGGGTGTGATAATGATTGATAAAGTAGAGGAACCACAGGAGTAGCCCTATGTTAAATAGGAGGAAGCAGTGATAATCCCTTCTGTATTCAAAAAGGGGTTACTGCTGCTTCAGAACCCCTTAGTGAAGGCTGTTTTATTCTAGCTCAACTGCAGTGAATGGGTTAATGGGGGTGCAATTTTACTATATCAATGAATGGGTTAATGAGGTGTGCTTTTCCCCCCCAGTACCTTAGCGGTGAATAGGTTAATGAGGCATGTTTTTTCAGCTTCCGAGCAATGAATGGGTTAATGACTGGAGTTTTCTTTCCAGCTCCATGGCAGTGAATGGGTTAATGAGGCATCCCCCCCCCCCCAACTATATAACAGTGAATGGGTTAATGAGACTTGCGTTCTGCAGCTCCACGGCGGTGAATGGGTTAATGAGGTGTGCTGCTTGCAGCCGGCTAGCAGTGAATGGGTTACTAAGGCATGCTTCCCCCTCCCCCCAACTCCATAACAGGGAATGGGTTAATGAGACTTGCGTTGTGCAGCTCCATGGCAGTGAATGGGTTAATGACTGGAGTTTTGTTTCCAGTTCCATAGCAGTGAATGGGTTAATGAGGTGTGCTGCTTGCAGCCGGCTAGCAGTGAATGGGTTAATGAGGCATGCTTCCCCCCCAACTTCATAACAGTGAATGTGTTAATGAGACTTGCGTTCTGCAGCTCCACGGCAGTGAATGGGTTAATGAGGTGTGCTGCTAGCAGCCGGCTAGCAGTGAATGGGTTAATGAGGTGTGCTGCTTGCAGCCGGCTAGCAGTGAATGGGTTAATGAGGCATGCTTCCCCCACCCCCCCTCTAACTCCATAACAGTGAATGGGTTAATGAGACTTGCGTTCTGCAGCTCCACTGCAGTGAATGGGTTACTGAGGTGTGCTGCTTGCAGCCGGCTAGCAGTGAATTGGTTAATGAGGTGTGCTGCTTGCAGCCGGCTAGCAGTGAATGGGTTAATGAGGCATGCTTCCCCCACCCCCCCTCTAACTCCATAACAGTGAATGGGTTAATGAGACTTGCGTTCTGCAGCTCCACGGCAGTGAATGGGTTAATGAGGTGTGCTGCTTGCAGCCGGCTAGCAGTGAATTGGTTAATGAGGTGTGCTGCTTGCAGCCGGCTAGCAGTGAATGGGTTAATGAGGCATGCTTCCCCCACCCCCCCTCTAACTCCATAACAGTGAATGGGTTAATGAGACTTGCGTTCTGCAGCTCCACGGCAGTGAATGGGTTAATGAGGTGTGCTGCTTGCAGCCGGCTAGCAGTGAATGGGTTAATGAGGCATGGGCCCCCCCAAGTCCATAACAGTGAATGGGTTAATGAGACTTGCGTTCTGCAGCTCCACGGCAGTGAATGGGTTAATGAGGTGTGCTGCTTGCAGCCGGCTAGCAGTGAATGGGTTAATGAGGTGTGCTACTTGCAGCCGGCTAGCAGTGAATGGGTTAATGAGGCGAGCACATTCTAGGACCCAGCCTTTTTCCATCTGGCCCAGTGGAGCACTCTGTTCTACCGGCTCATTGTCAACACCAGTATCCTGAGGAGTAGCAGTGACCTGGCGTGACTGGAGAGGCCAGTCTGCTATGTGACAGGCAGCATGAGACACAGCGGCACAGGTAGGAGATCACACCCTGCCTATACCTGAGGGAGAGAGACCGTTGTCCATAGTGACGGCTGGGGAGACATCTGTGCAGAACAAAGTAAAGTAGGAGAGGTGGCGGTGACATCATACCTTTCTCACCTGTCTGCGCAGAGGTGTGGAGAGAGGAAGGGGTTAAAGATGCTATTTAGGCAGATGACAGGTAATGGTGCGAAGCTTCTGATGGATGCAAGGTCCAGTGGCGGTATTGTATCATTAACTCCTTTAAAGCTGGTGGTATTTGCAGGTATTGTGATAGAACTTACAACCAATATTACTATATACAGTATATGTTTTTGTGACTATAGGAGCTCATGAATAGTGGCAGAGAGCCACCAGCGGTGGAATAGGGGGGGAGAGGTTGGGTACTCGCCCCGCGTACTCCACACTCATACAGGTCTCCTCTGCATGACTCTCCTGAGCCCCGCTTCCCATTGCCGGCCGGCCTGATCCTGGAGAATGGAGACACAGTACTAGTCCCATCTAGAATCCTGCATAGGAGGAAAGAGTAGAATAAAAAAGTCATTTTGTTAAAAGTTATATAAAACTGAACTATAAACCAGATTGCATATAGAAACTAGCGTTTCACCCCCCAATAAAAAATATTTAACGCATAATTTTCCATCAGGAGCCGCCTCCTGCCCCTGCAGCTGCACAAGAACAAAGGAGCAGCGTGAAAGGGTTAATGCAAACCCCTCACACCCCACGAAAAAACATATTCCCCCCCCCCCGGTAGGGTCACATGTCAGACTGCGTCAGGAGCAGGCGGTGCAATGCCAGACCCAAATTCCCGCCTGATAAAAGGGAATATTGTCTGTTTATAAAAATGAATGTTTGTTATAGGTAATGTAAGTGTTAATGTTGAAGTGTGCGCTATTGGCATCTCTGGCGGCGGCTGTGTTACACGTATACCCTCCGCTCTGGATACGGTGTATTTTCCTTCTACAGTAAGAATTGGAATTTTGCCATCTTAGGAAGCATTTGCCCCGTTCTCGTACAGCACTATGGGGCATTCTTCCCTGGCACCCACTGTTACACACATAGCGAGTGCTTGCTGTCTTCTGAGGACTGGGACCAACTGGGATGTGCGAGTCCTAATGTTGCCCCATCTTAAGGGGGTTAACAGAGTTTTAGGCAACAGGATATTACTTTTATGTGCCATCCAGCCAGGAGAGCAACCAGAACTTTGTGGGCCCTATAGCAACATTTTAAAAGGGCCCCTGTCTTATGCTTCCAGAGAGACACCTTTCTATGCAGCAGTATTCATTTTATGCCCCATAGTAGTGCCCTAGTACATGTTATACCCCATAGTAATGCACTAGTTAATGTTATGCACCATAGTAGTGCCTTAGTTAATGTTATGCCCCCTATTAGTGCCCTAATTAATGTTATGCCCCACAGTAGTGCCCTAGTTAATGTTATGCCCCCTATCAGTGCCATAGTTAATGTTATACCCATAGTAATGCCCTAGTTAATGTTATGCCCCACAATGGTGCCCTAGTTAATGAATGTTATGCCCCCTATTAGTGGCCTAGTTAACGTTATGCCCATAGTAGTGCACTAGTTAATGTTATGCCCCTTATTAGTACCCTAGTTAATGTTATGCCCCATAGTAATGCCCTAGTTAATGTTATGCCGCCTATTAGTGCCCTAATTAATGTTATGCCCCCAATTAGTGCCCTAGTTAATGTTATGCCCCCTATTAGTGCCCTAGTTAATGTTATGCCCCACAGTAGTGCCCTAGTTAATGTTATGCCCCCTATCAGTGCCATAGTTAATGTTATACCCATAGTAGTGCCCTAGTTAATGTTATGCCCCCTGGTAATGCCCTAGTTAATGTTATGCCCCACAATGGTGCCCTAGTTAATGAATGTTATGCCCCCTATTAGTGCCCTAGTTAATGTTATGCCCCATAGTAGTGCCCTAGTTAATGTTATGCCCCTTATTAGTACCCTAGTTAATGTTATGCCCCCTATTAATGCCCTAGTTAATGTTATGCCCCATAGTAATGCCCTAGTTAATGTTATGCCGCCTATTAATGCCCTAGTTAATGTTATGCCCCATAGTAATGCCCTAGTTAATGTTATGCCGCCTATTAATGCCCTAGTTAATGTTATGCCCCATAGTAATGCCCTAGTTAATATTATGCCGCCTATTAGTGCCCTAGTTAATATTATGCCGCCTATTAGTGCCCTAGTTAATGTTATGCCCCCTATTAGTGCCCTAGTTAATGTTATGCCGCCTATTAGTGCCCTAATTAATGTTATGCCCCTATTAGTGCCCTAATTAATGTTATGCCCCTATTAGTGCCCTAGTTAATGTTATGCCGCCTATTAGTGCCCTAATTAATATTATGCCGCCTATTAGTGCCCTAGTTAATGTTATGCCGCCTATTAGTGCCCTAGTTAATATTATGCCGCCTATTAGTGCCCTAGTTAATATTATGCCGCCTATTAGTGCCCTAGTTAATGTTATGCCCCCTATTAGTGCCCTAGTTAATGTTATGCCCCCTATTAGTGCCCTAGTTAATGTTATGCCGCCTATTAGTGCCCTAGTTAATATTATGCCGCCTATTAGTGCCCTAGTTAATATTATGCCGCCTATTAGTGCCCTAGTTAATATTATGCCGCCTATTAGTGCCCTAGTTAATGTTATGCCCCCTATTAGTGCCCTAGTTAATGTTATGCCGCCTATTAGTGCCCTAATTAATGTTATGCCGCCTATTAGTGCCCTAGTTAATATTATGCCGCCTATTAGTGCCCTAGTTAATATTATGCCGCCTATTAGTGCTTAGTGCCCTAGTTAATGCTATGCCCCCTATTAGTGCCCTAGTTAATGTTATGCCGCCTATTAGTGCCCTAATTAATGTTATGCCCCTATTAGTGCCCTAATTAATGTTATGCCCCCTATTAGTGCCCTAGTTAATATTATGCCGCCTATTAGTGCCCTAGTTAATATTATGCCGCCTATTAGTGCCCTAGTTAATGTTATGCCCCCTATTAGTGCCCTAGTTAATGTTATGCCCCATAGTAGTGCCCTAGTTAATATTATGCCGCCTATTAGTGCCCTAGTTAATGTTATGCCCCCTATTAGTGCCCTAGTTAATGTTATGCCGCCTATTAGTGCCCTAATTAATGTTATGCCCCTATTAGTGCCCTAATTAATGTTATGCCCCCTATTAGTGCCCTAGTTAATGTTATGCCCCATAGTAGTGCCCTAGTTAATGTTATGCCCCCTATTAGTGCCCTAGTTAATGTTATGCCCCCTATTAGTGCCCTAGTTAATGTTATGCCGCCTATTAGTGCCCTAGTTAATGTTAATGTTATGCCCCACAGTAGTGCCCTAGTTAATGTTATGCCCCATAGTAGTGCCCTAGTTAATATTATGCCCCCTATTAGTGCCCTAGTTAATGTTAATGTTATGCCCATAGTAGTGCCCTAGTTAATGTTATGCCCCATAGTAGTGCCCTAGTTAATGTTAATGTTATGCCCCATAGTAGTGCCCTAGTTAATGTTATGCCCACTATTAGTGGCCTAGTTAATGTTATGCCCCATAGTAGTGCCCTAGTTAATGTTATGCCCCCCATTAGTGCCCTAGTTAATGTTATGCCCCCTATTAGTGCCCTAGTTAATGTTATACCCATAGTAGTGCCCTAGTTAATATTATGACCCATAGTAGTGTCCTAGTTAATGTTATGCCCCCTATTAATGCCCTAGTTAATGTTATGCCCTATAGTAGTGCCCTAGTTAATATTATAACCCATAGTAGTGCCCTACTTAATGTTATGCCCCATAGTAGTGCCCTAGTTAATATTATAACCCATAGTAGTGCCCTACTTAATGTTATGCCCCATAATAATAATAATAGTGCCCTAGTTAATTATATGCCCCTTAGTAGTGCCCCAGTTTATGTTATGTCCCATAGTAGGGCCCTAGTTCACAATGCCACAATGTAGTGCTGCCAGTGTACGTTATGCCACTCAGTGCCCTACATTCACACTATGCCAAACAGTGTCCCGAGTACATGCTATGCCACATTGAAGTATCCTCAGTTCATATTATGCCACAGTGTAAACATAGAAACACACAATTTGACGGTAGATAAGAACCACTTGGCTCAGCCAGTTGCCCATAATTGTAGCTGCCCCCAGTTCATATTTTGCCACACTGTGGTGCCCGCAGTTCATACAGTGCAATATTTCAGTGCCCCCAATTTATAGTATACCAAATAAATTACCCCACAGTTCATATTATGCCACATTACGTTACCCCACAGTTCATATTATGCCACATTACAGTGCCCCCAGTTCATAATATGCCATACTATAATGTCAGTGGCGTATCTACAGAGGAGGTGACCCGTGTGCAGTCTCCGTGTGTGGGCCTCCCTATATCCCGTATCTGGCGGCCCCACTGTTAGTGCTCTGAGCACTAGACTCTGGTACATTTCCAGAGACAGCAGCACTTGCGCAGGTGTCCGGGAAAATGGCGCGACGGAGACCGATGGACACCATAAAGGTAAGTATAGAAGAAATGACTGCGCTCGCCACGCTGTGGACTTGGTGGCGACTTGTGGTCGCCACAGGTTCTATTCCCACTCTGTGGATGTCATGGACACCCACGAGTGGGAATAGTCCCTGTTGGTCGGCATGCCGATCGTCGGGATTGTGAGGGGGCGGGAAGCAGGAGGAGGTCATGTGACCGTGGTCTACTGACCGCCAGTCACATAACTACAGATGGAGCCACGCTAGACGCTGTGTCTCCATCTGGACGGGCGCGCGTGCCCGGACGGAGACGTGCCCCTTTAATGGAGAGCGTCTCCGTCCGGGCGCCCAGACAGAGACGCTTACGATGGGAAGCGGCTCTATTCACTCCTGGCGTGACTAGGTGGACGGATCGCGTAGTAACACCTGGAGTGCACACCTGCGACTAGAGGGGGTAAGATAAGCGTGGCTCCTTCTGTACATCCCTATTACAGTGCCCCCCAGTTCATATTGTGCCACACTACAGGCCTCAGTTTATATTGGGATCCGGTCTTTAGGCTGGCAGTAAGTAGGTCGACACTGTCTAGGTCGACCACTATTGATCGACAGTATGTAGGATGACATGGTTTCTAAGACGACAGGGACTCTAGGTCAACATAACATAAGGTCAACATGAGTTTTTCACATTTTTGAACATTTTTAGAACTTTTTCGTACTTTACGATCCACATGGACTATAATTGGGAACTGTAACCTTGCTCGAAGCATGGCGAGCGAAGTGAGCCACGTGAGGGGACGCGGTGCACTGATTGGTGTTCCCGGTCACTGTACGGAGAAAACGACACCCAAAAAAAAGTTAAAAAACTCATGTCGAGCTTTTCTCATGTTGACCTAGTACGTCGACCTAGAGTCCCTGTCGACATAGAAACCATGTCGACCTACTTACTGTCGACCAATAGTGGTCAACCTAGACACTGTTGACCTAAGTATTATCTACCCAACATACCACACGCGTTTATATTATGCAACATTACAGTGCTTTCCAGTTCATTTTATACCACGTTACAGGCCCCCCTTACACCATTTTGGCCTGGCAACTAGTCAAACCCAATTGTATCCAACTATACGACGTGCAACTATACGCAACTATATGACCTGAGGGCCACCTAAGCTCCTTTTTCAGGGCCCTCTGGGCCCCAAATCCAACTATAGCTACACCCATGCATCCATCCAATCGGACGGCATATCACCATTACTATCTATAACCAATAAAATCTGAATCATTCCTCTTTACCATTTACCCATTCCATTACCCAATCACTAATAATTTGGGCTACACTTCACACGATTTGCCAGGAGAGGGATCCGTAGACAATAGCCTCTTGCACATATGCAGCCTTATGACTGTGCACATGCAGTAGTGTGGCTGGGTTTCGAACCCAGGGCCATTTTAACAACATTGTAGGCCCTTACCAAAGCAATGCACTGGGGCCTTAACCCACCCAGTGGTGCAGTGGTGCACATAATGAAATTGGAACAGAGGCACATATGGAGAGAGAAGGTAGCAGAGGAGGTGCAGGTGAGGCAGAGGCACACATGGAAGTGGCAAAGGTATACATGCGGATGTGGGGCAGAGACACACATGTGGAAAGATGTGGCAGAGACACACATGCTGATGTGTGGCAGAGGCAAACATGCAGAGGTGGGGAAGAGGCACACATGGGGAGGAGTAGCAGAGGCAGGGAAGAGGCACACTTGGGGAGAGGAGGTAGCAGAGGCACACGTGCAGAGGTGGGGCAGAGGCAACCATGGGGAGAGAAGGTGGCAGAGGCACACACGCGGAGGTGGGGCAGAGGCACACTTGAGGAGATGGCAGAGGCACACTTGGGAAGAGAAGGCAGCAGAGGCACACATGTGGAGGTGGGGCAGATGCACACTTGAGGAGATGGCAGAGGCACACTTGGGAAGAGAAGGCAGCAGAGGCACACATGTGGAGGTGGGGCAGATGCACACTTGGGGAGAGGAGGTAGAGAGGGACACATATGGAGGTGGGGCAGAGGCACACATGAGGAGAGGAGATGCCAGAGGCACACATGTGGAGGTGGGGCAGAAAAACACTTGGGGAGAGGAGGTGGCAGAGGTACACATGCGGAGGTGGGCCAGAGGTACACTTGGGAAGAGAAGGTAGCACAGGCACACATGTGGAGGTGGGGTAGAGAAACACTTGGGGCGAGGAGGTGGCAGAGGTACACATGCGGAGGTGGGGCAGAGGCATACTTGAGGAGATGGCAGAGGCACACATCTGGAGGTGAAGCAGAGGCACACTTGGGGAGAGGAGGTAGCAGAGGCACACATGTGGAGGTGGGGCAGAGGTACACTTGGGAAGAGAAGGTAGCACAGGCACACATGTGGAGGTGGGGCAGAGAAACACTTGGGGAGAGGAGGGGGCAGAGGTACACAAATGCGGAGGTGGGGTAGAGGCACACTTGGGAAGAGAAGGTAGCACAGGCACACATGTGGAGGTGGGGTAGAGAAACACTTGGGGCGAGGAGGGGGCAGAGGTACACATGCGGAGGTAGGGCAGAGGTACACTTGGGAAGAGAAGGTAGCACAGGCACGCATGTGGAGGTGGGGCAGAGAAACACTTGGGGAGAGGAGGTGGCAGAGGCACACATACGGAGGTGGAGCAGAGGCACACTTGGGAAGAGAAGGTAGCAGAGGCACACATGTAAAGGTGAGGCAGAGGCACACTTGCGGAGATGAGGTAGCAGAGACACACATGTGGAGGTGGGGCAGAGGCACACATGAGGAAAGGAGATGACAGAGGCACACATGTGGAGGTGGGGCAGAAAAACACTTGGGGAGAGGAGGTGGCAGAGGCACACATGTGGACGTGGGGCAGAAAAACACTTGGGGAGAGAAGGTGGCAGAGGCACACATGTGGAGGTGGGGCAGAGGCACACATGTGGAGGTGGGGCAGAGGCACACATGAGGAGAGGAGATGGCAGAGGCACACATGTGGAGGTGGGGCAGAAAAACACTTGGGGAGAGGAGGTGGTAGAGGCACACTTGCGGAGAGAAGGTGGCAGAGGCACACATACAATACTGTAAAGAAGGAGAGACAGAGACAGTCATTGCAGCCTTCTTTCTGGACTGTGCGGTGTAGAAGAGGCCTGGTTAACTGAGACAAAGCCAGGGGAGAACTGCCTGCGAGCAGCTTTACCAATGTGCTCCATGCTGAATGAGGACCATAGCGCTGTCAGACACTGTGCTGCCTCACTCCTGTCTGTCTCCTGCAGGGCGGCGCTCTCTGCTGTCAATGGACTCTAACAGAACTGTGTGTGTATGACAAGCATTACTGGGTCTAGACTCATTCACTTTGCAGGACCCCCAACAGCCCTGGACCCTTGGTCTGTACCCCCTCTATAACCAACCCCCCCCATTTTCCCCGCCTCCCCCACATACCCACAGACTGCCACCCAGCACATAAACAGGGCAGACCCAAACTGACTGTTACCAACAGAGCCGGCCCTATGCATAGGCAAACTAGGCAAATGCCTAGGGGCACAAGCAGCTTCTGGTGATTAAAATGATATGCAGCATGCCTATATTCTGTGTGTGTGACTGCGGCTCTATTTGCATACGAAATGCATTACTAATGTGCGGCATTATGTGTATAAGGGATACTGCAGTACTTTGTGGCATAACATATAGAAAGCGCACCACTGTGTGGTGTAATGTGAATAACGAGCAATATGGTGTGGTGTAATGTGAATAAGGGGCACTACTGTGAGGAGTAACGTGGTACTACTGTGTGATATAAGGTGAAGAAGAGACACTATTGCATGATATAATGTGAATAAAGTTGCACTACTGTGTGGTGTCATTTCAACTGGAGGTATTATTGTGTGGCCATGCCCCTTCCCAGCAAGAACACGCACCGTTTTGGGCTGCGCACCGAATGTGCACACTGTTCAGATTTAAAATATAGGAAGTAGGAGCACCAGAATGAGGACTGCTATGGGTGAGGGGTGATGGTGCTGGTAAAGGGGTGCATGGTCAGAGGCAGAACTAGCATCTGTGCAAGGGGCACCAGCCAAAATCTTGCCTAGGGCATCATATTGGTTAGAGCCGGCTCTGGGTACCAAGAGCTGTTTTAAGAAATCAGTGGGTATCCCATTACCAGCATCACCTACTCTCGCCAGTGCCTCCCCATTTCTCACTCCAGCATCACCTTCTTTCACCAGCAACTCCTCCTCTCACCAGTGCCTCCGCTTCCTCACACCAGCACCTCCCTCCTCTCACCAGCGACCTCTTCTCTCACCAGTGCCTCCACTTCCTCTCACCAGCACCTCCCTCCTCTCACCAGCACCTCCTTCCTGTCACCAGCAACCCCTCCTCTCACCAACACCTCCGTCCTCTCACCAGCAACCCCTCCTCTCACCAGTGCCTCCACTTCCTCTTACCAGCACCTCCCTCCTCTCACCAGCAACCTCTTCTCTCACCAGTGCCTCCACTTCCTCTCACCAGCACCTCTCTCCTGTTACCAGCAACCCTCTCCTCTCACCAGTGCCTCCACTTCTTCTCACCAGCACCTCCGTCCTCTCACCAGCAACCCCTCCTCTCACCAGTGCCTCCACTTCCTCTCACCAGCACCTCCCTCCTCTCAACAGCAACCCCTCCTCTCACCAGTGCCTCCACTTCCTCTCACCAGCACCTCCCTCCTCTCATCAGCAACCCCTCCTCTCATCAGTGCCTCCACTTCCTCTCACCAGCACCTCCCTCCTCTCAACAGCAACCCCTCCTCTCACCAGCAAACCGTCCTCTCACCAGTGCCTCCACTTCCTCTGACCAGCACCTCCCTCCTATCACCAGCAACCCCTCCTCTCACCAGTGCCTCCACTTCATCTTACCAGCACCTCCCTCCTCTCACCAGCAACCCTTTCTCTAACCAGTGCCTCCACTTCTTCACACCAGCACCCCCCATTTCTCACACCAGCATCACCTACTCTCACCAGCACCTCCCTCCTCTGACCAGCACCTCCCTCCTCTCACCAGTGCCTCCACTTCCTCACACTAGCAACCCCTCCTCTCTCCAGCAACCCCTCCTCTCACCAGCAACCCCTTCTCTAACCAGTGCCTCCACTTCTTCTCACCAGCACCCCCCATTTCTCACACCAGCATTACCTACTCTCACCAGCACCTCCCTCCTCTGACCAGCACCTCCCTCCTCTCACCAGTGCCTCCACTTCCTCACACTAGCAACCCCTCCTCTCTCCAGCAACCCCTCCTCTCACCAGCAACCCCTCCTCTCACTAGTGCCTCCACTTCCTCTCCACCCGCACCTCCCTCCTCTCACTAGCAACCCCTCCTCTCACCAGTGCCTCCACTCCCTCTCACCAGCACTTCCCTCCTCTCACCAGCAACCCCTCCTCTCACCAGTGCCTCCACTCTCTCTCACCAGCACTTCCCTCCTCTCACCAGTAACCCCTCCTCTCACCAGTGACTCCACTTCCTCTCACCAGCACTGCCCTCCTCTCACCAGCAACCCCTCCTCTCACCAGTGCCTGCACTTCCTCTCACCAGCACCTCCCTCCTTTCACCAGCAACCCCTCCTCTCACCAGTGCCTCCACTTTCTCTCACCAGCACCTCCCTCCTCTCACCAGCAACCCTTTCTCTAACCAGTGCCTCCACTTCTTCACACCAGCACCCCCCATTTCTCACACCAGCATCACCTACTCTCGCCAGCACCTCCCTCCTCTGACCAGCACCTCCCTCCTCTCACCAGTGCCTCCCCTTCCTCACACTAGCAACCCCTCCTCTCTCCAGCAACCCCTCCTCTCACCAGCAACCCCTCCTCTCACCAGTGCCTCCACTCCCTCTCACCAGCACTTCCCTCCTCTCACCAGCAACCCCTCCTCTCACCAGTGCCTCCACTCCCTCTCACCAGCACTTCCCTCCTCTAACCAGTGACTCCACTTCCTCTCACCAGCACTGCCCTCCTCTCACCAGCAACCCCTTCTCTCACCAGTGCCTGCACTTCCTCTCACCAGCACCTCCCTCCTTTCACCAGCAACCCCTCCTCTCACCAGTGCCTCCACTTTCTCTCACCAGCACCTCACTCCTCTCACCAGCAACCCCTCCTCTCACCAGTGCCTCCACTTCCTCTCACCAGCACCCCCCCATTTCGCACACCAGCATTATCTCCTCTCACCAGCAACCCCTTCTCTAACCAGTGCCTCCACTTCTTCTCACCAGCACCCCCCATTTCTCACACCAGCATTACCTACTCTCACCAGCACCTCCCTCCTCTGACCAGCACCTCCCTCCTCTCACCAGTGCCTCCACTTCCTCACACTAGCAACCCCTCCTCTCTCCAGCAACCCCTCCTCTCACCAGCAACCCCTCCTCTCACTAGTGCCTCCACTTCCTCTCCACCCGCACCTCCCTCCTCTCACCAGCAACCCCTCCTCTCACCAGTGCCTCCACTCCCTCTCACCAGCACTTCCCTCCTTTCACCAGCAACCCCTCCTCTCACCAGTGCCTCCACTTTCTCTCACCAGCACCTCACTCCTCTCACCAGCAACCCCTCCTCTCACCAGTGCCTCCACTTCCTCTCACCAGCACCCCCCCATTTCGCACACCAGCATTATCTCCTCTCACCAGCAACCCCTTCTCTAACCAGTGCCTCCACTTCTTCTCACCAGCACCCCCCATTTCTCACACCAGCATTACCTACTCTCACCAGCACCTCCCTCCTCTGACCAGCACCTCCCTCCTCTCACCAGTGCCTCCACTTCCTCACACTAGCAACCCCTCCTCTCTCCAGCAACCCCTCCTCTCACCAGCAACCCCTCCTCTCACTAGTGCCTCCACTTCTTCTCCACCCGCACCTCCCTCCTCTCACCAGTAACCCCTCCTCTCACCAGTGCCTCCACTTCCTCTCACCAGCACCCCCCCCCATTTCGCACACCAGCATTATCTCCTCTCACCAGCAACCCCTTCTCTAACCAGTGCCTCCACTTCTTCTCACCAGCACCCCCCATTTCTCACACCAGCATTACCTACTCTCACCAGCACCTCCTTCCTCTGACCAGCACCTCCCTCCTCTCACCAGTGCCTCCACTTCCTCACACTAGCAACCCCTCCTCTCTCCAGCAACCCCTCCTCTCACCAGCAACCCCTCCTCTCACTAGTGCCTCCACTTCCTCTCCACCCGCACCTCCCTCCTCTCACCAGCAACCCCTCCTCTCACCAGCACCTCCCTCCTCTCACCAGTGCCTCCACTTCCTCACACTAGCAACCCCTCCTCTCTCCAGCAACCCCTCCTCTCACCAGCAACCCCTCCTCTCACTAGTGCCTCCACTTCCTCTCCACCCGCACCTCCCTCCTCTCACCAGCAACCCCTCCTCTCACCAGTGCCTCCACTCCCTCTCACCAGCACTTCCCTCCTCTCACCAGTAACCCCTCCTCTCACCAGTGACTCCACTTCCTCTCACCAGCACTGCCCTCCTCTCACCAGCAACCCCTCCTCTCACCAGTGCCTGCACTTCCTCTCACCAGCACCTCCCTCCTTTCACCAGCAACCCCTCCTCTCACCAGTGCCTCCACTTTCTCTCACCAGCACCTCACTCCTCTCACCAGTAACCCCTCCTCTCACCAGTGCCTCCACTTCCTCTCACCAGCACACCCCCCCCCCATTTCGCACACCAGCATTATCTCCTCTGACCAGCACCTCCCTCCTCTCACCAGCAACCGCTCTTCTCACCAGTGTCCCCACTTCCTCTCACCACCACCCCCCCATTTCTCACACCAGTACCACCCTCTCCTTTCACCACCAGCACCCCCTCTTCTCACCAGTGCCTCCACTTCCTGTCACCAGTAACCCCCCATTACTCACCAGCACCACCCTCTCCTCTCACCAGCACCCCCTCTTCTCACCAGTGCCTCCACTTTCTCTCACCGGGCAACCCCTCCTCTCACTAGCAACCCCTCCTCTCACCAGTGCCTCCACTTCCTCTCACCAGCACCCCCCCATTTCTCTCACCACTATCACCTCTCACCAGCACTGCCCATTTCTCACACTAGCATCCACTCCTCTCACAGCGCTACCACTCCCCTCACCAGTAACCCGCCCTCTCACCAGTGCCTTTACTCTTCTTTTCACCAGCACCCTACTTTTTTCACCAGTGCCCCAGATCTCACCAGCACCCCATCCTACCACCAGCACCCCTCCTTTTAACAGCACCCCCTGCTCTCTCAGGCAACCCATTCCTCTCACCAGCGGCCCTTCCTCTCAGTGCTTTTACTACTTTTCACCAGCATCCTACTCCTTTCACGGGTGCACCTCCTCGGACCAGCACACCTTCATCTCACAGTGCCTTCTCACCAGCACCCACCTCTCACTAGCACCCCTCCTTTCTCCACAGCTCTCCTCCTCTCACCAGCCCCCCTCCGCTCACCAGCACCCTCCTCTCACCACTGTCCCTCCTCCTTTCACCACATTCCCCCTCTTCTCCAGCAGCCACCTGTGAATAGCACCCCTCCTCTCACAAGCACCCAGCATCGGGACAAGAGGAGTCTTTACTGTAAGAAGAGCCATGAGGTCATGAGGTTGTAGCTCTTACAATCAAGCTGTACCTCCATTGTCATCCAGGAGGACAGGATTGCAGCATGGGAGGCAAGGGGCCAGAGTCAGTCGCAAAGCACTGATGCAGTATAGTCACAATGCTTATCCCCGACAGGCGCCATTTCCAACATTTCTATAGCAGGACGGCAGTCACTCCCCCTGCAGCCCCATTCCGGCTACACCACTGCTGAGGTGAGTATTCATCACCATCCAGTCACAAGCTAATTTTCCAACTGTGCTGAGTGGATGCTATGTGATAGGTGAAGGGGCACATTTATTAATTATTGAGTTTTATATCCAATATCTGGCAATATGCCGGGTTGGGTTGCCATCCGGGGGCGGCGCCGGCATCGGGGGCGGGTGCAGAGGCATCGCTGGGGATGACATCATCTCAACGCTGCCTCTACCTATGCAGTGAACGGGTACCAGGTTGCATCGACCCGAGTAACCCGTTAACACTGCCCCTGACCCAGTAATTACCCGGGAATAACCCTTCTTATAACCCGGGTTGAATTACTGGGTCAAGGGACCCGGGAATTCATCCATGGCCCCTTTCACACCGTACAGCGACCCGTGTCCACCTGGCAAAATACTGGGATGAAACCGGGTTATTTGTGCGGTGGTGTGGAAGGGGTATATAAGTAATTCAAATGGAAGACACCAGTAGAAGGATTCAGATTGCTAAACACAGATGCTACTACTATTCTTACTACTATTCTTATTGCCCTATTTTAACATAACCTAATTAGAAAACAGCCCTCTGAACTGTACCAGTCATTAAATTTGATCCTTTCTTTTTTTTCATGCAGAGATCGTGGCAGCAATAATTTTCTGCAGTTTGGTCACAGGGAATGCTTTGGCCTCTGATTCTCGGCCTTCAGGTGATGAGGCAACTTCATTAGCTCCCGAGTCCAAATGTCCATCTCCATGTCTCTGCAACTATGACTACAATGAAGACTACAATATCTTCTGCAGCTCACGTGCTCTCACCTCTATCCCTGAGCTGCTATCCACCAACGTTCAGTCTTTGTGGCTGGATGGCAACAACCTCACAACGGTGCCCACCGAAGCTTTTAAGAACTTATCTCAGCTTGAGTTTCTCAACATACAGAGCAGTCACTTGGCTACTTTGGAGCAGCATGCCTTGCACGGTCTCAAGTCTTTGGCCCATTTGCACTTAGAACGAAATTTGCTGAAATTTCTGGCTCCAAACACTTTTCTTCATACTCAGAACCTGGTCTCCCTGAGCCTCAACAACAATGACTTCACAAAAATTGAGGATGGATTATTTTCTGGTCTCTCGAACTTGTGGTATCTAAACTTGGGATGGAACTCATTGGTGGTGCTGCCAGATACTGTCTTTCATGATCTACCTAATTTGAGAGAGCTTGTTTTGGCTGGAAACCGTTTACCGTATCTTCATCCTCCACTATTTCTTAGCTTGATCGAACTAAAGGAACTGGACTTAAGTGGGAATATGCTTAGAGGAATAAAGGCTCACATCTTCACAAAACTTCACAAGCTTCAAAAACTTTATCTAAACCATAACACTATTTCTACAATTGCTCCTAGAGCTTTCATGGGCATGAAGTCTCTCCGTTGGTTGGATTTGTCTCACAATCGTCTCTCTGCCCTATCTGAGGAGACCTTTGCTGGATTGTTGAGCCTCCATGTCCTGCGGTTGTCCAACAACTCTCTTACTAACCTAAGGCCAAGGGTTTTCAAAGACCTACAGTTTTTAGAGGAGCTAAATCTTGGACACAACAAGATAAGGACTCTTATGGAAAGAGCGTTTGATGGCTTGGGCCAACTGGAGTTTCTGTCATTAAATCACAATAGCATTCAAGAGATTCGACCAGGAGCTTTTTTTGGACTTTTAAATGTGGCGGTGATGAACCTCTCTGGCAACTGCCTCAAAATGCTTCATGAGCAGTCATTTAGAGGACTTGGCAAGCTGCATAGTTTGCACATGGAGAACAGTTGTATCAGTAAGATAAAGCCACATATGTTCACAGGCCTCTCAAATCTCAGAAGGCTCTTCCTCCAACGAAATGATATTTCTGCCATAGATGAGAACAGTTTCTCTGACCTACAAGATCTACTAGAATTGGACCTCAGATTAAATAAGTTGACCCATCTCTCTGCCAGATCCTTCACAGGTCTGAAAAATCTCTCCTACCTTCTCCTTTCCAGCAACCAGCTAGCAGCAGTATCTTCAGAGACCTTCAGTCCATTTCAGAAGCTGCAATGGCTTGACCTTTCAGACAATCGGTTGAGTGCAATAGTGACAGACATCTTTCAGCCCTTCTCTTATCTTAGGTATCTCAGTCTCCAAAGAAACCAACTGAAAACTATTTCTGTTAGTTTCTTACTCACCAACTCCCCAGTACAGCAGCTGTGGTTAAATGGGAACCTCTGGGATTGTAGTTGCTCCCTCAAAGGCCTCAGGGACTTCTGCCTAAGAAATGGCACTGCTGTGCCTCGAGTGGTACAGTCTGTGTCAGAGGGTGATGACACCAGTCCTCCTAGTTACATCTACAATAACATTACCTGTGCCAGCCCTCCGGAGGTTATGGGACAAGACTTGCGGGATTTGAACGTTGAACACTTTTCTCATTGCCCCTGATAGTAACTGGATGACACATGAGTCTTGTACCAAATCTGAAATATATATTATTGTTCTAGAAAGAAAATTCTGTGTGCCGACAGATTTAGCTATCAAAGAAGATATTTATCAATTACCTGGACAGTTTGTCCCTCTCAGTTTTTGGACTTTAATTCCCATGAGTTGCAACTACTATGCCTTACTCTCCGAAACTTCATGTCAACTGTAGTTCACAGACTTGGGATTGGTATCCGGTCTATAGATCTCAACTAAAAAGGTCTACAGTCAATAGGTTGACCACTAATGGTCGATATGCTATAGGTCAACAGGGTCAAAAGGTCAGCAGGGTCAAAATGTTGACAAGTTATAGGTTAACAGGTTCAAAAGGTCGACAGAGTCCAAAGGTCGACATGATAATGGGTGACACATTAATTTATTTCCAGCTTTTTCATACTTTACCATCCACATGGACTATGATTGGGAATAGTAACCTGTGACCGAAACTCGCTCACCATGCAAGGGGACATGGGGGGGGGGGGGGTCATTACGAGGTGATCGTACGTAGCAACTTTTTGCTGCTTGTGCGATCAACCTGACGGCGCCTATGGGGGAGTGTATTTTAGCATAGCAGGACTGCAAACACTTGTGCAGCCCTGCTATGCTAAAAAAAGTTTCTAGCAAAGCAAGACCAGCCCTGGACCTACTTACCGTTCGCGATGGCTCTAGCGATGCAGGTCCCGGATCTGACGTCAGACATCCGCCCTCAAAACGCCTGGACACGCCTACGTTGGTTGGACCACCCCCTCAGAAAAAACGGTCCTTTGAAGCCCCGACACGCCATTCCTCCTGTCATTCTTCTTGAGGTAGCTGCTACGACCGTTTTTCTCGTTCCCGGCGTTGTTGCGGGAAACAGTGCGTGTGCGCAGTTCCGACCTGATCACACCGCTGCGAAGAAGTGCAGCATGCGATCGGGTCGGAATGACCCCCGTGGTACACTAATGCACTAATGGGGCTTGTTTGTGGCAGAAAAATGACAAAACACCCCCCCCAAAAATAAAAAAAATCGTATCTACCTTTATTGTGTTGACCATTTTCATGTCGACATTTTGACCCTGTCAACCTTTTTACCCCGTCGACCTTTTCTTTTGCCTACCTATTCCATGTAGACATTTTGACCAAGTCGACCTAATGCATGTCGACCTATTGACTGTGGACCTTTATAGGGGTGGTCTTCAGTATGCCGACTGACGGGATCCCGGCGCACGGTATACCGGCGCCGGAATCCCAACAGTCGGCATACCGACACTTATTCTCCCTCGTGGGGGTCCACGACCCCCCTGGAGGGAGAATAAAATAGCGTGGTGCGCGTAGCCGTGGCTCATTTGTGCTCGCCACACTGTCGGTAAGCCGGCGGTCGGGCTCCCGGCACCGGTATGCTGGTCGCCGGGAGCCCGACCGTCGGCATACCATACTGAACCCCTTTATAGAGTAGATCTAATGATCCACACCCGTTGGGATCCACATCTCCCCTTTAGTCTACTTTTTTTTTTTAAATATAGCGGCTGCAACTAAACGGACAAATTAATTAATAGGTCCTGAACAGAAAAAAACTCAAACAGTAGCGCTCAGTGTGGTTTCATGAGAAATAACTGGAAAGATACTTATAGTCCATATATATAACAGAAGTCCGATCTCAGGACAATTCCTCCTGTAGTAATCCAGGGACAATCTTCTACTTCATACGGCGTGTCAACAATATATGTAAACAGAAAAAATATATATCATGGTGTAGTACTTCTTAAAAAATGCTGAATATACACAAAGCAGCCCAGATTGACTTTCATAAAAGATGGATGGCGTACCCCACTCACAATAATGGGAATTGTTCTTCACACATAAGGGTATCTTTAAATCCACCAAATGATCACAAGTGGGATATAGGATGCAATGCGTACCATTACTCACTCAGAATAAGATGCGAATCCTCACGTAATGGTTTCTTTGTGTCAGGCTCCAGAAATGGCACCAGGGGTAGAATGATTAAAACCACTTTAATAACATAAAAATACAGACAGTGGACCTTTACACGTAAATGGTACAGGGCGGACAGTGAAAAAATGCTGATGGAGCTGCCGGCCGGTCCACTGTCTGTATTTTTATGTTATTAAAGTGGTTTTAATCATTCTACCCCTGGTGCCATTTCTGGAGTCTGACACAAAGAAACCATTACGTGAGGATTCGCATCTTATTCTGAGTGAGTAATGGTACGCATTGCATCCTATATCCCACTTGTGATCATTTGGTGGATTTAAAGATACCCTTATGTGTGAAGAACAATTCCCATTATTGTGAGTGGGGTACGCCATCCATCTTTTATGAAAGTCAATCTGGGCTGCTTTGTGTATATTCAGCATTTTTTAAGAAGTACTACACCATGATATATATTTTTTCTGTTTACATATATTGTTGACACGCCGTATGAAGTAGAAGATTGTCCCTGGATTACTACAGGAGGAATTGTCCTGAGATCGGACTTCTGTTATATATATGGACTATAAGTATCTTTCCAGTTATTTCTCATGAAACCACACTGAGCGCTACTGTTTGAGTTTTTTTCTGTTCATTGTTGTTATATACGAGGGTTAGGTGGCTCTCATTTACTCAATTAGCTGCATAAGTGCGTTTGCGCCTTGGGTGTTGATTAATTTTATTTTCTTAATTAATAGGTCCTATCTTTTTAAAGTAGGAAATCCTGGGGTACCTTCCTTTGAAAAGTGCACCTGACATCATTCCCGATTGTAAATCCAGGACAAATTAGGCAACGTTCTCTCTCAACTCAGCCACAACTGAAGAGGAACCCCCCCCTTCCTCCTTAAAAGTCATATCCCCATTGGACGCAAAAATTCAGAACTGCCCGACAAGAAAACATAATTGTTTGCAGTTATGTACGAGTGTTATTGATATATTGAAATACAGTATATATCGGATAACAGCTTATAATTTGGTGCTGCCATTATATTCTCTCTCGAAATGGACGGGACTTTGTCACATTATATATGCTGAAAAGAGGAACATTCCATGACAATCAAACGCACATTTTTACTAACAGCAAAAATGTGACGCGCTTACATGTAACAGAATGAAATTTGCTGCTGTGTATACGGAAATTGCCATGCGACAATACTTATTCACGTCACCGATGTGACTTATTAATAAAGTTGTGTTGTAAGTAATCCAGTGCGACTTAGGCCAAGAAGGCCAATGTCTGAGTGCTAGCGACCGGCTACTGTGTATTTGCACTTTGTGACTAAATAAAGCCTGTCTACTGTTGTATTTATTGTTATCATATAGCACCAATGTATTCTGTAGCGTTGTACAATCAAATCGCTTTCAAGTTCTTTCATTCCATGCGGGAAAAGAGATTTCAATCTATGGGGGTAATTCAGACCTGATCGTTAGGCTGCGTTTTCTCACAGCCTGCAATCAAGTGCGAACTGCACATGCACCGCAATACGCAGGCATGACGGACCGCTGCAACGGGAATCAGCGACCTGCGACGGGATGGTGCGAAAAAAGAGACCGATGGGAGAATGCAAGGAGATTGACAGGAAGAAGGCGTTTCCAGGGAGTGTATGAAAAAACGCAGGCGTGTCCAAGCGTTGGCAGGGTGGGTGTCTGACGTCAGTTCCGGGACCGGACAGGCTGAAGTGATCGCAGCGGCTGAGTAAGACCTGATCTGCGCATAGACTGCACAAAATCTGTTTGTACAGCTCTGCTACACATGCGTTCACAAACTTGTACAGCTAAAATACACTCCCCTATGGGGGTAGACTATGTGAATGCAGGACAGCAAAAATCGCTGCCCAGCCTATGTTCTGTTCCACTGGCATGCACACAGCCACATATATTTGGGGCCTGATTAATGTTTGTAAGTAAAGCAAAAAAAGCAAACAACTGGGCGACACTATGTTACACTGCAGGTGGGGCAGATGTAACATGTGCAGAGAGATTTAGATTTGGCAGGGGGCCTGTCCTGGCTCAAATCTAAATTGCTATGTAAAAATAAAGCTATCCAGCATGTGTGGGCTGCATGCAAAACCATCCAGTATTTACCCTGAATGCAACATAATACATGTACCTCTTGCATTGCAGCATGGCTTGTCCAGGTGCAAAGTTATTTGCTTTTTTTGCTTTTGCTCAGCCCCGGTGTCTCTGAACTAAAAACAAGAAGAAGAGGGTGCAGAGTAGGGAACTATGCTTTTCACAAGCAAAATCTTTACTAGAACTGTGTCAGAAATGATGAAACGCGTAGGGTATTGCTAAGAAATGGCATTTGCCATAGTTAAGGTCTCCAGAATGAGACTTGGATCTAGTAACAGCATCTGAGACATGCAGTGTGTGAGCTGGCATGGCCAGACTGCAGTGAAATGTGTTTTTCCCCCCATTATTATTTGTTTGATGTACAGTACATAGTCTTAACTATTAAATATCTTGCTTGTGAAGAACATACTTCTTTACTCTGGCCCATCTGTATTATGATCTGTTTAATATATTTTGACATTGATTGGAATGTAAATTTGCTCCCAAATCATGATCAGCCCCTTTGTATCACCCGATTATATTTCAGCAGAATATAAAAGTAATACAGCGCGTTTCACCAATTTACTACAACAATGGAAAATATTTTGTTTTAGTTCCCAGATAAAGTATACCTGGCACCTATAAATTTGGTGGACTGAACCAAGATTTTTGACTGACTATCGATTCAATAGGAACTAGAGGTGAGGTATGAGGCACCATGATGTCACTAGTTCCTTCATTGTGTCTAAATTAAGGGGGCACTATAATACTGATCCCGTTTGCATAGAAATACAGTTAGGATATTTTGTTGCAAGTTATACTAACTAGCCATGTAGCGCTATTTACAATAAGTATCGGGATAATTAATTTACGAAGATGTGTTGTGATTTGTTGGTTTGTCATACTGGCCATAACTTATATGTTATAAACAGTAAATTATAAATAAGAACACACCGAGTCTTACACAGGGAACTGTAATACATTAAGTTGAAAACAACTGAGTCATAAAAAAAGAAAAATTATGAAGTGATTTCTGGTTCTGTTATATCAAAATCCAAAATAATTAAGAAAAATGCATTTAAAAAAAAAATAAAGTAAGGGGGAAAAACAGGGGAGAGAGGGAAGGAAGAGGGGGGAGATCTCAGACAGTATTAATAGTGAGACCTTTGGGAATATAATTTGGATGATGCACCAGGATTAAGGTTATACTGAGGGCCCAATATTTTTCCCTTGCCCAGAGGGCCGGTGTAAATGGTAGGCAAGTGAGTAAACAGGGAGTAATGTCCAGCAATTAAACATTTTGTGGGGAAGTGAAATACACTGCTCAAAAAAATAAAGGAAACACTAAAATAACACATCCTAGATCTGAATGAATAAAATATTCTTATTAAATACTTTGTTCTTTACATAGTTGAATGTGCTGACAACAAAATCACACAAAAATTATCAATGGAAATCAAATTTATTAACCCATGGAGGTCTGGATTTGGAGTCACCCTCAAAATTAAAGTGGAAAAACACACTACAGGCTGATCCAACTTTGATGTAATGTCCTTAAAACAAGTCAAAATGAGGCTCAGTAGTGTGTGTGGCCTCCACGTGCCTGTATGACCTCCCTACAACGCACACAAGTGGCTCAAGTAGTGCAGCTCATCCAGGATGGCACACAGAGCCGGCCCTAACCAATATGATGCCCTAGGCAAGATTTTGGCTGGTGCCCCCTAGCACCACCGCTGGTTCCGCCTCTGACCTTGCACCTCTTTCCCAGCACCATCACCCCTCACCCAGAGCAGTCCTTATTTTGGTGTTTGTACCCCCTATATTTTAAATAGGAACAGTTTGCACATTTGGCGCACAGCCGAAAAAGGGGTGTGGTTTTGCTGGCAAGAGGCATGGCCACACAATAGTAACCCCAATTCCAATTACGCCACACAGTACTGCACCTTTATTCACATTTGATCATGTGATAGTGTCCATAATTCATATTATATCCCACAGTAGTATCACTTTACCTTAAACGTTACTCCTCACAGTAGAGCCCCTTATTCACATTACATCACACTGAATTGCTCCTTATTCACATTACACCACACCATATTGCTCTTTATTCACATTAGATGACACAGTAGTGCCCTTTCTATACGCAACGCCACATAGTAGAGCACCTTATACACATAATGCCACACATTAGTAATGCATTTATACACATAATTCCACACAGTAATGCATCTTACATATATGACACACATTATTAATGTCCTTATAAACATAATGCGCCTTACACATTATGACAACCTTTATTAATGCCCTTTTACACATAATGTCCCTTACACATATGCCGCACATTATTAATACCCTTATACACATAATGACACACATAGTGCCCCCTACACATTTGCTGCACATAATGACACACATACAGTAGTACCCTGTTACACATATGCCGCACATTATTAATGCTCTTATACACATAATGACACACATAGTGCCCCCTACACATATGTTGCACATTATTAATGCATTTTTACATGACACACAAACTCCTTACATATATTCCTAACACTACTGCATGCACAACCAACCCACTCACATGCACACAGCACTCACACTACCACTAACACTGTGACCTCTGCCTCTGCTTGGATACAGATGTGTCCTCATAAATCTTGCCTCAATGCTAACGTCGGGCACCTTTTTTAATGAAAATGCATCTTATTTGCATTGCTATGTGGCTAGGATGCACAAGCAGCTTCTGCTGATTAAAATGATATGCAGCATGCCTATATACTGTTTGAGACTGTGGCTGTATCTGCATATGAAATGCTACACACAGAATATAGGCATGCCGCATATCATTTTAATCAGCAGAAGCTTCTGATGCCCCTAGGCATATCAAATGCCCTAGGCAATTGCCTAGTTTGCCTATACCTATGGCCGGCTCTGATGGCACATCAGTGCGAGCTGTGGCAAGAAGGTTTGCTGTGTCTGTCAGCGTAGTGTCCAGAGCATGGAGGCGCTACCAGGAGACAGGCCAGTACATCAGGAGACGTGGAGGAGGCCGTAGGAGGGCAACAACCCAGCAGCACCTTTGTGCAAGGAGGAACAGGAGAAGCACTGCCAGAGCCCTGCAAAATGACCTCCAGCAAGCCACAAATGTGCATGTGTCTACTAGAGATGTGCACCGGAAATTTTTCGGGTTTTGTGTTTTGGTTTTGGGTTCGGTTCCGCGGTCGTGTTTTGGGTTCGAACGCGTTTTGGCAAAACCTCACCGAATTTTTTTTGTCGGATTCGGGTGTGTTTTGGATTCGGGTGTTTTTTTCAAAAAACCCTAAAAAACAGCTTGAATCATAGAATTTGGGGGTCATTTTGATCCCAAGGTATTATAAACCTCAATAACCATAATTTCCACTCATTTTCAGTCTATTCTGAACACCTCACACCTCACAATATTATTTTTAGTCCTAAAATTTGCACCGAGGTCGCTGGATGACTAAGCTCAGCGACCCAAGTGGCCGACACAAACACCTGGCCCATCTAGGAGTGGCACTGCAGTGTCACGCAGGATGGCCCTTCCAAAAAACACTCCCCAAACAGCACATGATGCAAAGAAAAAAAGAGGCGCAATGAGGTAGCTGTGCGACTAAGCTCAGCGACCCAAGTGGCCGACACAAACACCTGGCCCATCTAGGAGTGGCACTGCAGTGTCAGGCAGGATGGCCCTTCCAAAAAATACTCCCCAAACAGCACATGACGCAAAGAAGAAAAAAAAGAGGTGCAATGAGGTAGCTGTGTGAGTAAGCTAGGCGACCCTAGTGGCCGACACAAACACCTGGCCCATCTAGGAGTGGCACTGCAGTGTCAGGCAGGATGGCCCTTCCAAAAAATACTCCCCAAACAGCACATGACGCAAAGAAAAAAAGAGGCGCAATGAGGTAGCTGTGTGACTAAGCTCAGCGACCCAAGTGGCCGACACAAACACCTGGCCCATCTAGGAGTGGCACTGCAGTGTCAGGCAGGCTGGCCCTTCCAAAAAATACTCCCCAAACAGCACATGACGCAAAGAAAAATGAAAGAAAAAAGAGGTGCAAGATGGAATTGTCCTTGGGCCCTCCCACCCACCCTTATGTTGTATAAACAGGACATGCACACTTTAACCAACCCATCATTTCAGTGACAGGGTCTGCCACACGACTGTGACTGAAATGACGGGTTGGTTTGGACCCCCACCAAAAAAGAAGCAATTAATCTCTCCTTGCACAAACTGGCTCTACAGAGGCAAGATGTCCACCTCATCATCATCCTCCGATTCATCACCGTGTACATCCCCTCCTCACAGATTATCAATTCGTCCCCACTGGAATCCACCATCACAGCTCCCTGTGTACTTTGTGGAGGCAATTGCTGCTGGTGAATGTCTCCATGGAGGAATTGATTATAATTCATTTTAATGAACATCATCTTCTCCACATTTTCTGGAAGTAACCTTGTACGCCGATTGCTGACAAGGTGAGCGGCGGCACTAAACACTCTTTCGGAGTACACACTCGTGGGAGGGCAACTTAGGTGGAATAAAGCCAGTTTGTGCAAGGGCCTCCAAATTGCCTCTTTTTCCTGCCAGTATACGTACGGACTGTCTGACGTGCCTACTTGGATGCGGTCACTCATATAATCCTCCACCATTCTTTCAATGGGGAGAGAATCATATGCAGTGACAGTAGACGACATGTCCGTAATCGTTGGCAGGTCCTTCAGTCCGGACCAGATGTCAGCATCAGCAGTCGCTCCAGACTGCCCTGCATCACCGCCAGCGGGTGGGCTCGGAATTCTGAGCCTTTTCCTCGCACCCCCAGTTGCGGGAGAATGTGAAGGAGGAGATGTTGACAGGTCGCGTTCCGCTTTACTTGACAATTTTCTCACCAGCAGTTCTTTGAACCCCTGCAGACTTGTGTCTGCCGGAAAGAGAGATACAACGTAGGTTTTAAATCTAGGATCGAGCACGGTGGCCAAAATGTAGTGCTCTGATTTCAACAGATTGACCACCCGTGAATCCTTGTTAAGCGAATTAAGGGCTGCATCCACAAGTCCCACATGCCTAGCGGAATCGCTCTGTGTTAGCTCCTCCTTCAATGTCTCCAGCTTCTTCTGCAAAAGCCTGATGAGGGGAATGACCTGACTCAGGCTGGCAGTGTCTGAACTGACTTCACGTGTGGCAAGTTCAAAAGGTTGCAGAACCTTGCACAACGTTGAAATCATTTTCCACTGCGCTTGAGACAGGTGCATTCCACCTCCTATATCGTGCTCAGTTGTATAGGCTTGAATGGCCTTTTGCTGCTCCTCCATCCTCTGAAGCATATAGAGGGTTGAATTCCACCTCGTTACCACTTCTTGCTTCAGATGATGGCAGGGCAGGTTCAGGCGTTTTTGGTGTTGCTCCAGTCTTCTGTTCGTGGTGCCTGTACGCCAAAAGTGTCCCGCAATTCTTCTGGCCACCGACAGCATCTCTTGCACGCCCCTCTCGTTTTTTAAATAATTCTGCACCACCAAATTCAAGGTATGTGCAAAACATGGGACGTGATGGAATTTGCCCATATTTAATGCACACACAATATTGCTGGCATTGTCCGATGCCACAAATCCACAGGAGAGTCCAATTGGTGTAAGCCATTCTGCGATGATCTTCCTCAGTTGCCGTAAGAGGTTTTTAGCTGTGTGCGTATTCTGGAAAGCGGTGATACAAAGCGTAGCCTGCCTAGGAAAGAGTTGGCGTTTGCGAGATGCTGCTACTGGTGCCGCCGCTGCTGTTCTTGCGGCGGGAGTCCATACATCTACCCAGTGGGCTGTCACAGTCATATAGTCCTGAGTCTGCCCTGCTCCACTTGTCCACATGTCCGTGGTTGAGTGGACATTGGGTACAACTGCATTTTTTAGGACACTGGTGAGTCTTTTTCTGAGGTCTGTGTACATTTTCGGTATCGCCTGCCTAGAGAAATGGAACCTAGATGGTATTTGGTACCGGGGACACAGTACCTCCAACAAGTCTCTAGTTGGCTCTGCAGTAATGATGGATACCGGAACCACGTTTCTCACCGCCCAGGATGCCAAGGCCTCAGTTATCCGCTTTGCAGCAGGATGACTGCTGTGATATTTCATCTTCCTCGCAAAGGACTGTTGGACAGTCAATTGCTTGGTGGAAGTAGTAAAAGTGGTCTTACGACTTCCCCTCTGGGATGACCATCGACTCCCAGCAGCAACAACAGCAGCGCCAGCAGCAGTAGGCGTTACACGCAAGGATGCATCGGAGGAATCCCAGGCAGGAGAGGACTCGTCAGAATTGCCAGTGACATGGCCTGCAGGACTATTGGCATTCCTGGGGAAGGAGGAAATTGACACTGAGGGAGTTGGTGGGGTGGTTTGTGTGAGCTTGGTTACAAGAGGAAGGGATTTACTGGTCAGTGGACTGCTTCCGCTGTCGCCCAAAGTTTTTGAACTTGTCACTGACTTATGATGAATGCGCTGCAGGTGACGTATAAGGGAGGATGTTCCGAGGTGGTTAACGTCCTTACCCCTACTTATTACAGCTTGACAAAGGCAACACACGGCTTGACAAATGTTGTCCGCATTTCTGTTGAAATACTTCCACACTGAAGAGCTGATTTTTTTGGTATTTTCACCAGGCATGTCAATAGCCATATTCCTCCCACGGACAACAGGTGTCTCCCCGGGTGCCTGACTTAAACAAACCACCTCACCATCAGAATCCTCCTGGTCAATTTCCTCCCCAGCGCCAGCGCCATATCCTCCTCATCCTGGTGTACTTCAACACTGACATCTTCAATCTGACTATCAGGAACTGGACTGCGGGTGCTCCTTCCAGCACTTGCAGGGGGCGTGCAAATGGTGGAAGGCGCATGCTCTTCACGTCCAGTGTTGGGAAGGTCAGGCATCGCAACCGACACAATTGGACTCTCCTTGTGGATTTGTGATTTCGAAGAACGCACAGTTCTTTGCTGTGCTTTTGCCAGCTTAAGTCTTTTCATTTTTCTAGCGAGAGGCTGAGTGCTTCCATCCTCATGTGAAGCTGAACCACTAGCCATGAACATAGGCCAGGGCCTCAGCCGTTCCTTGCCACTCCGTGTGGTAAATGGCATATTGGCAAGTTTACGCTTCTCCTCCGACGATTTTATTTTAGATTTTTGAGTCCTTTTTTTACTGATATTTGGTGTTTTGGATTTTACATGCTCTGTACTATGACATTGGGCATCGGCCTTGGCAGACGACGTTGATGGCATTTCATCGTCTCGGCCATGACTAGTGGCAGCAGCTTCAGCACGAGGTGGAAGTGGATCTTGATCTTTCCCTATTTTTGGAACCTCAACATTTTTGTTCTCCATATTTTAATAGGCACAACTAAAAGGCACCTCAGGTAAACAATGGAGATGGATGGATACTAGTATACTTATGGACGACGAGCGACTGCCGACACAGAGGTAGCTACAGCCGTGGACTACCGTACTGCGTCTGCTAGTATAGACTGGATGATAATGATATAAAAATATATATATATATCACTACTGCAGGACAGGTATATATTGTATAATGACGGACCTGCTGGACACTGTCAGCACTGCAGACTCCTAAACTACTAGTATTAAGAAGATAGAAAAAAAAAAACCCACCACAGGTAGGTATACAATTATGGACGAGCGACTGCCAGTGCCGACACAGAGGTAGCTACAGCCGTGGACTACCGTACTGCGTCTGCTAGTATAGACTGGATGATAATGATATAAAAAATATATATATATATCACTACTGCAGGACAGGTATATATTGTATAATGACGGACCTGCTGGACACTGTCAGCACTGCAGACTCCTAAACTACTAGTATGAAGAAGATAGAAAAAAAAAAAACCACCACAGGTAGGTATACAATTATGGACGAGCGACTGCCGACACAGAGGTAGCTACAGCCGTGGACTACCGTACTGCGTCTGCTACTATAGACTGGATGATAATGATATAAAAAATATATATATATATCACTACTGCAGGACAGGTATATATTGTATAATGACGGACCTGCTGGACACTGTCAGCACTGCAGACTCCTAAACTACTAGTATGAAGAAGATAGAAAAAAAAAAACCCACCACAGGTAGGTATACAATTATGGACGAGCGACTGCCGACACAGAGGTAGCTACAGCCGTGGACTACCGTACTGCGTCTGCTAGTATAGAGTGGATGATAATGATATAAAAAATATATATATATCACTACTGCAGGACAGGTATATATTGTATAATGACGGACCTGCTGGACACTGTCAGCACTGCAGACTCCTAAACTACTAGTATGAAGAAGATAGAAATATAATGAATGACGGACCTGCTGGACACTGTCAGCAGAATGCGTTTATATATAGAATAAAAAAAAAAAACACCACACGAGTGTTTAACTTTTTCAGGCAGACAATATACTGGTGGACACTGCTGGTCAGTCACACTGGCACTCTGGCAGCAAAAGTGTGCACTGTTAAATATGTACTCCTGCTATAACTGCTCCCCAGTCTCCCCCACAATTAAGCTGTGTGAGCAGTGAGCACTACTCAGCACAGTCAGATATACATAGATGATATTATCATGCAGCACACTGAGGCTGAGCACAGATTTGGTATGTGACTGTGTATCGTTTTTTTTCAGGCAGAGAACGGATTATATTAAATAATAAATAAAACTGGTGGTCACCACTAGTATAACTATCAGCAAAACTCTGCACTCTCTGAGTACTCCTAATGCTCCAGTAAATCAAGTGTCTCACTCTCTATCTAAACGGAGAGGACGCCAGCCACGTCCTCTCCCTATCAATCTCAATGCACATGTGAAAATGGCGGCGACGCGCGGCTCCTTATATAGAATCCGAGTCTCGCGATAGAATACGAGCCTCGCGAGAATCCGACAGCGGGATGATGACGTTCGGGCGCGCTCGGGTTAGCCGAGCAAGGCGGGAAGATCCGAGTCTGCCTCGGACCCGTGTAAAAAGCGTGAAGTTTGGGGGGGTTCGGATTCCGAGGAACCGAACCCGCTCACTGTCTACTCAAACGATCAGAAACAGACTCCATGAGGGTGGTATGAGGGCCCGACGTCCACAGGTGTGGGTTGTGCTTACAGCCCAACACCGTGCAGGACGTTTGGCATTTGCCAGAGAACACCAAGATTGGCAAATTCTCCACTGGCACCCTGTGCTCTTCACAGATGAAAGCAGGTTCTCACTGAGCACATGTGACAGACGTGATAGAGTCTGGAGACGCCAAGGAGAACGTTCTGCTGCCTGCAACATCTTCCAGCATGACCGGTTTGGCAGTGGGTCAGTAATGGTGTCGGGTGGCATTTCTTTGGGGGGCTGCACAGCCCTCCATGTGCTCGCCAGAGGTAGCCTGACTGCCATTAGGTACCGAGATAAGATCCTCAGACCCCTTGTGAAACCATATGCTGGTGCAGTTGGCCCTGGGTTCCACCTAATGCAAGACAATGCTAGACCTCATGTGGCTGGAGTGTGTCAGCAGTTCCTGCAAGACGAAGGCATTGATGCTATGGACTGGCCCGCCCATTACCCAGACCTAAATCCAATTGAGCACATCTGGGACATCATGTCTCGCTCCATCCACCAACGCTACGTTGCACCACAGACTGTCCAGGAGTTGGCGGATGCTTTATTCCAGGTCTGGGAGGAGATCCCTCAGGAGACCATCCACCACCTCATCAGGAGCATGCCCAGGCGTTGTAGGGAGGTCATACAGGCACGTGGAGGCCACACACACTACTGAGCCTCATTTTGACTTGTTTTAAGGACATTACATCAAAGTTGGATCAGCCTGTAGTGTGTTTTTCCACTTTAATTTTGAGTGTGACTCCAAATCCAGACCTCCATGGGTTAATAAATTTGATTTCCATTGATAATTTTTGTGTGATTTTGTTGTCAGCACATTCAACTATGTAAAGAACAAAGTATTTAATAAGAATATTTCATTCATTCAGATCTAGGATGTGTTATTTTAGTGTTCCCTTTATTTTTTTGAGCAGTGTATATTTAAGTGGACCCATCCCCCTAGACAAACAGCGTAGGCCAATAACCTGTGGGCTTAACCAATATCCAGCCCATCAATTCCCTACAAATGACATCACTGAATAGTGAGTAGTGTCGTGCCTGTTGTGTCAGTGACGTCACTAGTTCCTGGGGAATTGAAAGGCTGCATTCTCATTAGAGATGAGCGGGTTCGGTTTCTCTGAATCCGAACCCGCCAGAACTTCATGTTTTTTTTCACGGGTCCGAGCGACTCGGATCTTCCCGCCTTGCTCGGTTAACCCGAGCGCGCCCGAACGTCATCATGACGCTGTCGGATTCTCGCGAGGCTCGGATTCTATCGCGAGACTCGGATTCTATATAAGGAGCCGCGCGTCGCCGCCATTTTCACACGTGCATTGAGATTGATAGGGAGAGGACGTGGCTGGCGTCCTCTCCGTTTAGAATTAGAATAGATTAGAGAGACACTTGATTTACTAATTTTGGGGAGCATTAGGAGTACTCAGTAGTGTACAGTGCAGAGTTTTGCTGATAGTGACCAGTGACCACCACTTTTATTTATAATCCGATCTCTGCCTGAAAAAAGCGATACACAGCACACAGTGACTCAGTCACATACCATATCTGTGTGCACTGCTCAGGCTCAGGCCAGTGTGCTGCATCATCTATATATATTATATATCTGTCTGACTGCTCAGCTCACACAGCTTATAATTGTGGGGGAGACTGGGGAGCACTACTGCAGTGCCAGTTATAGGTTATAGCAGGAGCCAGGAGTACATAATATTATATTAAAATTAAACAGTGCACACTTTTGCTGCAGGAGTGCCACTGCCAGTGTGACTAGTGACCAGTGACCTGACCACCAGTATATAATATTAGTAGTATACTATCTCTTTATCAACCAGTCTATATTAGCAGCAGACACAGTACAGTGCGGTAGTTCACGGCTGTGGCTACCTCTGTGTCGGCACTCGGCAGCCCGTCCATAATTGTATATACCAGTGACCTAACCGTGGTTTTTTTTTCTTTCTTTATACATACATACTAGTTACGAGTATACTATCTCTTTATCAACCAGTCTATATATTAGCAGCAGACACAGTACAGTGCGGTAGTTCACGGCTGTGGCTACCTCTGTGTCGGCACTCGGCAGCCCGTCCATAATTGTATATACCACCTAACCGTGGTTTTTTTTTCTTTCTTTATACATACATACTAGTTACGAGTATACTATCTCTTTATCAACCAGTCTATATATTAGCAGCAGACACAGTACAGTGCGGTAGTTCACGGCTGTGGCTACCTCTGTGTCGGCACTCGGCAGCCCGTCCATAATTGTATATACCACCTAACCGTGGTTTTTTTTTTCTTTCTTTATACATACATACTAGTTACGAGTATACTATCTCTTTATCAACCAGTCTATATATTAGCAGCAGACACAGTACAGTGCGGTAGTTCACGGCTGTGGCTACCTCTGTGTCGGCACTCGGCAGCCCGTCCATAATTGTATATACCACCTAACCGTGGTTTTTTTTTCTTTCTTTATACATACATACTAGTTACGAGTATACTATCTCTTTATCAACCAGTCTATATATTAGCAGCAGACACAGTACAGTGCGGTAGTTCACGGCTGTGGCTACCTCTGTGTCGGCACTCGGCAGCCCGTCCATAATTGTATATACCACCTAACCGTGGTTTTTTTTTTTCTTTATACATACATACTAGTTACGAGTATACTATCTCTTTATCAACCAGTCTATATATTAGCAGCAGACACAGTACAGTGCGGTAGTTCACGGCTGTGGCTACCTCTGTGTCGGCACTCGGCAGCCCGTCCATAATTGTATATACCACCTAACCGTGGTTTTTTTTTCTTTCTTTATACATACATACTAGTTACGAGTATACTATCTCTTTATCAACCAGTCTATATATTAGCAGCAGACACAGTACAGTGCGGTAGTTCACGGCTGTGGCTACCTCTGTGTCGGCACTCGGCAGCCCGTCCATAATTGTATATACCACCTAACCGTGGTTTTTTTTTCTTTCTTTATACATACATACTAGTTACGAGTATACTATCTCTTTATCAACCAGTCTATATATTAGCAGCAGACACAGTACAGTGCGGTAGTTCACGGCTGTGGCTACCTCTGTGTCGGCACTCGGCAGCCCGTCCATAATTGTATATACCACCTAACCGTGGTTTTTTTTTCTTTCTTTATACATACATACTAGTTACGAGTATACTATCTCTTTATCAACCAGTCTATATATTAGCAGCAGACACAGTACAGTGCGGTAGTTCACGGCTGTGGCTACCTCTGTGTCGGCACTCGGCAGCCCGTCCATAATTGTATATACCACCTAACCGTGGTTTTTTTTCTTTCTTTATACATACATACTAGTTACGAGTATACTATCTCTTTATCAACCAGTCTATATATTAGCAGCAGACACAGTACAGTGCGGTAGTTCACGGCTGTGGCTACCTCTGTGTCGGCACTCGGCAGCCCGTCCATAATTGTATACTAGTATCCAATCCATCCATCTCCATTGTTTACCTGAGGTGCCTTTTAGTTGTGCCTATTAAAATATGGAGAACAAAAATGTTGAGGTTCCAAAATTAGGGAAAGATCAAGATCCACTTCCACCTCGTGCTGAAGCTGCTGCCACTAGTCTTGGCCGAGACGATGAAATGCCAGCAACGTCGTCTGCCAAGGCCGATGCCCAATGGCATAGTACAGAGCATGTCAAAACCAAAACACCAAATATCAGTAAAAAAAGGACTCCAAAACCTAAAATAAAATTGTCGGAGGAGAAGCGTAAACTTGCCAATATGCCATTTACCACACGGAGTGGCAAGGAACGGCTGAGGCCCTGGCCTATGTTCATGGCTAGTGGTTCAGCTTCACATGAGGATGGAAGCACTCAGCCTCTCGCTAGAAAACTGAAAAGACTCAAGCTGGCAAAAGCACCGCAAAGAACTGTGCGTTCTTTGAAATCCCAAATCCACAAGGAGAGTCCAATTGTGTCGGTTGCGATGCCTGACCTTCCCAACACTGGACGTGAAGAGCATGCGCCTTCCACCATTTGCACGCCCCCTGCAAGTGCTGGAAGGAGCACCCGCAGTCCAGTTCCTGATAGTCAGATTGAAGATGTCAGTGTTGAAGTACACCAGGATGAGGAGGATATGGGTGTTGCTGGCGCTGGGGAGGAAATTGACCAGGAGGATTCTGATGGTGAGGTGGTTTGTTTAAGTCAGGCACCCGGGGAGACACCTGTTGTCCGTGGGAGGAATATGGCCGTTGACATGCCAGGTGAAAATACCAAAAAAATCAGCTCTTCGGTGTGGAGGTATTTCACCAGAAATGCGGACAACAGGTGTCAAGCCGTGTGTTCCCTTTGTCAAGCTGTAATAAGTAGGGGTAAGGACGTTAACCACCTCGGAACATCCTCCCTTATACGTCACCTGCAGCGCATTCATAATAAGTCAGTGACAAGTTCAAAAACTTTGGGTGACAGCGGAAGCAGTCCACTGACCAGTAAATCCCTTCCTCTTGTAACCAAGCTCACGCAAACCACCCCACCAACTCCCTCAGTGTCAATTTCCTCCTTCCCCAGGAATGCCAATAGTCCTGCAGGCCATGTCACTGGCAATTCTGACGAGTCCTCTCCTGCCTGGGATTCCTCCGATGCATCCTTGCGTGTAACGCCTACTGCTGCTGGCGCTGCTGTTGTTGCCGCTGGGAGTCGATGGTCATCCCAGAGGGGAAGTCGTAAGCCCACTTGTACTACTTCCAGTAAGCAATTGACTGTTCAACAGTCCTTTGCGAGGAAGATGAAATATCACAGCAGTCATCCTACTGCAAAGCGGATAACTGAGGCCTTGGCATCCTGGGTGGTGAGAAACGTGGTTCCGGTATCCATCATTACTGCAGAGCCAACTAGAGACTTGTTGGAGGTACTGTGTCCCCGGTACCAAATACCATCTAGGTTCCATTTCTCTAGGCAGGCGATACCGAAAATGTACACAGACCTCAGAAAAAGAGTCACCAGTGTCCTAAAAAATGCAGCTGTACCCAATGTCCACTTAACCACGGACATGTGGACAAGTGGAGCAGGGCAGGGTCAGGACTATATGACTGTGACAGCCCACTGGGTAGATGTATGGACTCCCGCCGCAAGAACAGCAGCGGCGGCACCAGTAGCAGCATCTCGCAAACGCCAACTCTTTCCTAGGCAGGCTACGCTTTGTATCACCGCTTTCCAGAATACGCACACAGCTGAAAACCTCTTACGGCAACTGAGGAAGATCATCGCGGAATGGCTTACCCCAATTGGACTCTCCTGTGGATTTGTGGCATCGGACAACGCCAGCAATATTGTGTGTGCATTAAATCTGGGCCAATTCCAGCACGTCCCATGTTTTGCACATACCTTGAATTTGGTGGTGCAGAATTTTTTAAAAAACGACAGGGGCGTGCAAGAGATGCTGTCGGTGGCCAGAAGAATTGCGGGACACTTTCGGCGTACAGGCACCACGTACAGAAAACTGGAGCACCACCAAAAACTACTGAACCTGCCCTGCCATCATCTGAAGCAAGAAGTGGTAACGAGGTGGAATTCAACCCTCTATATGCTTCAGAGGTTGGAGGAGCAGCAAAAGGCCATTCAAGCCTATACAATTGAGCACGATATAGTAGGTGGAATGCACCTGTCTCAAGTGCAGTGGAGAATGATTTCAACGTTGTGCAAGGTTCTGATGCCCTTTGAACTTGCCACACGTGAAGTCAGTTCAGACACTGCCAGCCTGAGTCAGGTCATTCCCCTCATCAGGCTTTTGCAGAAGAAGCTGGAGGCATTGAAGGAGGAGCTAACACGGAGCGATTCCGCTAGGCATGTGGGACTTGTGGATGCAGCCCTTAATTCGCTTAACAAGGATTCACGGGTGGTCAATCTGTTGAAATCAGAGCACTACATTTTGGCCACCGTGCTCGATCCTAGATTTAAAGCCTACCTTGGATCTCTCTTTCCGGCAGACACAGGTCTGCTGGGGTTGAAAGACCTGCTGGTGAGAAAATTGTCAAGTCAAGCGGAACGCGACCTGTCAACATCTCCTCCTTCACATTCTCCCGCAACTGGGGGTGCGAGGAAAAGGCTCAGAATTCCGAGCCCACCCGCTGGCGGTGATGCAGGGCAGTCTGGAGCGACTGCTGATGCTGACATCTGGTCCGGACTGAAGGACCTGACAACGATTACGGACATGTCGTCTACTGTCACTGCATATGATTCTCTCAACATTGATAGAATGGTGGAGGATTATATGAGTGACCGCATCCAAGTAGGCACGTCACACAGTCCGTACTTATACTGGCAGGAAAAAGAGGCAATTTGGAGGCCCTTGCACAAACTGGCTTTATTCTACCTAAGTTGCCCTCCCACAAGTGTGTACTCCGAAAGAGTGTTTAGTGCCGCCGCTCACCTTGTCAGCAATCGGCGTACGAGGTTACATCCAGAAAATGTGGAGAAGATGATGTTCATTAAAATGAATTATAATCAATTCCTCCGCGGAGACATTGACCAGCAGCAATTGCCTCCACAAAGTACACAGGGAGCTGAGATGGTGGATTCCAGTGGGGATGAATTGATAATCTGTGAGGAGGGGGATGTACACGGTGATATATCGGAGGGTGAAGATGAGGTGGACATCTTGCCTCTGTAGAGCCAGTTTGTGCAAGGAGAGATTAATTGCTTCTTTTTTGGGGGGGGTCCAAACCAACCCGTCATATCAGTCACAGTCGTGTGGCAGACCCTGTCACTGAAATGATGGGTTGGTTAAAGTGTGCATGTCCTGTTTTGTTTATACAACATAAGGGTGGGTGGGAGGGCCCAAGGACAATTCCATCTTGCACCTCTTTTTTCTTTTCTTTTTCTTTGCATCATGTGCTGATTGGGGAGGGTTTTTTGGAAGGGACATCCTGCGTGACACTGCAGTGCCACTCCTAGATGGGCCCGGTGTTTGTGTCGGCCACTAGGGTCGCTAATCTTACTCACACAGTCAGCTACCTCATTGCGCCTCTTTTTTTCTTTGCGTCATGTGCTGTTTGGGGAGGGTTTTTTGGAAGGGACATCCTGCGTGACACTGCAGTGCCACTCCTAGATGGGCCCGGTGTTTGTGTCGGCCACTAGGGTCGCTAATCTTACTCACACAGCTACCTCATTGCGCCTCTTTTTTTCTTTGCGTCATGTGCTGTTTGGGGAGGGTTTTTTGGAAGGGACATCCTGCGTGACACTGCAGTGCCACTCCTAGATGGGCCCGGTGTTTGTGTCGGCCACTAGGGTCGCTTATCTTACTCACACAGCGACCTCGGTGCAAATTTTAGGACTAAAAATAATATTGTGAGGTGTGAGGTATTCAGAATAGACTGAAAATTAGTGTAAATTATGGTTTTTGAGGTTAATAATACTTTGGGATCAAAATGACCCCCAAATTCTATGATTTAAGCTGTTTTTTAGTGTTTTTGGAAAAAAACACCCAAATCCAAAACACACCCGAATCCGACAAAAAAAATTCGGTGAGGTTTTGCCAAAACGCGTTCGAACCCAAAACACGGCCGCGGAACCGAACCCAAAACCAAAACACAAAACCCGAAAAATTTCAGGCGCTCATCTCTAATTCTCATATGTAAATGAATACTTTTGTTATTCTGTGATGCCGGTTGGCTGAAAGAAGGCATGTGCTAAATATGTTTGTCATTTATCTACTTACAGATGTGTCCTCTTACATCTAGTGCCCACATGACATGCTACTTGCACCCTGCCGTCCACACAGCTTGGTTTATTAAGTCGCATCATGGCGCATTGAGTGGCATCATAATGCACTGAGCAGCCGGAAAAGCCGGAGAGTGTAATACTACTTTCTGTCCCCCAGATGTCGCTTTTTCCTAGCTGCACTGTGCATGTGTTTAATGGGGGTGATTCAGAGTTGATCTTAGCTGTGCTCAATTTAGCACAGCTACGATCATCCACACTGACATGTGGGGGGACACCCAGCACAGGGCTAGCCCGTCCCGCATGTCAGTCCCTGCCCCGTCGCTGAAGTACAAAAGCATCACCAGGCGGCGATGCTTTTGCGCTTCAGGAGTAGCTCCTGGCCAGCGCAGCTCCTGCGTGCTGGCCGGGAGCTACTCGTCGCTGCCCGGCTTGCAGCGGCTGTGTGTGACATCACGCAGCCGGTGCGGCCCGCCCCCCGCAGGTCTGGCCACGCCTGCTTTGGCCAGACTGCGCCCACAAAACCGACCCCTTCCGCCCAGCGACCACCTCTGCCTGTCAAGCAATTGAGATAAATCTAAAGGGCCCTATACACTAGTGCGATATTGCACGTTTTCATGCAATTGCGACGAGTTCCTGAGACGGATAGCATGAAAAATGTCACATTGCATGTACTTTTCTTGCGATTGTGATGAAATGTGCGTTCCCGTGTCTCCCATCGCAATTGCAGATCACACGTGCTGCACGTTAGATTTATCTCAATTGCATGGAAATAGGTTGAATAACATTTGACTGCCTGAGATAAATCACATGTAAAAAATACACTCAAGTAGCAACCGCAGGGCTCCCGGGAAGCTCCCGGCCAGATTGCAAGAAAAATGGATGCAACTCATTGCCGAGATAAAACTCCCTAGTGTATGGGGCCATTAACGTGCAGCACGTGTGAACTACGATTGCGATGGGAGACACACGGGAACGCGCATTGCATCGCAATCACACGAAAAGGACATGCAATGTGACAGTTTTCATGCAATCCGTCTCAGCAATTCATCTCAATTGCATGAAAAATAAGATTTTAAACCTACCGATAAATCTATTTCCCCTAGTCGGTAGAGGATGCTGGGGACTCCGTAAGGACCATGGGGTATAGACGGGCTCCGCAGGAGACATGGGCACCTATAAAGAACTTTTAGTATGGGTGTGCACTGGCTCCTCCCTCTATGCCCCTCCTCCAGACCTCAGTTAGAGAACTGTGCCCAGAGGAGATGGACAATACGAGGAAAGGATTTTGTATATCTAAGGGCAAGATTCATACCAGCCCACACCATCCACACCGTATAACCTGGAATACACATAACCAGTTAACAGTATGAACAAACAACAGCAACGGTCCAAGACCGATTCCAACTGTAACATAACCCTTATGTAAGCAATAACTATATACAAGTCTTGCAGACTTTCCGCACTGGGACGGGCGCCCAGCATCCTCTACGGACTAGGAGAAATAGATTTACCGGTAGGTTTAAAATCTTATTTTCTCTTACGTCCTAGAGGATGCTGGGGACTCCGTAAGGACCATGGGGTTTATACCAAAGCTCCCAATCGGGCGGGAGAGTGCGGATGACTCTGCAGCACCAACTGAGCAAACGCTAGGTCCTCATCAGCCAGGGTATCAAACTTGTAGAATTTAGCAAAAGTGTTTGAACCCGACCAAGTCGCTGCTCGGCAAAGCTGTAATGCCGAGACGCCCCAGGCAGCCGCCCAAGAAGAGCCCACCTTCCTAGTGGAATGGGCCTTAACTGAATGTGGTAACGGCAATCCAGCCGTAACATACGCCTGCTGAATTGTGTTACAGATCCAGCGAGCAATAGTCTGCTTTGAAGCAGGCGCGCCAATCTTATTGGCTGCATACAGGACAAACAGAGCCTCTGTTTTCCTAATTCTAGTCGTCCTGGCTACATAAATCTTTAAGGCCCTGACTACATCCAGGGACATGGAATCCTCCAAGTCACTCGTAGCCACAGGCACCACAATAGGTTGGTTCATATGGAATGAAGACACCACCTTAGGCAAAAATTGAGGACGAGTCCTCAATTCCGCTCTATCAACATGAAAAATCAAGTAGGGGCTCTTGTGAGACAAGGCCGCCAATTCTGACACACGCCTTGCAGATGCCAAGGCCAACAACATGACCACCTTCCAGGTGAGAAATTTCAACTCAACCGTTTTAAGGGGTTCAAAGTACCAGTGTGATTTTAGGAACTGCAACACGACGTTCAGGTCCCATGGTGCCACTGGGGGCACAAAAGGAGGCTGGATGTGCAGCACTCCCTTTACAAAAGTCTGGACTTCTGGAAGAGAAGCCAATTCCTTCTGAAAAAATATCGACAGGGCCGAAATCTGTACCTTAACAGAGCCTAACTTCAGGCCCATATCCACTCCTGTCTGTAGGAAGTGGAGAAAACGACCCAGACGGAAATCTTCCGTAGGAGCATTCTTGGCTTCACACCAAGAGACATATTTCCGCCAGATACGGTGATAATGTTTTGCCGTCACCTCCTTCCTAGCCTTTATTAGCGTAGGTATGACCTCCTCCGGAATACCCTTCTCAGCTAGGATCCGGTGTTCAACCGCCATGCCGTCTGTATCAGGAGTAAGAAACACCATTATTAATGTCATGCTCTCATGTGTTGTTAGCACCAAATACAAAGAATTATATGAGTGCTTTATGTTATATCTTTAGAAAGGTGGTTGGTGTTTGTTATGAATATAATATGGTGTTTTTAATAGGACAAGAAGGGGGAAATATATATATATATATTTAATACAAGGGATATATATACATATTTATTACAAACTATGTTCTGTGTGTGTCAGTATTCCTGACACAGGTATATTTTTACAAGCAAGGGCAATGTCCATTGTCTGGTTATATGAGACAGACAAAAACAAGACAAGTGTTTGGAGTTGGACATACAGTATGTCAACATTGTAATGTTTATGTCTTCATATTAAGACAATGGTGTTTTCACTAGGGATGTGCACTTGAAATTTTTCGGGTTTTGTGTTTTGGTTTTGGGTTCGGTTCCGCGGCCGTGTTTTGGGTTCGACCGCGTTTTGGCAAAACCTCACCGAATTTTTTTTGTCGGATTCGGGTGTGTTTTGGATTCGGGTGTTTTTTTCAAAAAACCCTAAAAAACAGCTTAAATCATAGAATTTGGGGGTCATTTTGATCCCAAAGTATTATTAACCTCAAAAACCATAATTTCCACTCATTTTCAGTCTATTCTGAATACCTCACACCTCACAATATTATTTTTAGTCCTTAAATTTGCACCGAGGTCGCTGGATGACTAAGCTAAGCGACCCTAGTGGCCGACACAAACACCTGGCCCATCTAGGAGTGGCACTGCAGTGTCACGCAGGATGGCCCTTCCAAAAAACACTCCCCAAACAGCACATGACGCAAAGAAGAAAAAAAGAGGCGCAATGAGGTAGCTGTGTGAGTAAGCTAAGCGACCCTAGTGGCCGACACAAACACCTGGCCCATCTAGGAGTGGCACTGCAGTGTCACGCAGGATGGCCCTTCCAAAAAACACTCCCCAAACAGCACATGACGCAAAGAAGAAAAAAAGAGGCGCAATGAGGTAGCTGTGTGAGTAAGATAAGCGACCCTAGTGGCCGACACAAACACCTGGCCCATCTAGGAGTGGCACTGCAGTGTCACGCAGGATGGCCCTTCCAAAAAACACTCCCCAAACAGCACATGACGCAAAGAAGAAAAAAAGAGGCGCAATGAGGTAGCTGTGTGAGTAAGCTAAGCGACCCTAGTGGCCGACACAAACACCTGGCCCATCTAGGAGTGGCACTGCAGTGTCACGCAGGATGGCCCTTCCAAAAAACACTCCCCAAACAGCACATGACGCAAAGAAGAAAAAAAGAGGCGCAATGAGGTAGCTGTGTGAGTAAGATAAGCGACCCTAGTGGCCGACGCAAACACCTGGCCCATCTAGGAGTGGCACTGCAGTGTCACGCAGGATGGCCCTTCCAAAAAACACTCCCCAAACAGCACATGACGCAAAGAAGAAAAAAAGAGGCGCAATGAGGTAGCTGTGTGAGTAAGCTAAGCGACCCTAGTGGCCGACACAAACACCTGGCCCATCTAGGAGTGGCACTGCAGTGTCACGCAGGATGGCCCTTCCAAAAAACACTCCCCAAATAGCACATGACGCAAAGAAGAAAAAAAGAGGCGCAATGAGGTAGCTGTGTGAGTAAGATAAGCGACCCTAGTGGCCGACACAAACACCTGGCCCATATAGGAGTGGCACTGCAGTGTCACGCAGGATGGCCCTTCCAAAAAACACTCCCCAAACAGCACATGATGCAAAGAAGAAAAAAAGAGGCGCAATGAGGTAGCTGTGTGAGTAAGCTAAGCGACCCTAGTGGCCGACACAAACACCTGGCCCATCTAGGAGTGGCACTGCAGTGTCACGCAGGATGGCCCTTCCAAAAAACACTCCCCAAACAGCACATGACGCAAAGAAGAAAAAAAGAGGCGCAATGAGGTAGCTGTGTGAGTAAGCTAAGCGACCCTAGTGGCCGACACAAACACCTGGCCCATCTAGGAGTGGCACTGCAGTGTCACGCAGGATGGCCCTTCCAAAAAACACTCCCCAAACAGCACATGACGCAAAGAAGAAAAAAAGAGGCGCAATGAGGTAGCTGTGTGAGTAAGATAAGCGACCCTAGTGGCCGACACAAACACCTGGCCCATCTAGGAGTGGCACTGCAGTGTCACGCAGGATGGCCCTTCCAAAAAACACTCCCCAAACAGCACATGACGCAAAGAAGAAAAAAAGAGGCGCAATGAGGTAGCTGTGTGAGTAAGCTAAGCGACCCTAGTGGCCGACACAAACACCTGGCCCATCTAGGAGTGGCACTGCAGTGTCACGCAGGATGGCCCTTCCAAAAAACACTCCCCAAACAGCACATGACGCAAAGAAGAAAAAAAGAGGCGCAATGAGGTAGCTGTGTGAGTAAGATAAGCGACCCTAGTGGCCGACACAAACACCTGGCCCATCTAGGAGTGGCACTGCAGTGTCACGCAGGATGGCCCTTCCAAAAAACACTCCCCAAACAGCACATGACGCAAAGAAGAAAAAAAGAGGCACAATGAGGTAGCTGTGTGAGTAAGCTAAGCGACCCTAGTGGCCGACACAAACACCTGGCCCATCTAGGAGTGGCACTGCAGTGTCACGCAGGATGGCCCTTCCAAAAAACACTCCCCAAACAGCACATGACGCAAATAAAAATTAAAGAAAAAAGAGGTGCAAGATGGAATTGTCCTTGGGCCCTCCCACCCACCCTTATGTTGTATAAACAGGACATGCACACTTTAACCAACCCATCATTTCAGTGACAGGGTCTGCCACACGACTGTGACTGAAATGACGGGTTGGTTTGGACCCCCACCGAAAAAGAAGCAATTAATCTCTCCTTGCACAAACTGGCTCTACAGAGGCAAGATGTCCACCTCATCATCATCCTCCGATATATCACCGTGTACATCCCGCTCCTCACAGATTATCAATTCGTCCCCACTGGAATCCACCATCTCAGCTTTGTGGAGGCAATTGTACTTTGTGGAGGCAATTGCTGCTGGTCAATGTCTCCACGGAGGAATTGATTATAATTCATTTTAATGAACATCATCTTCTCCACATTTTCTGGAAGTAACCTCGTACACAGATTGCTGACAAGGTGAGCGGCGGCACTAAACACTCTTTCGGAGTACACACTTGTGGGAGGGCAACTTAGGTAGAATAAAGCCAGTTTGTGCAAGGGCCTCCAAATTGCCTCTTTTTCCTGCCAGTATAAGTACGGACTGTCTGACGTGCCTACTTGGATGCGGTCACTCATATAATCCTCCACCATTCTTTCAATGGTGAGAGAATCATATGCAGTGACAGTAGACGACATGTCCGTAATCGTTGTCAGGTCCTTCAGTCCGGACCAGATGTCAGCATCAGCAGTCGCTCCAGACTGCCCTGCATCACCGCCAGCGGGTGGGCTCGGAATTCTGAGCCTTTTCCTCGCACCCCCTGTTGCGGGAGAATGTGAAGGAGGAGATGTTGACAGGTCGCGTTCCGCTTGACTTGACAATTTTCTCACCAGCAGGTCTTTGAACCCCAGCAGACTTGTGTCTGCCGGAAAGAGAGATCCAAGGTAGGTTTTAAATCTAGGATCGAGCACGGTGGCCAAAATGTAGTGCTCTGATTTCAACAGATTGACCACCCGTGAATCCTTGTTAAGCGAATTAAGGGCTCCATCCACAAGTCCCACATGCCTAGCGGAATCGCTCCCTTTTAGCTCCTCCTTCAATGCCTCCAGCTTCTTCTGCAAAAGCCTGATGAGGGGAATGACCTGACTCAGGCTGGCAGTGTCTGAACTGACTTCACGTGTGGCAAGTTCAAAAGGTTGCAGAACCTTGCACAACGTTGAAATCATTCTCCACTGCGCTTGAGACAGGTACATTCCACCTCCTATATCGTGCTCAATTGTATAGGCTTGAATGGCCTTTTGCTGCTCCTCCAACCTCTGAAGCATATAGAGGGTTGAATTCCACCTCGTTACCACTTCTTGCTTCAGATGATGGCAGGGCAGGTTCAGGCGTTTTTGGTGGTGCTCCAGTCTTCTGTACGTGGTGCCTGTACGCCGAAAGTGTCCCGCAATTCTTCTGGCCACCGACAGCATCTCTTGCACGCCCCTGTCGTTTTTTAAAAAATTCTGCACCACCAAATTCAAGGTATGTGCAAAACATGGGACGTGCTGGAATTTGCCCATATTTAATGCACACACAATATTGCTGGCGTTGTCCGATGCCACAAATCCACAGGAGAGTCCAATTGGGGTAAGCCATTCCGCGATGATCTTCCTCAGTTGCCGTAAGAGGTTTTCAGCTGTGTGCGTATTCTGGAAACCGGTGATACAAAGCGTAGCCTGCCTAGGAAAGAGTTGGCGTTTGCGAGAAGCTGCTACTGGTGCCGCCGCTGCTGTTCTTGCGGCGGGAGTCCATACATCTACCCAGTGGGCTGTCACAGTCATATAGTCCTGACCCTGCCCTGCTCCACTTGTCCACATGTCCGTGGTTAAGTGGACATTGGGTACAACTGCATTTTTTAGGACACTGGTGAGTCTTTTTCTGACGTCCGTGTACATTCTCGGTATCGCCTGCCTAGAGAAGTGGAACCTAGATGGTATTTGGTAACGGGGCACACTGCCTCAAGAAATTGTCTAGTTCCCTGTGAACTAAAGGCGGATACCGGACGCACGTCTAACACCAACATAGTTGTCAAGGCCTCAGTTATCCGCTTTGCAACAGGATGACTGCTGTGATATTTCATCTTCCTCGCAAAGGACTGTTGGACAGTCAATTGCTTGGTGGAAGTAGTAAAAGTGGGCTTACGACTTCCCCTCTGGGATGACCATCGACTCCCAGCAGCAACAACAGCAGCGCCAGCAGCAGTAGGCGTTACACGCAAGGATGCATCGGAGGAATCCCAGGCAGGAGAGGACTCGTCAGAATTGCCAGTGACATGGCATGCAGGACTATTGGCATTCCTGGGGAAGGAGTAAATTGACACTGAGGGAGTTGGTGGGGTGGTTTGCGTGAGCTTGGTTACAAGAGGAAGGGATTTACTGGTCAGTGGACTGCTTCCGCTGTCGCCCAAAGTTTTTGAACTTGTCACTGACTTATTATGAATGCGCTGCAGGTGACGTATAAGGGAGGATGTTCCGAGGTGGTTAACGTCCTTACCCCTACTTATTACAGCTTGACAAAGGCAACACACGGCTTGACAAATGTTGTCCGCATTTCTGGTGAAATACTTCCACACCGAAGAGCTGATTTTTTGGGTATTTTCACCAGGCATGTCAACGGCCCTATTCCTCCCACGGACAACAGGTGTCTCCCCGGGTGCCTGACTTAAACAAACCACCTCACCATCAGAATCCTCCTTGTCAATTTCCTCCCCAGCGCCAGCAACACCCATATCCTCCTCATCCTGGTGTACTTCAACACTGACATCTTCAATCTGACTATCAGGAACTGGACTGCGGGTGCTCCTTCCAGCACTTGCAGGGGGCGTGCAAATGGTGGAAGGCGCATGCTCTTCACGTCCAGTGTTGGGAAGGTCAGGCATCGCAACCGACACAATTGGACTCTCCTTGTGGATTTGGGATTTCGAAGAACGCACAGTTCTTTGCGGTGCTTTTGCCAGCTTGAGTCTTTTCAGTTTTCTAGCGAGAGGCTGAGTGCTTCCATCCTCATGTGAAGCTGAACCACTAGCCATGAACATAGGCCAGGGCCTCAGCCGTTCCTTGCCACTCCGTGTGGTAAATGGCATATTGGCAGGTTTACGCTTCTCCTCCGACAATTTTATTTTAGATTTTGGAGTCCTTTTTTTACTGATATTTGGTGTTTTGGATTTTACATGCTCTGTACTATGACATTGGGCATCGGCTTTGGCAGAAGACGTTGCTGGCATTTCATCGTCTCGGCCATGACTAGTGGCAGCAGCTTCAGCACGAGGTGGAAGTGGATCTTGATCTTTCCCTAATTTTGGAACCTCAACATTTTTGTTCTCCATATTTTAATAGGCACAACTAAAAGGCACCTCAGGTAAACAATGGAGATGGATGGATACTAGTATACTTATGGATGGACGAGCGACTGCCGACACAGAGGTAGCTACAGCCGTGGACTACCGTACTGTGTCTGCTGCTAATATAGACTGGATGATAATGAGATGAAATCAATATATATATATATATATATATATATATAATATCACTAGTACTGCAGCCGGACAGGTATATATATTTATTATGTAATGACTGATGACGGACCTGCTGGACACTGTCAGCTCAGCAGCACCGCAGACTGCTACAGTAAGCTACTATAGTAGTATGTATAAAGAAGAAAGAAAAAAAAAAAAACACGGGTAGGTGGTATACAATTATGGATGGACGAGCGACTGCCGACACAGAGGTAGCTACAGCCGTGGACTACCGTACTGTGTCTGCTGCTAATATAGACTGGATGATAATGAGATGAAATCAATATATATATATATATATAATATCACTAGTACTGCAGCCGGACAGGTATATATATTTATTATGTAATGACTGATGACGGACCTGCTGGACACTGTCAGCTCAGCAGCACCGCAGACTGCTACAGTAAGCTACTATAGTAGTATGTATAAAGAAGAAAGCAAAAAAAAAAAACCACGGGTAGGTGGTATACAATTATGGATGGACGAGCGACTGCCGACACAGAGGTAGCTACAGCCGTGGACTACCGTACGGTGTCTGCTGCTAATATAGACTGGATGATAATGAGATGAAATCAATATATATTATATCACACTAGTACTGCAGCCGGACAGGTAGATATATTTATTATGTAATGACTGATGACGGACCTGCTGGACACTGTCAGCTCAGCAGCACCGCAGACTGCTACAGTAAGCTACTATAGTAGTATGTATAAAGAAGAAAGAAAAAAAAAAAAACACGGGTAGGTGGTATACAATTATGGATGGACGAGCGACTGCCGACACAGAGGTAGCTACAGCCGTGGACTACCGTACTGTGTCTGCTGCTAATATAGACTGGATGATAAGGAGATGAAATTAATATATATATATATATATATATATATAATATCACTAGTACTGCAGCCGGACAGGTATATATATTTATTATGTAATGACTGATGACGGACCTGCTGGACACTGTCAGCTCAGCAGCACCGCAGACTGCTACAGTAAGCTACTATAGTAGTATGTATAAAGAAGAAAGAAAAAAAAAAAACCACGGGTAGGTGGTATACAATTATGGATGGACGAGCGACTGCCGACACAGAGGTAGCTACAGCCATGGACTACCGTACTGTGTCTGCTGCTAATATAGACTGGATGATAATGAGATGAAATCAATATATATTATATCACACTAGTACTGCAGCCGGACAGGTAGATATATTTATTATGTAATGACTGATGACGGACCTGCTGGACACTGTCAGCTCAGCAGCACCGCAGACTGCTACAGTAAGCTACTATAGTAGTATGTATAAAGAAGAAAGAAAAAAAAAACCACGGGTAGGTGGTATACAATTATGGATGGACGAGCGACTGCCGACACAGAGGTAGCTACAGCCGTGGACTACCGTACTGTGTCTGCTGCTAATATAGACTGGATGATAAGGAGATGAAATCAATATATATATATATATATAATATCACTAGTACTGCAGCCGGACAGGTATATATATTTATTATGTAATGACTGATGACGGACCTGCTGGACACTGTCAGCTCAGCAGCACCGCAGACTGCTACAGTAAGCTACTATAGTAGTATGTATAAAGAAGAAAGAAAAAAAAAAAACCATGGGTAGGTGGTATACAATTATGGATGGACGAGCGACTGCCGACACAGAGGTAGCTACAGCCGTGGACTACCGTACTGTGTCTGCTACTAATATAGACTGGATGATAATGAGATGAAATCAATATATATATATATATAATATCACTAGTATTGCAGCCGGACAGGTATATATATTTATTATGTAATGACTGATGACGGACCTGCTGGACACAGTCAGCTCAGCAGCACCGCAGACTGCTACAGTAAGCTACTATAGTAGTATGTATAAAGAAGAAAGAAAAAAAAAAAAACACGGGTAGGTGGTATACAATATTATATATATATTATATACAATTATATATATATATATATATATATATATATATATATATTAAACTGGTGGTGACTGGTGGTCAGGTCACTGGTCACACTATCAGCAACTTGCAAGTAGTACTCCTAAGCAGACAATCACAATATATATTATACTGGTGGTCAGTGTGGTCACAATGGCAGTGTGGCACTCTGGCAGCAAAAGTGTGCACTGTACGTTATATGTACTCCTGAGTCCTGCTCTCAGACTCTAACTGCTCCCCACTGTCAGTGTCTCCCCCACAAGTCAGATAATATACAGTCACACTATCTATCACTTCAGCAAGTAACTAGTACTCCTCCTAATGCTCCCCAAAATTACTACTGTGTCTCTCTCTACTGTCTCACTCTCTTCTCTATAAACGGAGAGGACGCCAGCCACGTCCTCTCCCTATGAATCTCAATGCACGTGTGAAAATGGCGGCGACGCGCGGCTCCTTATATAGAATCCGAGTCTCGCGATAGAATCCGAGCCTCGCGAGAATCCGACAGCGGGATGATGACGTTCGGGCGCGCTCGGGCCTAACCGAGCAAGGCGGGAAGATCCGAGTCGCTCGGCCCCGTGTAAAAAAACATGAAGTTCGGGCGGGTTCGGATTCCGAGGAACCGAACCCGCTCATCCCTAGTTTTCACCTTGTGTGTTAATCTATATAATCCATGTTACACATTGGTATTTTTATGTTATTTCTAACACTCAAAATTGAGGCAACAGTGCCCCCTACTGTTTCTTAGCATTTATGTATATGTCATAATATGAACTTTGGACACATGAAATACCCTTACTCAGGAGTTCTTCAGCCTTTATAAGATAGAAATTTTCAATGTTAAAGTAGCCTAGATAGCCTGGATGAACCAGGATGATCTGAAAATAACTCAGCCTCTAGACGAAGAGGGCGAGGCTCCTGAGTATGATGATGTGATTGCTGTATCGAACTGGATCTACTGAATTAATCAATAACCTTAGCTAAGTATACAATAAATTCATATTTATGTATTCAAGTTATTTTGTTGAAGTACTTTTCTGGGAATCCACCCATCTGGGTCTCCTCGAACTTAACCCACCTGTAACATTTGGCGAGCCAGCCAGGAGACCCCGTTTGGACCCCCAGAAAGTGCTATATATTTTGTGTAAGAAAAATGTTTAAAAGGTTATTCAGTAAGAAGCTGGCAAGTGTTCCATCATATCTAAATAGATCCGGACACTGTTATGATATTTTGGAGACGGACGCTAAATACATGCAACCAATCAGTACTGTAAGTCCTTTAGAAGATTTACAGAATGTTGATTTAAGTATTTTTTTGGAAAATGAGTATCGAGCCGTGACTGCAATTAAGAAGTTCAATGCACAGGCTGTCTGTAAACTCGTTTTACAGGTACAGGAAGTGCTGATAGAGCGAGATGCACTAAGGGAACAAAATGCTGTCCTGCAAACTTGTGTATGGTTCCAGGAACAGTGTACCAGTGAATTGCAGAGACAGTTTGAAAATTATTTTGTAAAAAGAGTGAACTGTAAGAAACAGCTGGGTAAAAAGCCCAAACATGATTCTGTGCAGATACGCACATTGATTACCTCACAAAAGTGGGAACAGTTAGATAGTGATTCTGAGGTAGAATATGAGGAAGATGTAACAGGCAGCTGCACTCTGTCAGACATACTACTTGCACTTCCTCACAAGAGAATAGACAAATTGAAGATGGGACGCCTAATCAGTTTGTTTGCACTAACTGTATACAAACCACAGTAGATAATAAGAATGTAGTTAAAACTGCAGATGTAACAAAGGATGTTGAAATTCTCAGACAACAGTGTGAAGTTTTAGCCCTCTCACATAGTTTCAGCCCAGATAGTGATGAAATCAAGGGGGGCTGTTCAGAGTTAGGAGGTACTGATGTTGATAACCACAAGATTTTACAAACTGCATGAGTGAAAGGGGGGTTTGATTTACACAATACAGAGAGGGGAGAGAATTGCTGCTCCATGCAGAATATCACAGACACAGCCCAAACTGTGATAATAAATTGCCAGACAGAAATGACCATACACATTGACACTACAGATAAGGGCAACAATGATTCTGAGCAGAAATGTGAATGTGGGGTGGTAGAAGATTATTTTAAGAAAGTTACATGGGAAAACATACTGAATGATTTCAAGCTTCTTGCTGAAAAAAGTGAACAAGATGTGTTTCATGAGCAAACATGCAAAGTAAACTGGATACCTGATAATTGTATACCAGCTGATGACACACAGGCTGGGAGACACTCATTCAACAAGGGGGTTGGTAACACACTGATAAGGATTTACGATGTGCAACCCACTACAGACAAACTGTCTGATAACAGAGAGCAACAGAGAGTTAGAAACACACTGATTTGGGGATTTAGTTCAGATTTTGTGTTTGGTACTGAAATTCGAACCCTAATGTATTCAATGATATTGAAACTGTTAAAGATGCGCAGTTACCAACGACAACCGCAAATCTACTTGCTGGACTTGTCAAATTTAAACCAGTGTTGACAGAGATAACAGAACTGTCTAATTTGGATTTTTCCATAAGCACAGCTCCACGGTGGGAGGAACCATTGGAAGATGGAGTGAAATACTGGTTTATGTATCATTTTGTCACATTTACAGATGAAGACCAAGAGTGGACAGCTGATGCAGTGTTGCAGCAACCTTTACAGACTGTCAGACTTCAGACAGAAGCCGTTGCAGAGACAATAACTCCAGTACATCTTTGCTTTGAAAACTGGACAATTGTCAAGCCTATTTGGATGGTTGATGACATGGAATATATACGGACGCTTGCTGACATGGAACATGCTGACAAATACGCCTATGTCTTGAAGGGCGTGCAGACACAAGAACTGAGTGCAAAGCGTGGTGTGCAAGTTGTCATAGATACAGCACTGATGGTGCTAAGATGCTGGGTTCAAATATTGATGCTGTTGTCAAGCCATGGAAGAGTGGAAGCTTCATTCCAGCAAGCTCAAGTCAGAGGTATTGCCTGTATCCAGACCATGGTTGATATTACAGAGAACTGTCAAGTTTGCCAGCAGTTGAAAATGTGGAGTATTTTCCCTGACACTGAAAAAGGGCACATGAACTTTGAAATATAAACTGCACAAGTATGGCAATTTGAATATATAATTTCCTGCCAAGAAGAAGAATGCTGTATTTAACAGCTACAGAACATCGTCATCCAGGAGTGAAGTTGTCTCAAGCAGAGAGAAGCAAGATAAGAGACTATCCCGATGTTGACAAATACTTAAATACTTTTTTGTTGTTATTATGGGATGTCCAAGAAGATTTGAGCAGACAGACACCCATTTTACAGACACAAACAAGAGTATATTGGTTCTTTAATGATTCATACCATTCACAAAACTGACATCAGTATGATTGAAGGAATGCATGTGTTGTTTAGGAAACAGGAATGTTCATGCATATGCAAATTGGTGTTTAGAGCAGACTGTATGTATATATGCTTTATTAACCAGAGGGTGGTAAAAGCTTGAATTTTTTGGGAATATTTTCTGTTTTTTTTCCTACAAAAACACACAGTTATGATAAGATTGTTCTGTAGAAATGTTTAGAAATAAAAACAGGAAGAAGAGATATTAGTAGTAGGATAAAGAAATGTTTATTTTGTTTTAATGTAATGGTTTATCTCACACTGTCTATTGTTCTTAAGCCAACAGGCTGATTACTTCTACACTCGTTGAAAGAGGAGATGAGAGGACTTCACTTGAGAGGTGCCTGTGATGACTATGGCTAGAGAGAAGTTTCTTATACAAGAAAGAGACCATGAAGATAATACATTTGCACAAGATGGATGACACAGCATCTACATAATTATGGAAAATTGAACTTGAACCATATATTGCATGGATTCATACATTCAGCAATATCCCAAGACTTTATTGAACTAGACTTTACAGACATTATTTACCCTTTGACAGCCCATATCAAGCGAGTACCAAAGTTAAAGGAGGAGTAACTAAATACTGACAATGATCCAGAATATGATATCCTGGTTAAATCCAGCAAATTGGTTCTCTGGATTAAAAGGGTGGCTCATAGGAATCCTACACTTAGTAGGATACGCTGTGCTTATGTTTTTAGCAATATATTTGGTGATTAAATGTGGTATTTGGTTAATATGTAAGCTTTGTTCTAATTTAGAAAATGTTAAATCATATCCAGTGAAGATGATTACTGATACAGGAGAAACTTGGAAGGTATATGGTGCAAAACCACCTGAGAGCAAGGGTGGAGTGTATCAGGAGTAAGAAAATAAGAATTTACTCACCGGTAATTCTATTTCTCGTAGTCCGTAGTGGATGCTGGGTACTCCGTAAGGACCATGGGGAATAGACGGGCTCCGCAGGAGACTGGGCACTCTAAAAGAAAGATTAGGTACTATCTGGTGTGCACTGGCTCCTCCCTCTATGCCCCTCCTCCAGACCTCAGTTAGGGAAACTGTGCCCGGAAGAGCTGACACTACAAGGAAAGGATTTGGAATCCAGGGTAAGACTCATACCAGCCACACCAATCACACCGTACAACTCATGATAACTATACCCAGTTAACAGTATGAATAACAACTGAGCCTCACTGAACAGATGGCTCATAACAATAACCCTTTAGTTAAACAATAACTATATACAAGTATTGCAGACAATCCGCACTTGGGACGGGCTCCCAGCATCCACTACGGACTACGAGAAATAGAATTACCGGTGAGTAAATTCTTATTTTCTCTGACGTCCTAGTGGATGCTGGGTACTCCGTAAGGACCATGGGGATTATACCAAAGCTCCCAAACGGACGGGAGAGTGCGGATGACTCTGCAGCACCGAATGAGCAAACTCAAGGTCCTCCTCAGCCAGGGTATCAAACTTGTAGAATTTTGCAAACGTGTTTGATCCCGACCAGGTAGCAGCTCGGCAAAGTTGTAAAGCCGAGACCCCTCGGGCAGCCGCCCAAGAAGAGCCCACCTTCCTCGTAGAATGGGCTTTGACTGATTTAGGATGCGGCAGTCCAGCCGCAGAATGTGCAAGTTGAATCGTGCAACAGATCCAGCGAGCAATAGTCTGCTTAGAAGCAGGAGCACCCAGCTTGTTAGGTGCATGCAGGATAAACAGCGAGTCAGTTTTTCTGACTCTAGCCGTCCTAGAAACATAGATTTTCAGGGCCCGGACTACGTCCAGCAACTTGGAAGCCTCCAAGTCCCGAGTAGCCGCAGGCACCACAATAGGTTGGTTCAAATGAAACGCTGATACCACCTTAGGGAGAAATTGGGGACGAGTCCTCAATTCTGCCCTGTCCATATGGAAGATCAGATAGGGGCTTTTACATGACAAAGCCGCCAATTCTGACACACGCCTAGCCGAAGCCAAGGCCAAAAGCATGACCACTTTCCACGTGAGATATTTCAACTCCACGGTCTGAAGTGGCTCAAACCAATGTGATTTTAGGAAATCCAACACAACGTTGAGATCCCAAGGTGCCACTGGGGGCACAAAAGGGGGCTGAATATGCAGCACTCCCTTAACAAACGTCTGAACTTCAGGCAGTGAAGCCAGTTCTTTTTGAAAGAAAATAGACAGGGCCGAAATCTGGACTTTAATGGATCCCAATTTTAGGCCCATAGTCACTCCTGACTGTAGGAAGTGCAGAAATCGACCCAGCTGAAATTCTTCTTTTGGGGCCTTCATAGCCTCACACCAAGCAACATATTTTCGCCATATGCGGTGATAATGTTTTGCTGTCACATCCTTCCTAGCTTTTATCAGCGTAGGAATGACTTCAACCGGAATGCCCTTTTCCATCAGGATCCGGCGTTCAACCGCCATGCCGCGCGGTAAGTCTTGGAACAGACAGGGCCCCTGCTGTAGCAGGTCCTGTCTGAGAGGCAGAGGCCAAGGGTCCTCTGAGATCATTTCTTGTAGTTCCGGGTACCAAGTCCTTCTTGGCCAATCCGGAACGACGAGTATAGTTTTTACTCCTCTCTTTCTTATTATCCTCAGTACCTTTGGTATGAGAGGAAGAGGAGGGAACACATAAACCGACTGGTACACCCACGGTGTCACTAGAGCGTCCACAGCTATCGCCTGAGGGTCCCTTGACCTGGCGCAATATCTTTTTAGCTTTTTGTTGAGGCGGGACGCCATCATGTCCACCTGTGGCCTTTCCCAACGATTTACAATCAGCTGGAAGACTTCTGGATGAAGTCCCCACTCTCCCGGGTGGAGGTCGTGCCTGCTGAGGAAGTCTGCTTCCCAGTTGTCCACTCCCGGAATGAACACTGCTGACAGTGCTATCACGTGATTTTCCGCCCATCGGAGAATCCTTGTGGCTTCTGCCATCGCCATCCTGCTTCTTGTGCCGCCCTGTCGGTTTACATGGGCGACCGCCGTGATGTTGTCTGACTGAATCAGCACCGGCTGGTTTTGAAGCAGGGGTCTTGCCTGACTTAGGGCATTGTAAATGGCCCTTAGTTCCAGAATATTTATGTGTAGGGAAGCTTCCTGACTCGACCATTGTTCTTGGAAGTTTCTTCCCTGAGTGACTTCCCCCCAACCTCGGAGGCTTGCATACGTGGTCACCAGGACCCAGTCCTGTATGCCGAATCTGCAGCCCTCGAGTAGATGAGCACTCTGCAGCCACCACAGCAGAGACACCCTGGCCCTCGGGGACAGGGTGATCAGCCGATGCATCTGAAGATGCGATCCGGACCACTTGTCTAACAGATCCCACTAAAAGATCCGTGCATGGAATCTGCCGAATGGAATTGCCTCGTAAGAAGCTACCATCTTTCCCAGGACTCGCGTGCAGTGATGCACCGACACCTGTTTTGGTTTTAGGAGGTCTCTGACCAGAGATGACAACTCCTTGGCCTTCTCCTCCGGGAGAAACACCTTCTTCTGTTCTGTGTCCAGAATCATACCCAGGAACAGCAGACGCGTCGTAGGAACCAGCTGCGACTTCGGGATATTCAGAATCCAGCCGTGCTGTTGTAGCACTTCCTGAGATAGTGCTACTCCGACCAACAACTGCTCCCTGGACCTCGCCTTTATAAGGAGATCCTCCAAGTACGGGATAATTATAACTCCCTTCATTCGAAAAAGTATCATCATTTCGGCCATTACTTTGGTAAATACCCTCGGTGCCGTGGACAGACCAAACGGCAACGTCTGGAATTGGTAATGGCAGTCCTGTACCACAAAACGGAGGTACACCTGGTGAGGTGGGTAAATGGGGACATGTAGGTAAGCATCCTTGATGTCCAGTGATACCATGTAATCCCCCTCTTCCAGGCTTGCAATAACCGCCCTGAGCGATTCCATTTTGAACTTGAACTTCCTTATATAAGTGTTCAAGGATTTCAAATTTAGAATGGGTCTCACCGAACCGTCTGGTTTCGGTACCACAAACATTGTGGAATAGTAACCCCGTCCCTGTTGAAGGAGGGGAACTTTTATTATCACCTGCTGGAGGTACAGCTTGTGAATTGCCGCCAGTACTACCTCCCTGTCCTGGGGAGTAGCTGGCAAGGCTGATTTGAGGTAACGGCGAGGGGGAGACGTCTCGAACTCCAGCTCGTATCCCTGAGATACCACATGTAGAACCCAGAGATCCACCTGTGAGCGAACCCACTGGTCGCTGAAGTTCTGGAGATGGGCCCCCACCGCACCTGGCTCCACCAGTGAGGTAACGGCGAAGGGGAGACGTCTCGAACTCCAGCTTGTATCCCTGAGATACCACTTGTAGAACCCAGAGATCCACCTGCGAGGGGGAGACGTCTCGAACTCCAGCTTGTATCCCTGAGATACCACTTGTAGAACCCAGAGATCCACCTGTGAGCGAACCCACTGGTCGCTGAAGTTCCGGAGATGGGCCCCCACCGCACCTGGCTCCACCAGTGGAGCCCCAGCGTCATGCGGTGGACTTAGTGGAAGCAGGGGAGGATTTCTGTTCTTGGGAACTGGCTGTATGGTGCAGCTTTTTCCCTCTACCCCTGCCTCTGGGCAGAAAGGACGCGCCTTTAACCCGCTTGCCTTTCTGGGGCCGAAAGGACTGTACCTGATAATACGGTGCTTTCTTAGGCTGTGAGGGAACCTGAGGTAAAAATGTCGACTTCCCAGCTGTTGCTGTGGAAACGAGGTCCGAGAGACCATCCCCAAACAATTCCTCACCCTTGTAAGGCAAAACCTCCATGTGCCTTTTAGAATCCGCATCACCTGTCCACTGCCGAGTCCATAATACTCTCCTGGCAGAAATGGACATTGCATTAATTCTAGATGCCAGCCGGCAAATATCCCTCTGTGCATCTCTCATATATAAGACAACGTCTTTAATATGCTCTATGGTTAGCAAAATCGTATCCCTGTCGAGGGTATCAATATTTTCTGACAGGGTATCGGACCAAGCTGCTGCAGCACTACACATCCAAGCTGAAGCAATTGCAGGTCTCAGTAAAGTACCTGAGTGTGTATATACAGACTTCAGGATAGCCTCCTGCTTTCTATACACAGGCTCCTTTAAGGCGGCCGTATCCTCAGACGGCAGTGCCACCTTTTTTGACAAGCGTGTGAGCACCTTATCCACCCTCGGGGATGTCTCCCAACGTAACCTGTCCTCTGGCGGGAAAGGGTACGCCATCAGTAACTTTTTAGAAATCACTAGTTTCTTATCGGGGGAAGCCCACGCTTCTTCACACACTTCATTCAACTCATCTGATGGGGGAAAAACCACTGGTTGCTTTTTCTCCCCAAACATAATACCCTTTTTAGTGGTACCTGGGTTAATGTCAGAAATGTGCAACACATTTTTCATTGCCGTAATCATGCAACGGATGGCCCTAGTGGAATGTACATTAGTCTCGTCCTCGTCGACACTGGAGTCAGACTCTGTGTCGACATCTGTGTCTGCCATCTGAGGTAGCGGGCGTTTTTGAGCCCCTGATGACCTTTGAGACGCCTGGGCAGGCACTGGCTGAGAAGCCGGCTGTCCCACAGCTGTTATGTCATCGAACCTTTTATGCAAGGAGTTGACACTGTCGTGTAAAACCTTCCACATATCCATCCACTCTGGTGTCGACCCCGCAGGGGGTGACATCACACTTATCGGCACCTGCTCCGCCTCCACATAAGCCTCCTCATCAAACATGTCGACACAGCCGTACCGACACACCGCACACACACAGGGAATGCTCTGACTGAGGACAGGACCCCACAAAGTCCTTTGGGGAGACAGAGAGAGAGTATGCCAGCACACACCACAGCGCTATATAATTAGGGATTTACACTAACACAAGTGATTTTTCCCTATAGCTGCTTTACATATACAGTTTGCGCCTAAATTTAGTGCCCCCCTCTCTTTTTTACCCTTTGAGCCTGGAAACTGCAGGGGAGAGCCTGAGGAGCTGTCTTCCAGCGGAGCTGTGAAGAGAAAATGGCGCCAGTGTGCTGAGGGAGATAGCCCCGCCCCCTTCTCGGCGGACTTCTGCCGCTCTTATATTTATATTATGGCGGGGGATTTTTGCACATATATAGTTTTTTAGACTATATTATGTGCTGCTTGCCAATGTAAGGTACTCTAATTGCAGCCCAGGGCGACCCCCCCCCCCCCCCCCCCCAGAGCGCCCTGCACCCATCAGTGACCGGAGTATGTGGTGTGCATAGGGAGCAATGGTGCACAGCTGCAGTGCTGTGCGCTACCTTAATGAAGACCGGAGTCTTCAGCCGCCGATTTCCAGGATGTCTTCTTGCTTCTGGCTCTGCAAGGGGGACGGCGGCGCGGCTTCGGGACCGGACGACCGAGGCTGGGCCTGTGTTCGATCCCTCTGGAGCTAATGGTGTCCAGTAGCCTAGAAGCCCAAGCTAGCTGCAAGCAGGTAGGTTCGCTTCTCTCACCTAAGTCCCTCGTAGCAGTGAGTCTGTTGCCAGCAGATCTCACTGAAAATAAAAAACCTAACAAATACTTTCTTTACTAGAAGCTCAGGAGAGACCCTAGTGTGCAACCAGCTCGAGCCGGGCACAGATTCTAACTGATGTCTGGAGGAGGGGCATAGAGGGAGGAGCCAGTGCACACTAGATAGTACCTAATCTTTCTTTTAGAGTGCCCAGTCTCCTGCAGAGCCCGTCTATTCCCCATGGTCCTTACGGAGTACCCAGCATCCACTAGGACGTCAGAGAAACACCATTATTAATGTCATGCTCTCATGTGTTTTTAGCACCAAATACAAAGAATTATATGAGTGCTTTATGTTATATCTTTAGAAAGGTGGTTGGTGTTTGTTATGAATATAATATGGTGTTTTTAATAGGACAAGAAGGGGGAAATATATATATATTTAATACAAGGGATATATATACATATTTATTTATTACAAACTATGTTCTGTGTGTGTCAGTATTCCTGACACAGGTATATTTTACAAGCAAGGGCAATGTCCATTGTCTGGTTATATGAGACAGACAAAAACAAGACAAGTGTTTAAAGTTGGACATATGTCAACATTGTAATGTTTACGTCTTCATATTAAGACAATGGTGTTTTCACCTTGTGTGTTAATCTATATAATCCATGTTACACATTGGTATTTTTATGTTATTTCTAACACTCAAAATTGAGGCAACAGTGCCCCCTACTGTTTCTTAGCATTTATGTATATGTCATAATATGAACTTTGGACACATGAAATACCCTTACTCAGGAGTTCTTCAGCCTATATAAGATAGAAATTTTCAATGTTAAAGTAGCCTAGATAGCCTGGATGAACCAGGATGATCTGAAAATAACTCAGCCTCTAGACGAAGAGGGCGAGGCTCCTGAGTATGATGATGTGATTGCTGTATCGAACTGGATCTACTGAATTCATCAATAACCTTAGCTAAGTATACAATAAATTCATATTTATATATTCAAGTTATTTTGTTGAAGTACTTTTCTGGGAATCCACCCATCTGGGTCTCCTCGAACTTAACCCACCTGTAACACCGTCAAACGTAACCACGGTAAGTCTTGGAACATGCAGGGCCCCTGCTGCAACAGGTTCTCCCTTAGAGGAAGAGGCCAAGGTTCTTCTGTGAGCATCTCCTGAAGATCTGAGTACCAGGCCCTTCAAGGCCAGTCTGGAACAATGAGTATTGCCTGTACTCTTTTTCGTCTTATGATCCTCAACACCTTTGTGATGAGAGGAAGAGGAGGAAACACGTAGACCGATTGGAACACCCATGGCATTACCAGAGCGTCTACTGCTATTGCCTGAGGGTCCCGGGACCTGGCACAATACCTCCGAAGCTTCTTGTTGAGGCGTGACGCCATCATGTCTATTTGAGGAACTCCCCAAAGACCCGTTATCTCTGCAAAGACTTCCTGATGAAGTCCCCACTCTCCTGGATGGAGATCGTGTCTGCTGAGGAAGTCTGCTTCCCAGTTGTCCACACCCGGAATGAAGACAGCTGACAGAGCGCTTACGTGATTTTCCGCCCAGCGAAGAATCCTCGTGGCTTCTGCCATCGCGACTCTGCTCCTTGTCCCGCCTTGGCGGTTCACATGAGCCACTGCTGTGACATTGTCTGATTGAATCAGCACCGGTAGGTTGCGAAGAAGACTCTCCGCTTGTCGAAGGCCGTTGTATATGGCCCTTAATTCCAACAAGTTGATGTGCAGGCAGGACTCCTGGCTTGACCATAGTCCTTGAAAAATTTTTCCTTGGGTGACTGCTCCCCATCCTCGGAGGCTCGCGTCCGTGGTTACCAGAACCCAGTCCTGAATGCCGAATCTGTGACCCTCTAGGAGGTGAGCACTTTGCAGCCACCATAGAAGAGACACCCTGGCCCTGGGGGACAGTGTTATCTTTTGATGTAATTGAAGATGGGACTCGGACCATTTGTCCAGAAGTTCCCATTGAAACGTCCTCGCATGGAACCTGCCGAAGGGAATGGCCTCGTAGGCCGCCACCATTTTTCCCAGAACTCGAGTGCATTGTGTCACGTCTGGCAGGGTTTGAGGATCCGGCAGCTGAGATTTGCCCGAGGAGGTAGCAGGCTGTGAATGAACCAGATGAGGGGGCTGGATATAGTTCCTTCGCATGGGACACGGAGCAATGAAGAAAGTAGGCGAGGTTTGAGAGTCAATGGAAAGTATTTATTATGTACAGGGCTGAGGTAGAGAACCGAGGCTGAAGCACAATGGTTAAAGACGTGGCTGGAGGTGAAGAACTGCGGACTGTGATTCGAAAGACGAGACTGTAGATGATGAACTGTGGATGGTAGTTGAAAACGTGGCTGGAGACAAGGACTGTGGACTGTGGTTTGGAAAACGAGGCTTGAAGATAATAATCTGCAGTCTGTGGTCAGTGGTACAAAGGCGTGGCTGGTGAAGGAGATCTGTGGAGTGTGGCTTGAAAGATGAGGCAGAAGACCCGGGGCCGACTGTGCCCAAAGAGTCTTACTGGACCGGGTTTTCCAGGAGCGCTTCCACAGGCAGTAGCAGGCAAGAAACGGCAGGGCTGCAGCAGCAACAGAGAACCGACCAAGCAGGATCAGGAGGAACCAAGATACAGCAGGAATCCTGGGAGCACAGGCTAAAGCACCTACAACAGGGTTGTAACTTGAAGCACTGGCATCCCTGTCCTAAACCAGCCCCCTTTTATAGGGAGAGCTTTCCCTGGATTGGCTGGAAGAAACAGGAAACAGGAACTATGCTTAAAACTTGGTCTCCAACATGGCGGCGCCCAGTAATGCAGACCTTTTTGCAAAGCCACATTGCTCACTGCCCCTGGTCTCCAAGCAACGGTTCAGCAAGAGCGACCCGCTGTAGCGGTGTCCCGCCGCCACGAGCGGACCCCCTCACCGCCGCTACTGCTGCCCACAGATCCGGCGCAGCAGCCCACCTCCGCCGCTGCCCGCACAACGCCAAGGATGCCAGCTCCGCGGCCCCAGCGTACCGGTAAGACTCCGGACGCTGACAGTACCCCCCCCCCCCCCTTTGCGGGTGGACTCCGGACACCTATGTGGTTTAGTTGGAAACTTGGCATGAAATGTCCGAAGAAGTCTTCGAGCATGGACATCCTCTGCATCTACCCAAGATCTCTCCTCTGGCCCATACCCCTTCCAATCAATAAGGTACTGGATGCGACCATAACGTCTGCGAGAATCGAGGATCTTGTGAATCTCAAATTCATCTCCATGTGCTGATTGTATCTTGGGTGATTTAGGCAGAGCGGCTCTGAACCGATTAAGTACCAGTAGTTTTAAGAGAGAAATATGAAATGCATTAGGAATTCTTAACTGCGGAGGTAATTTCACTTTGTAAGCCACAGGATTCAACACTCTTTCGATTGGGTAAGGCCCAATAAATCTGGGAGCAAACTTTTTTGTAGGAACCTTTAATCTTAGGTTACGTGTGGAAACCCAAACCCGATCTCCTACCTTAAGGCTTGGTACAGCTTTTCGTTTCAGATCTGCATAGGTCTTATATCTCTTGGATGTCTTGAGCAAAGTCTTGTGAACTTGTTTCCAGGCTTCAGTAAATTGACGAAGTGTTGACTCTGCGGCCGGAACCTCGAGCGTAGGCAGAAGTTGGAAGTCAGGAACTCTTGGATGGTAACCATAATTAATGAAGAATGGAGAAGATTTTGTGGCAGAGTGATAAAGATTGTTATGGGCAAATTCTGCGAACGGGAGGTAGTCCAGCCAGTCGTACTGTGAGGAGGACATGAATAAACGCAGAAAAGTCTCCAGATCCTGGTTCACTCTCTCTGTTTAACCATCCGTTTGAGGATGATATCCTGAGGAGAAGTTTAATTTCACGCCAAGAGCAGAACATAGGGATCTCCAAAACCTGGCCACAAATTGAGGACCTCTATCAGACACGATTTCCTGGGGTAGACCATGGAGTCGAAAGATCTCTGCTATAAACAATTTTGCCAACTGGGATGCAGATGGAAGATTAGCCAGAGGAACAAAGTGTGCCATTTTAGAGAATCGGTCAACTATGACCCATATGGTGTTCCACCCACCAGACATAGGTAAATCTGTAATAAAGTCCATAGAAATATGCGTCCATGGTCTTAGTGGTACCGGCAAAGGATGGAGTAACCCGGCTGGTGGACCCTTGGGACTTTTATGCTGGGCACATTTTGGACAGGCAGCTACAAATTCCTGAACGTCAGTCCTGAGATGAGGCCACCAGTAGGAGCGCTGAATAAATTTAAGTGTCTTATGACCGCCGGCATGGCCCATAAAGGAGGAGGAGTGAGCCCATGTAAGAAGTTTTTTGCGAAGATTTGGTGCAACGAAGATCTTCCCTGGAGGAGGAAGTGGAGAGGTATTAGTTGCAGAAAAAGAGGTGGATTCCAGGATAAATTGCTCTTTTGAACGGTCAGAGGGTTCTTCTGAACTTAGGGAGCAAGATAATGCATCTGCCTTTTTGTTGAGGGAACCTGGTCGGTAACTGAGTTTAAAATTAAAACGGGTAAAGAAGAGTGCCCATCTTGCTTGGCGTGGGTTCAGACATCGGGCTGACTGTAGATACAGGAGGTTCTTGTGATCCGTGGTCACTGAAATTGGATGCTGAGCTCCCTCCAACAAATACCTCCACTCCTCAAAGGCCAACTTAATTGCCAGTAATTCCTGTTCCCCAATAGCGTAATTCTGTTCAGCGGGGGAGAATCTTCGCGAGAAGAACGCACAAGGATGGACCTTCTTGTCCTCGAAAAGCTGGGATAATACTGCTCCTACTCCTACAGTAGAGGCATCAACCTCCACCAAGAACGGACGGCTGAGATCGGGTTGTCGAAGAACTGGAGCAGTCGTGAAGGCCTCCTTTAAAGATGAAAAAGCCTCCAAAGCCTCCGGAGACCACTTGGCAGGATCAGCTCCCTTCCTAGTTAATGCGGTTATAGGAGCTATGACAGAGGAATAATTTTGAATGAATCTTCGGTAGAAGTTAGCAAACCCCAGGAAACGTTGAATTCCTTTAAGGGTAGCTGGAAGTGCCCAATCCTGAATCGCCTGGACTTTAGCGGGGTCCATCTGTAACCTCTGCCCTGAAAGAATGTAACCGAGGAATGGAATCGTGGGTACTTCAAAGGTGCACTTCTCTAATTTACAGAATAACTGATTCCTTCGTAAACGAGTTAACACTTCTTTGACTTGTTCCCGGTGGGTCTTCAGATCCCTAGAAAAAATGAGGATGTCATCCAGATACACTACCAAGCAGTCATAGAGGAGATCTCTGAAGATTTCGTTAACGAACTCTTGAAAGACGGCTGGGGCGTTACATAGGCCAAAAGGCATTACCAGGTATTCATAATGGCCGTCGCGGGTATTAAATGCCGTCTTCCATTCGTCCCCTGGGCAAATACGTATAAGATTGTAGGCCCCCCGTAAGTCCAACTTAGTAAATACAGTAGCTCCTTTAACACGGTCGAACAGTTCTGGAATCAGAGGTAACGGATATCTGTTCTTAATTGTTATGTCATTGAGACCTCTATAGTCAATACAGGGCCGCAACCACCCATCCTTCTTTTTGATGAAGAAAAACCCTGCTCCGGCCGGAGATGTAGAAGACCCGATGAACCCTTTCTCCAAGTTCTCCCGTATATACTCCGACATGGCCTGTGTCTCGGGAAGTGAGAGAGGGTAAATTCGACCTCGGGGAGGAGTCTTACCGGGTACTAGCTCAATGGGACAATCCCAAGTACGATGCGGAGGCAAGGTGTCCGCCCCATGCTTACTGAAAACATCTTGAAAAGATTGGTACTCCACAGGAAGGCTGGAAGGGTTGGAAGAACAGAGAGGTCTAACTGAAGGTAAACAGTTCTGAAAGCAGTCTTGTCCCCAAGAGAGAACATCCATAGTTTGCCAATCAATGTGGGGATTGTGTCTGATTAACCATGGAAACCCTAGGATTAGTTCATGAGAGGCTTTAGGAATTACAAGGAAAGAGATTTCTTCTGAATGGAGAACTCCGATCTTCATCTTGAGAGGAATAGTACGAAAGGATATAATACCCTCTGGGATATAACTTCCATCCACTGCGGTAACAGAAATGGTACGATCCAAAGGAACCGTTTGTATTCCAGATCGTTTGACCAGAGCTGACGTAATGAAGCTTTCGGCGGCTCCGGAGTAGAGTAGTGCAGGGATGAGAAGAGAAGAAGAAGGGAGCTCCAATTGGGTTAACAGGACAGACTCTTTCTTGGTATGTAATTCTGAGAATTCTCCTAGCTTGACCTCTCCAGCACAAACTAGGAGCGGGCGTTTCCCGGACGTAGACTGCAAGTTTTAACAAAGTGATCAGATGCACCACAATACAGGCAGAGGTTCCCTTGTCGCCGTCTCTGACGTTCTTCATTGGAGAGGTGGGAGCGATTAATCTGCATGGGTTCTTCCACAGTTGGTGATGATGGTATTGGTGGAAGAACAACTCTAGGCTTAGGGCGATCTGACCGCAACCTCTCCATACAGCGTTCTCTGTACCTCAGATCTAACTTATTGCATAAAGAAATTAGTTTATCCAACTTATCAGGTACGTCCTGAGTTGCGAGGTCATCTTTGATCTTTTTGGAGAGACCGCTCCAGAAAGCTGCAATGAGAGCCTCCTCGTTCCAGTTCAGTTCTGAGGAAAGGGTGCGAAACTGGATCACGTACTGACTGACCGTACGCGTGCCCTGACGCAGGCGCAGGATCTCCAATGAGGCGGCAGAAGTCCTGCCCGGTTCGTCGAAGATGCTTCGAAAGGTGGCCAAAAATTCTGGATAGTTAGATAAGATGGGATCCATCCTCTCCCACAAAGGTGAAGCCCATTTCAACGCTTGCCCGGTAAGTAAAGAAATGATATAGGCTACTTTGGTTCGTGCTGATGGGAAGTTGGCTGACTGTAGTTCGAACTGGATTTCGCACTGGTTAAGAAACCCGCTGCATTGTTTTGGATTCCCATCAAATTTACTGGGAGGTGGCAAATGCAAACGTGGAAGTGGTACTGGTACAGGAGGAAGCGGGACCGGAAGTACCAATGTGGGAGCAGCTGTAGATACTTGAGGGGCCGTCATGGCAACACAGAGAGAATCGAGACATTCGGACATACTCTGCATGAACTGCACGATTTGAGATTGTGTGGCCTCCTGCTTACTTAAGCGAGACCAGATATCTGCAGTTGAATCCCCTCCTGAGGCCTGATCACCCGTCGAATCCATTGGGCCAGTGCTTACTGTCACGTCTGGCAGGGTTTGAGGATCCGGCAGCTGAGATTTGCCCGAGGAGGTAGCAGGCTGTGAATGAACCAGATGAGGGGGCTGGATATAGTTCCTTCGCATGGGACACAGAGCAATGAAGAACGTAGGCGAGGTTTGAGAGTCAATGGAAAGTATTTATTATGTACAGGGCTGAGGTAGAGAACCGAGGCTGAAGCACAATGGTTAAAGACGTGGCTGGAGGTGAAGAACTGCGGACTGTGATTCGAAAGACGAGACTGTAGATGATGAACTGTGGAACTGTGGATGGTAGTTGAAAACGTGGCTGGAGACAAGGACTGTGGACTGTGGTTTGGAAAACGAGGCTTGAAGATAATAATCTGCAGGCTGTGGTCAGTGGTACAAAGGCGTGGCTGGTGAAGGAGATCTGTGGAGTGTGGCTTGAAAGACGAGGCAGAAGACCCGGGGCCGACTGTGCCCAAAGAGTCTTACTGGACCGGGTTTTCCAGGAGCGCTTCCACAGGCAGTAGCAGGCAAGAAACGGCAGGGCTGCAGCAGCAACAGAGAACCGACCAAGCAGGATCAGGAGGAACCAAGATACAGCAGGAATCCTGGGAGCACAGGCTAAAGCACCTACAACAGGGTTGTAACTTGAAGCACTGGCATCCCTGTCCTAAACCAGCCCCCTTTTATAGGGAGAGCTTCCCCTGGATTGGCTGGAAGAAACAGGAAACAGGAACTATGCTTAAAACTTGGTCTCCAACATGGTGGCGCCCAGTAATGCAGACCTTTTTGCAAAGCTACATTGCTCACTGCCCCTGGTCTCCAAGCAACGGTTCAGCAAGAGCGACCTGCTGTAGCGGCGTCCCGCCGCCACGAGCGGACCCCCTCACCGCCGATACTGCTGCCCACGGATCCGGCGCAGCAGCCCACCTCCGCCGCTGCCCGCACAACGCCAAGGAAGCCAGCCCCGCGGCCCCAGCGTACCGGTAAGACTCCGGACGCTGACACATTGATGAACTGACACTCTTTTTGGCTTTAGCAGGTCTCTGACCATTTTCTGGAGTTCCTGGGCTTTTTCTAACGGGAGAAAAACCTTCTTTTGTTCCGTGTCCAGTATCATACCTAGGAACGCTAGTCGAGTTGTTGGAACCAACTGTGACTTTGGTAGATTGAGAATCCAACCGTGTTGCTGGAGCACTCTCAGAGAGAGTGACACGTTCTTCAGTAATTGATCTTTTGATCTCGCCTGTGACCGGAGAGACTAACCAGCCACACGTGAAATGGCCGCCGCGGCACTGAAGGGGTTAACCCCTAGTGCCCGGCGCCATTACAAGGACAATGGGCGCTTGGCGCCACTTTTAAACTGTGCACTGGTGCTAAGCGCCATCTTTAAATGTAGTGTGGGTGCTAGGCACCGGGTATTTAAAATATATTTAATACTGTGTTTTCACCAATGTTATATTTAATGCAATAAGCACAGTTGTAAGATTGCACATTTACATTGCATGCAAATGCCAGCACTTAGAAGGAATGTGTAAGCTGTGTTGGTTTTAAAATGCATTTACGTTTGTGGACAAATGGCTTGGAAGCTTCTCACCTAGGAATTGAGATGCTGATGACCCTGGCACCTGTAAAGGGGTGTATGGACAAGCCATTTCTTTGAGATTGAGATGTGTCTCTGTGTAACTTTATAGACACATGCAGGTGAAAGTATTTCTTGCTGTCTTCTCTGAATATTGTGTGAACTGGGTTTGCATGGAGATGTTAGAGAAGACAGGAACATGTTAATCAGATTGTGTTTTACAAATGCAAACTAGTGGGTTTCATTCAACAACAGTTTGATGTAAGATTTCTTAGGCTGCATTATGTGTGATGCAGATTATGTTTAATTTACAGTATAAGAACGTTGTCTATGTGTGAGGGTGAATGCAATTGAAATACAAGTTACATTTACATTTGTGAAATAGACAGGAACATGATAATCAGATTGTGTTTGGGAAAGCCACTGGTTTGGTTATATATGAAGAGGAGCAGGAATGTGCTTTATCTAATTCTTAACTTTTGAAATGTAACTTGTATTTCTTTATATTTTCTGCGATAACCTGATTGGTTGGAGAAGACAGGGAGGGCTTACCCCCCTGTGGTACTGTGTGTAGAACTGAGATAAAAAGAGGATGCCTGTGAGCCTCCAGGTAGTATTGTAGTTGTACCATCTTATTCTGCTGGAACATCTTGCTGTATGCTGTTGCCCCTAGCAATAGGGAAGAGTTCTCTTTAGAACTATTGAGCCAATAAAACATCATTGCCTCAAGAAGATTGCTTCATCTTGTGACCTACAGGGTTAGGCCAAACCTAGCCCCGTCCTCCGGCTGTCCAGGGAAGCACCTAACGTCTCCAAGTTCCGCCTTCCGCCAGCTACCGGTAGAGGCCTAGCAAGTGGCTAGTGGGGATTCGTCAGCACCACACAGGTGTGGTAACGCAGTGCGTCGGCACATACAGAGCAGAACCGTGGTTCCAAACGCCACGGCAGGTTAGGAGTTTGGTGGTGGCAGCATAAACCCGCCCACAACGCAGTGGGTGGAGTCAGTAACAGGCGGTTACTGACGGTAAGCGGGAATCCCCTATGTGGTCAGGCCTCGTGTGACTTGACATTCCATTCTGTGCGCAGCCAATGGGACGCGAAAGCGGCGAGTGCTTTCGTACGGGACCGTCCTGTCACATCGCCTTTATCAGGAGATCGTCCAAGTATGGGATAATTGTGACTCCTTGCTTGCGCAGGATCACCATAATTTCCGCCATTATCTTGGTGAAAATCCTCGGGGCCGTGGAAAGCCCAAACGGCAACGTCTGAAACTGGTAATGACAATCCTGTACAGCGAATCTCAGGTACTCCTGATGAGAGGGATATATGGGGACATGAAGGTAAGCATCCTTTATGTCCAGTGACACCATAAAATCCCCCCCCCCCCTCCAGGCTGGCTATTACCGCTCGGAGCGATTCCATCTTGAATTTGAATCTTTTCAAGTACAGGTTTAGGGATTTTAGATTTAAAATGGGCCTGACCGAACCATCCGGCTTCGGGACCACAAAGAGGGTCAAATAGTATCCTTTTCCCTGTTGGCTCAGGGGAACCCTGATAATTACTTGCTGTTGACACAGCGTTTGAATTGCAGCTAACATCCCGCTCTGGGGTAGAAGCTGGTAAGGCCGACTTGAAAAATCGGCGTGGGGGCACCTCTTCGAATTCCAGTTTGTAGCCTTGGGAAACTATTTCCAACGCCCAAGGATCCACGTCTGACCGAACCCAGACCTGGCTGAAGAGTCGAAGGTGTGCCCCCACTGGTGCGGACTCCCGCAGGGGAGCCCCAGCGTCATGCAGTGGGTTTTGGAGTAGCCGGGGAGGACTTCTGTTCCTGGGCACCAGCCGAAGCAGGTGTTCTCTTTCCTCTACCCTTACCTCTGGCAAGGAAGGAGGATCCCCGACCTCTTCTGGACTTTTGCGACCGAAAGGACTGCATCTGATATTGTGGAGCTTTCTTTTGCTGTTGGGGAATAAAAGGTAAAAAGGTAGATTTACCCGCGGTAGCTGTGGAAACCAGGTCCGCAAGCCCATCCCCAAACAACACGTCACCCTTATAGGGTAAAACCTCCATATGCTTTTTTGAATCCGCATCACCCATCCACTGGCGGGTCCATAAGGATCGTCTTGCAGAAATAGCCATGGCATTGGCTCTGGAACCCAGCAACCCAATGTCCCTTTGAGCGTCTCTCATATACAAGACTGCGTCTTTAATATGGGCTAGAGTTAGCAAAATAGTATCCCTATCTAGGGTATCAAGGTCAGCCGACAGGGTATCTGTCCAAGCTGCAACTGCGCTACATACCCATGCCGACGCAATTGCCGGTCTGAGCAAAGCACCAGTATGTGTATAAATAGACTTTAATGTAGTCTCCTGCCTGCGGTCCGCAGGATCCTTGAGGGCCGCTGTGTCTGGAGACGGTAGCGCCACCTTCTTGGACAGGCGTGTTAAAGCCTTGTCCACAGTGGGAGAGGATTCCCAACGTACCCTGTCCTGTGTAGGGAAAGGATACGCCATATTAATTCTTTTGGGAATCTGTAGTCTCTTACCTGGAGTCTCCCAAGCTTTTTCAAATAACTCGTTAAGTTCATGAGATGAGGGAAAGTTTATTATCTGTTTCTTTCCCTTAAACATGTGTACCCTTGTGTCGGGAACAGGGGGTTCATCAGTGATATGCAACACATCTCTTATTGCAATAATCATACACTGAATACTTTTTGTCACCCTAGGGTGCAATCTAGCTTCATTATAGTAGACACTGGAATCAGAGTCCGTGTCAGTATCTGTGTCCACAATTTGTGACAAGGGACGCTTTTGAGACTCCGACGGGCCCTGTGATTCGGTCCAATCCGAGGATTGACCCCCTGATGCCTCCCTGGATTCAGCTTTATCTAGCCTCTTATGTAAAGATGCCACACTTGCATTCAACATATGCCACATGTCCATCCATTCCTGAGTCGGCACTACCGACGGGGACACACCACTTATCTGCTCCACCTCCTCCTTGGATAAGCCTTCCGCTTCAGACATGCCGACACGCACGTACCGACACCCCACACACACATGGATATACCTATAAGGGGACAAATCCCCAACCAGGCCCTTTGGAGAGACAGAGAGAGAGTATGCCAGCACACACCCAGCGCCAAACTGACCCTGGAAAACCCAGATAGCGCTTATATATATATATATATATATCAGATTTTCCCACTCACTGCGCCTGTTATGTGCCCCCCTCCTCTTTTTTCAGCCCTCTGATGTGTTTAGCAGGGGAGAGTCCGGGGAGCCAGCGATTTCTGCAGCCTCTGTGGAAAAAATGGCGCTGGTTAGTGCTGAGGGATCAAGTTCCGCCCCCTCCAGCGGCAGGCTTCGGTCCAGCTTCAATTTTTATAACAAATGGCGGGGGTTATCTATTTGCTGCCTCCGCAGCCTAATATGTCCATTTCTGCCAAAAACGAGGTTTATTGCTGCCCAGGGCGCCCCCCCTGCGCCCTGCACCCCTCAGTGCACTATGTGTGTTCAGTGTGGGAGCAATGGCGCGCAGCTTACCGCTGCGCGCTTACCTCAGGAAGATCTGAAGTCTTCTGCCGCCTTTGAAGTCTTCTTGCTTCTCATACTCACCCGGCTTCTATCTTCCGGCTCTGTGAGGAGGACGGCGGCGCGGCTCCGGGACGAACCCCAGGGTGAGACCTGTGTAGCTAATGGTGTCCAGTAGCCTAAGAAGCAGAGCCTATCATTTAAGTAGGTCTGCTTCTCTCTCCTCAGTCCCTCGATGCAGGGAGCCTGTTGCCAGCAGTGCTCCCTGAAAATAAAAAACCTAACAAAATTATTTTTCCACAGAAAACTCAGGAGAGCTCCCTGCAGTGCATCCAGTCTCCTCTGGGCACAAGATATAACTGAGGTCTGGAGGAGGGGCATAGAGGGAGGAGCCAGTGCACACCCATACTAAAAGTTCTTTATAGGTGCCCATGTCTTCTGCGGAGCCCGTCTATACCCCATGGTTCTTACGGAGTCCCCAGCATCCTCTAGGACGTAAGAGAAACAGGTAATATCGCACTAGTGTCTGGGGCCCTTTACTCTCTCTGCACATGTTATATTTGACCCCCCTCCCCCCCTGCAGTGCATATGGTTTTGCCCAATTGCTAACAAAATTGCTGCTGCAATCAGGTCTGAATTACCCCCTGTATACTGTACGGGAACACCATTTGTGCAATATTATTAAAAAGATTGGTTCTGCAAACACGCACAATAATAAAAACCCTGTTGAGACTGTTTACACTGTAGTACAGCAGTAGTGTACGTGAATCCACATCAGGGATCTCGGTGCACTGCTATAATATTGTATTCAGTACTGCAGGTTCCATCAGTGGAGCATTCGCCACCTAGCGCTAAAGCGGTGTATTGCATGCCGTGGATTCTCTTTCATCTTAGCACACCAACACGGGTATTTACATGCCGTGACTAGGACGCCTGAATGCCGCGCTTGGAGCAAAGATGTTAGAGGACACATCTGTCTGTGCTAGAGCACCCAGCAGTGACGTGCGGGGAGGTCAATGGTTGGGGAGTCATTGGTACATACAAAATAAAAAAAGTGTGGTTCCCCGCATCAATACCCAGCCCAGGACCTCTGAGCCTGATCTAGTATTAGAAAATAGGGGTAAAAAAAGGAGGTGGGGTTCCCCTTATTTTCCAATAACCAGCACCGGAATCATAGGCGTGCGCACAGGCACCCCCTAATGTCCGGCACCCCCCGCACATAATGCCTGCGATCCGATCATCGATGTCTGTGTGCTGCTGTTGTAGCACTGCTACAACTGCAGCACACAGACAGCGATGATCGGATCATCTGCTGCGCTGCCCAGACTGTCTGAGGCCCCGTCCACTAAAATTCCGACGGCCACCAGCTGACTCCAACTCCACTCCTGGCTCCCACCGCCAGCACAGAGTTCAGTCTACACACCGATAGTTACATGCCGGTGCTTCGCTAGCACTCACTGAGCCGCCTGACTGGGTGCCTCCTCCGCGGCTTGTTGTGTCTCCTAACAGGTGACACCCCCTACCTCCTCACCCATAAGCAGCTAAGCAAAAGCTCAGCTCCGTGAAGACTGCTGCACGTGCACTGGCAGGCCGGATAGCTGTACCTGACTGCTACTCAGTGCTGCTGCCTGCTAATCGGAGATGCTGGCCGTGCTGATCAGTACTTCTATACAAGGTATTCAAGCACCATAATAAAATAAATGAGTTTCATATATTTGTGTATGTTTCCTAGTGCATGTATATGTATTATATGTGTGTGTATATGTGTATAAAATATATACAATATATATGTATATATATATATATACAGTATAAAATATACACTATATCATACTTGCCTACTCTCCCGGAATGGCCGGGAGGCTCCCGAAAATCGGGTGACCCTCCCAGCCCCCCGGAAAAGCAGACAAGTCTCCCGACTGTTCACTTCCCACCTGCCCGGCCGCCCACTTTGAGAGTAAAGTGGGCGGTCCGGACACTCGATGACGCGATTCAACAAGAATCGCGTTATCGTAGCCATGCCCCCTGCTGTAAAATGCCGGTTATAGCGGCATTACAGAGCGGGGCCATGGCTTAAATGCAGTGTCAATGTAACCCCGCCTTCGTACTGCCTCCGACCCGCCTCCACCATGCCCCATTCCACCTCCTCCCCGCCCCCTCCTCTCGTCATTGTCCCGGACAGCCCCTCCACTGAGCCGACCTGGCAGCTCTCTCCCGGAGAGGGCTGCCAGAAAGTAGGTAAGTGTGCACTATATATATATATATATATATATATATATGAGGGCAGTGTGAGACAGACTCATCCACTGAGGGGAAAGAGAGGGTTCAGGCGAGCCAGGGGGTGGGGTGGGGGATAAAATTAAGGCTTTAAAAAAAAATAAAGGAGTGGTTATTTGCCAAAACATATATATATATATACAGTGGCGGTTCTTGCCACGGGCAAGCAGTACTTTTGCCCGGGGCGCCGCCTTCCGGAGGGCGCCGGCGCCGTCCGGAGGGCGCCGCACCAGGGCAAGATCCGCCACTGTGCCCCCCGCAGTGCCCTGCTGTGCCCCCCCGCTTTGAAGGGAACCAGACGCGTAGCGTCTAGTTTCCCTTCATTGAGAGGACCTTAGTTGTGCGGTGCGCGATGACGTCATCGTGCACCGCACAGCAAAGGTCCTCTCCATGAAGGGAAACTAGACGCTACGGTCTAGTTTCCCTTCGTGTAGAGGACCTTTGCTGTGCGATGCGCGATGACGTCATCGCGCACCGCACAGCATAGTGGCACAGACACTAGGGGTCATAATTGACCTCTAGTGTCTATGCTGTTCTATGGGAGAGACGTAATAACGTCTCTCCCATAGATCGAAGAGAAGAGAGAGGGGAGAAGAGCGGTGCCGCCGGCGGAGGGGGTCTGGATCAGGAACGGGGATGGTAAGTATTCTTTTTATTTATTTATTTATTTTCTTGCAGCGTCGTGACCACGCCCCCTATTGAAGCCACGCCCCCATATTTTGCCCGGGGCGCCACAAGTCTTAGAACCGGCCCTGTATATATATATATATATATATATATATATATATTCACTGAGCCAAACAATCAGTAGTTTAGTAGTGCACCTATAGACCTATAAACTAATGATTGCTTGGCTCAGCTAATATATATATATATATATATATATATATATATATTTATTTGGAAAGACAGTTCAGGGAGAGGATGCGGGCCACAGATCCGCCATAAGAGCTGCCCTTGGACTGGAGGCAGCGAGCAGCCAGTTGCATGACATTGCGCACTAGCTAAGCACAGCTAGTATACGTGCTAGGCTGATTGATCATGTCCAGCCAATATTAGGGGAGGCAATAGGGGAAAGACCACATAGCATTTAGAGAGTAAATGGGTCTTTCAGTTGGACATGCTGTCTCCAATGCTAATATATGGTGCTAGACATGCCCAGTGGGTCGCACTAGGCACACCCAGTAGGCAGTGCTAGGCATGCCTCTCCTGTCGTGCACCCCCTAATAAAATGTGCTGCGCACGCCTATGACCGGAATGCTTCGGTGCTAAGGGCTGCTGGGAGCTGTCGTTTATTTAATGCGTCTACTTCCCTGTAATATGGCGCGTTGGGACACCGGCGCTAACAATAGTGACTGGCTGGCAGAACTGACTGAGTGGCTGAATCAATGTAAAAGGTGAGAGTGCTGTGCAGTGTCAGTGACACTGCACACCCACTGCACTGCACAGCACCGTCACCTTTTACATTGGGCCTAATTCAGACCTGATTGTAGCCCTGCAAAATTTTGCAGGGCTACGATCAGGCACAGAGACATGCGGGGGGACGCCCAGCACGGGGCTAGTCGCACAGCGGCGATGCTTTTGCACTTCAGGAGAAGCTCCCGGCCAGCGCAGCTTTTGCGTGCTTGTTGGGAGCTACTCGTCGCTGCCTGGGTTGCAGCGGCTGTGTGTGACGTGGCACGGTGGCGTTTGACGCCCACAAAATGGCGGCCAAACGCCACCATGCCACCCCCTCCCACCCAGCGAACGCCTCTGCCTGTCAATCAGGCAGAGGCGATCGCTAGGCAACAACAGCCGTCAGCTGTCAGCTATGCGCCGCCGCACTGTGGCGTCGGTGCATGCTCACTTCTGACCTGATCACTGCGCTGCGATGAACGGCAGCATGCGATCAGGTCAGAATGACCCCCATTGATACAGCGTCCAGACATTACCCTCCGCGATATCACCCACTCTATCCGATACATTAGCCATCTCGGGGCTCCCAGGCCGGCAGCCCAGGTGCTGTGTTGCGGAGTCAGGGCCTCTGGGGATCTGGGCGCGGCTGTGGCGGGGAGGCACTTCTGTGACATCACACGCAGAGGAGGCTCCGGGGCTCAGAGAGTATGCGGTGCAGGGAGGGCTATGAAAGCCTTCTGCTGCGCCGCTTTCATACACATCTATGCCGGTGGCCGCAGCAGCTTTTATTCCACCTGCGCCGCGGCTAGGGAGTGGGGATTGTTGATGGCGGAGGGGGCAGGCGGACTGGCAGCAGGACATAGGACGCTGCAGTAAAAGGATTTTTCCCCCCTATCTACAGTGCAGAGACTTGCTGCAGATGCAGTGGCATACCCTCCAGCTGCACCTTTTTGGCAGGTACAGTCCCTTTTTTATGGGCTGTACGGATTTTTGGCTCTCTAAACTTCCATTGAAAGTATAGGAAAAGGAGCGTGGCCACGCTGCTGTACCCGTGACCACGCCCCCTTTTGTAGCGATGTTTATGTGTAAAGTGTTGGAGGGTGTGTTGCTGCAGATGCAGTGGGCCTATTTTTGGGGTGTGGAGCTGGAGCTGCAGCTCCATCAGCCCCATTGTTAATCCTGCTCTGGGAACACACAGCAGCCAAAGGGCAAAGCCTCCCATTGGGTGTAACCTGTGTGGGAGGGCGTTTCTCGCCCAATCAGCTGTGGACTGGGTGTGATAGACCTGCTGCTAACCCAATGAGAGCTCCTAGCCACGCCCAGCGTTAGAGACCCAGGCACAGAGTCACAGATCTGGGCTATTATATAGGAGATATACATACATATAGCCTTTCATGTCTTGGTACAGGTACCGCTTGGTGTGATGGGTGACACTGGGAATTAAACCCCAATGTATTTCTTGCTTAGGCTACCCCCTCCCTTCCACTCAGCTGAATTGTATTTTCTAATTGATATGAGCAACTTACATTTTGTTCTGTTGTCACTTGCCAATTATCTGTTATAATTACTTCAATTGAAGCTTCCCCCCTTTGTGAAGCCCAGCATCTCCTGACCGCCCCTGTCTCCTACCTCCACCCCTTCTGTCGCTAATACCTATACAACATTCATTAACTCAACTTGAGATTTCTTTGTTATTCAGTCACACTGTCCTTAATTACATTTCAAGATGCTGACATACCCAGGATTCTAACCTATTGCCTGTGACATTGCAGCCAGACAATCTATTCATTGAGCTATCTGCCCTTGCACAGAAAGGTAGATAATTCGAAGTTAGAGAATTCTAACTATTTGAAGCTTGCCTTCTACTTTGTGAAAAAATGATCAGCATTGCGGCTGAGCAGATCTATGTAGTGTGTGGGTGCAAGAGATGGGATGTGTGGCTGCACACTACATAGATCTGCTCAATTGCAATGCTGATTATTTTCTTTTACAAAGTACAAGTAGCTTCATATAGTTCTCATACTTTTTATGCAGGATGAAATAGCTCAATGAGCAGGGTGTTTGATTAGAATTCAACAGGTTATGGGTTTGAATCAAGGGTATGGCAGTTGTGACCGGCCGGTACCCCCGTCCCCAGTACGGGTGTGGTATTGAAAGTCGACAGTAACTAGATCGACAATGTCTAGGTCGACCACTATTGGTCGACAGTAACTAGGTTGACAGGGTGTCTAGGTCGACAGGGTCTTTAGGTCGACATGTTCTAGGTCGACAGGTCAAAAGGTCGACATGAGTTTTTCATGTTTTTTTGGTGTAGTTTTCTTCGTAGAGTGACCGGGAACCCCAATTAGTGCACCGCGTCCCCTCGCATGGCTCGCTTCGCTCGCCATGCTTCGGGCATGGTGCCTTCGCTCCGCTACCGCTTCGCTCGGCACAGACTACCGTTCCAATCGTAGTCCACGTGGATCGTTAAGTATGAAAAGGTACAAAAAAAGAAAAAAAAAATGTGAAAAACTCATGTCGACCTTTTGACCTGTCGACCTAGCACATGTCGACCTAAAGACCCTGTCGACCTAGACACACGGTCGACCTAGTTACTGTCGACCAATAGTGGTCGACCTAGACATTGTCGACCTAGTTACTGTCGACTTTCAGTCCGGATCCCCCCAGTACACTGAATGGATGTTTAGGTCACACGGGACCTGACCACATAGGGGATTCCCGCTTACCGTCAGTAACCGTCTGTTACTGACTCCTCCCACTGTGCTGTGGGCGGGTTTATGCTGCCACCACCAAACTCCTAACCTGCCGTGGCGTTTGGAACCACGGTTCTGCTCTGTATGTGCCCACACACTGCCTTACCACACCTGTGTGGTATTGATGAATCCCCACTAGTCCTCTACCGGTAGCTGGCGGAAGGTGGAACTTGGAGACGCTGATTCACCCTAGACAGCCGGTGAACGGGGCCAGGTTTCGCATAGCCCTGTAGGTCACAAGATGACGCAATCTTCTTGAGGCAGATGATGTTTTAATGCCAACAAATAGTTCTGAAAAGAACTTCAGCAGTACAGCAAGATGTTTACAGCAGAATGAAGATGGTATAATACACTTTTCATGGGGCAACTGCCCTCCTTTTATCCTACTCCAATACACAATACCACAGGGGGTAAGTCTGCCCTGGGGTTTACAAGCAATCAATGTTTACCCATGGGCTGTGCATGCCTTGGTCACATGCACAGCTACCATTGTCCTCTATGGACAGTGGGGAGTGGTCACTCTCCTTTGACTGTCCCATCCTGGAAGATCAGGATACGCCCCGGTGCCGTTCAGTCTAGGCTGGGGGAAGTTTTCCCACCTAAACTGACTTCCAGAAACCTGCCCGGGACCTAGCTCACCATCTGCAGCCTGGATTCGGGCTCCAGAGCTGGGCAGCCTAGATCCCCGGTCAGGGTTTCTTGGCCTACGGGTGATCTCCATGGAGCTCCAGAAAACCACTCAGCTTGTTTCAAAGCTGAGCTTCTCCTCTCTCTTCCAATGTCACTTTCAAGTGTGAGGCTGGAAGGGAAAGCATTCCGTTTTTGGGGAAAAGGTCTGGGAGAATCCATCAGCCTGCACTGCCATGGATTCCCCCCTCCTGGGACACACAACCAAGTAAGTGCAATTTACCTTTAAATACATTACATTTACACACATGTGTTTCCCTTTAAATTATACACCGAGCCTGTGCCCTGCACAGGCTCCACATACCCAGGCACTGCTATGCCTCTCAGCACAATACACTTTTTATTACATTTAAAACAATGGTTTTTTTTGCTGTGCCCAGCGCTCAGCGCTGGGGTCCCCTAGCCCTGCAGCCTGGCTGCTAGGGCTCTCTCAGTGCTGGAGGTATGGGGCTGGCTTCCCCCATCCTCCAGCCTACCTGCCTGCCACTGGGGGCCGCCGTGGCTCTGTGTCCTTTGCAGCGCTGAGGTGCCGGGAGCGTAACTTCCGGACCCCAGCACTCACCAGCCTAATCATCCCCAGCCGCTAGAGAGCCGGCTAGCCCGGTTCCCCCTGAGCGGCGCACTCTGGTGGCCTAGCCACGCAGGGAGCCGGCTAGCCCGGTCCCCTGTAAGCGGCGCTGAGTTATGTGCCCTCGCCGCAGCATCCGGTGGGGAGCCGGGCTGCAGCGCACCCCCCTGCCGCCTAGCAGCCCGGGACATTCATCCTGGCTGCCGCAGCTGGCCGCCTCCAGCGTGCTGAGGCGCCAGGAGCCGTCCCCCAGCACAGGCAACTACAGAGCGCACTGCAGCGGGAGCTTAGCTCCCAGCCACAGCGGCTCACCCTTCTCCCCCCGGCGCGCACACACAGCTAGTGCACCGGGGGCTGTGCTTACTGCCGCGGTCGCCGGGAGCAGAGCTCCCGGTCTCCGGCAGCGCACACCGATCGCTGCAGCGGGAGCTGATCTCCCGGCTGCAGTGGTTTCTCTCTCCCCCGGCACGCACACACTGCTCAGTGCGCCGGGGGCTGCCATCACTGCCGCGGTCGCTGGAGAGGTCCGGGATCGCAGCACACGCTTAAAGAAATAGAATATTAAAAAACATTTGTAAACACACGGTGCCTAGCGCCCATTACATTTAAAATTGGCGCCAAGCGCCCAGTGTCCCTATAATGGCGCCGGGCACTAGGGGTTAACCCCTTCAGTGCCATGCCCACCATTAACCATGTGGCCACTAGTGCGTTCCGGCCACACTCCTCCCCCCCCAATTCAAGAGGGGAAACCAGGGAGCCATGTCCCAACGATTTGACTCCTGGTCCCGCAGTCTGTTGGGTTGAAGGGGACGCTACCTGGTGGGTGTAAGCTCCGGCCTAGACAGTTCATCCATAGTGCAGTGGGCCTCTCTTCGTGGGTGCACAATGTTCAAATAGTCCACCTGAAGTCCAAGTTCAAGGCTCCACCACAAAAGTCTGTCCTATTTCCCCAAGGTAGGTTGCAGCCACCTAACAGGTGGGTGGTAAGTCACCACGGTGGGGGGCCAGTTACACAAGCAGAGTAAAAACTGGTCCAGTGTACACACAAGTGCCACCCAAGGTGTCCCAATTGTGGCATACCCCACCTCCCACCATAGCAGTATTCTGCTCAAACAGGCCACAGGGTGCGTCTGCCCATATGGCTCTTTCTGGCTCAGTACTGCTCCCAGTCCGTGCAGTGGCGCAGTAGTTCGTAAAACACAGTCCTGGTCAAGAATGTGCGCCATCAGCACTGGAGCGGGTACCAGAGCCTCCTTCAATGACTGGAATGCCAACTCGCAAGCGGGTTCAAAGTCCACTGACTTGGGAATGCCCTTCCTAGCCATCTCTGTAAAGGGGTTCACTACAGGACTAAAGTCAATGACAACGTGTCCGTAGGGCCTTACAGGTTCTAAGGCCAGTACCTGTCTGGGTGATGTGGGTCGGGGACAGCCTCTGGTTGCCTCCACCCCCTCTGGTTTAGGCCTACCCCTATCTCCTCCCACATGGAGCCACAGGCACTGCACCTCCGTCATTCCTATCTGGCAACTGTCTGCCCGAACTGTTAGACCTGCCCTCCAATCCTCTTCTGTTGACCTATGACTCGGGAAACCTACCCTGTCACCTAGGCCTACTCTTTCCTCCTCGTCCGCTACCTGTGCCACAGTGATGGCGGCCAGACCACCAGCCTCTGGATCCTGTGTGGCATCCACTACAAGGAGGCTGCGTGTCTTCCCCGATCTACTGTGCACAGGCAGGGGACCTGCTATGTCCACAGCAACTCGCTGTAGAGATTCTCCTATGGGCAGAGGCCCAGAGACAACACAACCACTGGAGTGCCCCAGCTGCCAATGCATGGCACCAGCCTTACAGTTGGTCTGGGTGTCATCCGACATTCCAGACCAGGGTAAGCTCTGTGACAGGCACTTCAGGGTACGGTCTGTCTCCGGGTTACTGTCCAAAGGGGTTTCGCTGGCAACCAACACCGGTTGCGCAGGAAAGTTCCCTGGGGGGACCAGTTGGACACGTTCCCTATCTGGTCTATCCCCTCCCACTTTCCTGTCTACCCAGGGCCGGTTCCGGGGCTTCTGGCGCCCCGGGCGGCATTAGGGGGCGTGGCTTCATACAGGGGGTGTGGTCAGTTATGCCCCCTGTACTGTAGTAGGATGTGCGGTGCGCGATGATGTCATCGCGCACCGCACAGCAAAGGTCCTTTCCACGAAGGAAAACTAGACGCTAAGCGTCTAGTTCCCTTCGTGGAGAGGACCTTTGCTGTGCGGTGCGCGATGACGTCAACGCGCACCGCACATCATTACAGTTAAGGTCCTCTCCAGGAAGGGAAACTAGACGCGTAGCGTCTAGTTTCCCTTCACAGCGGGCAGGCCACGAAGGGAAACTAGACGCGTAGCGTCTAGTTTCCCTGGACAGCGGGCCGCGGCAGCGGAGGGCACCACAGCAGCAGCGGATCTTGCCATGGTGCGGCGCCCTCCGGATGGCGCCGGCGCCGTCTGGAAGGCAGCGCCCCGGTCAAAAGTCCTGCTTGCCCGTGGCAAGATCCGATACTGTGTCTACCCTGTACCTTAACCCTTCCCGCCAGGTCAAACTTCCTGCCCCAACACTGTCAAGGCCGCTGCCAGAGTGGCGCCTCATGCCTTTCAGGGATGGGTCAGAGAGTTGAGCCTCCCTAAACTCCTGCCTGCGGTCCTCAATCTCTCCGAAATTGGGACACTCTACAGGAGGATCTAGGTGGGGACTACTAGGGTCAGTCTGGTAGGGGTCAGTCATGGAAAAGTCAGTGTGGGTTCTCATTCTCACCGTCGGAGTTGGCAAACCACTTGGGTCAGGAGCATCATTGGGCACCCCCACAGGATCAAACGAGCTGGAACCAACATCCTCTGTGTTGCTAGGGGACATAGGCATACCAGAGGCAAAAGGCATGCGGGGTCGATGTGCTGATCTAACCGCTGTAATCTTTCCTCTGGGCTTGTTGAGGCTGTGCTGGCAGTTGTCTAGCAGCTGTAGTCTTTTCCTCTGGGCTGGGCTGTGCTGGAGTAGCTGATGTCAACGGTGGTTGTGGAACTTGACTCCGGGGAATGGCGCCAGCAAACGTGGTGATGATCCCACCACCCAGATCAATTCCTAGGACCACATCAGTTGGGAGACCATCCATGATGGCAACTTCTCGCAACTCTGGTCCAGCTCCCCAGTCCATGTAGACTCTTGCCATGGGAACCTCTTTCTACATTCCATCTGCCAGGGTAACCTTGGCAGTGCGACCCTGCAATACTGCAGCAGGATCTATAAGGTGGTGGCTCACCACAGTGATTGAGGCCCCAGAGTCTCTTAGGCCTTCCCCCTGCAGGTATCCCACGTTGACCGGCTGCAGGTGCCTCCACATGTTGTGTAGTGGCTGTTTGGCCATGCAGGTGACTCTCTCCACAGAGTGCACCTGTTTCCCACCACACTCCATCGGACTGACTGGATGGGGAACAGTCTCTGTAGGCTCATCTCCCCTCGTCAAACAAGCGAGCCGGGCTCCAGCACTCGGATTTGGGGCACGAGTCTGGGGTGCTTGGGATGCAGGACAGTTCATCCTCAGATGTCCGATTTTCCCACAGCTGTAGCACTTCTCCAGTCGTGGCACCGATGATCTACGATCAGTTGCAGGGACGCTGCGGTGCGGTTGCTGGCCAAGAGCACCCGGGTTGGAAGATGCTTGTCTTTGGGGGGGATGAGCTGAAGAGGGGTGTCCCCCTCGTGGTACAGTCTTTTGGAGCTGGCTGCTGACTGGGCGCTTCTGCCCGTGTTGCCGAATTGCCACATACTTGTCGGCTAACTGGGCAGCCATCTTTAAGCTGGGTGGCTCCCGATCTAGCACCCACTCCTTCACTTCTGGGGCGCACCTGCGATAGAACTGCTCCCTGCAGATCAAGTCGATCAGTGCGTCCCATGTAGTGGCTTCAGAATCCTTCACCCACTTCACCACGTACTGCCGCAGCTGGGTGGCGAACTGCCCATGGGTGCTGCTAGGATTCTTGGGCAAGTCTCTGAACTTCTTCCTGTAAGACTCTGGAGTGATGAAGAATCGCTGGAGGAGGGCCTTCGCGACTTCGTCGTAATCCCCACAGTCCTCCGTGGCCACTCCTCGATAGGCCTCCAAGGCCTCTCCATGCAGAGTGGGCACAAGGTGTCTCACCCACTCCGACTTGGGTAAATCATGTAGTTTACAAGTCCTTTCAAAAACTTGTAAATGTCCATCAATGTCCCCATCACTGTCTGCAAACTTGGCAAACTGAATGCGTCCCGATCTGTGCACAACAGCTGACAACGTCTCCCGGGGTTCCACGGCCTGTGGTGCCCGCTCATCATGCCACATCTGGATGATGATCAAGCGCTCTTGCTCCGTTGCCCTTTCCCCCAATTCCGCTAGCCGATCTGCTAGGCTATCCGTGCCTCCCCCCTGGGACGCTGAAATCCAGGCCCTGCTAGGGATTGCTGGGAAACATTGCTGCTGTGAGAGGGGGCGGGGCTTGTGGGTCTCACTGGTTCCATACGAAGGTCCACTGTTAGGCCATCCTCTCCAATGCTGATGCCCTCAGCGCTTTCCACCTCCGCCCGGCGGGACTCCTCCAAGCTCATGAGCGCCGCCCTCATGACGCTCTTGGACGCGTTGGAAGGGATCTGCACACCCTTCTGCCGACACACGATCCCCAGATCATCCTTGGACATTCCGCTGAAGTCCGCAATCTTGTGCGTTCTCCTGCGCTGCAGTTACTCCTCTCCTGAGCAACTTGGCTTCTTCAATCGGGTGACCGAACAGCCGCCTGGGATGATCCCACCACTATGCCACCAATTTCTGTGACCGGACGGTACCCCCGTCCCCAGTACACCGAATGGATGTTTTGGTCACACGGGACCTGCCCACCTAGGGGATTCCCGCTTACCGTCAGTAACCGTCTGTTACCGACTCCTCCCACTGCGCTGTGGGCGGGTTTATGCTGCCACCACCAAACTCCTAACCTGCCGTGGCGTTTGGAACCACGGTTCTGCTCTGTATGTGCCCACACACTGCCTTATCACACCTGTGTGGTATTGATGAATCCCCACTAGTCCTCTACCGGTAGCTGGCGGAAGGTGGAACTTGGAGATGCTGATTCACCCTAGACAGACGGTGAACGGGGCTAGGTTTTGCATAGCCCTGTAGGTCACAAGATGACGCAATCTTCTTGAGGCAGATGATGTTTTAATGCCAACAAATAGTTCTGAAAAGAACTTCAGCAGTACAGCAAGATGTTTACAGCAGAATGAAGATGGTATAATACACTTTTCATGGGGCAACTGCCCTCCTTTTATCCTACTCTAATACACAATACCACAGGGGGTAAGTCTGCCCTGTGGTTTACAAGCAATCAATGTTTACCCATGGGCTGTGCATGCCTTGGTCACATGCACAGCTACCATTGTCCTCTATGGACAGTGGGGAGTGGTCACTCTCCTTTGACTGTCCCATCCTGGAGGATCAGGATACGCCCCGGTGCCGTTCAGTCTAGGCTGGGGGAAGTTTTCCCGCCTAAACTGACTTCCAGAAACCTGCCCGGGACCTAGCTCACCATCTGCAGCCTGGATTCGGGCTCCAGAGCTGGGCAGCCTAGATCTCGGTCAGGGTTTCCTGGCCACTATGGATGATCTCCATGGAGCTCCAGAAAACCACTCAGCTTGTTTCAAAGCTGAGCTTCTCCTCTCTCTTCTAATGCCACTTTCAAGTGTGAGGCTGGAAGGGAAAGCATTCCGTTTTTGGGGAAAAGGTCTGGGAGAATCCATCAGCCTGCACAGCCATGGATTCCCGCCTCCTGGGACACACAACCAAGTAAGTGCAATTTACCTTTAAATATATTACATTTAAACACATGTGTTTCCTTTTAAATTATACACTGAGCCTGTGCCCTGCACAGGCTCCACATACCCAGGCACTGCAATGCCTCCCAGCACAATACACTTTTTATTACATTTAAAACAATGTTTTTTTTTTGCTGTGCCCAGCGATCAGCGCTGGGGTTCCCTAGCCCTGCAGCCTGGCTGCTAGGGCTCTCTCAGTGCTGGAGGTATGGGGCTGGCTTCCCCCATCCTCCAGCCTGCCTGCCTGCCACTGGGGTCCAGGGAGCTGGCTCTCCCTGTCCCCCCAGTGTGGCACTAATTGGTTGCCTCGCCGCACAGTGTGGCGCACCCCCCTGATCTGAAGCCCGGCGGCTCAGGACGCTTGTCCCAGCCGCCGTGGCTCTGTGTCCTTTGCAGCGCTGAGGTGCCGGGAGCGTATCTCCCGGACCCCAGCACTCACCAGCCTAATCATCCACCGCCACTCTGGTGGCCGCGCAGGGAGCCAGCTAGCCCGGTCCCCTGTATGCGGCGCTGAGTTATGTGCCCTCGCCGCAGTATCCGGTGGGGAGCTGGGCTGTGGCGCCCCCCCCTGCTGCCTAGCAGCCCGGGACATTCATCCCGGCTGCCGCAGCTGGCCGCCTCCAGCGTGCTGAGGCGCCGAGAGCAGAGCTCCCGTCCCCCAGCACAGGCAACTACAGAGCGCGCTGCAGCGGGAGCTGAGCTCCCAGCCGCAGCGGCTCACCCTTCTCCCCCTGGCGCGCACACACCGCTAGTGCGCCAGGGGCTGTGCTTACTGCCGAGGTCACCGGGAGCAGAGCTCCTGGGCTCCGGCGGCACACACCGATCGCTGCAGAGGGAGCTGATCTCCCGGCTGCAGCGGTTCCCCTCTCCCCTGGCGCGCACACACTGCTCAGTGCGCCAGGGGCTGCCCTCACTGCCGCGGTCGCCGGAGAGATCCGGGACCGCGGCACACACTTAAAGAAATAGAATATTAAAATATTTGTAAACACACTGCGCCTAGCACCCATTACATTTAAAATTGGCGCCAAGCGCCCAGTGTCCCTATAATGGCGTCGGGCACTAGGGGTTAACCCCTTCAGTGCCACGCCCGCCATTAGCCATGTGGCCACTAGTGCGGTCCGGCCACAGCAGTATATTGACGTGTTATTTAATAAAGTGTACTGTAACTGAATAACAACAAACTCTCAAGTTAAGTGCATGAATGTGGTATAAAGAGGATTTGTGTCTAAATCATTTTCTTGCAGTGATCTATAAAATCAAATGTGTGTGTATTTTATATCAGCATACCTCCCAACTGTCCCGATTTCAGTGGGACAGTCCCGCTATTCGGACACTGTCCCGCTGTCCCTCCCGCGGGTCGCAGTGTCCCGCGGGCGGGGGGGCAGTTGGGGGGAGGCTTTGATCACCCGCTGCTCTTCTCTGCAAAGCAGCTGGTGACCACTGAATAGATGCCGTGCGTATGCGCACGGCTTCTATTCAATGCTGAGAGAGGAACAGGGGCTGGCCAGCTGCTCGGGGAGCGCTGGGCACGCCCCCAAAATGTTGAAAATGGGTCAGTGGCGCTCGGCCACACCCATCCCGCGGTAAGCCATGCCCCCTTTTCGGGTTGCACGTGGCTTCGCTGCGAAGGGGTTCCTCTTCCTCCACCTTCAAAGTTGGGAGGTATGTATTAGAGGTGTCGATTTATGTTTTTGCTGGTGGCTGCTCAAGCCTGTGACGCCCATCGGTGAGGGGGCATGACCTTGCTAAAAATAAGATTTTAAACCTACCGGTAAATCTTTTTCTCGTAGTCCGTAGAGGATGCTGGGGACTCCGTAAAGACCATGGGGATAGACGGGCTCCGCAGGAGACATGGGCACTAAGAAAGAACTTTAGTTATGGGTGTGCACTGGCTCCTCCCTCTATGCCCCTCCTCCAGACCTCAGTTAGAGAAACTGTGCCCAGAGGAGACGGACAGTACGAGGAAAGGATTTTTGTTAATCCAAGGGCAAGATTCATACCAGCCCACACCATCCACACCGTATAACTTGGGATATATGAACCAGTTAACAGTATGAAACAACACAGCATCAGTTCGAGACTGATGAAAACGTAAATAACCCTTATTTTAAGCAAAACTATATACAGGTCTTGCAGAAGTAGTCCGCACTTGGGACGGGCGCCCAGCATCCTCTACGGACTACACGATAAAGATTTACCGGTAGGTTTAAAATCTTATTTTCTCTAACGTCCTAGAGGATGCTGGGGACTCCGTATGGACCATGGGGATTATACCAAAGCTCCCAAACGGGCGGGAGAGTGCGGATGACTCTGCAGCACCGATTGAGCAAACAGGAGGTCCTCCTCAGCCATGGTATCAAACTTATAGAACTTTGCAAAGGTGTTTGACCCAGACCAAGTCGCAGCTCGGCATAGTTGCAGTGCCGAGACCCCTCGGGCAACCGCCCAAGATGAGCCCACCTTCCTAGTGGAATGGGCTTTTACCGATTTTGTTACAGATCCAGCGAGCAATCGTCTGCTTTGAAGCAGGAGCGCCAACCTTGTTGGCTGCATACAGGACAAACAGTGTTTCTGTTTTTCTGACCGTTGCCGTTCTGGCCACGTACATTTTTAGAGCCCTGACTATGCCCAAGGACTCAGAATCCTCCAAGTCAGGTGTAGCCACAGGCACCACAATAGGTTGGTACATATGAAAGGATGACACCACCTTAGGTAAGAATTGACGGGTCCGCAATTCCGCTCTGTCCATATGGAAAACCAGATAGGGGCTTTTATGAGACAAAGCCGCCAACTCCGATACTCGCCTAGCCGAAGCCAAGGCTAACAACATGACCACCTTCCAAGTGAGATATTTTAACTCTACCGTTTTAAGTGGTTCAAACCAGTGCGACTTAAGGAAACGCAACACCACGTTAAGGTCCCAAGGCGCCACTGGAGGTATAAAAGGAGGCTGAATATGCAGTACTCCCTTCACAAAAGACTGCACTTCTGGAAGAGAAGCCAATTCCTTCTGAAAGAAAATGGATAAGGCCGAAACCTGAACCTTAATGGAGCCTAATTTTAAGCCCAAACTCACTCCAGTTTGTAGGAAGTGAAGAAAACGGCCCAGATGTAATTCTTCCATAGGAGCTTTCCTGGCCTCACACCAAGAAACATATTTTCGCCATATACGGTGATAATGTTTAGATGTCACGTCCTTCCTAGCCTTTATTAGCGTAGGAATGACCTCATCCGGAATGCCTTTCTCTGCTAGGATCCGGCGTTCAACCGCCATGCCGTCAAACGCAGCAGCGGTAAGTTTTGGAACAGACAGGGCCCTTGTTGCAACAGGTTCTGTCTTAGAGGAAGAGGCCACGGATCTTCTGTGAGCATTTCCTGCAGATCCGGATACCAGGTCCTTCGTGGCCAATCTGGAACAATGAGAATTGTTCTTACTCCTCTTTTTCTTATTATCCTCAACACCTTGTGTATGAGAGGAAGAGGAGGAAACACATTGACCGACTGGACCACCCAAGGTGTCACTAGGGCGTCTACAGCTACTGCCTGAGGGTCTCTTGACCTGGCGCAATATCTCTGTAGCTTTTTGTTGAGGCGGGACGCCATCATGTCTATCTGTGGCAGTCCCCACTGACTTGCAATCTGTGCGAAGACTTCCTGATGAAGTCCCCACTCTCCTGGATGCAGGTCGTGTCTGCTGAGGAAGTCTGCTTCCCAGTTGTCCACTCCCGGAATGAACACTGCTGACAGTGCGCTTACATGATTTTCCGCCCAGCGGAGAATCCTGGTGGCTTCTGCCATTGCCACTCTGCTCCTTGTGCCGCCTTGGCGTTTTACATGAGCCACTGCGGTGATGTTGTCTGACTGGATCAGAACCGGTAGGTCGCGAAGCAAGGTCTCCACTTGCCGAAGGGCATTGTATATGGCCCACAGCTCCAGGATGGTGATGTGAAAGCAAGTCTCTTGACTTGACCAAAGACCTTGGAAGTTTCTTCCCTGTGTGACTGCTCCCCAACCTCGGAGGCTCGCATCCGTGGTTACCAGAATCCATTCCTGGATGGCGAACCTGCGACCCTCCAGAAGGTGAGCACTCTGCAGCCACCATAGGGGAGACACCCTGGCCCTGGGGGATAGGGTGATTAACCGATGCATCTGTAGATGTGATCCGGACCATTTTTCCAGTAGATCCCATTGGAAGGTCCTCGCATGGAACCTGCCGAAGAGAATGGCCTCGTAAGATGTCACCATCTTTCCCAGGACTCGAGTGCAGTGATGCACTGACACCTGTTTTGGCTTTAATAGGTTTTTTTACCAGAGTCATGAGTTCCTGGGCCTTCTCTATCGGAAGATAAACTCTTTTCTGGTCCGTATCCAGAATCATGCCCAAGAAGGGCAGACGAGTCGTAGGAACCAACTGCGACTTTGGGATATTGAGAATCCAGCCGTGTTGCTGTAACACCTTTAGTGAAAGTGACACGCTGTTCAACAACTGTTCTCTTGATCTCACCTTTATTAGGAGATCGTCCAAGTACGGGATAATTGTGACACCCTGCTTGCGCAGGAGCACCATCATTTCCGCCATTACCTTGGTGAAAATTCTCGGGCCGTGGAGAGCCCAAACGGCAACGTCTGAAATTGGTAATGACAATCCTGTACCGCAAATCTCAGGTACGCCTGATGGGGTGGATAAATGGGAACATGAAGGTATGTATCCTTTCTGTCCAGAGACACCATAAAACCCCCCCTTCCAGGCTGGCGATGACCGCTCTGAGCGATTCCATCTTGATTTTGAACCTTTTCGAGTATAGGTTCAGAGATTTCAAATTTAAAATTGGTCTGACCGAACCGTCCGGTTTCGGGACTACAAACAGGGTTCCTTGTTCGAGCAGGGGAACCTTGACCACCACCACCTGTTGGAGATACAATTTGTGAATTCCATTTAACACTATCTCCCTTTCTGGGGGAGAAGCCGGTAGGGCCGATTTGAAAAACCGGCGAGGAGGCACCTCTTTGAATTCCAGCTTGTAGCCCTGGGAAACAATTTCTATTGCCCAGGGATCCACCTGTGAGTGAACCCAGATGTGGCTGAAAAGTCGAAGACGTGCCCCCACTGGGGCGGACTCCCTTAGTGGAGCCCCAGCATCATGCGGTGGATTTAGTAGAGGCCGGGGAGGACTTCTGCTCCTGGGAACTAGCTGTGTTATGCAGCTTTTTACCTCTGCCCTTACCTCTGGCAAGAAAGGATGCTCCTCGTACTTTCTTGTTTCTCTGTGACCGAAAGGTCTGCGTTTGATAATGTGGTGCTTTCTTAGGCTGTGAGGGAATATATGGCAAACAATTAGATTTACCAGCTGTAGCTGTGGAGACCAGGTCCGAGAGCCCTTCTCCAAACAATTCCTCACCCCTATAAGGTAAAACTTCCATATGCCTTTTCGAGTCGGCATCACCTGTCTATTGCTTGGTCCACAGGACCCGCCTAGCAGAAACTGACATAGCATTGACTCTAGAGCCCAGTAGACCAATGTCTCTTTGAGCATCTCTCATATATAAGACAGCATCTTTTATATGTCCCAGGGTCAATAAAATGGTATCCTTATCTAGGGTTTCAATCTCCGCTGATAAGGTATCTGTCCACGCTGCTACAGCACTATAAACCCATGCCGACGCAATCGCCGGTCTGAGTAAGGCACCAGAATGTGTGTAAATGGACTTCAAAGTACTTTCCTGCTTGCGATCCGCAGGATCCCTGAGGGTAGCTGTATCTAGGGATGGCAGTGCTACCTTTTTGGATAAACGTGTCAACGCCTTGTCCACCCTAGGGGAGGATTCCCATCGTATCCTATCCTTTGCCGGGAAAGGATACGCCATAAGAATCCTTTTGAGAATCTGCAGTTTCTTGTCTGGAGATTCCCACGCTTTTTCACACAACTCATTTAGTTCATAAAGAGGGGGGAAAGGTTACCTCAGCTTTCTTTCCCTTAAACATGTGTACCCTCGTGTCAGGGACAGATGGGTCATCAGTGATATGCAAAACATCTTTTATCGCAATAATCATATATCGAATACTTTTTGCCAGTTTTGGCTGTAACTTTACATCATCGTAGTCGACACTGGAGTCAGAATCCGTGTCGATATCAGTGTCTGTTATTTGGGATAGTGGGCGCTTTTGAGACCCCGAAGGGCCCTGCGACATAGGGACTAGTGATGTGCACCGGACATTTTTCGGGTTTTGTGTTTTGGTTTTGGATTCGGTTCCGCGGCCGTGTTTTGGATTCGGACGCGTTTTGGCAAAACCTCCCTGAAAATTTTTTGTCGGATTCGGGTGTGTTTTGGATTCGGGTGTTTATTTACAAAATCCCCTCAAAAACAGCTTAAATCATAGAATTTGGGGGTCATTTTGATCCCATAGTATTATTAACCTCAATAACCATAATTTCCACTCATTTTCAGTCTATTCTGAACACCTCACACCTCACACTATTATTTTTAGTCCTAAAATTTGCACCGAGGTCGCTGGATGGCTAAGCTAAGCGACACAAGTGGCCGACACAAACACCTGGCCCATCTAGGAGTAGCACTGCAGTGTCAGGCAGGATGGCACTTCAAAAAAATAGTCCCCAAACAGCACATGATGCAAAGAAAAATGAAAGAAAAAAGAGGTTCAAGATGGAATTGTCCTTGGGCCCTCCCACCCACCCTTATGTTGTATAAACAGGACATGCACACTTTAACAAACCCATCATTTCAGCGACAGGGTCTGCCACACAACTGTGACTGAAATGACTGGTTGGTTTGGGCCCCCACCAAAAAAGAAGCAATCAATCTCTCCTTGCACAAACTGGCTCTACAGAGGCAAGATGTCCACCTCCTCCTGATCGTCCGATTCCTCACCCCTTTCACTGTGTACATCCCCCTCCTCACAGATTATTTATTCGTCCCCACTGGAATCCACCATCTCAGATCCCTGTGTACTTTCTGGAGGCAATTGCTGGTGAATGTCTCCACGGAGGAATTGATTATAATTCATTTTGATGAACATCATCTTCTCCACATTTTCTGGAAGTAACCTCGTACGCCGATTGCTGACAAGGTGAGTGGCTGCACTAAACACTCTTTCGGAGTACACACTGGAGGGTGGGCAACTTAGGTAAAATAAAGCCAGTTTCTGCAAGGGCCTCCAAATTGCCTCTTTTTCCTGCCAGTATACGTACGGACTGTCTGACGTGCCTACTTGGATGCGGTCACTCATATAATCCTCCACCATTCTTTCAATGGTGAGATAATCATATGCAGTGACAGTAGACGACATGTCAGTAATCGTTGGCAGGTCCTTCAGTCCGGACCAGATGTCAGCACTCGCTCCAGACTGCCCTGCATCACCGCCAGCGGGTGGGCTCAGAATTCTTAGCCTTTTCCTCGCACCCCCAGTTGCGGGAGAATGTGAAGGAGGAGCTGTTGATGGGTCACGTTCCGCTTGACTTGACAATTTTCTCACCAGCAGGTCTTTGAACCTCTGCAGACTTGTATCTGCCGGAAAGAGAGATACAACGTAGGTTTTAAATCTAGGATTGAGCACGGTGGCCAAAATGTAGTGCTCTGATTTCAACAGATTGACCACCCGTGAATCCTGGTTAAGCGAATTAAGGGCTCCATCCACAAGTCCCACATACCTAGCAGAATCGCTCTGTTTTAGCTCCTCCTTCAATGTCTCCAGCTTCTTCTGCAAAAGCCTGATGAGGGGAATGACCTGACTCAGGCTGGCAGTGTCTGAACTGACTTCACGTGTGGCAAGTTCAAAGGGTTGCAGAACCTTGCACAACGTTGAAATCATTCTCCACTGCGCTTGAGTCAGGTGCATTCCTCCTCCTTTGCCTATATCGTAGGCAGATGTATAGGCTTGAATGGCCTTTTGCTGCTCCTCCAACCTCTGAAGCATAAAGAGGGTTGAATTCAACCTCGTTACCACCTCTTGCTTCAGATGATGGCAGGGCAGGTTCAGGAGTGTTTGCTGGTGCTCCAGTATTCGGCACGCGGTGGCTGAATGCCGAAAGTGGCCCGCAATTCTTCGGGCCACCGACAGCATCTCTTGCACGCCCCTGTCGCTTTTTAAATAATTCTGCACCACTAAATTCAATGTATGTGCAAAACATGGGACGTGCTGGAATTTGCCCACATGTAATGCATGCACAATATTGGTGGCGTTGTCCGATGTCACAAATCCCCAGGAGAGTCCAATTGGGGTAAGCCATTCTGGGATGATGTTCCTCAGTTTCTGTAAGAGGTTGTCAGCTGTGTGCCTCTTATGGAAAGCGGTGATACAAAGCGTAGCCTGCCTAGGAACGAGTTGGCGTTTGCGATATGCTGCTACTGGTGCCGCCGCTGCTGTTCTTGTTGCGGGAGGCAATACATCTACCCAGTGGGCTGTCACAGTCATATAGTCCTGAGTCTGCCCTGCTCCACTTGTCCACATGTCCGTGGTTAAGTGGACATTGGGTAAAACTGCATTTTTTAGGACACTGCTGATTCTTTTTCTGAGGTCTGTGTACATTTTCGGTATCGCCTTCCTAGAGAAATGGAACCTAGATGGTATTTGGTACCGGGGACACAATATCTCAATCAAGTCTGTAGTTGCCTGTGAATTAACGGTGGATAACGGAAACACGTTTCTCACCGCCCAGGCTGCCAAGGCCTGAGTTATCCGCTTTGCAGCAGGATGACTGCTGTGATATTTTATCTTCCTCGCATAGGACTGTTGGACAGTCAATTGCTTACTGGAAGTAGTACAAGTGGTCTTCCGGCTTCCCCTCTGGGATGACGATCGACTCCCAGCAGCAACAACAGTAGCGCCAGCAGCAGTAAGCGTTACACTCAAGGATGCATCGGAGGAATCCCAGGCAGGAGAGGACTCGTCAGACTTGACAGTGACATGGCCTGCAGGACTATTGGCTTTCCTGTGTAAGGAGGAAATTGACACTGAGGGAGCTGGTCACTTGTCACTGACTTATGATGAATGCGCTCCAGGTGACGTATAAGGGAGGATGTTCCGAGGTGGTTAACGTCCTTACCCCTACTTATTACAGCTTGACAAAGGCAACACACGGCATGACACCTGTTGTCCGCATTTGTGTTAAAATAATTCCACACCGAAGAGGTGATTTTTTATGTAATTTGACCAGGCATGTCAATGGCCATATTCGTCCCACGGACAACAGGTGTCTCCCCGGATGCCTGTCTTAAACAAACCACCTCACCATCAGAATCCTCCTTGCCAATTTCCTCCTCAGCGCATCCTGGTGTACTTCAACAGTGACATCTTCAATTTGACTATCAGGAACTGGACTGCGGGTGCTCCTTCCAGCACTTGCAGGGTGTGTGCAAATGGTGGAAGGCGCCACCTCTTCCCGTCCAGTGTTGGGAAGGTCAGGCATCGCAACCGACACAATTGGACTCTCCTTGGGGATTTGTGATTTAGAAGAACGCACAGTTCTTTGCTGTGCTTTTGCCAGGTTAAGTCTTTTCATTTTTCTAGCGAGAGGCTGAGTGCTTCCATCCTCATGTGAAGCTGAACCACTAGCCATGAACATAGGCCAGGGCCTCAGCCGTTCCTTTCCAATCCATGTCGTAAATGGCATATTGGCAAGTTTATGCTTCTCCTCAGACGCTTTTAATTTTGATTTTTGGGTCATTTTACTGAACTTTTGTGTTTTGGATTTTACATGCTCTCTACTATGACATTGGGCATCGGCCTTGGCAGACGACGTTGATGGCATTTCATCGTCTCGGCCATGACTAGTGGCAGCAGCTTCAGCACGAGGTGGAAGTGGATCTTGATCTTTCCCTATTTTACCCTCCACATTTTTGTTCTCCATTTTTTAATGTGTGGAATTATATGCCAGTATCAATAGCAATGGCGTACTACTTTATATACTGCGCATAACTGAAATGCAACACAGGTATGGATGGATAGTATACATGACGACACAGAGGTAGGTAGAGCAGTGGCCTACTGTACCATACTGCTATATATTATATACTGGTGGTCAGCAAACTGTGCAAAACTGAAATGCACCACAGGTATGGATGGATAGTATACTTGACAACACAGAGGTAGGTAGAGCAGTGGCCTACTGTACCATACTGCTATATATTATATACTGGTGGTCAGCAAACTGTGCAAAACTGAAATGCACAACAGGTATGGATTGATAGTAGAGATGAGCGCCTGAAATTTTTCGGGTTTTGTGTTTTGGTTTTGGGTTCGGTTCCGCGGCCGTGTTTTGGGTTCGAACGCGTTTTGGCAAAACCTCACCGAATTTTTTTTGTCGGATTCGGGTGTGTTTTGGATTCGGGTGTTTTTTTCCAAAAACACTAAAAAACAGCTTAAATCATAGAATTTGGGGGTCATTTTGATCCCAAAGTATTATTAACCTCAAAAACCATAATTTACACTCATTTTCAGTCTATTCTGAATACCTCACAATATTATTTTTAGTCCTAAAATTTGCACCGAGGTCGCTGTGTGAGTAAGATAAGCGACCCTAGTGGCCGACACAAACACCGGGCCCATCTAGGAGTGGCACTGCAGTGTCACGCAGGATGTCCCTTCCAAAAAACCCTCCCCAAACAGCACATGACGCAAAGAAAAAAAGAGGCGCAATGAGGTAGCTGACTGTGTGAGTAAGATTAGCGACCCTAGTGGCCGACACAAACACCGGGCCCATCTAGGAGTGGCACTGCAGTGTCACGCAGGATGGCCCTTCCAAAAAACCCTCCCCAAACAGCACATGACGCAAAGAAAAAAAGAGGCGCAATGAGGTAGCTGTGTGAGTAAGATTAGCGACCCTAGTGGCCGACACAAACACCGGGCCCATCTAGGAGTGGCACTGCAGTGTCACGCAGGATGTCCCTTCCAAAAAACCCTCCCCAAACAGCACATGACGCAAAGAAAAAAAGAGGCGCAATGAGGTAGCTGACTGTGTGAGTAAGATTAGCGACCCTAGTGGCCGACACAAACACCGGGCCCATCTAGGAGTGGCACTGCAGTGTCACGCAGGATGTCCCTTCCAAAAAACCCTCCCCAAACAGCACATGACGCAAAGAAAAAAAGAGGCGCAATGAGGTAGCTGTGTGAGTAAGATTAGCGACCCTAGTGGCCGACACAAACACCGGGCCCATCTAGGAGTGGCACTGCAGTGTCACGCAGGATGGCCCTTCCAAAAAACCCTCCCCAAACAGCACATGACGCAAAGAAAAAAAGAGGCGCAATGAGGTAGCTGTGTGAGTAAGATTAGCGACCCTAGTGGCCGACACAAACACCGGGCACATCTAGGAGTGGCACTGCAGTGTCACGCAGGATGTCCCTTCCAAAAAACCCTCCCCAAACAGCACATGACGCAAAGAAAAAAAGAGGCGCAATGAGGTAGCTGACTGTGTGAGTAAGATTAGCGACCCTAGTGGCCGACACAAACACCGGGCCCATCTAGGAGTGGCACTGCAGTGTCACGCAGGATGTCCCTTCCAAAAAACCCTCCCCAAACAGCACATGACGCAAAGAAAAAAAGAGGCGCAATGAGGTAGCTGACTGTGTGAGTAAGATTAGCGACCCTAGTGGCCGACACAAACACCGGGCCCATCTAGGAGTGGCACTGCAGTGTCACGCAGGATGTCCCTTCCAAAAAACCCTCCCCAAACAGCACATGACGCAAAGAAAAAAAGAGGCGCAATGAGGTAGCTGACTGTGTGAGTAAGATTAGCGACCCTAGTGGCCGACACAAACACCGGGCCCATCTAGGAGTGGCACTGCAGTGTCACGCAGGATGTCCCTTCCAAAAAACCCTCCCCAATCAGCACATGATGCAAAGAAAAAGAAAAGAAAAAAGAGGTGCAAGATGGAATTGTCCTTGGGCCCTCCCACCCACCCTTATGTTGTATAAACAAAACAGGACATGCACACTTTAACCAACCCATCATTTCAGTGACAGGGTCTGCCACACGACTGTGACTGATATGACGGGTTGGTTTGGACCCCCCCCAAAAAAGAAGCAATTAATCTCTCCTTGCACAAACTGGCTCTACAGAGGCAAGATGTCCACCTCATCTTCACCCTCCGATATATCACCGTGTACATCCCCCTCCTCACAGATTATCAATTCGTCCCCACTGGAATCCACCATCTCAGCTCCCTGTGTACTTTGTGGAGGCAATTGCTGCTGGTCAATGTCTCCGCGGAGGAATTGATTATAATTCATTTTAATGAACATCATCTTCTCCACATTTTCTGGATGTAACCTCGTACGCCGATTGCTGACAAGGTGAGCGGCGGCACTAAACACTCTTTCGGAGTACACACTTGTGGGAGGGCAACTTAGGTAGAATAAAGCCAGTTTGTGCAAGGGCCTCCAAATTGCCTCTTTTTCCTGCCAGTATAAGTACGGACTGTGTGACGTGCCTACTTGGATGCGGTCACTCATATAATCCTCCACCATTCTATCAATGTTGAGAGAATCATATGCAGTGACAGTAGACGACATGTCCGTAATCGTTGTCAGGTCCTTCAGTCCGGACCAGATGTCAGCATCAGCAGTCGCTCCAGACTGCCCTGCATCACCGCCAGCGGGTGGGCTCGGAATTCTGAGCCTTTTCTCGCACCCCCAGTTGCGGGAGAATGTAAAGGAGGAGATGTTGACAGGTCGCGTTCCGCTTGACTTGACAATTTTGTCACCAGCAGGTCTTTCAACCCCAGCAGACCTGTGTCTGCCGGAAAGAGAGATCCAAGGTAGGCTTTAAATCTAGGATCGAGCACGGTGGCCAAAATGTAGTGCTCTGATTTCAACAGATTGACCACCCGTGAATCCTTGTTAAGCGAATTAAGGGCTGCATCCACAAGTCCCACATGCCTAGCGGAATCGCTCCCTTTTAGCTCCTTCTTCAATGCCTCCAGCTTCTTCTGCAAAAGCCTGATGAGGGGAATGACCTGACTCAGGCTGGCAGTGTCTGAACTGACTTCACGTGTGGCAAGTTCAAAGGGCATCAGAACCTTGCACAACGTTGAAATCATTCTCCACTGCACTTGAGACAGGTGCATTCCACCTACTATATCGTGCTCAATTGTATAGGCTTGAATGGCCTTTTGCTGCTCCTCCAACCTCTGAAGCATATAGAGGGTTGAATTCCACCTCGTTACCACTTCTTGCTTCAGATGATGGCAGGGCAGGTTCAGTAGTTTTTGGTGGTGCTCCAGTCTTCTGTACGTGGTGCCTGTACGCCGAAAGTGTCCCGCAATTTTTCTGGCCACCGACAGCATCTCTTGCACGCCCCTGTCGTTTTTAAAAAAATTCTGCACCACCAAATTCAAGGTATGTGCAAAACATGGGACGTGCTGGAATTTGCCCATATTTAATGCACACACAATATTGCTGGCGTTGTCCGATGCCACAAATCCACAGGAGAGTCCAATTGGGGTAAGCCATTCCGCGATGATCTTCCTCAGTTGCCGTAAGAGGTTTTCAGCTGTGTGCGTATTCTGGAAAGCGGTGATACAAAGCGTAGCCTGCCTAGGAAAGAGTTGGCGTTTGCGAGATGCTGCTACTGGTGCCGCCGCTGCTGTTCTTGCGGCGGGAGTCCATACATCTACCCAGTGGGCTGTCACAGTCATATAGTCCTGACCCTGCCCTGCTCCACTTGTCCACATGTCCGTGGTTAAGTGGACATTGGGTACAACTGCATTTTTTAGGACACTGGTGAGTCTTTTTCTGACGTCCGTGTACATTCTCGGTATCGCCTGCCTAGAGAAGTGGAACCTAGATGGTATTTGGTAACGGGGGCACACTGCCTCAATAAATTGTCTAGTTCCCTGTGAACTAACGGCGGATACCGGACGCACGTCTAACACCAACATAGTTGTCAAGGACTCAGTTATCCGCTTTGCAGTAGGATGACTGCTGTGATATTTCATCTTCCTCGCAAAGGACTGTTGAACAGTCAATTGCTTACTGGAAGTAGTACAAGTGGGCTTACGACTTCCCCTCTGGGATGACCATCGACTCCCAGCGGCAACAACAGCAGCGCCAGCAGCAGTAGGCGTTACACGCAAGGATGCATCGGAGGAATCCCAGGCAGGAGAGGACTCGTCAGAATTGCCAGTGACATGGCCTGCAGGACTATTGGCATTCCTGGGGAAGGAGGAAATTGACACTGAGGGAGTTGGTGGGGTGGTTTGCGTGAGCTTGGTTACAAGAGGAAGGGATTTACTGGTCAGTGGACTGCTTCCGCTGTCACCCAAAGTTTTTGAACTTGTCACTGACTTATTATGAATGCGCTGCAGGTGACGTATAAGGGAGGATGTTCCGAGGTGGTTAACGTCCTTACCCCTACTTATTACAGCTTGACAAAGGGAACACACGGCTTGACACCTGTTGTCCGCATTTCTGGTGAAATACCTCCACACCGAAGAGCTGATTTTTTTGGTATTTTCACCTGGCATGTCAACGGCCATATTCCTCCCACGGACAACAGGTGTCTCCCCGGGTGCCTGACTTAAACAAACCACCTCACCATCAGAATCCTCCTGGTCAATTTCCTCCCCAGCGCCAGCAACACCCATATCCTCCTCATCCTGGTGTACTTCAACACTGACATCTTCAATCTGACTATCAGGAACTGGACTGCGGGTGCTCCTTCCAGCACTTGCAGGGGGCGTGCAAATGGTGGAAGGCGCATGCTCTTCACGTCCAGTGTTGGGAAGGTCAGGCATCGCAACCGACACAATTGGACTCTCCTTGTGGATTTGGGATTTCAAAGAACGCACAGTTCTTTGCGGTGCTTTTGCCAGCTTGAGTCTTTTCAGTTTTCTAGCGAGAGGCTGAGTGCTTCCATCCTCATGTGAAGCTGAACCACTAGCCATGAACATAGGCCAGGGCCTCAGCCGTTCCTTGCCACTCCGTGTGGTAAATGGCATATTGGCAAGTTTACGCTTCTCCTCCGACAATTTTATTTTAGGTTTTGGAGTCCTTTTTTTACTGATATTTGGTGTTTTGGTTTTGACATGCTCTGTACTATGCCATTGGGCATCGGCCTTGGCAGACGACGTTGCTGGCATTTCATCGTCTCGGCCATGACTAGTGGCAGCAGCTTCAGCACGAGGTGGAAGTGGATCTTGATCTTTCCCTAATTTTGGAACCTCAACATTTTTGTTCTCCATATTTTAATAGGCACAACTAAAAGGCACCTCAGGTAAACAATGGAGATGGATGGATTGGATACTAGTATACAATTATGGACGGGCTGCCGAGTGCCGACACAGAGGTAGCCACAGCCGTGAACTACCGCACTGTACTGTGTCTGCTGCTAATATATAGACTGGTTGATAAAGAGATAGTATACTCGTAACTAGTATGTATGTATAAAGAAAGAAAAAAAACCACGGTTAGGTGGTATATACAATTATGGACGGGCTGCCGAGTGCCGACACAGAGGTAGCCACAGCCGTGAACTACCGCACTGTACTGTGTCTGCTGCTAATATATAGACTGGTTGATAAAGAGATAGTATACTCGTAACTAGTATGTATGTATAAAGAAAGAAAAAAAAACCACGGTTAGGTGGTATATACAATTATGGACGGGCTGCCGAGTGCCGACACAGAGGTAGCCACAGCCGTGAACTACTGTACTGTGTCTGCTGCTAATATATAGACTGGTTGATAAAGAGATAGTATACTCGTAACTAGTATGTATGTATAAAGAAAGAAAAAAAAACCACGGTTAGGTGGTATATACAATTATGGACGGGCTGCCGAGTGCCGACACAGAGGTAGCCACAGCCGTGAACTACCGCACTGTACTGTGTCTGCTGCTAATATATAGACTGGTTGATAAAGAGATAGTATACTCGTAACTAGTATGTATGTATAAAGAAAGAAAAAAAAACCACGGTTAGGTGGTATATACAATTATGGACGGGCTGCCGAGTGCCGACACAGAGGTAGCCACAGCCGTGAACTACCGCACTGTACTGTGTCTGCTGCTAATATATAGACTGGTTGATAAAGAGATAGTATACTCGTAACTAGTATGTATGTATAAAGAAAGAAAAAAAAACCACGGTTAGGTCACTGGTATATACAATTATGGACGGGCTGCCGAGTGCCGACACAGAGGTAGCCACAGCCGTGAACTACCGCACTGTACTGTGTCTGCTGCTAATATAGACTGGTTGATAAAGAGATAGTATACTACTAATATTATATACTGGTGGTCAGGCCACTGGTCACTAGTCACACTGGCAGTGGCACTCCTGCAGCAAAAGTGTGCACTGTTTAATTTTAATATAATATTATGTACTCCTGGCTCCTGCTATAACCTATAACTGGCACTGCAGTAGTGCTCCCCAGTCTCCCCCACAATTATAAGCTGTGTGAGCTGAGCAGTCAGACAGATATATAATATATATAGATGATGCAGCACACTGGCCTGAGCAGTGCACACAGATATGGTATGTGACTGACTGAGTCACTGTGTGTATCGCTTTTTTCAGGCAGAGAACGGATATATTAAATAAACTGCACTGTGTGTCTGGTGGTCACTCACTATATAATATATTATGTACTCCTGGCTCCTGCTATAACCTATAACTGGCACTGCAGTAGTGCTCCCCAGTCTCCCCCACAATTATAAGCTGTGTGAGCTGAGCAGTCAGACAGATATATATATAATATTATATATAGATAATAGATGATGCAGCACACTGGCCTGAGCCTGAGCAGTGCACACAGATATGGTATGTGACTGAGTCACTGTGTGCTGTGTATCGCTTTTTTCAGGCAGAGAACGGATTATAAATAAAAGTGGTGGTCACTGGTCACTATCAGCAAAACTCTGCACTGTACACTACTGAGTACTCCTAATGCTCCCCAAAATTAGTAAATCAAGTGTCTCTCTAATCTATTCTAATTCTAAACGGAGAGGACGCCAGCCACGTCCTCTCCCTATCAATCTCAATGCACGTGTGAAAATGGCGGCGACGCGCGGCTCCTTATATAGAATCCGAGTCTCGCGATAGAATCCGAGCCTCGCGAGAATCCGACAGCGTCATGATGACGTTCGGGCGCGCTCGGGTTAACCGAGCAAGGCGGGAAGATCCGAGTCGCTCGGACCCGTGAAAAAAAACATGAAGTTCTGGCGGGTTCGGATTCAGAGAAACCGAACCCGCTCATCTCTAATTGATAGTATACTTGACGACACAGATGTAGGTAGAGCAGTGGCCTACTGTACCGTACTGCTATATATTATATACTGGTGGTCAGCAAACTGTGCAAAACTGAAATGCACCACAGGTATGGATGGATAGTATACTTGACGACACAGAGGTAGGTAGAGCAGTGGCCTACTGTACCGTACTGCTATATATTATATACTGGTGGTCAGCAAACTGTGCAAAACTGAAATGCACCACAGGTATGGATGGATAGTTTACTTGACGACACAGAGGTAGGTAGAGCAGTGGCCTTTTGTACCATACTCCTATATATTATATACTGGTGGTCAGCAAAATTATGTACTGTACTCCTACTATATACTACAATGCAGCACAGATATGGAGCATTTTTCAGGCAGAGAACGTATAATACTGGTGGTCACTGGTCAGCAAAACTCTGCACTGTACTCCTCCTATATAATACTGCTGGTCCCCAGTCCCCACAATAAAGCAGTGTGAGCACCAGTGTCGTAACTAGAAATTTTTCTCCCCCAAGCCAAAAAATCCTTTGGCGCCCCCCCCCCCCCCCATACCCCCCATAATTGGCCCTAGTAAAGGGACAATTATGCGTGCGCCGCAGGCGCGCGGCACCAAAAAGGGTGTGTGGCTTTGTTGAAATGGGCGTGGCTTCGCGTAAAGGGGCGTGGTATTGCAGGAAAAGACTACCTTATACCCCAGTTTTGCAACCTGCACGCCCAGACATTAGCCACCACAGGAAAGAAAAATAATCCTGATTCATGCCCCTTACATTATTTGTCATTTTTCCTCCTTATAGTAATGCCCAGTATACATTATGCCACATACTGCAATGGCCTTAGCCATTATGCCACACACAATAATGCACATGACACAATATGCACACACTGTAATGCCCCCGACACATTATGCCACACACCGTAATGCCTGTGACACATTATGCCACACACCGTAATGCCTGTGACACATTATGACAGGAATCGCAATGCCCGTTATACATTATGCTACACACTGCAATGCCCCTGATACATTATAGCACATACAATGTCTGTGACACAGTATGACACACACCACAATGATCCTGAGACATTATACCACATACCACAATGCCCGTGATATAGTATACAACACACCGTAATGCCTGACACATTATGACACACACCGCAATGTCCGTGATACATTATGCCAAACACTGCAGTGACCCTGAGACATTATACCACATACCACACAATGCCCGTGATATAGTATACCACACACCGTAATGCCCATTACACATTAAGTTCTACAGTAAGGCTTCCAATTACTTTTAAATTACCTGCTCATTGCCAGGGGTTTCACGCTCTTGGTTCCATGCACGGTCCCAGGGGTTTTCATGCTCAGGGTGTCATGCTCGTTGCCAGGGGTTTCATGCACTGGGTGTCATGCTCGTTGCTAGGGGGTAGTGCTTGTTGCTAGGGCCGTGCTCCCAGTGCCACATATGCCCCCAGTGCCAGATATTCCCCCACAGTGCCAGGTATATGCCCCCAGTGCCAGATATTCCCCCACAGTGCCAGGTATATGCCCCCAGTGCCAGATATTCCCCCACAGTGCCAGGTATATGCCCCCAGTGCCAGATCTTCCCCCACAGTGCCAGGTATATGCCCCCAGTGCCAGATCTTCCCCCACAGTGGCAGGTATATGCCCCCAGTGCCAGATCTTCCCCCACAGTGCCAGGTATATGCCCCCAGTGCCAGATCTTCCCCCACAGTGCCAGGTATATGCCCCCAGTGCCAGGTATATGCCCCCCCAGTGCCAGGTATATGCCCCCCCAGTGCCAGGTATATGCCCCCCCAATGCCAGGTATATGCCCCCAGTGCCAGGTATATGCCCCCCCAGTGCCAAGTATATGCCCCCAGTGCCAGCTCCCCCCCCCTCCCCCCCTCCCTTGTGTTGGAGGGACACGGAGCGCATAGCGCGCCTCTCCAGTGTCCCTCCTGGCTCTCCCCCGGCCGGTCTAATAAAGGAAGTGCCGGTTCGTGAGCCAATCAGAGCTCACGAACGGCACTTCCTTTATTAGACCGGCCGGGGGACAGCCAGGAGGGACACAGGGGGGCACGTGATGTGCGCTCCGTGTCCCTCCTTACAGGGCGGCTCAGCGGCTGAGGGAAGAGACCACAGATTGACATGCGGACGCTCGTCTGCATGTCAATCTGTGCAAAGTCAGTGGCGCCCCCGCAGCCCCTCGCCCCCAAGCCACCGCGAGGACTGCGGGGGCAGTAGTTACGCCACTGGTGAGCACAGATATATGCAGCACACTGAGCACAGATATGGAGCGTTTTTCAGGCAGAGAACGTATACTGGTGGTCACTGGTCAGCAAAACTCTGCACTGTACTCCTCCTATATAATACTGCTGGTCCCCACAATAAAGCTGTGTGAGCACAGATATATGCAGCACACTGAGCACAGATATGGAGCGTTTTTCAGGCAAAGAACGTATAATACTGGTGGTCACTGGTCAGCAAAACTCTGCACTGTACTCCTCCTATATAATACTGCTGGTCCCCAGTCCCCACCATAAAGCAGTGTGAGCACAGATATATGCAGCACACTGAGCACAGATATGGAGCATTTCTCAGGCAGAGAACGTATACTGGTGGTCACTGGTCAGCAAAACTCTGCACTGTACTCCTCCTATATAATACTGCTGGTCCCTAGTCCCCACAATAAAGCAGTGTGAGCACAGATATATGCAGCACACTGAGCACAGATATGGAGCGTTTTCCAGGCAGAGAACGTATAATACTGGTGGTTACTAGAGATGAGCGCCTGAAATTTTTCGGGTTTTGTGTTTTGGTTTTGGGTTCGGTTCCGCGGCCGTGTTTTGGGTTCGAACGCGTTTTGGCAAAACCTCACCGAATTTTTTTTGTCGGATTCGGGTGTGTTTTGGATTCGGGTGTTTTTTTCAAAAAACACTAAAAAACAGCTTAAATCATAGAATTTGGGGGTCATTTTGATCCCAAAGTATTATTAACCTCAAAAACCATAATTTACACTCATTTTCAGTCTATTCTGAATACCTCACACCTCACAATATTATTTTTAGTCCTAAAATTTGCACCGAGGTCGCTGTGTGAGTAAGATAAGCGACCCTAGTGGCCGACACAAACACCGGGCCCATCTAGGAGTGGCACTGCAGTGTCACGCAGGATGGCCCTTCCAAAAAACCCTCCCCAAACAGCACATGACGCAAAGAAAAAAAGAGGCGCAATGAGGTAGCTGTGTGAGTAAGATTAGCGACCCTAGTGGCCGACACAAACACCGGGCCCATCTAGGAGTGGCACTGCAGTGTCACGCAGGATGTCCCTTCCAAAAAACCCTCCCCAAACAGCACATGACGCAAAGAAAAAAAGAGGCGCAATGAGGTAGCTGACTGTGTGAGTAAGATTAGCGACCCTAGTGGCCGACACAAACACCGGGCCCATTTAGGAGTGGCACTGCAGTGTCACGCAGGATGTCCCTTCCAAAAAACCCTCCCCAATCAGCACATGATGCAAAGAAAAAAAAAAGAAAAAAGAGGTGCAAGATGGAATTGTCCTTGGGCCCTCCCACCCACCCTTATGTTGTATAAACAGGACATGCACACTTTAACCAACCCATCATTTCAGTGACAGGGTCTGCCACACGACTGTGACTGATATGACGGGTTGGTTTGGACCCCCCCCAAAAAAGAAGCAATTAATCTCTCCTTGCACAAACTGGCTCTACAGAGGCAAGATGTCCACCTCATCTTCACCCTCCGATATATCACCGTGTACATCCCCCTCCTCACAGATTATCAATTCGTCCCCACTGGAATCCACCATCTCAGCTCCCTGTGTACTTTGTGGAGGCAATTGCTGCTGGTCAATGTCTCCGCGGAGGAATTGATTATAATTCATTTTAATGAACATCATCTTCTCCACATTTTCTGGATGTAACCTCGTACGCCGATTGCTGACAAGGTGAGCGGCGGCACTAAACACTCTTTCGGAGTACACACTTGTGGGAGGGCAACTTAGGTAGAATAAAGCCAGTTTGTGCAAGGGCCTCCAAATTGCTTCTTTTTCCTGCCAGTATAAGTACGGACTGTGTGACGTGCCTACTTGGATGCGGTCACTCATATAATCCTCCACCATTCTATCAATGTTGAGAGAATCATATGCAGTGACAGTAGACGACATGTCCGTAATCGTTGTCAGGTCCTTCAGTCCGGACCAGATGTCAGCATCAGCAGTCGCTCCAGACTGCCCTGCATCACCGCCAGCGGGTGGGCTCGGAATTCTGAGCCTTTTCCTCGCACCCCCAGTTGCGGGAGAATGTGAAGGAGGAGATGTTGACAGGTCGCGTTCCGCTTGACTTGACAATTTTGTCACCAGCAGGTCTTTCAACCCCAGCAGACTTGTGTCTGCCGGAAAGAGAGATCCAAGGTAGGCTTTAAATCTAGGATCGAGCACGGTGGCCAAAATGTAGTGCTCTGATTTCAACAGATTGACCACCCGTGAATCCTTGTTAAGCGAATTAAGGGCTCCATCCACAAGTCCCACATGCCTAGCGGAATCGCTCCGTGTTAGCTCCTCCTTCAATGTCTCCAGCTTCTTCTGCAAAAGCCTGATGAGGGGAATGACCTGACTCAGGCTGGCAGTGTCTGAACTGACTTCACGTGTGGCAAGTTCAAAGGGCATCAGAACCTTGCACAACGTTGAAATCATTCTCCACTGCGCTTGAGACAGGTGCATTCCACCTACTATATCGTGCTCAATTGTATAGGCTTGAATGGCCTTTTGCTGCTCCTCCAACCTCTGAAGCATATAGAGGGTTGAATTCCACCTCGTTACCACTTCTTGCTTCAGATGATGGCAGGGCAGGTTCAGTAGTTTTTGGTGGTGCTCCAGTCTTCTGTACGTGGTGCCTGTACGCCGAAAGTGTCCCGCAATTCTTCTGGCCACCGACAGCATCTCTTGCACGCCCCTGTCGTTTTTTAAAAAATTCTGCACCACCAAATTCAAGGTATGTGCAAAACATGGGACGTGCTGGAATTTGCCCATATTTAATGCACACACAATATTGCTGGCGTTGTCCGATGCCACAAATCCACAGGAGAGTCCAATTGGGGTAAGCCATTCCGCGATGATCTTCCTCAGTTGCCGTAAGAGGTTTTCAGCTGTGTGCGTATTCTGGAAACCGGTGATACAAAGCGTAGCCTGCCTAGGAAAGAGTTGGCGTTTGCGAGATGCTGCTACTGGTGCCGCCGCTGCTGTTCTTGCGGCGGGAGTCCATACATCTACCCAGTGGGCTGTCACAGTCATATAGTCCTGACCCTGCCCTGCTCCACTTGTCCACATGTCCGTGGTTAAGTGGACATTGGGTACAGCTGCATTTTTTAGGACACTGGTGACTCTTTTTCTGAGGTCTGTGTACATTTTCGGTATCGCCTGCCTAGAGAAATGGAACCTAGATGGTATTTGGTACCGGGGACACAGTACCTCCAACAAGTCTCTAGTTGGCTCTGCAGTAATGATGGATACCGGAACCACGTTTCTCACCACCCAGGATGCCAAGGCCTCAGTTATCCGCTTTGCAGTAGGATGACTGCTGTGATATTTCATCTTCCTCGCAAAGGACTGTTGAACAGTCAATTGCTTACTGGAAGTAGTACAAGTGGGCTTACGACTTCCCCTCTGGGATGACCATCGACTCCCAGCGGCAACAACAGCAGCGCCAGCAGCAGTAGGCGTTACACGCAAGGATGCATCGGAGGAATCCCAGGCAGGAGAGGACTCGTCAGAATTGCCAGTGACATGGCCTGCAGGACTATTGGCATTCCTGGGGAAGGAGGAAATTGACACTGAGGGAGTTGGTGGGGTGGTTTGCGTGAGCTTGGTTACAAGAGGAAGGGATTTACTGGTCAGTGGACTGCTTCCGCTGTCACCCAAAGTTTTTGAACTTGTCACTGACTTATTATGAATGCGCTGCAGGTGACGTATAAGGGAGGATGTTCCGAGGTGGTTAACGTCCTTACCCCTACTTATTACAGCTTGACAAAGGGAACACACGGCTTGACACCTGTTGTTCGCATTTCTGGTGAAATACCTCCACACCGAAGAGCTGATTTTTTTGGTATTTTCACCTGGCATGTCAACGGCCATATTCCTCCCACGGACAACAGGTGTCTCCCCGGGTGCCTGACTTAAACAAACCACCTCACCATCAGAATCCTCCTGGTCAATTTCCTCCCCAGCGCCAGCAACACCCATATCCTCCTCATCCTGGTGTACTTCAACACTGACATCTTCAATCTGACTATCAGGAACTGGACTGCGGGTGCTCCTTCCAGCACTTGCAGGGGGCGTGCAAATGGTGGAAGGCGCATGCTCTTCACGTCCAGTGTTGGGAAGGTCAGGCATCGCAACCGACACAATTGGACTCTCCTTGTGGATTTGGGATTTCGAAGAATGCACAGTTCTTTGCTGTGCTGCTTTTGCCAGCTTGAGTCTTTTCATTTTTCTAGCGAGAGGCTGAGTGCTTCCATCCTCATGTGAAGCTGAACCACTAGCCATGAACATAGGCCAGGGCCTCAGCCGTTCCTTGCCACTCCGTGTCGTAAATGGCATATTGGCAAGTTTACGCTTCTCCTCCGACAATTTTATTTTAGGTTTTGGAGTCCTTTTTTTTCTGATATTTGGTGTTTTGGATTTGACATGCTCTGTACTATGACATTGGGCATCGGCCTTGGCAGACGACGTTGCTGGCATTTCATCGTCTCGGCCATGACTAGTGGCAGCAGCTTCAGCACGAGGTGGAAGTGGATCTTGATCTTTCCCTAATTTTGGAACCTCAACATTTTTGTTCTCCATATTTTAATAGGCACAACTAAAAGGCACCTCAGGTAAACAATGGAGATGGATACTAGTATACAATTATGGACTGCCTGCCGAGTGCAGACACAGAGGTAGCCACAGCCGTGAACTACCGTACTGTACTGTGTCTGCTGCTAATATAGACTGGTTGATAAAGAGATGTCTATGTAACTATGTATGTATAAAGAAGAAAGAAAAAAAAACCACGGTTAGGTGGTATACAATTATGGACGGACTGCCTGCCGAGTGCAGACACAGAGGTAGCCACAGCCGTGAACTACCGTACTGTACTGTGTCTGCTGCTAATATAGACTGGTTGATAAAGAGATGTCTATGTAACTATGTATGTATAAAGAAGAAAGAAAAAAAAACCACGGTTAGGTGGTATACAATTATGGACGGACTGCCTGCCGAGTGCAGACACAGAGGTAGCCACAGCCGTGAACTACCGTACTGTACTGTGTCTGCTGCTAATATAGACTGGTTGATAAAGAGATGTCTATGTAACTATGTATGTATAAAGAAGAAAGAAAAAAAACCCACGGTTAGGTGGTATACAATTATGGACGGACTGCCTGCCGAGTGCAGACACAGAGGTAGCCACAGCCGTGAACTACCGCACTGTACTGTGTCTGCTGCTAATATATAGACTGGTTGATAAAGAGATAGTATACTCGTAACTAGTATGTATGTATAAAGAAAGAAAAAAAAAACACGGTTAGGTGGTATATACAATTATGGACGGGCTGCCGAGTGCCGACACAGAGGTAGCCACAGCCGTGAACTACCGCACTGTACTGTGTCTGCTGCTAATATAGACTGGTTGATAAAGAGATAGTATACTCGTAACTAGTATGACTATAAAGAAAGAAAAAAAAACCACGGTTAGGTGGTATATACAATTATGGACGGGCTGCCGAGTGCCGACACAGAGGTAGCCACAGCCGTGAACTACCGCACTGTACTGTGTCTGCTGCTAATATATAGACTGGTTGATAAAGAGATAGTATACTCGTAACTAGTATGTATGTATAAAGAAAGAAAAAAAAACCACGGTTAGGTGGTATATACAATTATGGACGGGCTGCCGAGTGCCGACACAGAGGTAGCCACAGCCGTGAACTACCGCACTGTACTGTGTCTGCTGCTAATATATAGACTGGTTGATAAAGAGATAGTATACTCGTAACTAGTATGTATGTATAAAGAAAGAAAAAAAAAACACGGTTAGGTGGTATATACAATTATGGACGGGCTGCCGAGTGCCGACACAGAGGTAGCCACAGCCGTGAACTACCGCACTGTACTGTGTCTGCTGCTAATATATAGACTGGTTGATAAAGAGATAGTATACTCGGAACTAGTATGTATGTATAAAGAAAGAAAAAAAAACCACGGTTAGGTGGTATATACAATTATGGACGGGCTGCCGAGTGCCGACACAGAGGTAGCCACAGCCGTGAACTACCGCACTGTACTGTGTCTGCTGCTAATATAGACTGGTTGATAAAGAGATAGTATACTCGTAACTAGTATGTATGTATAAAGAAAGAAAAAAAAACCACGGTTAGGTGGTATATACAATTATGGACGGGCTGCCGAGTGCCGACACAGAGGTAGCCACAGCCGTGAACTACCGCACTGTACTGTGTCTGCTGCTAATATATAGACTGGTTGATAAAGAGATAGTATACTCGTAACTAGTATGTATGTATAAAGAAAGAAAAAAAAACCACGGTTAGGTGGTATATACAATTATGGACGGGCTGCCGAGTGCCGACACAGAGGTAGCCACAGCCGTGAACTACCGCACTGTACTGTGTCTGCTGCTAATATATAGACTGGTTGATAAAGAGATAGTATACTCGTAACTAGTATGTATGTATAAAGAAAGAAAAAAAAACCACGGTTAGGTGGTATATACAATTATGGACGGGCTGCCGAGTGCCGACACAGAGGTAGCCACAGCCGTGAACTACCGCACTGTACTGTGTCTGCTGCTAATATATAGACTGGTTGATAAAGAGATAGTATACTCGTAACTAGTATGTATGTATAAAGAAAGAAAAAAAAAACACGGTTAGGTGGTATATACAATTATGGACGGGCTGCCGAGTGCCGACACAGAGGTAGCCACAGCCGTGAACTACCGCACTGTACTGTGTCTGCTGCTAATATATAGACTGGTTGATAAAGAGATAGTATACTCGTAACTAGTATGTATGTATAAAGAAAGAAAATAAAACCACGGTTAGGTGGTATATACAATTATGGACGGGCTGCCGAGTGCCGACACAGAGGTAGCCACAGCCGTGAACTACCGCACTGTACTGTGTCTGCTGCTAATATATAGACTGGTTGATAAAGAGATAGTATACTCGTAACTAGTATGTATGTATAAAGAAAGAAAAAAAAACCACGGTTAGGTGGTATATACAATTATGGACGGGCTGCCGAGTGCCGACACAGAGGTAGCCACAGCCGTGAACTACCGCACTGTACTGTGTCTGCTGCTAATATAGACTGGTTGATAAAGAGATAGTATACTCGTAACTAGTATGTATGTATAAAGAAAGAAAAAAAAACCACGGTTAGGTGGTATATACAATTATGGACGGGCTGCCGAGTGCCGACACAGAGGTAGCCACAGCCGTGAACTACTGTACTGTGTCTGCTGCTAATATAGACTGGTTGATAAAGAGATAGTATACTCGTAACTAGTATGACTATAAAGAAAGAAAAAAAAACCACGGTTAGGTGGTATATACAATTATGGACGGGCTGCCGAGTGCCGACACAGAGGTAGCCACAGCCGTGAACTACCGCACTGTACTGTGTCTGCTGCTAATATAGACTGGTTGATAAAGAGATAGTATACTACTAATATTATATATACTGGTGGTCAGGTCACTGGTCACTAGTCACACTGGCAGTGGCACTCCTGCAGCAAAAGTGTGCACTGTTTAATTTTAATATAATATTATGTACTCCTGGCTCCTGCTATAACCTATAACTGGCACTGCAGTGCTCCCCAGTCTCCCCCACAATTATAAGCTGTGTGAGCTGAGCACAGTCAGATATATATATACATTGATGCAGCACACTGGGCTGAGCAGTGCACACAGATATGGTATGTGACTGAGTCACTGTGTGTATCGTTTTTTTCAGGCAGAGAACGGATATATTAAATAAAACAAACAACTGCACTGTCTGGTGGTCACTGTGGTCGTCAGTCACTAAACTCTGCACTCTCTTCTACAGTATCACAGCCTCAGGTCAATCTCTCTCTCTCTCTCTCAACCCTAATCTAAATGGAGAGGACGCCAGCCACGTCCTCTCCCTATCAATCTCAATGCACGTGTGAAAATGGCGGCGACGCGCGGCTCCTTATATAGAATCCGAGTCTCGCGATAGAATCCGAGCCTCGCGAGAATCCGACAGCGTCATGATGACGTTCGGGCGCGCTCGGGTTAACCGAGCAAGGCGGGAAGATCCGAGTCGCTCGGACCCGTGAAAAAAAACATGAAGTTCGGGCGGGTTCGGATTCAGAGAAACCGAACCCGCTCATCTCTAGTGGTTACTGGTCACTGGTCAGCAAAACTCTGCACTGTACTCCTCCTATATAATACTGCTGGTCCCCGGAATAAAGATATTTGCAGCCCCCTGAAAGTTCTGAAACAAAGTGAGAGGACGCCAGCCACACCCTCTCACTATCATTTCCAATGCACGAGTGAAAAATGGCGGCGACGCGCGGCTCCTTATATAGAATCCGAATCTCGCGAGAATCCGACAGCGGGATTAACCGAGCAATACTGGAGTATCCGAGTATGCCTCGGACCCGTGTAAAATGGGTGAAGTTCGGGGGGTTCGGATTCCGAGGAACCGAACCCGCTCATCACTAATAGGGACAGACATGGGTTGACTCCCTGTCTGTTCCCTATCTTCAGCTTTGTCTAATCTTTTGTGCAATAAATTCACATTAGCACTTAACACATTCCACATATCAACCAAGTCAGGTGTCGGTGTTGTCGACGGAGACACCCCACACATTTGCTCCATCTCCTCCTTAGGAGAGCCTTCTACCTCAGACATGTCGACACACACGTACCGACACACCACACACTCAGGGAATCCTCTTATCTGAAGACAGTTCCCCCACAAGGCCCTTTGGAGAGACAGAGAGAGAGTATGCCAGCACACACCCAGCGCTAATACCCCAGGAAAAACACACAATATGTTTACCCAGTAGCTCTGTAATACTACTTCTTTGAAACCCCCTTTCACCGTGGATAAGCAGGGGAGAGTCCGGGGAGCTTCCTCTCAGTGCTGTGCTGTGGAGAAAATGGTTCTGGTGAGTGCTGAGGGAGAAGCCCCGCCCCCTCGGCGGCGGGCTTCTGTCCGGTTCAAATATAATAAAAACTGGCGGGGGCTCTTTTTATATACAGTGCCTAGCTGTATATAAGTGTCTTTTGCCAGGAATGAGGTTTATATTGCTGCCCAGGGCACCCCCCCTGCGCCCTGCACCCTTACAGTGACTGCCGTGTGTGAGGTGTATGGGAGCAATGGCGCACAGCTGCAGTGCTGTGCGTTACATCAGTGAAGATCATGAAGTCTTCTGCCGCCTCTGAAGTCTTCTTTTCTTCTCATACTCACCCGGCTTCTATCTTCCGGCTCTGCGAGGAGGACGGCGGTGCGGCTCTGGGACGGACGGTGAGGGTGAGACCTGCGTACCGATCCCTCTGGAGCTAATGGTGTCCAGTAGCCTAAGAAGCAGAGCCTTTCAACTCACAGAAGTAGGGTCTGCTTCTCTCTCCTCAGTCCCTCGATGCAGGGAGTCTGTTGCCAGCAGGCTCCCTGAAAATAAAAAACCTAACAAATATACTTTCTGTCAGAAAGCTCAGGAGAGCTCCCTGAAGTACACCCAGTCTCCACTGGGCACAGTCTCAAACTGAGGTCTGGAGGAGGGGCATAGAGGGGGCATAGAGGGAGGACAGGGCCGGTTCTAGCCCTTGTGGCGCTTCATACAGGAGCGTGGTCAGTTACGCCCCCTGTAGAGTTGTGCCCCCATTTGTGCCCCCAGTAGCGCCATTTGTGTCCCCAGTAGCGCCGCTTAAAAAAAAAAAAGGATAATTACAATCCCTGCTTCCAAGTCCCGGCAGTTGCAGACCTCCTCCGCCGCCGCCGCCGCCACTCCTCTCGTCGGATCTATGGGAGAGACGTCATGACGTCTCTCCCATAGCACAGCATAGACACTAGAGGTCAATCGTGACCCCTAGCGTCTGTGCCAGTCCCACAATGCTGTGCGGTGCGCGATGACGTCATCGCGCATCGCACAGCAAAGGTCCTCTGCACGAAGGGAAACTAGACGGATAGCGTCTAGTTCCCTTCACTGCGGGGGGACTAGCGGGGGACACAGCGGCAGCGGGGGGCACAGTGGCGGATCTTGCCATGGTGCGGCCCCCTCCAGAAGGCGGCGCACCATGCCCCACACCGCAATGTCCGGAAGTAACTACCTCCCCTAATGAGCAGAAACGGATTTATTTTTAATACAGATGATCTTAATAAGGCTTTTAGTTTTAACGGCTTATGTCACATAAGAAGGTAAAAGCCTTATTAATATCATCTGTATTAAAAATAAGTTATGTGTATTTTCTTTTAACATAAATATCCCCTTACATCAGGCAGAGGTGTCAATTTATGGCTCCAGCAGACAGCAGTCCCCTCAGCAACAGAAGTCCTGCTGCATGTGTGTGTCGGCGGTCGGGAGGACAGCGCAGGCGGGCGGACATGGGAGGACAGCGCAGGGTGGGCGGGGGCGGACATGGGAGGACAGCGCAGGGTGGGCGGGAGGGAGCGCGGTGGACATCAGCATGTCACATCGCAAGCCGGCCCACTCGCGGACGGGATCACAGCACAGCGCAGGACGAGAGGACAGCGCAGGGTGGGCGGGAGGGAGTGCAGTGCGACGTCAGCACGTCACATCACGAGCCGGCCAGTGGGTGAAGACGGGTGGGTTGGCTGTGTGGCCAGCCACCCACAAAAGTAAATGCCTGGACCTGGTGGGTGCTCGGGCCCACCCACGGAATCGGCGCCCATGATCGATCTATCTATCTATCTATCTATCTATCTATCTATCTATCTATCTATCTATCTATCTATCTATCTATCTATCTAAGTCCAAAAAATCAGAGGCGGCACTCAGAGGCTAGTAAACAACTGAAAAACTGTATTCAAGTGAGGTCCACGTTTCGGGGACAACCTCCCCGTCTTCAGGACAACATAACAGTGCAAAAGTGAAAATTTAAATACACACTTACCTCCCTCTCCTCCAGATCTCCCCGCCGGCGTCCGCCGTGGCCACGCCAGCCGCATTTCCTGTCCGGCGCCCTGTGCGCATCACATGATGCGGAAGTGACGTCGCGGCACCTGCAAGCCGCGTGACCATGGCAACGCTGAAGGGGAAAGCACAACAATCTCTGTGTTACCACTTTGCTACATATAATATAAACGAGCACATATCAATAACGCATTTCGGCGTGCATTACCAACAAACAATGTCCTATATAATAGCCCAGATCTGTGACTTTGTGCCTGTGTGTATAACGCATCTCTCATTGGGTTTGTGGCAGGTCTATCACACCCAGTCCACAGCTGATTGGGCGAGAAACGCCCTCCCACACAGGTTACATCCAATGGGAGGCTCTGCTCTTTGCCTGCTGTGTTTTCACAGAGCAGGATTAGCAATGAGACATATGGAGCTGCAGCTCCAGCCCCACACCCCAAAATAGTCCCCCTGCATCTGCAGCAACACACCCTCCAATAATTTACACATTAACATTGATACACATTCGAAAAGGGGGCGTGGAAACGGGTACACCCGCGTGGCCACGCCCCTTTTACTATACTTTCAATGAAAGCTTGGAGAGTCAAAAATCGGTACAGACCATAAAAAAAAGGGACTGTACCTGCCAAAAAGGTGCAGCCAGAGGGTATGCCACTGTATCTGCAGCAAGTCTCTGCGCTGTAGATAGGCCCGGGGGGGGAAAAAATCCTTTTACTGCAGCATCCTATGTCCTGCTGCCAGTCCACCTGCCCCCTCCGGCATCAACAATCCCCACTCCCTAGCCATGGCGCAAAATCTGCTGCAGCCACCGGCATAGATGTGTATGAAAGCGGCGCAGCGGAAGACTTTCATAGCCCTCCCTGCGCCACATACTCTCTGAGCCCCAGAGCCTGCTCTGCGTGTGATGTCACAGAAGTGCCTCCCCGCCACAGCCGCGCCCAGATCCCCAGAGGCCCTGACTCCGCAACACAGCACCTGGCCTGCCTGCCTGCCTGGAAGCCCCAAGATGGCTAATGTAACGGATAGAGTGGGTGATATCGCGGAGGGTAATGTCTGGACGCGGAATCAATGTAAAAGGTGACAGTGCTGTTTAGTGCAGTGGGTGTGCAGTCTGGGCCGGTGCTAGGGTGTTCGGTGACCCCCCTGCAAACTATAAATTTGCACCCTAGCATACTTTACAAAGGCACAGCGCACATAATACCCCCTATAGTAGAGACACTTACACATGTAATGCCCCCTGAACCAGTGACGCTTACACATGTAACGCCCCCTGTACCAGTGACGCTTTCACAAGTAAAACCCCTTGTAGCATTGACGCTTACACACGTAATGCCCCCTGTACCAGTGACGCTTACACATGTAACGCCCCCCTGTACCAGTGACCATACACAAGTAACACACCCTGTAGCAGTGCCGCTTACACACGTAACGCCCCCTGTACCAGTGCTGCTTACACACGTAACGCCCCCTGTACCAGTGACACTTACACACGTAACGCCCACTGTACCAGTGACACTTACACACGTAACGCCCCCTGTACCAGTGACGCTTACACACGTAACGCCCCCTGTACCAGTGACGCTTACACACGTAACGCCCCCCTGTACCAGTGCCGCTTACACACGTAACGCCCCCCTGTACCAGTGCCGCTTACACACGTAACGCCCCCTGTACCAGTGCCGCTTACACACGTAACGCCCCCCTGTACCAGTGACACTTACACACGTAACGCCCCCCTGTACCAGTGACACTTACACACGTAACGCCCCCCTGTACCAGTGACACTTACACACGTAACGCCCCCTGTACCAGTGACACTTACACACGTAACGCCCCCTGTACCAGTGACGCTTACACACGTAACGCCCCCTGTACCAGTGACGCTTACACACGTAACGCCCCCTGTACCAGTGCCGCTTACACACGTAACGCCCCCCTGTACCAGTGCCGCTTACACACGTAACACCCCCTGTAGCAATGCTGCTTACACACGTAATGCCCCCTGTACCAGTGCCGCTTACACACGTAACGCCCCCTGTACCAGTGACGCTTACACAAGTAACACCCCCTGTACCAGTGCCGCTTACACACATAACGCCCCCTGTACCAGTGCCACTTACACACGTAACACCCCCTGTACCGCTTACGCATGTAACGCCCCCTGTACCAGTGCCGCTTACACACGTAACGCCCCCTGTACCAGTGCCGAATACACACGTAACGCCCCCTGTATCAATGCTGCTTACACACGTAACGCCCCCTGTACCAGTGACGCTTACACACGTAACGCCCCCTGTACCAGTGCCGCTTACACACGTAACACCCCCTGTACCGCTTACGCATGTAACGCCCCCTGTACCAGTGCCGCTTACACACGTAACGCCCCCTGTACCAGTGCCGAATACACACGTAACGCCCCCTGTATCAATGCTGCTTACACACGTAACGCCCCCTGTACCAGTGCCGCTTACACGCGTAACACCCCCTGTACCACTTACGCTTACGCATGTAACGCCTCCTGTACCAGTGACGCTTACACACGTAACGCCCCCTGTACCAGTGCCGCTTACACACGTAACACCCCCTGTACCACTTACGCTTACGCATGTAACGCCTCCTGTACCAGTGACGCTTACACACGTAACGCCCCCTGTATCAATGCTGCTTACACACGTAACACCCCCTGTACCACTTACGCTTACGCATGTAACGCCTCCTGTACCAGTGACGCTTACACACGTAACGCCCCCTGTACCAGTGCTGCTTACACACAGAACGCCCCCTGTACCAGTGCCGCTTACACACGTAACGCCCCCTGTACCAGTGATGCTTACACAAGTAACACCCCCTGTACCAGTGCCGCTTACACACGTAACACCCCCTGTACCACTTACGCTTACGCATGTAACGCCTCCTGTACCAGTGACGCTTACACACGTAACGCCCCCTGTACCAGTGCTGCTTACACACGTAACGCCCCCCTGTACCAGTGACGCTTACACACGTAACGACCGCTGTACCAGTGATGCTTACACATGTAACGCACCCTGTACCAGTGCCGCTTACACACATAACGCCCCCCTGTACCAGTGACGCTTACACACGTAACGACCGCTGTACCAGTGACGCTTACACACGTAACGCCCCCCTGTACCAGTGACGCTTACACATGTAACGCCCCCTTGTACCAGTGACCATACACAAGTAACACACCCTGTAGCAGTGCCGCTTACACACGTAACGCCCCCTGTACCAGTGCTGCTTACACACGTAACGCCCCCTGTACCAGTGACGCTTACACACGTAACGCCCCCTGTACCAGTGCCACTTACACACGTTACGCCCTCTGTACCAGTGCCGCTTACACATGTAACGCCCCCTGTACCAGTGCCGCTTACACACGTAACGCCCCCTGTACCAGTGACGCTTACACACGTAACGCCCCCTGTAGCAATGCTGCTTACACACGTAATGCCCCCTGTACCAGTGCCGCTTACACACGTAACGCCCCCTGTACCAGTGACGCTTACACATGTAACGCCCCCTGTACCTGTGCCGCTTACACACGTAACGCCCCCTGTACCAGTGATGCTTACACACGTAACGCCCCCTGTACCAGTGACGCTTACACATGTAACGCCCCCTGTACCTGTGCCGCTTACACACGTAACGCCCCCTGTACCAGTGATGCTTACACATGTAACGCCCCCTGTACCAGTGCTGCTTACACACGTAACGCCCCCTGTACCAGTGATGCTTACACACGTAACGCCCCCTGTACCAGTGACACTTACACACGTGACGCCCCCTGTACCAGTGACGCTTACACACGTAACGACCCCCTGTACCAGTGACGCTTACACACGTAACGCCCCCTGTACCAGTGACGCTTACACACGTAACGATCGCTGTACCAGTGATGCTTACACACGTAACGCCCCCTGTACCAGTGCCGCTTACACACGTAACGCCCCCTGTACCAGTGCCGCTTACACACGTAACGCCCCCTGTACCAGTGCCGCTTACACACGTAACGCCCCCTGTACCAGTGACGCTTACACACGTAACGCACCCTGTACCAGTAACGCTTACACACGTAACGCCCCCTGTACCAGTGACGCTTACACACGTAACGCCTCCTGTACCAGTGCTGCTTACACACGTAACGCCCCCTGTACCAGTGACGCTTACACACGTAACGCACTCTGTACCAGTGCCGCTTACACATGTAACGCCCCCTGTACCAGTGCTGCTTACACACGTAACGCCTCCTGTACCAGTGCCGCTTACACACGTAATGCCCCCTGTACCAGTGCCGCTTACACACGTAACGCCCCCTGTACCAGTGCCGCTTACACACGTAACACCCCCTGTACCGCTTACGCATGTAACGCCCCCTGTACCAGTGCCGCTTACACACGTAACGCCCCCTGTACCAGTGCCGAATACACACGTAACGCCCCCTGTATCAATGCTGCTTACACACGTAACGCCCCCTGTACCAGTGCCGCTTACACGCGTAACACCCCCTGTACCACTTACGCTTACGCATGTAACGCCTCCTGTACCAGTGACGCTTACACACGTAACGCCCCCTGTACCAGTGCCGCTTACACACGTAACACCCCCTGTACCACTTACGCTTACGCATGTAACGCCTCCTGTACCAGTGACGCTTACACACGTAACGCCCCCTGTATCAATGCTGCTTACACACGTAACACCCCCTGTACCACTTACGCTTACGCATGTAACGCCTCCTGTACCAGTGACGCTTACACACGTAACGCCCCCTGTACCAGTGCTGCTTACACACAGAACGCCCCCTGTACCAGTGCCGCTTACACACGTAACGCCCCCTGTACCAGTGATGCTTACACAAGTAACACCCCCTGTACCAGTGCCGCTTACACACGTAACACCCCCTGTACCACTTACGCTTACGCATGTAACGCCTCCTGTACCAGTGACGCTTACACACGTAACGCCCCCTGTACCAGTGCTGCTTACACACGTAACGCCCCCCTGTACCAGTGACGCTTACACACGTAACGACCGCTGTACCAGTGATGCTTACACATGTAACGCACCCTGTACCAGTGCCGCTTACACACATAACGCCCCCCTGTACCAGTGACGCTTACACACGTAACGACCGCTGTACCAGTGACGCTTACACACGTAACGCCCCCCTGTACCAGTGACGCTTACACATGTAACGCCCCCTTGTACCAGTGACCATACACAAGTAACACACCCTGTAGCAGTGCCTCTTACACACGTAACGCCCCCTGTACCAGTGCTGCTTACACACGTAACGCCCCCTGTACCAGTGACGCTTACACACGTAACGCCCCCTGTACCAGTGCCACTTACACACGTTACGCCCTCTGTACCAGTGCCGCTTACACATGTAACGCCCCCTGTACCAGTGCCGCTTACACACGTAACGCCCCCTGTACCAGTGACGCTTACACACGTAACGCCCCCTGTAGCAATGCTGCTTACACACGTAATGCCCCCTGTACCAGTGCCGCTTACACACGTAACGCCCCCTGTACCAGTGACGCTTACACATGTAACGCCCCCTGTACCTGTGCCGCTTACACACGTAACGCCCCCTGTACCAGTGATGCTTACACACGTAACGCCCCCTGTACCAGTGACGCTTACACATGTAACGCCCCCTGTACCTGTGCCGCTTACACACGTAACGCCCCCTGTACCAGTGATGCTTACACATGTAACGCCCCCTGTACCAGTGCTGCTTACACACGTAACGCCCCCTGTACCAGTGATGCTTACACACGTAACGCCCCCTGTACCAGTGACACTTACACACGTGACGCCCCCTGTACCAGTGACGCTTACACACGTAACGACCCCCTGTACCAGTGACGCTTACACACGTAACGCCCCCTGTACCAGTGACGCTTACACACGTAACGATCGCTGTACCAGTGATGCTTACACACGTAACGCCCCCTGTACCAGTGCCGCTTACACACGTAACGCCCCCTGTACCAGTGCCGCTTACACACGTAACGCCCCCTGTACCAGTGCCGCTTACACACGTAACGCCCCCTGTACCAGTGCCGCTTACACACGTAACGCACCCTGTACCAGTAACGCTTACACACGTAACGCCCCCTGTACCAGTGACGCTTACACACGTAACGCCTCCTGTACCAGTGCTGCTTACACACGTAACGCCCCCTGTACCAGTGACGCTTACACACGTAACGCACTCTGTACCAGTGCCGCTTACACATGTAATGTCCCCCTGTACCAGTGCTGCTTACACACGTAACGCCTCCTGTACCAGTGCCGCTTACACACGTAACGCCCCCTGTACCAGTGCCGCTTACACACGTAACGCCCCCTGTACCAGTGACGCTTACACACGTAACGCCCCCTGTACCAGTGCCGATTACACACGTAACGCCCCCTGTACCAGTGACGCTTACACACGTAACACCCCCTGTACCAGTGACGCTTACACACATAACACCCCCCTGTACCAGTGACGCTTACACACGTAACACCCCCTGTACCAGTGACGCTTACACACATAACACCCCCCTGTACCAGTGACGCTTACACACGTAACGCCTCCTGTACCAGTGACGCTTACACACGTAACACCCCCTGTACCAGTGCCGCTTACACACGTAACGCCCCCCTGTACCAGTGACACTTACACACGTAACGCCCCCCTGTACCAGTAACGCTTACACACGTAACGCCTCCTGTACCAGTGCCGCTTACACACGTAACGCCCCCTGTACCAGTGACGCTTACACACGTAACGCCCCCTGTACCAGTGCTGCTTACACACGTAACGCCCCCTGTACCAGTAACGCTTACACACGTAACGCCCCCCTGTACCAGTGCCGCTTACACACGTAACGCTCCCTGTACCAGTGCCGCTTACACACGTTACGTCCCCTGTAGCAATGCTGCTTACACACACACTCACTCTCTTTCCAAACACTTACCTAATGACGTCTGGCTTGCCGAAGCTGCAGCAGGAGGAAGAGCATGGTCCCGTCTAGCGCTGCCACTTATTCCCATCTAGCTCCGCCCCCTTTAGCTCCCACCCGGCCACTGAATGTCACACAAGGGAGCGGGGGGAGAGCGGAGGCTTTCTGCTGCCGGCGCAGAGGGGGAGAGGAGGCTTTGTGCTGCCGGCGCCACTGCATGTGTGACAGCAGCTGCCAGCAGCAGGGATAGCAGCAGCAGCTCAGCACAGGGATGCAGAGCAGGGAGAACGTCTCTCCTTCCTGGTGCCTCCCTGCACTGCATCCCTTTGCTGAGCAGCTTGCGCCGGCCCTGTGTGCAGTGTCACTGACACTGCTCAGCACTCTCACCTTTTAAATTGATTCAGCCAGTCACACAGTTCTGCCAGCCAGTCACTATTGTTAGCACCAGTGTTCCAACGCGCCGCATTACAGGGAAGTAGACGCACTACATAAACTACAGCTCCCAGCAGCCCTTAGTGCCAAAGCATTCCGGTCCTTAGGGCCGCTGGGAGCTGTAGTTTATTGCGTTCATCTTCTTCCCTGTAATGCGGCGCATTGGGACACCAGCTCTAACAATAGTGACTGGCTGCTGTGCGAGTTTCCGGGAGAGCCACTGCCAAAGGGAGGACAGCAGCTTAGCTGCTGACAGGAGGAGAAGCAGGAGAAGCATTACCCGCCAGTCCCCCACTCACAGTACCTCCGGGGCCCCATCCGAGGCACCCCCACACACCCCCTCCAGCACCCGCGGTAACTATGGACCCCCTCCCCCACCCACCACGCACCCGACCCTCCTGCCGCATCACCGCATTCGCCCCTCCACCACCCGGGGCACCCCTGCAACAGCTCCTCCCCCACCCGTGGTGGCTCCGGACCCCCACCTGCGGCACCACCGCACCAGCCCCTCCACCACCTGTGGCACCACCGCAACCGCCTCTCCCCCTCCCGTGACATCCCCGGATCCCATCCGCATCTTACCCGCCCCCGCCACTCCCCCAACCAAAGCACCTACTAGGTAATTTATCAGGCCCTGCGTGAGCTGTTCACGCTGTTGCAAGGGGCTACACCCCTTACCCATTGCACGCCCTTTGTCCGTGCAATATTTAACCACTCACACAATTATGATTGGAGGTACTACTCCATATAATAAAAATATTGCACGCCACAAGGGTGTGCAAGGGTTAAGGGGGCGTAGCCCCTTACGACGGTATGAGGAGCGTCCATAGGGCGTGATGAATCACCTAGTACATAATGTTGGTACTGAGTTAGGGGGTGCTACCACAGACATTAATTGTAACATAAGCAGGCCGGGGATCCAGATGATAGGTCACCACCATATGGTCTACATGGATCGGCCAACATTGACAAAAGGTCGACACGAGTTTTTGGTAATGTTTTTATGTTTTTAAACTTTTTCATACTTTACCATCCACATAGACTCCAATTGGGAATAGTAACCTGTGCCGAGCGCAGAGGTAGCGGAGTGAGGTACTCTGCCCGATGCATGGCGAGTGAAGCGAGCCATACGAGTGGACGCGGTACGCTTATTGGTGTCAATTGCACCAAAAATAACAAAACCATTCATGTATACCTTTTCATGTGTTGACTTTTCTCATGTCAACCTTTTTAAGGTCGACATAGACAATTTCGACCTAATAACTGTCGATCTTTTATACCACACCCAACAGGGAGAGGGAAAAGAAGCCTGTATATGGTGCACAGAAATATAAAAATTAACCTTTACTAGATATATTATAATGTCCTTATAGAACACAGTAGCGGCTCCTGATTGTAGCAGGTGCGTGTAAAATGGGTAATTAATACCAGGGCCGTCGAGAGCCACGCTGGTCCCTGGTCCCCATCTGTGTCACCCCTGTCTGTCTACCCCTCCCCTTTAGAATGTAAGCTCTCACGAGCAGGGACCTCTTCCCTCATGTGCTTATCCTTTTCTTACTCTAATAGTATTCAACTGCACCAAATCCAGCAGTCTTCTGCCACCTGATACTTATTCCAGTGTCATCTGCTGATGTAACTATGTTTATTTACCCTGTACTTGTCCTATACTGTCATCAACTATACGTTGCTGTTTTCCTGCTTGTTTATTTCTTTATGTACTCTGTAATTGGGCGCTGCGGAACCCTTGTGGCGCCATATAAATAAAGGATAATAATAATAATAAAAGGGGGTGTGCCTTAATAAAGTGGGCGTTACTATGGCCTTTAATATAAAATAATTTTAATAAAAAAATAATTGTGTGGCGGCCCCACACGTTCCACAAGGCGGGGGCCGTTTTACCACAGGGGGTCACGGGGGAGGGCACCCACTTCCTACCTTACTTGATCTGGAAGCGGGTCCCTCCTTCCCGGCCAGCACCATCTTCCCAGTGATATTTGGGAAGATGACGCTGGTCACTAGAGAGCAACGACTCTCAAACAGTGCCAGAGTCTTTGCTTTCTGTGCCATCTTCCTGTAGATCTCACTAGTAAGATGGCGCGCCCGTTGGCCAGCCCCAGTACAGGTATACTTGGGGGGAGGGGAGGTAGCGTCCCCCTGGAAGAACAGGCAAGTCTCCCATTTTGGAAGTACCCCTTGCCCAGCCGCCATCTTAGTGAGTGAAGTTGGCGGCCCGTGCAGTCGATGAGGCGATTCTCACTGAATCGCATCATCATAGCTATGCCTCCTGCAGTATAATGCCGGTAATATTGACATTACAGAGCGGGGGGCATGGCTACAATGACGCAATCGCGGTAACCACATCCCCATTCAGCCTTCTCTCCGCCCCCTTTCTGCATCATATCTCCACCCCGCCCCCCTGCCGAACCAACCTGACTGCTCTTTCCCACAGAGATCAGCCAGGGTATCAGCAACTATGGTAAACATTCAGCATTAAGTCATACCTCCCAACTTTATCCCGTCTGTAAGAGGGACACACGCGCGGCGAAGGTACGCACGGTCCCGAAAAGGGGGTGTGGCCTGTGAAAAGTGGGCGTGGCTTCGTGGAGGACCCGCGGTCGTGAGCCACGCGCCCGTTTTAGTCACTGAGGGGGCATGCCCAGCGCTCTGTGAGCCGCTGGCATGCCCCCTCTCCCTCTGACTCCAGTGAATAGACGCTGTGCGCATGCGCACAGCGTCTATTCACTGCTGCTCTGCTAAGCAGAGCAGTGAGAGACGGAGCCTCCCAACTGCCCCCCCCCCCACCGCGGGACACTGCGGCCCGCGGGTGGGACAGCGGGACAGTCCCCAAAAAACGGGACTATCCCGCGAAAATCGGGACAGTTGGGAGGTATGATTAAGTGGAGACAGTGGGCACCAGCATGCATAGCGTCTGACATCCCCATTAAGTGCACCATTGCTGCGGACAGTGCATACATCAATTATCATTCAGCGTTATTTCAGAGACAGCGGGCGCTGGCATTTCATACCGTCTTTCTCAAGGCAACCACCCAACTAGCGTTACACATCAGGGTGGCTCATACATTGATCAAGCTTCAGAATATGGGTTTTTGAGATTATATAACAAAAATTGTTCTGAAACGTTTTCCTCTGACAGCATACTCAGAATAAATTGTATACAGAAAGCAGGGCCGAAACTAGGATTTTTGTCACCCGGGGCAAGGTAGTCATTTGACACCCCCCCCCCCCCCCCCAAAAAAAAGAAAAAAAAGAAAAAAAAGATTTTTTTTACAATAAACAAATAAAAAAATAAAAAAACTAAACATTTTAAAATAAATAAATGAATAAAAATATTATATATATATATCTCTTTCAGAACTTTTTACCTGAAAAATTGCCTTTTCTAACATAAATTTCATATCCAGGAAAAAGTGTCCCCATTTTACACAGTACGACAGGCAAGTGTCCCCATTTTACACATTGCGGCAGACAGGTGACCCCATTTTACACATTGCGGCAGGAAAAAGTGTCCCCATTTTACACATTGCGGCAGGCACGTGTCCCCATTTTACACAGTACGCTGGCAAGTGTCCCCATTTTACACAGTACGACAGGCAAGTGTCCCCATTTTACACATTGCGGCAGACAGGTGACCCCATTTTACACATTGCGGCAGACAGGTGTCCCCATTTTACACATTGCGGCAGGAAAAAGTGTCCCCATTTTACACATTGCGGCAGGCACGTGTCCCCATTTTACACAGTACGACAGGCAAGTGTCCCCATTTTACACATTGCGGCAGGAAAAAGTGTCCCCATTTTACACATTGCGGCAGGAAAAAGTGTCCCCATTTTACACATTGCGGCAGGAAAAAGTGTCCCCATTTTACACATTGCGGCAGGAAAAAGTGTCCCCATCTTACACATTGCGGCAGACAGGTCCCCATTTTACACATTCCGGCAGGTGGTGGGGAGAGGGAGGGAGAGAGAGAGAGAGAGAGAGAGAGGGAGGGAGAGGGGCTGACTTACATTTGAAGCGGTTCTCGCCGCTCTTCAGCCGCCTCTCCCTCCTCGTCTGCGCGGCTCCCCCTTCTCCCTCCTCCCGAGTGCCCAGCTCGGGGGGCGGGGTTTCGTGGAATGACGCGTTTGCGTCGTGACGTCACGACGCAATCGCGTCATTCCGCGAAACCCCGCCCCCCGAGCTGGGCACTCGGGAGGAGGGAGAAGGGGGTTTCAAAGTACAAAGAAGTGCCGCGGCGGGCGCCCCGTGCGGTTGCACGGCTCGCCCGAGGCAAGAAACGGCACTGGCGCATAGGGAGAGGGTGTTAGGGGGTCTCGGCGCCCCCTCCAATCCGGCGCCCAGGTCGCCTGCCCCCCTAGCCCCCCCCTAGTTTCGGCCCTGCAGAAAGACACCAGAAGAGGCACCAGTTTCTTTATTTCTTTCTTTAATTCCTTTTTAATACACAAATTTTATAGATATGCATGTATTCATTGACTATGTATTAATATATTTCATTACTGTGTTGTTTGTAATGACATTTTAATATATCTAGTAATTTATATTTCTGTGCACCATATAGAGGCTTCTTTTCCCTCTCCCTGTTTATCCTACAGAGGGCGGCATCACCACCAGCACTGTCTGCCTGACACAGACCCTCCTTAGTATCAGGGAACAGACCAGCACCGGATCACTGACCTCTGGAGTCTGCGGATCAGGGGAACTCTGCACCCACGTTATGGGGAACTTTGTATGTTATTATAACTTAGTCAATATAAAAGTTCTAGATGGAAGTTTGATAAACACATATATTAATCATACAACAAATAGATCTCACCTCTACAATAGTAGTTGGACTGTCTTTGCTTATTACTTTCATAATCAATGTTAATTCAAAAGTAAAGAATAAATAATGATCCATAGAAATACATTAGTAATATTCAGTCATTCATTTTCCACCTTAAAGTAAAATACATTTTATGATTTATTACAAATTATCTCCTTGTTACACTATTTACTTTATGACTTTGATGCAGGAATTCTCATACACGTAGAAGGCAGCATATAGGGGCTCAGTGAAGGTGGCGGAGAAGGTGTGTAAGTGTCTGATGGGGTCACACAGCTGATAGAAGGACAGACGCCCGGCCTCATAGTCCAGGTATATCCCCACTGTCTGCACAGGAGAACCTGCATCTATCTCTTTATGTATATTGTTATGACATGCTACAAGTTCGTCCATAAATTCCAGACCCCATGACTTGTCATTATAACCAATGTATGATTCATTATCCTCTATCTTTCTCTCCATACTGTGACCGGCCACCCCTATCAGCCATTCCTCTGCTGCACTCACATCCACTTCCCAGTAATGTCTCCCAGATGAGAAGCTACAGGAGCTTAACACCTGCTGGGATACAAACCTCTCTGGTCCATCTGGTCTCTTCTGATATACACCAGTATAAGATGCAGATCTGTGATCCCCTGATATAATAATGTTATTACAGGCTGTCTTTATATCCAGTAATATGTCTACTTTCTCCATCACTGAGAGCTGTCTCTTTGTCTGTAGATCCATCAGATTATCAGACAAGTGTAAAAGTCTCCTGTGTAACATCTGTGAGATTATTCCCTCATCCACACATCCAGCAACTCTTACATCACTGGTGACATCACAGCTCCTGTGACGGATGACATCACTCTCTGGTTCTTCCTTCAGGACAGTTAATGGATCAGTGATGTTACACATCTCCTCAATGCTACTAATCTTCCTGGACAGCTCATCCTTCTGTTTCTCCAGCTGTGTGATCAGATCAGAGACTGAGAGTGACATCTGCTCTTGCTGTCTGGAGATCTCAACCAGAACCTCCCTCTCCAGGGTGTCTAACTTCTCCCTGATGTCTCTAAACAGATTAGTGACTTTCTCAGTGACACTGGCGGCTTTCTCCTTCTCCTCTCTCCTGTGATCCTGCAGACACTGCACTCTCCTCTCAGTCTCCTCTCTCTCAGACTTCAGGGTCTCAGTAACAGCTCTCAGTGTCTCTTTTTTCTTTTCAGAGGCCACATTCAGAAGCTCCACGTGGTGACCCCGGTGGTCTCCGGCCACCCAGCAGGATATACAGATAGCGGCTGAGTCCTCAGAGCAGTAATACTTTACAATCTCCTCATGCACAAAGCATTTTCTGTCTTCAAAGGAAATAGTGGGTTCAGTTAAAACATGTACAGTAGACTTACTGTGTTTTCTTAGGTGTGTGTCACAAAATGAGGCTTCACAATGCAGACAGGATTTAGTAGCCGGCACAGGAGAGTCACAGTAAGTACAGAAGATCTGGGTCTCCTCCGGCTCTGGGTGACTACATAGGAAACTCTCCACAATGTTACTCAGCTTCCTGTTCTTCTCCAGTGCCGGGCGCTCCTGATACTCTGCCCTGCATTCCGGACAGGAATAGCCCCCATCCTCCTCTTGTGTATCCAGCACCCTCATAATACAGTCCTGGCAGAAGTTGTGCCCACATCTCAGTGATACAGGGTCAGTATAAGTGCTCAGGCAGATGGAGCAGCTCAGCTCAGCTCCCAGCATTGCAGACGCCATTCTAGGAAGCAGGAAGAATTTAAATAAAGCTCTCACTATACAGATCAGTGCAGAGGGAGGAGCTGAGCAGTAACGTCCACAGACAGACAGAGATGTGATGAAAGTGAAAGTGTGTATCTGGGAATGTTCCAAGAGAAACTATTTGCTGGGGGTTTTCAGAAAAAAATATCCCCCTGCTAGAACTGCTGCATTCCTCTTATCACTATAACCACCTCTTGATGGTGATAGCTGAAAGCCCATGCAAAATGTTTCATCCAAATAAACCATAGTTGCCTACACTCCCTCATTCTGCAGGAGACTCCCTAAAATAGTAGCAATCTCCCTCACTCCCTGAATAGACCAGCAATCTCCCTGATTGCACCTGACCCCCATTATATAGTGGTTACATTCTTGGGGTAAAAAAAAGAAATCAGAGATACATACTGTACATTCAAATGAGTTCATCAGTGCCATTTTCCTGCATTGGTTATAAGGCACAATGATCCCTATGGCTGCATGCATATTAAATAAGGTTTCTCGTGGCCACTTACAGTATATGGAAGCTCTTATAAAACACAATACACAAACAATTCCTGAAAAGTATCAGTGTCATTTCTTCAACAAGTAGATACTACAAATGCTGGGGCTCATTTACATTTGGATGTAAGTAATTTTTATGACACGCCTCTCAGATATAGTAGTGTTCGTCCGCGCTTATAGGTGTTACGTTCACAATCTCCCTGAAAAGCTTTTTCAAAAGTAAGCAAGTATGAAATAAACACTTCATAATAAAAATAATGGGCCTAATTCAGACTGGATTGCTTCAGCGGCAGCGATCGCCAGTGCCGTAACTAGGCATTTTAGCACTGTGTGCAAGAAACGGCATTGGCGTCCCCCCTTATGTAAAATATGGGCAGTGCGCGCCGTACGGGCGTGGCTTCATGGGGAAAGGGTGTGGCCACAAAATAATACCAATTCATACTACGGTGCACAGTAGTCTCCATTATTCAAATTACACCGCACAGTAGTGCCACTACACCAGGAGAGCCCCTTTTACACATTACGGCAGTCAGCGTCCCCTTTTTACACATTACGGCAGATGGCGTCCCCCTTTTTACACATTACGGCAGACAGCGTCCCCCTTTTTACACATTACGGCAGACAGCGTCCCCTTTTTACACATTACGGCAGCCAGTCCCCCTTTTTACACATTATGGCAGACAGCGTCAATAGAGAGAGAGAGAGAGACAGACAGACACTTACCATCTCTCCCGGCTGTCCTCTGTGACACTGGCTGGGCCTGCTGTGCTGTGCTGGGGTGGGCTGCGGCTGGGCAATGGAGCTGAGACGGCCTATAGTGGGGAAATGCTGGCGCCTGGCAGGTCCTCCACGCTCCGATGCTCCGTACAGTGGAGCTGAAGCGGCTTGCGGCTGGGGCATGTTGGCGGATCCTCCCCGTTCTGAAGCTCTGTACAGTGGAGCTGAGGCTTGCGGCTGGGGCATGTTGGCGGGTCCTCCCCACTCCCATGCTCCGTAGTACGGAGTATGGGAGTGGGGAGTACACGCCAACATGCCCCAGCCGCAGCTCCACAGTACGGAGCTTCAGAGCGGGGAGGACCCGCCAACATGGAGTGGAGCTGAGGTGGCTTGCTGTGCTGGGGCGGGCTGCGGCTGGGCAATGGAGCTGTACGGAGCTCTGATGCTTCGTACAGTGTTAAACAGGGCCGTGACTGTGCGCTCCCCAGGGCTCTGCGCTGTGTGCGAGGCCCCTCTCGCACACACCTAGTTACGGCCCTGGCGATCGCAGTCTGAAGCCCTATGCAGGAGCCCAGTGAGATGCTAAAAGCAACTCAGGGCTGCGATCGCCTCTGCCTGATTGACAGGCAGAGGCGGTCGCGGTAGGGGAGGGGGGCGTGCCAATGGCATTAGAGCGCCGTTGGTGGGGAGCAGTCTGGACAATGCAGGCAGGGCCGGCTTCAGGCCAACTAGCACCCTGAGCGAGAAAATTTCAATGTGCGCGCGCTCCTGGAAAAGTGGGCGTGGCCTTGCAAACTTCATATTATAAAACTATAAATAAATATATTTTTCACACCCCCTGTATGCACACAATAAGCAGCCCTACAAATAACAGCCACAGTAGTGTTTCTTACACATGTCTGCAGTATAGTGCCAGATACACATAATGTCTGCAGTATAGTGTCAAATACACATAATGTCTACAGTATAGTGCCAGATACACATAATGTCTGCAGTATAGTGCCAGATACACATAATGTCTGCAGTATAGTGCCAGATACACATAATGTCTACAGTAGTGCAGTGCCAGATACACATAATGTCTGCCAGTGGCGTAACTACTGCCCCCGCAGTCCTCGCGGTGGCTTGGGGGCGAGGGGCTGCGGGGGCGCCACTGATTTACAGCAGACTGACATGCGGACGAGCGTCCGCATGTCAGTCTGCTTTCTCCTTCCCTCCGCCACTTGTTGGAGGGACACGGAGGGCACAGCGTGTGCGTCTCCTGTGTCCCTCCTGCATCATCTCCGGCGGCCGCGGGTCTAATAGGGGGAAGTGCCGTCCGTGAGCTCTAATTGGCTCACGAACCGGCACTTCCCCCTATTAGACCCGCGGCCGCTGGAGATGATGCAGGAGGGACACAGGAGACGCTGTGCCCTCCGTGTCCCTCCAACAAGCGGCAGCAGCGGCGGCGGGCATTATCTGGCACTGGGGGGGAATATCTGGCACTGGGGGGAGAATCTGGCACTGTGGGCATATATGGCACTGGGGGGGGGGAATATCTGGCACTGGGGGAATATCTGGCACTGGGGGGGGGGATATCTGGCACTGGGGGCATATATGGCACTGGGGGGAATATCTGGCACAGGGGGGGTATATCTGGCACTGGGGGGCATATATGGCACTGGGGGGGAATATCTGGCACTGGGGGAATATCTGGCACTGGGGGGGGATATCTGGCACTGGGGGCATATATGGCACTGGGGGGGAATATCTGGCACTGGGGGAATATCTGGCACTGGGGGGGGGAATATCTGGCACTGGGGCATATATGGCAGGGGGGGATATCTGGCACTGGGGGGGAATATCTGGCACTGGGGGGGATATCTGGCACTGGGGGCATATATGGCACTGGGGGGGAATATCTGGCACTGGGGGAATATCTGGCACTGGGGGGGATATCTGGCACTGGGGGCATATATGGCACTGGGGGGGGGGAATATCTGGCACTGGGGGAATATCTGGCACTGGGGGGGGGATATCTGGCACTGGGGGCATATATGGCACTGGGGGGGATATCTGGCACTGGGGGCATATCTGGCACTGGGGGGGAATATATGGCACTGGGGGCATATATGGCACGGGGGGGAATATCTGGCACTGGGGGGGAATATCTGGCACTGGGGGCATATGTGGCACTGGGGGGGAATATCCGGCACTGGGGGCATATGTGGCACTGGGGGGGAATATATGGCACTGGGGCATATCTGGCACTGGGGGCATATGTGGCACTGGGGGCATATGTGGCACTGGGGGGGAATATCTGGCACTGGGGACATATGTGGCACTGGGAGCACAGCCCTAGCAACAAGGACTACCTCCTAGCAACGAGCATGACACCCAGTGCATGAAACACCTGACAACGAGCATGACACCCAGTGCATGAAACACCTGGCAACGAGCATGACACCCAGTGCATAAAACCCCTGGCAACGAGCATGACACCCTGATCATGAAAACCCCTGGCACTGTGCATGGAACCAAGAGCATGAAACCCCTGGCAACGAGCATGACACCCAGTGCATGAAACCCCTGACAACGAGCAGGTAATTGAAAAGTAATTAGAAGCCTTACTGTAGGACTTAATGTGTAATGGGCATTACGGTGTGTGGCATAATGTATCACGGACATTGCGGTGTGTGTCATAATGTGTCACAGGCATTACGGTGTATGGTATACTATATCGCGGGCATTGTGATATGTGGTATAATGTCTCAGGGTCATTGCAGTGTGGCATAATACATAACGGGCATTGTGGTGTGTGGCATAGGGTATAACGGGCAGGGCATTGCGGTATGTGTCACAGGCATTACGGTGTATGGTATACTATATCACGGGCATTGTGGTATAATGTCTCAAGGTCATTGCAGTGTGTGGCATAATGTGTCACAGGCATTGTATGTGCTATAATGTATCGGGCATTGCAGTGTGTGGCATAATGTATCACGGACATTGCGGTGTGTGTCATAATGTGTCACAGGCATTGTATGTGCTATAATGTATCAGGGGCATTGCAGTGTGTAGCATAATGTATAACGGGCATTGCGATTCCTGTCATAATGTGTCACAGGCATTACAGTGTGTGGCATAATATGTCTGGGGCATTACGGTGTGTGCATATTGTGTCATGTGCATTATTGTGTGTGGCATAATGTCTAAGGGCCATTGCAGTATGTGGAATAATGTATACTGGGCATTACTATAAGGAGGAAAAATGACAAATAATGTAAGGGGCATGAATCAGGATTATTTTTCTTTCCTGTGGTGGCTAACGTCTGGGCGTGCAGGTTGCAAAACTGGGGTATAAGGTAGTCTTTTCCTGCAATGCCACGCCCCTTTATGAGAAACCACGCCCATTCCAACGAAACCACGCCCCTTTTTTTCGGCCGAAGGCGCATATTTATCGCTTTCTTGCTTCCAATTATGGGGCATGGGGGGGGGGGGGGGGGGGGGCGCTGAAGAATTTTTTGGCTTGGGGGAGAAAAATTTCTAGTTACGCCACTGATGTCTGCAGTATAGTGCCAGATACACATAATGTCTGCAGTATAGTGCCAGATACACATAATGTCTGCAGTATAGTGCCAGATACACATAATGTCTGCAGTATAGTGTCAGATACACATAATGTCTCCAGTATAGTGCCAGATACACATAATGTCTGTAGTATAGTGCCAGATACACATAATGTCTGCAGTATAGTGTCAGATACACATAATGTCTACAGTAGTGCAGTGCCAGATAGACATGACATGCCCCCCAGCAGTGCCAGCTACACATGATATGCCCCACAGCAGTGCCAGCTACACATGATATGCCCCACAGCAGTGCCAGCTACACATGATATGCCCCACAGCAGTGCCAGCTACACATGTCCCCATAGTGCCAGGTACATATACGCCCCACAGTGCCAAATACATAAATGCCCACAGTGCCAGATACATAAATGCCCCCACAGTGCCAGATACATAAATGCCCCCACAGTGCCAGATACATAAATGCCCCCACAGTGCCAGATACATAAATGCCTCCACAGTGCCAGATACATATATGCCCCCACAGTACCAGATACATATATGCCCCCACAGTACCAGATACATATATGCCCCCACAGTACCAGATAAATATATGCCCCCACAGTGCCAGATACATACTGTATATGCCCCAGTGCCAGATATGCCCCCAAGGTGCCAGATACATATATGCCCTCAGTGTCAGATACACGTCCCCACAGTGCCAGATGTGCCCCTAGTGCTAGATACACATGTCCACACACAGTGGCAGAAATGCCCCCAGTGCCAGATACACGTCCCCACAGTGCCAGATATGCCCCAAGTGCCAGATACACATGTCCCCAGAGTGCCAGATATGCCCCCAGTGCCAGATACACGTCTCCAGAGTGCCAGAAATGCCCCCAGTGCCAGATACACATGTCCTCCGAGTGCCAGATATGCCCCCAGTGCCAGATACACGTCTCCAGAGTGGCAGATATGCCCCCAGTGCCAGATACACATGTCTCCAGAGTGGCAGATATGCCCCCACAGAACCTGTGTGCCGGCGATGAGGGAGGGGGAGTGCTGTGGACCGCGGGCAGACTAAAGGCTGAACTACTCAGTGCACGCTATGCGCGCTGTGCGGCGCTGACATCTGATGTCAGACGCCGGCACCGCACAGAGCGATTTAGATTAGTACTGCCTACAGCACTCACCCTAACACACAGGCAGCCATTGGTAACTGCTGGAGGCAGGCCGGGACGGACGTCGTAGACTGCTGCAGGCTCCAGGACCAAGCGGGCTCCAGGCTCCAATATGGCGGCGCCAGCGCGCGGCGCCTATTAAGGGTGGCACCCTGCGAGACCTCTCAATTCGAACATGCCTGGACCATTGCGGGGGTGGGCTGCGACGGCTGCGTGGGGGGGGGGGGGGGGGCAGAACCAAACATGCAGGGCGGATTAGCCCTGTCCTGGGTGCCCCCCCGCATGTCTGAGAAAATAATCGTAGAGGTGCTAAAGTTAGCACATCTATGATCAGATCTGAATTACCCACAAAGATTGATACATTTTCTAAAGTTTAAAAAATGTTAACAAATAATATAAATATACAAACATGGAACTAGAGACGCCAACCCGGGCTCCCAATTCCACTGTGCACGTTGTGCGATCTGAAAGAGCCGGGTCACATATTCATAGATGCAGGCAGGACTGGCTGGTAAAGCGGTGAGACTCCACTCACTGCTGCCAGGCACTACTGGTGGGGTGTTGAGTATCACTCACCTGCAAATGATAATCAAGATTTTCAATCAATGGAATAAGCAGAGATAGAAAATATTTGTTATTTCCGAATATTTAGGAAAAAAATCACAGTATTAGATAACATAGGGCTGATTTAGAGATGGACGCCGATGAGACGGCATCTTCTGCCGCAGGCGATTCTACGTCTTTATGCTAATACTGCATCAGATTTTCAAACAACTGGGACACCTGTTTGCAACGTCATTTCCATCACTTATACCCCTTTCAGACCGCCACATATGAACACGGGTTATTGGCAAATGAGTGCACATAATCCATGTTCAGGTGCGGTCTGAAAGGTGCAAGGGTTGAAATACCGCGTCAATGCGACCTGTTTCCCGTTCACTCTCTGTGTACGGGCAGCGCTTGGAGATCATGTGATCTCCAGCGCCGCCCCTGCTGCCCATATGCCAGGTTGCAGACAGCGGCAGCAGGGTGACTGAGGCGGGTCGCACACTGGGAGCTCCCGTGTCAGGCTCCCGTGTGCAACGCACCTCAGGCGGTCTGAAAGGGGTATAAGTGTATTAAGACACCGGTGGCACGGTCAAAACTTGGACCAGCCCTAAGGCAGGTGAAGTTACTGCATGGGAAGGCTTTAAGTCTGACATTTCCTCCTGTACTAATCCTACTATTCGACATAATGCTCTTAAGGCTTTTATTAAAAGCAGTGGCGGATCTAGACTTAACTTTTAGGGGGGGCGGTTTAAGAATTATAACTCCTCCCCCTAATCATAGCCCCTCCCACTTAGTAATACCCTTCCCGTTCACTTCTAAAATTTCCTATTGTTGCCATTACTAATAAAATGTTGCCAGTTAGTGGAGAGAACCCTGCGCACTGGTGATACAGACTGGCGAATCGCCATTCCTTCCATCAGAGGTGGTAGAGGCTAAGACACTAGGGCAATTTAAATATGCATGGGATAGACATAAGGATATTCTTACAAAGAAATAAGGATCACATAAGGTTAGAGATAAAAATAATGTAAAAAAAAAAAAAAAAAAAGGGGCAGACTAGATGGGCCAAGTGGTTCTTATCTGCCGACAAATACTGTTTCAACAGCACACAGATTGAGCTGAAATTCACATTATAGCACACTGAATGAGCCGTAATTCACATTATAGCACACTGAATGAGCCGTAATTCACATTATAGCACACTGAATGAGCCGTAATTCACATTATAGCACAGTGAATGAGCCGAAATTCACATTATAGCACAGTGAATGAGCCGAAATTCACATCATAGCACACTGAATGAGCCGAAATTCACATCGTAGCACACTGAATGAGCTGAAATTCACATTGTAGCACACTGAATGAGCTGAAATTCACATTGTAGCACACTGAATGAGCCGAAATTCACATCGTAGCACACTGAATGAGACAAAATTCACATTATAGCAAGCAGAATGAGCCAAAATTCACATTATAGCACGCTGAATGAGCCGAAATTCACATTATAGCACACTGAATGAGCCAAAATTCACATTATAGCACGCTGAATGAGCCAAAATTCACAATATAGCAAGCAGAATGAGCCAAAATTCACATTATAGCACGCTGAATGAGCCGAAATTCACATTATAGCAAGCAGAATGAGACAAAATTCACATTATAGAACGCTGAATGAGCCAAAATTCACAATATAGCAAGCAGAATGAGCCGTAATTCACATTATAGCAAACTGAATGAGCCGTAATTCACATTATAGCACACTGAATGAGCCTAAATTCACATCATAGCACAGTGAATGAGCCGAAATTCACATCATAGCACACTGAATGAGCTGAAATTCACATCGTAGCACACTGAATGAGCTGAAATTCACATTGTAGCACACTGAATGAGCTGAAATTCACATCGTAGCACACTGAATGAGCTGAAATTCACATTGTAGCACACTGAATGAGCTGAAATTCACATTGTAGCACACTGAATGAGCCGAAATTCACATCGTAGCACACTGAATGAGACAAAATTCACATTATAGCAAGCAGAATGAGCCAAAATTCACATTATAGCACGCTGAATGAGCCGAAATTCACATTATAGCACACTGAATGAGCCAAAATTCACATTATAGCCCGCAGAATGAGCCAAAATTCACATTATAGCACGCTGAATGAGCCAAAATTCACAATATAGCAAGCAGAATGAGCCAAAATTCACATTATAGAACGCTGAATGAGCCAAAATTCACATTATAGCAAGCAGAATGAGCCAAAATTCACATTATAGAACGCTGAATGAGCCAAAATTCACAATATAGCAAGCAGAATGAGCCAAAATTCACAATATAGCACACTGAATTAGGCAAAATAATGCAGGGACATAATGCAGGGAGAAGAGGGGGGAGAAATGGGACACAGGGGACACAGGGGACACCCCCCCCCCCCCACCACCACCACTACCACACAGACACACACACACACACACACACACACACACACACACGAGACACCTACTCATAGATGGCACACACTGGAGGCCGGGTCCCGCCGCGTTATTGGGAACTGGTGGAGAGCGGTGCAGCGTGGCGGGGGACGAGGAGAGAGAGAGCGTCCTAACGCGCGTACAGGGAGGAGGGGGTGTGGTCAGAACAGAAGCTGCTGTACGCGCGTGAGGACGCTCTCTCTCCTCGTCCCCCGCCGCGCTGCACCGCTCTCCACCAGTTCCCAATACCGCGGCGGGACCCGGCCTCCATCCCGGTGGCGGTATATCTAGGGGGGGCGTTCGCCCTAATCGCCCCCCGCTAAATCCGCCACTGATTAAAAGAGTATACAACAAAAGTAGCAACGCTTAAGTATGAACCATCATGAATACACTAACGGTATACATTACAAATATAAATGCTTTGTAATTGAATAAATGAGCTTGATAAAATCTCACAATATTAAAATAACATGATTAAAAAACCTCACATGCAGGAATAATTCATAGCACATAAGCAAGTGTTCCATTCCTAATTAGTAACCTCCTTGGTTGCCATATTGCAAGTCCCGGTGTCAAGTGATAAATCCAAGGATTGGGTGGGTACCTGAATCACTAGAGGGTGTAGTGCACTGGGGGTGAATTAGTCCCACTGAGGTAAAATCGCTTGTTTGTCTGATGCGTTTCACTGCTCCTGGCAGCTTTATCAAAGGTGACTAGGCAGCGGCTACTGTGTCCTATATACCTCTTTATTCAATATGGCTGCTAATTAGCAGGTGACGTCCATCAACATACAATAAATATACTTTTCAATCAAAACCTATAAACAATATATTAAAGAAGACTTATGGGAGGCAGACCCATTAATATTATATCATAAGAATCAATTCTCTTAGATGAAAAACTTACTTAATTTCATTTAACAATATACTTTGTTGTATTTCCGATCATGTGACCTTCATTGCCCAATAGAGTGGCAGAGAACCCGGCGTTGCCTGGCAACATGTTACTTCATGAATACCTTATTTAGTAGTTTGCTTTACCGAATCCCTCTGTAACTATGGCAGCCCGCTCAGCATGTCATTATTCTGCCCCTGAACGCTCTTGTGTATAGAGCTTAAACTTATTTAGGAGACGCATTATGTTTGCCAGTATAGGCACATGACTGATCACATGACCGGGAGAGAGGAGGCACGGAAGGGGATCGGGAAGAGGAGGAGTGGAGGTGATGGTTGGCAATGGCGAGATACTCTTGCATAATGTCTCAAATTATATTATTCAGCTCCACTGCTTCATTTAGTCCCTCCGGAAAGATCGAATTCATACATAACATCCAGAAGACTTCTTGTCTACATAAGGTTTTCAACCGTTCCCCTCCTCTCACAGTCTTTGGAATGTGTTCTGCCCCTACTATACGAAGATCGACTGGATTAGCATGCTAATATAATAATATTATTTGAGACATCATGCAAAAGTATCTCACCATTGCCAACCATCACCTCCACTCCTCCTTTTCCCGATCCCCTTCCGTCCCGTCCCGTCCCCCCCCCCAACTATCTTTCTGTCAATGCCACTTTTGTAGCTTCTCCCACACCTCTTGTTCCTTCCAAACTACTCCACTCGGCACTGTTGGTAGACACCTTTATATACAATATTTACTCATTTGAATGGATATATGAAGTCACGGATATACATATTTGGGAGAAGAATTGGGTGGTACCTGGATATGACACAGGTACCATCCAATTGATAGAAAACAAATTGGTAATATTTGTGTATTTTAGCAGCTATGTTATGTGGATTTAATTTAGAATACGCTTTTTTCTCAAATATATAAATTGGTTTCACCAAATTAAGTATGTGTGATTATAAAGTGTTAGAAGAGCGTAGGATGAATAAGTGAAACTAGATGCTATTAAGTATTACACAATAGAATGTGTGATATATCATATTAGACGAATAATGCCTAGAATTCTACATTCCGATTTTGTCCGACAATATTTATTTATTCCTGTACCCATCTAATGCAATATAGTTGATTGTTGTTTTTTATATTATGTGGTTTATAGAAAATTAATACTTAATGTACGATGCATTCATCCACCAACCAGTGACAGATGATGATAAAAGTATTGATATATTTTAGTTCAATTGAATAATAAATAAATAGTAAAGAGCTATATTGACTAAGACAATAAATCCCATCTGATTATGAGACTAAAATATGAACTGCCCAATTACAGGATGGGACGTGTGGTTTAAAACTCGAGGTAATATTGTATTGCCTAGCAACAATGATCATGTGGTGGGTCATGTGATCGGGACGTCCTGGGCTAATGTTATTGCCTTGGACGGTCTGCGGTCACGTGATCGTTCACATGACTTGCGGACGGTCATGTGCCTCTAATGGCAAAAACGATGTGTCTCCTAAATAAGTTTAAGCTCTATTCACGAGAGCGTTCAGGGGCAGAATAATGACATGCTAAGCGGGATGCCATAGTTAGAGGGATTCGGGAAAGAAAACTACTAAATAAGGTATTCATGAAGTAACATGTTGCTAGGCAACGCCGGGTTCTCTGCCACTCTATTGGACAATGAAGGTCACGTGATGGTGTACTTGGATGCTGCTAAGGCTATCAACTTGGTCAAATGGGGCTATCTCTAGGAGGTGCTTCGTAATTTTGCTTTTGTTCCTTCTGTTATCCATTGGATTCAGTTGCTGTACTCTTTCCCGGCAGCCAGAGTCTCAGTTAATGGTTATACTTCGGCCTTATTTCCGCATGCTAGAGAGACGCATCCGGGTTGTCCTCTGTCACTGGCACTCTTTGCTATTGCCATTGAGCCCCTGGCCAGTCTTTTGTGCAGTGACCTTGACGTTCATGTACTCAGAGTTGGGGTGGTGGAGGATGTTGTAGCGTTATATTCTGATCACATGCTCTTATTCTTAGCAGACGCTGATGACTCTCTCGAGTCAGTATTGACTATTGTAAAGGCCTATGGAGTTTTCTCTGGGTTACTTATTAATTGGGATAAGTCCAATATTATTCCTATATCACTCACCAGATATTGAGCAATCCCTTTGTCCCTTACAGTGGACTTTATGGTTTAAGTACCTATGGGTTTGGATTACGCCTCAAGCTTTGGATTACATGACTCAAAATATAGATTTCCTTACATATAATTTAAAAAAATGTGAGCCCATACGTGAAAGAAATTGCCCCTGACAGTTGTTTGTCGCATTAACCTGCTTAAAATGTCCATCCAACCTAAATACTTATATCTTCTGCAGCACTCTCCTGTTCACATTCCTAAAAAAGTGATTAAGGAGTCAGTGGTTTAGGCCTCCCCAATCTAAGGTTGTATTACATTGCCACACAATTGGGTCACCTGTCTAACTGGGCCAGTGGGACTGAGGGTTCAACTCTGGTGGGATTTTTGGCCGAGTGGGTGGGGTACTCCCTTTCTCATATGCAGTTTCTGCTTTCAGACTTCTCTGCACCTGGTCTTCTTCCTTTACTTCGCCAATGCCTATTGGTTTGGCGATATGCCCACACTCTATTGGACTAGTCCAACTGATGCGGATTCCCCTCTATGGTTTGACAATTCTACCCTGAAGTGCATAAAATCTCCTCAGATATTTGGCTGCTGAAAGGGGTAATTTCCCTGGGTCAGTTTTTTGGAGAAGTTTTTTTTAAGTCATTTTTATAGCTGCAGAGTGAATTTGATTTACCTAATAAAGCCTTTTTCAGATACTTCCAACTGTGGCATGCGGTGTAGGCTCAATATGGGTGTACCCCTCCCGCTCTGTCACCCTCCCCAGTTATTATTGGTTGGGAATTTGGGCTCTAGGGGTCAAACATCACAGTTTATGCTACACTCAATGCCAGACTCTTCCCATACCTCCTTTAACCCCTCAAACTTAAATGGGAGACAGATATAGGTTTGCTCTCTAATGAGCATTGAGTATACATCCTGGGTTCTATTAAATATAACACCCACTGTATTAGATACCCGCAGGTGTTTTTATATATTCTGCACAGGGTATATCATACACCAGTATCTTTACAACGAGCTCGCCTGCGGTCTAATGCCGCTTGCCCGATTTGTGGCATGGAAGACTTAGGCTTTTGGCACTTGTTGTGGGATTGCTCTATGGCGTCTCCCTTCTGGATCAAAATCTGGGGTAACAGGTACGGCTGCAGAAGTCATGTTTATATCAATTTCAGAAGGAGACACTGACAGCCATAGGCTGGTGCCAGGGTCAGTGGTGAATGTGATGGTGCACCAGTGGTGGAGTCTTTGGAGCCATCGGTGGATTTGCCCTGTCGGTTGGAATTACACATGGGCATCTCACGGCTGGTAATGCCAGTGCACGCAGTACACAAGGGGAAAGATGAAACTAGCGTTTGCATATTACTGCGGCTGCGACCGTGCATGCATCAGCGCCACCTCTGCATCAGGTCTAGTGGGTCAGAGATCTGGTGGTATAGCGGCTCGTTAGGTGGGGGTGATCCAAGCACATGTACGTTGGGAAATCATTGGATGAGCCAAACAGTCCCTCTAGTTTTACGTGCCATGGCTCCATACCAGGGGGCCACAGAGGATGTTGCTGGATGTGATACTTTTGGAGAGAATACAGAAGAACCTCTGGCCCTGTATTATGCCATTATCTAATGGGAGTTATTCCCTCATGGCATAGAAGAGACTTAGTGTATATTGTGTTATCCTCACAGCGCAGCTCCTCCTCCTCGCGAGACTTAATTTCTGCTTGTGGGTGGGAATGGATGACACCGTCTTCCACAGAGCGACCCAAGAGACCCACTACCCCACACCGATCCGCTAAGTGATATTGCACTACTGCGCCAATTTGCTGTAAGAGACCCCGGACACATTTACTATAAGGGTAAGGCTTTGAATAAAAGGGGATGGCTGTGACCTGGTGATCAATCCTATGGTGGCCGAGCAGTAGATTACTCCCATCAGGTAAGCAACTCACTTGTACAACAGCGGATTTCTCCCAGAGAATATGAACAGACCTCAGGTGGTGAGTCCACTTCAGGACTGGGAATAGGCTGTGATAGGGATGGTCAAACATTGATGGCCGATGGTTTTGCCATCAATGACAGGGAGCAAATTATATATTTATTTATATTGCTTTTTTTACACACATGGAGTTTAGCCAAAACCCTGGCTATCCGCTAAGCCCCGCCCCCAATTTTTTATCGGCCCGCAGCCCAACCAGCACCTGCCAGCGGCGTCTATCGAATGGTGCAAACCATCGATAGTCAACCTTCAATGGCACTTAAACCATCTATGGTGATCACTAGTAGCAGCAAACAGGATATTTGCCCGGGGTGCCGCAGTCCTGGGGACACCGCTACCGCACCCTTCCCACTGGTGCCGTGAGGTGCTCCTGACGTCATTGCGCACAGCACGGCATTGTGGGAGTGGCGTCAGATGCTAGAGGTCATAATTGACCTCTAGTATCTGTGTGCAGTGCTATGGGAGAGACGTCATGACGTCTCTCCCATAGTTCCGAGGAGCGGCGGCCGAAGATGGAGGACAGCAGCAGCGGTCTGGAAGCAAGAGCGGGGCTGGTGAGTATTTTTTTTTGTTTTTGTAAGCGCAGCTACCTGGTGCACAGCAACAGGGGGCACATCTGCTGAGGGCACAGCAACGGAGCACAACTACTGAGGGCACAGCAACAGGGGGCACATCTGCTGAGGGCACAGCAACAGGGGGCACATCTGCTGAGGGCACAGCAACAGGGGGCACATCTGCTGAGGGCACAGCAACAGGGGGCACATCTGCTGAGGGCACAGCAACAGGGGGCACATCTGCTGAGGGCACAGCAACAGGGGGCACATCTGCTGAGGGCACAGCAACAGGGGGCACATCTGCTGAGGGCACAGCAACAGGGGGCACATCTGCTGAGGGCACAGCAACAGGGGGCACAACTGCTGAGGGCACAGCAACAGGGGGCACATCTGCTGAGGGCACAGCAACGGGGCACAGCAACGGGGCACAGCTATTGAGGGCACAGCAACAGGGGGCACATCTACTGAGGGCACAGCAACAGGGAGCACAACTACTGAGGGCACAGCAACAGGGGGCACATCTGCTGAGGGCACAGCAACGGGGCACAGCAACGGGGCACAGCTATTGAGGGCACAGCAACAGGGGGCACATCTACTGAGGGCACAGCAACAGGGAGCACAACTACTGAGGGCACAGCAACAGGGGGCACAACTACTGGGGCACAGCAACAGGGGCACATCTACTGAGGGCACAGCAACAGGGGCACATCTACTGAGGGCACAGCAACAGGGGCACAACTACTGGGGCACAGCAACAGGGGCACAACTACTAGAGCACAGCAACAGGGGCACATCTACTGAGGGCACAGCAACAGGGGCACAACTACTGAGAGCACAGCAACAGGGGCACAACTACTGAGAGCACAGCAACAGGGGGCACAACTACTGGGGCACAGCAACAGGGGCACAACTACTGAGAGCACAGCAACAGGGGCACATCTACTGAGGGCACAGCAACAGGGGCACAACTACTGGGGCACAGCAACAGGGACACAACTACTGAGAGCACAGCAACAGGGGCACAACTACTGGGGCACAGCAACAGGGGCACAACTACTGAGAGCACAGCAACAGGGGCACAACTACTGGGGCACAGCAACAGGGACACAACTACTGGGGCACAGCAACAGGGACACAACTACTGAGAGCACAGCAACAGGGAGCACAACTACTGAGAGCACAGCAACAGGGACACAACTACTGGGGCACAGCAACAGGGACACAACTACTGGGGCACAGCAACAGGGACACAACTACTGAGAGCACAGCAACAGGGAGCACAACTACTGAGAGCACAGCAACAGGGGCACAACTACTGGGGCACAGCAACAGGGACACAACTACTGGGGCACAGCAACAGGACACAACTACTGGGGCACAGCAACAGGGGCACAACTACTGAGGGCACAGCAACAGGGGCACAACTACTGGGGCACAGCAACAGGGGCACAACTACTGGGGCACAGCAACAGGACACAACTACTGGGGCACAGCAACAGGGGCACAACTACTGAGGGCACAGCAACAGGGGCACAACTACTGGGGCACAGCAACAGGGACACAACTACTGGGGCACAGCAACAGGGACACAACTACTGAGAGCACAGCAACAGGGAGCACAACTACTGAGAGCACAGCAACAGGGACACAACTACTGGGGCACAGCAACAGGGACACAACTACTGGGGCACAGCAACAGGGACACAACTACTGAGAGCACAGCAACAGGGAGCACAACTACTGAGAGCACAGCAACAGGGGCACAACTACTGAGGGCACAGCAACAGGGACACAACTACTGGGGCACAGCACAGGGACACAACTACTGGGGCACAGCAACAGGGGCACAACTACTGGGGCACAGCAACAGGGACACAACTACTTGGGCACAGCAACAGGGGGCACATCTACTGAGAGCACAGCAACAGGGGGCACAACTACTGAGGGCACAGCAACAGGGGCACAGCAACAGGACACAACTACTGGGGCACAGCAACAGGGGCACAACTACTGAGGGCACAGCAACAGGGGCACAACTACTGAGGGCACAGCAACAGGGGCACAACTACTGAGGGCACAGCAACAGGGGGCACATCTACTGAGGGCACAGCAACAGGGGGCACAACTACTGAGGGCACAGCAACAGGGGGCACAACTACTGAGGGCACAGCAACAGGGGGCACAACTACTGAGAGCACAGCAACAGGGGCACAACTACTGAGGGCACAGCAACAGGGGGCACATCTACTGAGGGCACAGCAACAGGGGGCACAACTACTGAGGGCACAGCAACAGGGGCACAACTACTGAGGGCACAGCAACAGGGGGCACAACTACTGAGGGCACAGCAACAGGGGGCACAACTACTGAGAGCACAGCAACAGGGGCACAACTACTGAGGGCACAGCAACAGGGGCACAACTACTGGGGCACAGCAACAGGACACAACTACTGGGGCACAGCAACAGGGGCACATCTACTGAGAGCACAGCAACAGGGGGCACAACTACTGGGGCACAGCAACAGGACACAACTACTGGGGCACAGCAACAGGGGCACAACTACTGAGGGCACAGCAACAGGGGGCACTACTGGGGCACAGCAACAGGACACAACTACTGGGGCACAGCAACAGGGGCACAACTACTGGGGCACAGCAACAGGGGGCACATCTATTGAGGGCACAGCAACAGGGAGCACAACTACTGGGGCACAGCAACAGGGGGCACAACTACTGGGGCACAGCAACAGGGGGCACAACTGAGGGCACAGCAACAGGGGCACATCTACTGAGGGCACAGCAACAGGACACAACTACTGGGGCACAGCAACAGGACACAACTACTGGGGCACAGCAACAGGGGCACAACTACTGAGGGCACAGCAACAGGGGGCACAACTACTGGGGCACAGCAACAGGGGCACAACTACTGGGGCACAGCAACAGGGGGCACATCTATTGAGGGCACAGCAACAGGGAGCACAACTACTGGGGCACAGCAACAGGACACAACTACTGGGGCACAGCAACAGGGGGCACAACTACTGGGGCACAGCAACAGGGGGCACAACTACTGAGGGCACAGCAACAGGGGCACACCTGCTGAGGGCACAGCAACAGGACACATCTGCTGAGGGCACAGCAACAGGACACATCTGCTGAGGGCACAGCAACAGGACACATCTGCTGAGGGCACAGCAACAGGGGCACAACTACTGAGGGCACAGCAACAGGACACAACTACTGGGGCACAGCAACAGGGGCACATCTACTGAGGGCACAGCAACAGGGGCACAACTACTGGGGCACAGCAACAGGACACAACTACTGGGGCACAGCAACAGGGACACAACTACTGGGGCACAGCAACAGGGGCACAACTACTGAGGGCACAGCAACAGGGCGCAAAACTACAGGGGCAAAACTACTGAGGGCACAGCAACAGGGGGCAAAACTACAGGGGGCACAACTGTGGCCATTCCCCTTCCCTATGAAGACACGCCCCTATTTTTTTACGAGCGCCCAAGTCGCGCACTAACCTTTTATTACCTGTTGGGGGGGCGCAAAAGGAAACTTTCGCCCCGGGCGCCACAAGATCTAGAACCGGCCCTGGTTATCACCAATAGCAACCATTGATGGGCAGCCCACCGATGGCCATCCCTAGGCTGTGACCCAGGAGAGACTGTAGATGTGTGATACAGTGGTTGGCAGAAGATGCATCATGCCAACCACTGCAGGTACAGGAAGTGTTCCGGAAGCCATCTTGTTTGTTCAGTTATCCTGAGTAAGACCCTGCAGCGGTGTCCTGTCCTGTATACCATACACACACAGTAACCTGCAGATACTGCCCCTCACACACCAAACTGTAACCACTCAGATTTAAAAAATAATAAAAAAATGTTCATTTTGTAAGCATACAATAAGAAGCTGTTTCTCTCTTCATCTTTTTTTGGCTGTCTTTAGTCATTGATTTTCTTTGCACAGAATGCTCTCAGTCTGCTCTTCCAGTACACAGACTGATTGCTTTCAACTTATTACTCCAACTCTCTACGGTTACACACAGGGCCGGATTATGGGAGGGGCGACAGGGGTGGTCATCCCAGGGCCCCCACATGTTAAGGGTAGGGATGTGCACCTGAAATTTTTCGGGTTTTGGTTTTGGGTTCGGTTCCGCGGCCGTGTTTTGGGTTCGAACGCGTTTTGGCAAAACCTCACCGATTTTTTTTTTGTCGGATTCGGGTGTGTTTTGGATTCGGGTGTTTTTTTCAAAAAACCCTAAAAAACAGCTTAAATCATAGAATTTGGGGGTCATTTTGATCCCATAGTATTATTAACCTCAATAACCATAATTTCCACTCATTTTCAGTCTATTCTGAACACCTCACACCACACAATATTATTTTTAGTCCTAAAATTTGCACCGAGGTCGCTGGATGGCTAAGCTAAGCGACCCTAGTGGCCGACACAAACACCTGGCCCATCTAGGAGTGGCACTGCAGTGTCACGCAGGATGGCCCTTCCAAAAACTACTCCCCAAACAGCACATGACGCAAAGAAGAAAAAAAAAAAAGAGGCGCAATGAGGTAGCTGTGTGAGTAAGCTAAGCGACCCTAGTGGCAGACACAAACACCTGGCCCATCTAGGAGTGGCACTACAGTGTCAGGCAGGATGGCCCTTCCAAAAAATACTCCCCAAACAGCACATGACGCAAAGAAAAAAAAAAAGAAAAAAAAAAAGGAGGTGCAAGATGGAATTGTCCTTGGGCCCTCCCACCCACCCTTATGTTGTATAAACAGGACATGCACACTTTAACCAACCCATCATTTCAGCGACAGGGTCTGCCACACGACTGTGACTGAAATGACTGGTTGGTTTGGGCCCCCACCAAAAAAGAAGCAATCAATCTCCCCTTGCACAAACTGGCTCTACAGAGGCAAGATGTCCACCTCATCATCATCCGATTCATCACCCCTTTCACTGTGTACATCCCCCTCCTCACAGATTATTTATTCGTCCCCACTGGAATCCACCATCTCAGATCCCTGTGTACTTTCTGGAGGCAATTGCTGCTGGTGAATGTCTCCAAGGAGTAATTGATTATAATTCATTTTAATGAACATCATGTTCTCCACATTTTCTGGAAGTAGCCTCGTACGCCGATTGCTGACAAGGTGATCGGCGGCACTAAAATACTCTTTCGGAGTACACACTGGAGGGAGGGCAACTTAGGTAGAATAAAGCCAGTTTGTGCAAGGGCCTCCAAATTGCCTCTTTTCCCTGCAGTATACGTACGGACTGTCTGACGTGCCTACTTGGATGCGGCCACTCATATAATCCTCCACCATTCTTTCAATGGTGAGAGAATCATATGCAGTGACAGTAGACGACATGTCAGTAATCGTTGGCAGGTCCTTCAGTCCGGACCAGATATCAGCATCAGCAGTCGCTCCAGACTGCCCTGCATCACCGCCAGCGGGTGGGCTCGGAATTCGTAGCCTTTTCCTCGCACCCCCAGTTGCGGGAGAATGTGAAGGAGGAGATGTTGACAGGTCGCGTTCCACTTGACTTGACAATTTTCTCACCAGCAGTTCTTTGAACCCCTGCAGACTTGTGTCTGCCGGAAAGAGATCCAACGTAGGTTTTAAATCTAGGATCGAGCACGGTGGCCAAAATGTAGTGCTCTGATTTCAACAGATTGACCACACGTGAATCCTGGTTAAGCGAATGAAGGGCTCCATCCACAAGTCCCACATGCCTAGCGGAATCGCTCTGTTTTAGCTCCTCCTTCAATGCCTCCAGCTTCTTCTGCAAAAGCCTGATGAGGGGAATGACCTGACTCAGGCTGGCAGTGTCTGAACTGACTTCACGTGTGGCAAGTTCAAAGGGCAGCAGAACCTTGCACAACGTTGAAATCATTCTCCACTGCGCTTGAGACAGGTGCATTCCACCTCCATTGCCTATATCGTGGGCAGATGTATAGGCTTGAATGGCCTTTTGCTGCTCCTCCATCCTCTGAAGCATATAGAGGGTTGAATTCCACCTCTTGCTTCAGATGATGGCAGGGCAGGTTCAGGTTTTTTTGGTGGTGCTCCAGTATTCTGTACGCGGTGCCTGTACGCCGAAAGTGGCCCGCAATTCTTCTGGCCACCGACAGCATCTCTTGCACGCCCCTGTCGTTTTTTAAATAATTCTGCACCACCAAATTCAAGGTATGTGCAAAACATGGGACGTGCTGGAATTTGCCCAGATGTAATGCGCGCACAATATTGCTGGCGTTGTCCGATGTCACAAATCCCCAGGAGAGGCCAATTGGGGTAAGCCATTCTGCGATGATCTTCCTCAGTTGCCGTAAGAGGTTTTCAGCTGTGTGCGTGTTCTGGAAAGCGGTGATACAAAGCGTAGCCTGCCTAGGAACGAGTTGGCGTTTGCGAGCCCCTGCTACTGGTGCCGCCGCTGCTGTTCTTGCAGCGGAGGCAATACATCTACCCAGTGGGCTGTCACAGTCATGTAGTCCTGAGTCTGCCCTGCTCCACTTGTCCACATGTCCGTGGTTAAGTGGACATTGGGTACAACTGCATTTTTTAGGACACTGGTGAGTCTTTTTCTGATGTCCGTGTACATTCTCGGTATCGCCTGCCTAGAGAAGTGGAACCTAGATGGTATTTGGTAACGGGGGCACACTGCCTCAATAAATTGTCTAGTTCCCTGTGAACTAACGGCGGATACCGGATGCACGTCTAACACCAACATAGTTGTCAAGGCCTCAGTTATCTGCTTTGCAGCAGGATTACTGCTGTGATATTTCATCTTCCTCGCAAAGGACTGTTGGACAGTCAATTGCTTACTGGAAGTAGTACAAGTGGTCTTCCGACTTCCCCTATGGGATGACGATCGACTCCCAGCAGCGCTAGCAGCAGTAGGCATTACACTCAAGGATGCATCGGAGGAATCCCAGGCAGGAGAGGACTCGTCAGACTTGCCACTGCCAGTGACATGGCCTGCAGGACTATTGGCTTTCCTGGGTAAGGAGGAAATTGACACTGAGGGAGTTGGTGGTGTGGTTTGCGCGAGCTTGGTTACAAGAGGAAGGGATTTACTGGTCAGTGGACTGCTTCCGCTGTCGCCCAAAGTTTTTGAACTTGTCACTGACTTATTATGAATGCGCTGCAGGTGACGTATAAGGGAGGATGTTCCGAGGTGGTTAACGTCCTTACCCCTACTTATTACAGCTTGACAAAGGCAACACACGGCTTGACACCTGTTGTCCGCATTTCTGTTGAAATACTTCCACACTGAAGAGCTGATTTTTTTTGTATTTTCACCAGGCATGTCAATGGCCATATTCCTCCCACGGACAACAGGTGTCTCCCCGGGTGCCTGACTTAAACAAACCACCTCACCATCAGAATCCTCCTTGTCAATTTCCTCCCCAGCCCAAGCAACACCCATATCCTCATCCTGGTGTACTTCAACACTGACATCTTCAATTTCACTCTCAGGAACTGGACTGCGGGTGCTCCTTTCAACACTTGCAGGGGGCGTGCAAATGGTGGAAGGCGCATGCTCTTCCCGTCCAGTGTTGGGAAGGTCAGGCATCGCAACCGACACAATTGGACTCTCCTTTGGGATTTGGGATTTCGAAGAACGCACAGTTCTTTGCTGTGCTTTTGCCGCAAGTATTTTCTTTTTTCTAGCGAGAGGATGAGTGCTTCCATCCTCATGTGAAGCTGAACCACTAGCCATGAACATAGGCCAGGGCCTCAGCCGTTCCTTGCCACTCCGTGTCGTAAATGGCATATTGGCAAGTTTACGCTTCTCCTCAGACGCTTTTAATTTGGATTTTTGGGTCATTTTTTTACTGATCTTTTGTGTTTTGGATTTTACATGCTCTGTACTATGACATTGGGCATCGGCCTTGGCAGACGACGTTGATGGCATTTCATCGTCTCGGCCATGACTAGTGGCAGCAGCTTCTTTCCCTATTTTTTTTTAACCTCCACATTTTTGTTCTCCATATTTTGCGCACAAGTAAAAGCCACCACAGGTATACAATGTAGATGGATGGATGGATAGTATTACTTATACTTATGGACGACGAGTGACGAGTCGACACAGAGGTAGGTACAGCCGTGGCCTACCGTACTGCTGCTTAGTGCTTATATATAAATATAATATAGTGTATAACGGACCTGGTGGACAATGTCAGCAGACTGCTAAACTAGTATGAAGAAAGAAAAAAAAACACCACAGGTATAATGTAGATGGATAGTATTACTTATACTTATGGACGACGAGTGACGAGTCGACACAGAGGTAGGTACAGCCGTGGCCTACCGTACTGCTGCTTAGTGCTTAATTATATATATAAAATATACTGTATAACGGACCTGGTGGACACTGTCAGCAGACTGCTAAACAAACTAGCATGAAGAAAGAAAAAAAAAAAAACACCACAGTGTTTTTCAGGCAGACAAACGTATACTGGACTGGTGGTCACTGTCAGCAAAACTGTGCACTGTACTCCTGCTATAACTGCTCCCCAGTCCCCACAATTAGGCAGTGTGAGCAGTGCACTCAGCACAGATATATCATGCAGCAGTGCAGCACACTGAGTGAGCACAGATATGGTGGAGCGTTTTTTTTCAGGCATAGAAACAAGTAACAACGGATTAATTAAACTCAAAACCCTGCACTCCCTAACAGCTGCTCCCCGTCCCCAATCCTCCCCACAATTTATAACTAACTCAGTTCTTCTACTATAGTATAGTTCTACTATAACGGAGAGGACGCCAGCCACGTCCTCTCCCTATCAATCACAATGCACGTGTGAAAATGGCGGCGACGCGCGGCTCCTTATATAGAATCCGAGTCTCGCGAGAATCCGACAGCGGGATGATGACGTTCGGGCGCGCTCAGGTTAACCGAGCAAGGCGGGAGGATCCGAGTCTGCTCGGACCCGTGCAAAAAAGGGTGAAGTTCGGGCGGGTTCGGATTCCGAAGAACCGAACCCGCTCATCACTAGTTAAGGGCCCCACACAACTCTGCCCGAGACTTCCAAGTGCTACTCACTTAAGATTGAAACGTTGATCTTGATGCTGGGGTCCGTGTGATTTTTACAAGTCGTCCTGAGTGCCGCCTCTGCTTGGTATATATATATATATATATATATATATATATATATATAAATAAATAAATAAATAAATAATACAAATTTGGAAACCCCTCTATAAAAAATCCTGCGTTTGCCCCTGGAGGCGGTCACGGGGTGGGAGAGGGCTTGCCAACGGCGTTAGAATGCCATTGGCGGGGAGTAGTCCAGACAACGCAGTCATGTCTGGACCATTGCGGGGGGTGGGCGGCGACTGTGGCGTGACGTCACACGCAGCTGCTGTGTCCCAGGATGCAGCGGGTAGCTGCCTGCCTGCACAGCTAGGATGTACACTAGCTGCGCAATCAGGGAGCTACTCGCCGGGTGCGATGTCATCACCGCCTTGCGATGCTTTTGCACCTATGCGGGGCGGACTAGCCCTGTGCTCGACGTCCCCCCGCATGTCTGAGAAAATGATCATAGATGTGGTCAATTTGGCACATCTACGATCAGATCTAAATTACCCACAAAGATTGATACAAGTTTCAAAAATGTTAACAAATAATATAAATACAGTATACAAATATGGTACTAGAGACCCCAGCCCGGGCTCCCAATTCCACTGTGCACGTTGTGTGATCTGAAAGAGCCGGGTCACATATGCATAGATCAGGGATGGCTAACCTTGACACTCCAGCTGTTGTTGAACTACACATCCCAGCATGCCTTGCTACAGTTTTGCTATTTGGCCATGCTAAAACTGATGCAAGGAATGCTGGGATGTGTAGTTCAATAACAGCTGGAGTGTCAAGGTTAGCCATCACTGGCATAGATGCAGGACTGGCTGGTAAAGTGGTGAGACTCCACTTACTGCTGCCAGGCACTACTGGTGGGGTGCTGAGTATCACTCACCTGCAAATGACACTCAAGATTTTCTATCAATGGAATAAGCAGAGATAGAAAATATTTGTTATTGCAGAATGTTTAAAAAAAAAAAAAATCACGGTATTAGATAACATAGGGCTGATTTATAGATGGACGCTGATGAGGCTGCGTCTTCTGCTGCAGGCGCTTCTACGTCTTTATGCTAATACTGCGTCCGATCTTCAAACAACTGAGACACCTTTTTGCAATGTCATTTCCATAACTTATACCCCTTTCAGACCGCCACGCATTTCAGGTGCGGTCTGAAAGGTGCAAGGGTTGAAATACCGGGTCAAGCGACTGGGTATTTTAACCCGGGTCATGAGCAGGGTTGAACTCGTGTTCAACTCGGCTCGCTGTGCGGTGTGAACGGGGAGCCGGGTCCATGTGACCCGTTTACTCTCTGTGCACGGGCAGCGCTGCCCCCGCTGATTTCACCAAGCCGTACATATACCAGGTTGCAGACAGCGGCAGCGGGGCGCCTGAGGCGAGTCGCACACTGGGAACTCCCGTATCAGGCTCCTGGTGGCACGAACAAAATTTGGACCAGCCCTAAGGCAGTTGAAGTTTCTCCGGCTGAGTATGGTACACTATGTGAGCGACTGTCCATCTCCGGGTGCAAGCGATTTCAGCAACACACTGCACATATTATATCTGCCCCCCCCCCCCCCCCCCTGCAGTGCACATGGTTTTGCCCAACTGCTAACAAATTTGCTGCTATGATCAGGTCTGAATTGCCCCCTTAGAACATTAGCCATTTGCGTGCATTTTGTGTAATATAAGGAAGGTTGATAGGAAAGAGGCGTTTGAAAACGGTTAGATACCACCCACAGAGAGTGGTTGGAAAAACGCAGGCGTATCCATGCGTTTGCAGGGAGGGTTCCTGACGTTAGTTCCGGTCCTGGACAGGCTGAAGTGAAAGAAACAGCTGAGTAAGTCCTGGGCTGCGCAGAGACTGCACAAAATCTGTTTGTACAGCTCTACTACACAGGCGTTCACACACTTGCACAGCGAAAATACACTCCCCCTGTAGGCAACTACTATGCAAACACCGGACTGCAAAAAAAACCTAGCGAGCAATAAGGTCTGAATTAGCTCCATAGTGCTGCAGGCTTAGCTTTAGTTTCTCAGAGTTTGTCTCCTGGGGTTTCAGAGGTTACTTATTTGTGTAGCACAGGGGTGGGGAACCTTTTTTCTACCAAGGGCCATTTGGTTATTTATAAAATCCTTCAGGGGCCATACAAAAATTCTCAACTGAAAAAATGACCCTGCCCCCCCAGTAAGTCTGCCCCTATGGGTGTGGCCAAATGGGACGTGATACACATATGCCCCCAATAGTGCAGTGCCAGATCCACAAATGCTCCCACAGTGCCAGATCCACAAATGCTCCCACAGTGCCAGATCCACAATTGCCCCCACAGTGCCAGATCCACAATTGCCCCCACAGTGCCAGGTATACAAATGCCCCCTACAGTGCCAGATTCACAATTGCCCCCACAGTGCCAGGTATACAAATGCCCCCACACTGCCAGATCCACAATTGCCCCCACAGTGCCAGGTATACAAATGCCCCCACACTGCCAGATCCACAATTGCCCCCACAGTGCCAGGTATACAAATGCCCCCACACTGCCAGATCCACAATTGCCCCCACAGTGCCAGGTATACAAATGTCCCCACAGTGCCAGGTATACAAATGCCCATCACAGTGCCATGTATACAAATGCCCATCACAGTGCCAGGTATACAAATGCCCCCACAGTTCCAGATCCACAATTGCCCCCACAGTGCCAGGTATACAAATGCCCCCACAGTGCCAGGTATACAAATGCCCCCACAGTGCCAGATCCACAAATGCCCCCACAGTTCCAGGTATACAAATGCCCCCACAGTGCCAGATCCACAAATGCCCCCACAGTGCCAGGTATACAAATGCCCCCCACACTGCCAGATCCACAATTGCCCCCACAGTGCCAGGTATACAAATGCCCCCACACTGCCAGATCCACAATTGCCCCCACAGTGCCAGGTATACAAATGCCCCCACAGTGCCAGGTATACAAATGCCCATCACAGTGCCATGTATACAAATGCCCATCACAGTGCCAGGTATACAAATGCCCCCACAGTTCCAGATCCACAATTGCCCCCACAGTGCCAGGTATACAAATGCCCCCACAGTGCCAGATCCACAAATGCCCCCACAGTTCCAGGTATACAAATGCCCCCACAGTGCCAGATCCACAAATGCCCCCACAGTGCCAGGTATACAAATGCCCATCACAGTGCCAGGTATACAAATGCCCCCACAGTTCCAGATCCACAATTGCCCCCACAGTGCCAGGTATACAAATGCCCCCACAGTGCCAGGTATACAAATGCCCCCACAGTGCCAGGTATACAAATGCCCCCACAGTTCCAGGTATACAAATGCCCCCTACAGTGCCAGTTATACAAATGCCCCCCACAGTGCCAGGTATACAAATGCCCCCCAGAGTGCCAGGTATACAAATGCCCCCCACAGTGCCAGGTATACAAATGCCCCCCACAGTGCCAGGTATACAAATGCCCCCCACAGTGCCTGGTATACAAATGCCCCCCACAGTGCCAGGTATACAAATGCCCCCACAGTGCCAGGTATACAAATGCCCCCACAGTGTTGCTTACCGCTGCTCCATCCAGTGGCGTGTCAGGAGGTCAGGACAGGGAGGAGAGTGCGTCTATGTTGGGCGGCGGCGTGTAGTACTTCAAACCAGCCGCCGGTTCGTGAGACAATCAGAGCTCGTGGACCGGCGGCGGCGGCTCCTGATTGCCTCACAAACTGGCTGCTGGTTTGAAGTCCTACATGCTGCCGCCCAACATAGCCGCGCTCGCCTCCCTGTCCTGGAAGCTGAGACACGCTGCCACCGGACTGAGCGGTGGCGTGTTTCACTGACACAAGTGGGTGGGCCAGACCAAACGGCTTTGCAGGCCTTATATGGCCCGTGGTCCTGAGGTTCCCCACCCCTAGTGTAGGGGGATCTCGAACCCTCTCTTGTGCTTCTGGCCCTGAATATTTCTCAAGAGCTTAATCCATTTTGTCTGACTCTGATCATATTACTGTCCTAATCCTAATTTTATTAAAGGCTCTTTTATTAAAAGAGTGTCTGAAATTAAGATGTTTAATAGGAGGGAGAAGGTCAGGCTTGAACAGTCCTGTCAGCAATTGCGGGCACAGTATATTTTGACTCAGGCTTCTATTGTTATTATACTATTATCATCATCCTTAATTTATATGGCGCCAAAAGGGATCCGTAGCACCCATTGCACGGTACATAATCAAATGAGCAAACAAGAAAACAGCACTTACAGTACAGGACAATATAGGACAGGTATAGAAAACCCGGGGATAGGGGCCACCAAAGGCAGTATGGAGTATAAGATAGCGTAAGTAAGAAAAGGAAAGGCACATTAGGAAAGAAGTCCCTGCACTTGTGAGCTTACAATCTAAAAGGTGAAGGGCTAACACAGAAGGGGTAGACAGTGAGCATAGATAAGAGGGTTAGGAGGAGAGTTGGCTGGGTTTGGTGAAGAAGTGGGTCTTTAGAGCCAGTCTGAAGTTTTGTAGAGAGGTGGAAAGTCGGATGGGGAGAGGTAGAGCATTCCAGAGATAGGGAGCAGCACATGTAAAATCTTGTAGGTAGGAGTGGGAGGAGGTAATCAGTTGGCAGGAGAGATGGCGTGCATTAGCAGAGCGAAGAGGACGGGTGGGAGTGTAAAGAGAGATAAAATCAGAGATGTAAGAGGGAGAAGAGTGGGTGAGGGCTTTGTAGATGAATGTGAGAAGCTTGAATTGGATATTGAATGGGAAGGGTAGGCAGTGAAGGTCCTGCAAGAGAGGGGATGTTGATGTAGTATGTTTGGTGAGGAAGAGGAGACGGGCAGCCGCATTGAGGATAGATTGGAGTGGAGAGAGGCATTTTTGAGGGAGGCCAGATAGGAAGAGATTGCAGTAGTACAATCTGGAGATGACCAGTGAGTGGATGAGGGTCTTATTAGAGTCTTGGGTGAGAAAGGGTCTGATCCTGGAGATGTTTTTGAGATGGAAGGTTTGTGAGAGGTACTCCATGTGTGGTTTGAAGGAGAGGGAGGAGTCAAGGATTACTACAAGACATCACACTTGGGGGCTAGAGGAGATAGTTGTGCCATCAATGGATAATGAAAATGTGGGAGGCGAGGTTATGCGGGAGGGAAGATAAGCTCAGTGTTAGACATGTTATGTTTAAGAAAGCGCTGGGACATCCAGGAGGAGATAGCAGAGAGACAGTTGGAGATACGAGTGAGGAGAGCAGAGGAGAGGTCAGGGGAGGAAAAGTAAATTTAAATATCGTCAGCGTAGAGATGATATTTTAAGTCAAAAGAGCTAATGAGCTCACCTCATGAGGATGTGTAGAGAGAAAAAAGGAGAAGCCCAAGAACAGAACCTTGGGGGACACCTACTGGTAGAGGAAGTGGGGGGGGGAGGTGGAGTCATGAGAGGAGACAGAGAAGGAACAGTCAGAAAGGTAGGAGGACAGCCAGGAGAGGGCAGTATCACGCAAACCAAGTGAGTAAAGGATTTGCAGGAGGAGAGGGTGGTCTACAGTGTCAAAAGCAGCAGGGAGGTGAAGGAGAATAAGCAGAGAATAGTGGCCCCTGGATTTAGCAGCAAGGAGGTCATTGCAGACTTACGTAAGGGCAGTTTCAGTTGAGTGTTGAGGACGGAAACCAGACTGGAAAGGGTCAAGCAGTGAGTGGGAAGAAAGAAAGACAGTGAGGCGGTTATAGACAATATGCTCAAGGAGTTTAGAGGCAAAAGGGAGAAGAGAGATGGATCGGTACTTGAAGAGATTGATTGGATCAAGGGTAGGTTTTTTAAGAATAGGGGAGACAAGTGCATGCTTGAAGGCAGAAGGGACAGTGCCTGATGAGAGTGAGAGATTGAGTAGATGGGCAAGATAGTATACAATTTTCTCAAGCTGAGGTAGGGGCACTTATCTGGCATTTTTAGGTAAGGATTAGACTAGTCGCAGTAACATTCCAGCGATTCTTATTCTCCGGGGTCAACCATGTCATTCCTGGCCGTAATTACAGATGTTTTTTACCATTATTCTTCTTCTCTGTACACCTCTAGGGTCTCCAACACTGCCGCACAGCTTCAATAATATCTGGTGCAGGCTACTTTGCCGTGTCTATCCCAGGAAGCTGTTGACTTCCTAGAGGCTCCTTTCATGCTGGAGGAAGTGGAGACTGTGGTCTCTACATTTCCAGCCTCTGAGGCTTCTGGATGTGAAGACATTCCTGTGGAGGTGTATAAGAAGTATAAAGACTTTTTTTATCCCCCATTTACTAGAAGTATTTCATTATTTGTATGAATGGGGCTCCATTCCCTCCTTTCCTCCCTCTATGTCTGAAGCTATCATTATAGTATTAGCCAAACCTGGGAAAGATCCCACTCTCCCCGAATCTTATAGGCCCAGGGTTTATTCTGGGGAAGTCTACAGCTCAGAATCTTTGGAGATTATTTTATCACTTGCACAGCAGGGATTAGGTTGATTTGGTAGTGAAAGAGATAGCATTATGCTAAATCAGCTATCAGCCATTTTGTATAATGGCAGCCATTCTAGATGTATTTCAAGATATTTTTTATAGGTTTATAAGTAATGCTGACATTTATCTGATATATGAATGAGACCCTTAGCCCTAGCAACCTGTATAAGAAATATGCACTCCAACATATTGATAATGGTCAAGGATCAGCTCAGATGCATATATGGGTTATTAATCCTACCTACCCCTTTAAGAGTTTATTAAGTGAATTCTTGTACTGCATAAACAAAAAAATCTTATTATATGATAAGAAGTCAGTAGCTTGTTAAAAATAATGACCTGATAGGGAAGCAACTCCCTATTAGCTTGTTAGGCTAAGGAATTCACACCTGCAGATTTATAGTTATTATTATTACCAGTTATTTATATAGCGCACACATATTGGATTATACTCATCACCACCAGTGCCATTGCCATGTGGTGTCCCACAAGGTTCTATACTATCCCCCATGCTTTTTGCAGTATACATGCTGCCATTGGGCGAAATAATCAGGCGCCATGGCCTGGTCTACCACTGCTATGCAGATGATACACAACTGTACTTGTCCTTTGCTCCGGGCACTGATAACCCAGTAGCAACCCTGAATGGCTGTCTAGCTGAACTACAGGAGTGGATGAGCGCCAGTTGGCTGCGACTGAACCCGGATAAAACAGAGGTCCTTATAATACGACCGCAACATCAAAGGACAAGACTGCAGCATAGCCAACCAACTGGACTTACACTCGGGGATTCAGAATTACAGACCAGTGATCATGTGCGGAATCTTGGCGTTGTCCTGGATGATGGCTTGACACTTAAACATCAGATATCAGCCACAATCAAATCCTCATTCTTTCACCTGAGGAACATAGCCAGAATCAAGCACTTAATTCCCTCAGACGATATGCCAAAAGTCATACATGCATTTGTATCATCTCGATTAGACTACTGTAATGCCCTCTACCTTGGTCTACCAGCAAAAGAATTGCAACGCTTACAGCTGGTGCAAAACACAGCTGCCAGGCTGTTAACCAACCAGCCCCGTTCCAGCCACATAACACCCATCCTCTACTCCCTTCACTGGCTGCCTGTAAGATGGCGAATCCTCTTCAAGATTGGCTTACTGAGTTTCAAAGCATTACATGACCAAGGCCCAAGGTACCTGAAACAGCTTCTGATCCCATACTGCCCCACTCGATTACTGCGATCTGTAGATGAAGGACTTTTAGCAGTACCTAGAATCTACCGTAATTCATCTGGGGGTCGAGCTTTTAGCCATGCGGCTCCGACTCTATGGAACTCACTTCCCAGCACAGTGCGAGAGGCCCCAACTATAGAATCCTTCAAAAGTAGACTCAAGACTTTCCTGTTTACTCAAGCATTTCCATAGTGTCTCTTTTAGTATCTTCATGCTTCTGTATTTTATGAAAAATGTACTTCATTATTTTTCTGTACTATATTATGCTGTGTATCTGTTAAGCGCCTTGAGTCCTATTGGAGAAAGAGCGCTATATAAATAAAATTATTATTATTATTATTATTATTATATTCCGCAGCGCTTTACAGAGAATATTTAGCCATTCACATCAGTCCCTGTCCCAGTGGAGCTTACAATCTATATTCCCTATCACATGTAGACGCACACACATTCATGCTAGGGTTAATTTTGTTGGGAGCCAATTAACCTACCAGTATATTTTTGGATTGTGGGAGGAAACAGGAGTACCCGGAGGAAACCCACGCAAGTACGGGGAGAATATACAAACTCCACACAGTTAGGGCCATGGTGGGAATTGAACCCATGACCTCAGTGCTGTGAGGCAGTAATGCTAACCATTACACCATCCGTACTGCCCCATAGTTGCTAGATAGTATTTTTTGGCAAGATTCTCAGATATTGGTAAGATGCCCAGAGAAGGACCTTCAAGCGTTTTGAAGCAAATAGAACAATTATAAACATAAAAACATCTTAATAATTGTTGTAAGCTTTGTATTTAATAACTAAAAGCATGCATAATGCTATAAAATAAGTTTCAACCCAATAAGTAGTTATGTGATTCTATGTCTCATAATTTGGTATTGATTAGAATGTTAATTGCTATAATCAATGAACATAGCCAGCTAGTATATGTAATTTCCTTAAATGAATTACATAGATATTTCTGTGAGAAAATATTTTGTTGAGAGCAATATGATTTCTCCAGCTGCAGTCACAAGGACATTTAGTTAACTCCCAGGTTAAGATGAAACTTTAATTGCATGATGAGGACATTAAAAGGACTATGTTTTGGAATGTCCAGGTGACAATAGAAAGAAGGATTTCAAGATTAATGTCCAGATGGCGATAAGAAAAGGCCTTCTCATTAAATTAATAAGCAAATAGTGATAAGAATATATTCAGGAATGCTATAATTGGTTTCATTAAATCATTGTTTATCTTTGCACACGGTGTACTTTGGCTAACACACTGCCATACCTTTATTTCTTTGTTCATTTGTGTATAACTAAAGGCTCCTAAAGCAATGAGTCAGATCAGAAATGACTTTCTGAGCTTCTACATATCTCCTGTGTCTTGTCTCATTATTTCTGGTCTCCAGCCGGCTGCTAAGTACAGAACCACTGACTGATGTTCAAGGGTATTAATCAGATGACCGAAGGAGTCTATCTCCAACAGTGGCTGTGGTGGTGTCCTTTCAACTCAGTCAAATGAGGCTATCTCTAGGAGGTGCTCTGTAATTTTGCTTTTGTTCCTTGTTTTTTCCATTTAATTCAGTTGCTGTACTCTTTCCCGGCAGCCAGAGTCTCAGTTAATAGTTATACTTTGACCCAATTTTCGCTCGCTAGAGAGATGCATCCGGGTTGTTCTCTGTCCCTGGCACTCTTTGCTATTGCCATTGAGCACCTGGCCAGTCTATTGCGCAGTGATCCGGACGTTCATGCAGAGTTGGGGTGGTGGAGGATGTTGTAGCGTTATACTCTGATCACATGCTCTTATTCTTAGCAGATGCTGATGACTCTCTCGAGTTAGTTTTGACTATTGTAAAGGCCTATGGGGTTTTCTCTGGTTTATTTATTAATTGTGTTAAGTCCAATGTTATTCCTATATCAGTCAGTTTACCAGACATTGAGCAATCCCTTTGTCCCTTACAGTGGATTTTACGGTTTAAGTACCTATGTGGTTAGATTACGCTTCAAGTCTCGGATTACATGATTCAAAATATAGATTTCCTTACATCTAATTTCAAAGTGTGAGCCCATACATAGAAGAAATTGCTCATGACAGTTGTTTGTCGCATTAACCTGTTTAAAATGTCCATCCAGCCTAAATACTTATATCTTCTCCAGCACTCTCCTGTTTACATTCCTAAAAAAGTGTTTAAGGAGTCAGTGGTTTAGGCCTCCCCAATCTAAGGTTGTATTACATTGCCACACAATTGGTTCACCTGTCTAGCTGGGCCAGTGGAACTGAGGGTTCAACTTTGGTGGGATTTTTGGCCGAGTGGGTGGGGTCCTCCCTTTCTCATATGCAATTTCTGCTTTCAGACTTCTCTGCACCTGGTCTTCCTCCTTTACTTCAACAATCCCTATTGGTTTGGCGATATGCCCACACTCTATTGGACTAGTCCTACTGATGCGGATTCCCCTCTATGGTTTGACAATTCTACCCTGAAGTGCATAAAATCTCCTCAGATATTTGGCTGCTGAAAGGGGTAACTACCCATGGTCAGTTTTTTGGAGAAGTTTTTTTTAAGTCATATTTATAGCTGCAGAGTGAATTTGATTTACCTAATAAAGCCTTTTTCAGATACTTCCAACTGTGGTATGCGGTGTAGGCTCAATATGGGTGTACCCCTCCCGCTCACCCTCCCCAGTTATTATTGGTTGGGAATTTGGGCTCTAGGGGTCAAACATCACAGTTTATGCTACACTCAATGCCAGACTCTTCCCATACCTCCTTTAACCCCTCAAACTTAAATGGGAGACAGATATAGGGTTGCTCTCTAATGAGCATTGAGTATACATCCTGGGTTCTATTAAATATAACACCCACTGTATTAGATACCCGCAGGTGTTTTTATATATTCTGCACAGGGTATATCATACACCAGTATCTTTACAACGAGCTCACCTGCGGTCTAATGCCGCTTGCCCGATTTGTGGCATGGAAGACTCAGGCTTTTGGCACTTGTTGTGGGATTGCTCTATGGCGTCTCCCTTCTGGATCAAAATCTGGGGTAACAGGTACGGCTGCAGAAGTCATGTTTGTATCAATTTCAGAAGGAGACACTGTGACAGCCATAGGCTGGTGCCAGGGTCAATGGTGAATGTGATGGTGCGCCAGGGGTGGAGTTTTTGGAGCCACCGGTGGATTTGCACTGTCGGTTGGAATTACACATGGGCATCTCACGGCTGGTAATGCCAGTGCATGCAGTACACAAGGGGAAAGATGAAACTAGCGTTTGCATATTACTGCCGCTGCGACCGTGCGTGCATCAGCGCCACCTCTGCTTCAGGCCTACTGTGTCAGAGATCTGGTGGTATAGCGGCTCGTTAGGTGGGGGTGATCCAAGCACATGTACGTTGGGAAATCATTGGATGAGCCAAACAGTCTCTCTAGTTTTACATCCCATGGGTTCCATACCAGGGGGCCACAGAGGATGTTGCTGGATGTGATACTTTTGGAGAGAATACAGAAGTACCTCTGGCCCTGTATTATGCCATCATCTAATGGGAGTTATTACCTCATGGCATAGAAGAGACTTACTGTATATTGTGTTATCCTCACAGCGCAGCTCCTCCTCCTCGCGAGACTTAATTTCTGCTTGTGGGTGGGAATGGATGACACCGTCTTCCACAGAGCGACCCAAGAGACCCACTACCCCACACCGATCCGCTAAGTGATATTGCACTACTGCGCCAATTTGCTGTAAAAGACCCCGGACACATTTACTATAAGGGTAAGGCTTTGGATAAAAGAAGATGGCTGTGACCTGGTGATCAATCCTATGGTGGCCAAGCAATAGATTACTCCCATCAGGTAAGCAACTCACTTGTACAACGGCGGATTTCTTCCAGAGAATATGAACAGACCTCAGGTGGGGAGTCCACTTCAGGACTGGGAATAGGCTGTGATAGGGATGGTCAAACATTGATGGCCGATGGTTTTGCCATCAATGACAGGGAGCAAATTATATATTTATTTATATTGCTTTTTTTACACACATGGAGTTTAGCCAAAACCCTGGCTATCCGCTAAGCCCCGCCCCCAATTTTTTATCGGCCCGCAGCCCAACCAGCACCTGCCAGCGGCGTCTATCGAATGGTGCAAACCATCGATAGTCAACCTTCAATGGCACTTAAACCATCTATGGTGATCACTAGTAGCAGCAAACAGGATATTTGCCCGGGGTGCCGCAGTCCTGGGGGCACCGCTACCGCACCCTTCCCACTGGTGCCGTGAGGTGCTCCTGACGTCATTGCGCACAGCACGGCATTGTGGGAGTGGCGTCAGATGCTAGAGGTCATAATTGACCTCTAGTATCTGTGTGCAGTGCTATGGGAGAGACGTCATGACGTCTCTCCCATAGATCCGAGGAGCGGCGGCTGAAGATGGAGGACAGCAGCAGCGGTCTGGAAGCAAGAGCGGGGCTGGTGAGTATTTATTTTTGTTTTTGTAAGCGCAGCTACCTGGGGCACAGCAACAGGGGGCACATCTGCTGAGGGCACAGCAACTGGGCACAACTACTGAGGGCACAGCAACAGGGGGCACATCTGCTGAGGGCACAGCAACAGGGGGCACATCTGCTGAGGGCACAGCAACAGGGGGCACATCTGCTGAGGGCACAACAACAGGGGGCACATCTGCTGAGGGCACAGCAATGGGGCACAGCTATTGAGGGCACAGCAACAGGGGGCACATCTACTGAGGGCACAGCAACAGGGAGCACATCTGCTGAGGGCACAACAACAGGGGGCACAACTACTGAGGGCACAGCAACAGGGAGCACATCTGAGGGCACATCAACAGAGGGCACAACTACTGAGGGCACAGCAACGGGGCACAGCAACTGAAAGCACAGCAACATGGGGCACATCTACTGAGGGCACAACTACTGAGAGCACAACTACTGAGAGCACAACTACTGAGGGCACATCTACTGAGGGCACAGCAACAGGGGGCACAACTACTGAGGGCACAGCAACAGGGGGCACAACTACTGAGGGCACAGCAACGGGGCACAGCAACTGAAAGCACAGCAACATGGGGCACATCTACTGAGGGCACAACTACTGAGAGCACAACTACTGAGAGCACAACTACTGAGGGCACATCTACTGAGGGCACAGCAACAGGGGGCACATCTACTGAGGGCACAGCAACAGGGGGCACAACTACTGAGGGCACAGCAACAGGGAGCACATCTGAGGGCACATCAACAGAGGGCACAACTACTGAGGGCACAGCAACAGGGGGCACAACTACTGATGGCACAGCAACAGGGAGCACATCTGAGGGCACATCAACAGAGGGCACAACTACTGAGGGCACATCTACTGAGGGCACAACTACTGAGAGCACAACTACTGAGGGCACAGCAACAGGGGGCACAACTACTGAGGGCACAGCAACAGGGGGCACAACTACTGAGGGCACAGCAACAGGAGGCACATCTGCTGAGGGCACAGCAATGGGGCACAGCTATTGAGGGCACAGCAACAGGGAGCACAACTACTGAGGGCACAGCAACAGAGGGCACAACTACTGAGGGCACAGCAACAGGGGGCACATCTGCTGAGGGCACAGTAACGGGGCACAGCAACTGAAGGCACAGCAACATGGGGCACATCTACTGAGGGCACAACTACTGAGGGCACAACTACAGGGGGCAAAACTACATGGGCAAAACTACTGAGGGCACAGCAACAGGGGGCAAAACTACAGGGGCAAAACTACAGGGGGCACAACTACAGGGGGCACAACTGTGGCCATTCCCCTTCCCTATGAAGCCACGCCCAAGTCGCGCACTAACCTTGTATTACCTGTTGGGGGGGGGGCGCAAAAGGAAACTTTCACCCCGGGCGCCACAAGATCTAGAACCGGTCCTGGTTATCACCAATAGCAACCACCGATGCCCATCCCTAGGCTGTGACCCAGAAGAGATTGTAAATGTGTGATACAATGGTTGGCAGAAGATACATCATGCCAACCACTGCAGGTACAGGAAGTGTTCCGGAAGCCATCTTGTTTGTTCAGTTATCCTGAGTAAGACCCTGCAGCGGTGTCCTGTCCTGTATATCACACACACAGTAACCTGCAGATACTGCCCCTCACACACAACCAAACTGTAACCACTCAGATTTTAAAAATAATAAAATTGTTAATTTTGTAAGCATACAATAAGAAGCCGTTTCTCTCTTCATCTTTTTTTGGGGTGGTCGTCCCAGGGCCCCCACATGTTAAGGGTAGGGATGTGCACCTGAAATTTTTCGGGTTTTGTGTTTTGGTTTCGGTTCCGTGGCCGTGTTTTGGGTTCAAACGCGTTTTGGCAAAACCTCACCGATTTTTTTTTGTCGGATTTGGGTGTGTTTTGGATTCGGGTGTTTTTTTCAAAAAACCCTAAAAAACAGCTTAAATCATTGAATTTGGGGGTCATTTTGATCCCATAGTATTATTAACCTCAATAACCATAATTTCCACTCATTTTCAGTCTATTCTGAACACCTCACAATATTATTTTTAGTCCTAAAATTTGCACAGAGGTCGCTGGATGGCTAAGCTAAGCGACCCTAGTGGCCGACACAAACACCTGGCCCATCTAGGAGTGGCACTGCAGTGTCAGGCAGGATGGCCCTTCCAAAAAATACTCCCCAAACAGCACATGACGCAAAGAAGAAAAAAAGAAAAGAAAAAAAAGGAGGTGCAAGATGGAATTGTCCTTGGGCCCTCCCACCCACCCTTATGTTGTATAAACAGGACATGCACACTTTAACCAACCCATCATTTCAGCGACAGGGTCTGCCACACGACTGTGACTGAAATGACTGGTTGGTTTGGGCCCCCACCAAAAAAGAAGCAATCAATCTCCCCTTGCACAAACTGGCTCTACAGAGGCAAGATGTCCACCTCATCATCATCATCGTCCGATTCATCACCCCTTTCACTGTGTACATCCCCCTCCTCACAGATTATTAATTAGTCCCCACTGGAATCCACCATCTCAGATCCCCGTGTACTTTCTGGAGGCAATTGCTGCTGGTGAATGTCTCCATGGAGTAATTGATTATAATTTTAATGAACATCATCTTCTCCACATTTTCTGGAAGTAGCCTCGTACGCCGATTGCTGACAAGGTGAGCGGCGGCACTAAATACTCTTTCGAAGTACACACTGGAGGGAGGGCAACTTAGGTAGAATAAAGCCAGTTTGTGCAAGGGCCTCCAAATTGCCTCTTTTCCCTGCCAGTATACGTACGGACTGTCTGACGTGCCTACTTGGATGCGGTCACTCATATAATCCTCCACCATTCTTTCAATGGTGAGAGAATCATATGCAGTGACAGTAGATGACATGTCAGTAATCGTTGGCAGGTCCTTCAGTCCGGACCAGATGTCAGCATCAGCAGTCACTCCAGACTGCCCTGCATCACCGCCAGCGGGTGGGCTCGGAATTCGTAGCCTTTTCCTCGCACCCCCAGTTGCGGGAGAATGTGAAGGAGGAGATGTTGACAGGTCGCGTTCCGCTTGACTTGACAATTTTCTCACCAGCAGTTCTTTGAACCCCTGCAGACTTGTGTCTGCCAGAAAGAGAGATCCAACGTAGGTTTTAAATCTAGGATCCAGCACGGTGGCCAAAATGTAGTGCTCTGATTTCAACAGATTGACCACACGTGAATCCTGGTTAAGCGAATGAAGGGCACCATCCACAAGTCCCACATGCCTAGTGGAATCGCTCTGTTTTAGCTCCTCTTTCAATGCCTCCAGCTTCTTCTGCAAAAGCCTGATGAGGGGAATGACCTGACTCAGGCTGGCAGTGTCTGAACTGACTTCACGTGTGGCAAGTTCAAAGGGCAGCAGAACCTTGCACAACGTTGAAATCATTCTCCACTGCGCTTGAGACAGGTGCATTCCACCTCCTTTGCCTATATCGTGGGCAGATGTATAGGCTTGAATGGCCTTTTGCTGCTCCTCCATCCTCTGAAGCATATAGAGGGTTGAATTCCACCTCTTGCTTCAGATGATGGCAGGTTCAGTTTTTTTTGGTGGTGCTCCAGTCTTCTGTACGTGGTGCCTGTACGCCGAAAGTGGCCCGCAATTCTTCTGGCAACCGACAGCATCTCTTGCACGCCCCTGTCGTTTTTTAAATAATTCTGCACCACCAAATTCAAGGTATGTGCAAAACATGGGACGTGCTGGAATTTGCCCAGATGTAATGCGCGCACAATATTGCTGGCGTTGTCCGATGTCACAAATCCCCAGGAGAGTCCAATTGGGGTAAGCCATTCTGCAATGATCTTCAGCTGTGTGCGTATTCTGGAAAGCGGTGATACAAAGCGTAGCCTGCCTAGGAACGAGTTGGCATTTGCGAGATCCTGCTACTGGTGCCGCCGCTGCTGTTCTTGCAGCGGGAGGCAATACATCTACCCAGTGGGCTGTCACAGTCATGTAGTCCTGAGTCTGCCCTGCTCCACTTGTCCACATGTCCGTGGTTAAGTGGACATTGGGTACAACTGCATTTTTTAGGACACTGGTGAGTCTTTTTCTGACGTCCGTGTACATTCTCAGTATCGCCTGCCTAGAGAAGTGGAACCTAGATGGTATTTGGTAACGGGGGCACACTGCCTCAATAAATTGTCTAGTTCCCTGTGAACTAATGGCGGATACCGGATGCACGTCTAACACCAACATAGTTGTCAAGGCCTCAGTTATCTGCTTTGCAGCAGGATGACTGCTGTGATATTTCATCTTCCTCGCAAAGGACTGTTGGACAGTCAATTGTTTACTGGAAGTAGTACAAGTGGTCTTCCGACTTCCCCTCTGGGATGACGATCGACTCCCAGCAGCAACAACAGCAGCGCCAGCAGCAGTAGGCATTACACTCAAGGATGCATCGGAGGAATCCCAGGCAGGAGAGGACTCGTCAGACTTGCCACTGCCAGTGACATGCACTGACTTATTTTCAATGCGCTGCAGGTGACGTATAAGGGAGGATGTTCCGAGGTGGTTAACGTCCTTACCCCTACTTATTACAGCTTGACAAAGGCAACACACGGCTTGACACCTGTTGTCCGCATTTCTGTTGAAATACTTCCACACCGAAGAACTGATTTTTTTGGTATTTTCACCAGGCATGTCAATGGCCATATTCCTCCCACGGACAACAGGCGTCTCCCCGGGTGCCTGACTTAAACAAACCACCTCACCATCAGAATCCTCCTGGTCAATTTCCTCCCCAGCCCAAGCAACACCCATATCCTCATCCTGGTGTACTTCAACACTGACATCTTCAATTTCACTATCAGGAACTGGACTGCGGGTGCTCCTTTCAACACTTGCAGGGGGCGTGCAAATGGTGGAAGGCGCAAGCTCTTCCCGTCCAGTGTTGGGAAGGTCAGGCATCGCAACCGACACAATTGGACTCTCCTTGTGGATTTGGGATTTCGAAGAACGCACAGTTCTTTGCTGTGCTTTTGCTGCAAGTCTTTTCTTTTTTCTAGCGAGAGGATGAGTGCTTCCATCCTCATGTGAAGCTGAACCACTAGCCATGAACATAGGCCAGGGCCTCAGCCATTCCTTGCCACTCCGTGTCGTAAATGGCATATTGGCAAGTTTACGCTTCTCCTCAGACGCTTTTAATTTGGATTTTTGGGTCATTTTTTTACTGATCTTTTGTGTTTTGGATTTTACATGCTCTGTACTATGACATTGGGCATCGGCCTTGGCAGACGACGTTGATGGCATTTCATCGTCTCGGCCATGACTAGTGGCAGCAGCTTCAGCACGAGGTGGAAGTGGATCTTGATCTTTCCCTATTTTTTTAACCTCCACATTTTTGTTCTCCATATTTTGCGCACAAGTAAAAGCCACCACAGGTATACAATGTAGATGGATGGATAGTATTACTTATACTTATGGACGACGAGTGACGAGTCGACACAGAGGTAGGTACAGCCGTGGCCTACCGTACTGCTGCTTAGTGCTTAATTATATATATAAAATATACTGTATAACGGACCTGGTGGACACTGGTCAGACTGCTAAACAAACTAGCATGAAGAAAGAAAAAAAAACAAAAAACACCACAGTGTTTTTCAGGCAGACAAACGTATACTGGACTGGTGGTCACTGTCAGCAAAACTGCACTGTACTCCTGCTCAGGCCCGGCGACAGGGGGGGTCAAAGGGGACATCCGTATGGGGCCCCATGGATCAGGGGGGCCCCGAGCATCAGGGACACAAGAAATGTGTAGGCAGCGCCTAAGAAAGCTGTGGCTCCCGTGAACTCCGGGACGCCCATACGTCAATTAACAGTCAATTACTTCCCAATACAAACACCACCCCCGCCGCATACCCCATCACTTGGTCTGAGCTGGTCCTGTGCTGTGTTGCCAGCGTTACGGCGTCACTACGCATGAACCCGCGCCAGCCCGTTCCTGCTGCTGCCGCTGACTCCGAGGAGCTGAGCGGCACAGCACTGCCAGGCACACTGACTGGGAATATCAGACAGCAGCCGACTGCAGCTTTACCAATGTGATTTCCCTACAGACAAGATCAGTCCCTCCTGGGTCCTTGCAATCTCCCTCACCGTTGTGACAATCTGTGGGTCTGTGTCTATATATGTATGTTTGTGTCTGTGTAGTATGGCCCTCATTCCGAGTTGTTCGCTCGGAGATTTTCATCGCATCGCAGTGAGAATTCTCTTAGTGCGCATGCGCAATGTTCGCACTGCGACTGCGCCAAGTAACTTTACTATGGAGAAAGTAAGTTTACTCACGGCTTTTTCATCGCTCCGACGTTCGCATTGTGATTGACAGGAAATGGGTGTTACTGGGCGGATGCACGGCGTTTTAGGGGCGTGTGGCTGAAAACGCTACCGTTTCCGGAAAAAACGCAGGAGTGGCCGGGGAAACGGTGGGTGTGCCTGGCCGAACGCTGGGTGTGTTTATGACGTCAGCCAGGAACGAAAAGCACTGAACTGATCGCACAGGCAGAGTAAGTCTGAAGCTACTCAGAAACTGCTAACTCGTTTGTAATCGCAATATTGCGCATACATCGGTCGCACATTTAAGAAGCTAAGATTCACTCCCAGTAGGCGTAGGCTTAGCGTGTGTAACTCTGCTACATTCGCCTTGCGAGCGAACAACTCGGAATGAGGGCCTATATGTACATGTATGTGTGCTTATATATGTATGTTTGTATATGTGTATCTATATGTGTGCGTGTGTATGTATATACTGTATATATATATATATATATATATATATATATATACACACACACACACACACACACACACACATTTATATTGAGGGGAAGAGTTGAAGGGGTAGGGGGCCCCCAGAGATATCAGTGTATGGGGCCCCAAGATTTCTGTTGCCGGCCCTGCTCCTGCTATAACTGCTCCCCAGTCCCCACAATTAGGCAGTGTGAGCACTGCAGTGCACTCAGCACAGATATATCATGCAGCAGTGCAGCACACTGAGTGAGCACAGATATGGTGGCGCGTTTTTTTTCAGGCATAGAAACAAGTAACAACGGATTAATTAAACTCAAAACCCTGCACTCCCTAACAGCTGCTCCCCGTCCCCAATCCTCCCCACAATTTATAACTAACTCAGTTCTTCTACTATAGTTTAGTTCTACTATAACGGAGAGGACGCCAGCCACGTCCTCTCCCTATCAATCTCAATGCACGTGTGAAAATGGCGGCGACGCGCGGCTCCTTATATAGAATCCGAGTCTCGCGAGAATCCGACAGCGGGATGATGACGTTTGGGCGCGCTCAGGTTAACCGAGCAAGGCGGGAGGATCCGAGTCTGCTCGGACCCGTGCAAAAAAGGGTGAAGTTCGGGCGGGTTCGGATTCCGAGGAACCGAACCCGCTCATCACTAGTTAAGGGCCCCACACACTCTGCCCGAGACTTCCAAGTGCTACTCACATAAAACTGGAGTACAGCATTTGGCCGTCTCCCGTTTAATGCTCTCCGGCAGCTCAGCTGTTTCCTAACAGCTGCGCCAAGGATATTCAGTGAATACAGGATAATGTGAGATAATGAAGAGCCGCCGAGCAAGTGTGTGCTTGCATACATTGCTGGGCGGTGTCTGCAGGGGTCGAGTGTTTCCCGTGAGATCCGGTCAGCATACCGCGCCGGATCATGATGCCTCCCACCCGCCACTTCACAGCCAATTGAAGTACTGCTGCCGGGATGCGGGAAGGTTCACAAAGCCACTGCACATCACGGAAACACAATGCGGTGGCTCCCACAGGGCACAGGTCTCCAGGTAACTGCTCCACAGGGCACATAAGTGTTCTCAATGTCACCTCTCTCTGTCTCTCCATGCCTCGCTCTCCCCCCCATGCCTCCTTTTCTCTCCATGCCCCCTCCCCGCCCCATGCCTCCTTTTCTCTCCATGCCCCCTCCCCCCCCATATACTGTATATGGAACCCCCTAAAAAATCCTGTGTTTGTTTATATATATTTTTATTGATATATATAGGCCCCCACAAGTTTGTTGCCCGGGGCCCCCACAGACCTTAATCCGGCCCTGGTTACACATATCGCACCTGTACCTCTCCACAGGCTTTCAGGTGCACAGTTAGTCCAGTACAAATAACCTGCCTTCACCTTTGCAACCCTCTCCCACTTTCTGTGTAAATCAGTAATAATAATGGGGGTAATTCTGAGTTGATCGCAGCAGGAACTTTGGCGCTCATTCCGAGTTGTTCGCTCGTTATTTTTCTTCGCATCAGTGCGATTTTCCGCTAACTTCACATGCGCAATGTTCGCACTGCGGCTGCGTCAAGTAAATTTGCTTAGAAGTTTGGTATTTTACTCACGGCATTACGAGGTTTTTTCTTCGTTCTGGTGATCGGAGTGTGAATGACAGGAAGTGGGTGTTTCTGGGCGGAAACTGGCCGTTTTATGGGTGTGAGAAAAACCGCTGCCGTTTCTGGGAAAAACGTGGGAGTGGCTGGAGAAACGGAGGAGTGTCTGGACGAACACTGGGTGTGTTTATGACATCAAACCAGGAACGACAAGCCCTGAACTGATCGCACTGGAAGAGTAAGTCTCGAGCTACTCAGAAACTGCAAAGAAAAATCTTTTCGCAATATTGCGAATACTTCGTTCGCAATTATGCTAAGCTAAGATTCACTCCCAGAGGGAGGTAATACACTGCACAGAGCAGACAGGAGGCAGGATATATATCTGATACATCTTTATTCATGTCTGTATATAAGGTGACGGCTCCTATTCCTGTTATTAGTAGTGACAGGTAATACACTGCACAGAGCAGACAGGAGGCAGGATATATATCTGATACATCTTTATTCATGTCTGTATATAAGGTGACGGCTCCTATTCCTGTTATTAGTAGTGACAGGTAATACACTGCACAGAGCAGACAGGAGACAGGTTATATATCTGATACATCTTTATTCATGTCTGTATGTAAGGTGACGGCTCCTATTCCTGTTATTAGTAGTGACAGGTAATACACTGCACACAGCAGACAGGAGACAGGATATATATCTGATACATCTTTATTCATGTCTGTATATAAGGTGACGGCTCCTATTCCTGTTAGTAGTAGTGACAGGTAATACACTGCACAGAGCAGACAGGAGGCAGGATATATATCTGATACATCTTTATTCATGTCTGTATATAAGGTGACGGCTCCTATTCCTGTTATTAGTAGTGACAGGTAATACACTGCACAGAGCAGACAGGAGGCAGGATATATATCTGATACATCTTTATTCATGTCTGTATATAAGGTGACGGCTCCTATTCCTGTTATTAGTAGTGACAGGTAATACACTGCACAGAGCAGACAGGAGGCAGGATATATATCTGTTACATCTTTATTCATGTCTGTATATAAGGTGACGGCTCCTATTCCTGTTATTAGTAGTGACAGGTAATACACTGCACAGAGCAGACAGGAGGCAGGATATATATCTGATACATCTTTATTCATGTCTGTATATAAGGTGACGGCTCCTATTCCTGTTATTAGTAGTGACAGGTAATACACTGCACAGAGCAGACAGGAGGCAGGATATATATCTGATACATCTTTATTCATGTCTGTATATAAGGTGACGGCTCCTATTCCTGTTATTAGCAGTGACAGGTAATACACTGCACAGAGCAGACAGGAGACAGGATATATATCTGATACATCTTTATTCATGTCTGTATATAAGGTGACGGCTCCTATTCCTGTTATTAGTAGTGACAGGTAATACACTGCACAGAGCAGACAGGAGGCAGGATATATATCTGATACATCTTTATTCATGTCTGTATATAAGGTGACGGCTCCTATTCCTGTTATTAGTAGTGACAGGTAATACACTGCACAGAGCAGACAGGAGGCAGGATATATATCTGATACATCTTTATTCATGTCTGTATATAAGGTGACGGCTCCTATTCCTGTTATTAGTAGTGACAGGTAATACACTGCACAGAGCAGACAGGAGGCAGGATATATATCTGATACATCTTTATTCATGTCTGTATATAAGGTGACGGCTCCTATTCCTGTTATTAGTACTGACAGGTAATACACTGCACAGAGCAGACAGGAGGCAGGATATATATCTGATACATCTTTATTCATGTCTGTATATAAGGTGACGGCTCCTATTCCTGTTATTAGTAGTGACAGGTAATACACTGCACAGAGCAGACAGGAGGCAGGATATATATCTGATACATCTTTATTCATGTCTGTATATAAGGTGACGGCTCCTATTCCTGTTATTAGTAGTGACAGCCAATACACTGCACAGAGCATACAGGAGACAGGATATATATCTGATACATCTTTATTCATGTCTGTATATAAGGTGACGGCTCCTATTCCTGTTATAAACATCTTAGTGATAATTGGTGGACCCCTTTCTTTGAAAGTAAAGCATTCATAACCATAACCAGAAATAACGACACTGAGACTTGAATTTGGCAGAAAATTGCTAGCTATTTATTTGTCCCTAACCATTGGGAAACCTGTAATAAAAGAGATTAATTTAATATGCCGCTGCAGCTGGCATATGGTGGCGGCCCAAAAGAACGGCTCCTTAATCTAAATTAACTTAAATAACTGAATCCTATAAATTAACTAAAAGCTTACCATAAACCGGTAATAGGTGACAACTCAACCCCCACAGTGACTACCCACCGCTCCTGGGTGCCCTGCCGCTGCCTTCCCGGATGGGTGGTCAAGCGGCCATAAGTCGATGGAGGTGAGTGCACCTAAACCACAACAAACTGTAAAACACTACAGTTTTCTCTACCATACGAAACTGCCGTTCTTTTCCGCCAATAAATAGCCAACGATAAAACAGCCAACAACTTAGAGCCACAGCACCACGTGCCACTATTTCCAACTACCAGGGCGGGTGGGTGGGAAACCGAGTCACCAAGAGACTTAAAATGGCTTCGCCTTCCCTATATATATCAAGCCCTCCCCCTTAAAGGCTGAACTTTCCTTACAGCTAGGTCCACCCCTCCCCAGATGTTTAACCCTTTCCTCTCCTATGCAGTCAATACTCTCTTCTAAACATCTTAGTGATAATTGGTGGACCCCTTTCTTTGAAAGTAAAGCATTCATAACCATAACCAGAAATAACGACACTGAGACTTGAATTTGGCAGAAAATTGCTAGCTATTTATTTGTCCCTAACCATTGGGAAACCTGTAATAAAAGAGATTAATTTAATATGCCGCTCCAGCTGGCATATGGTGGCGGCCCAAAAGAACGGCTCCTTAATCTAAATTAACTTAAATAACTGAATCCTATAAATTAACTAAAAGCTTACCATAAACCGGTAATAGGTGACAACTCAACCCCCACAGTGACTACCCACCGCTCCTGGGTGCCCTGCCGCTGCCTTCCCGGATGGGTGGTCAAGCGGCCATAAGTCGATGGAGGTGAGTGCACCTAAACCACAACAAACTGTAAAACACTACAGTTTTCTCTACCATACGAAACTGCCGTTCTTTTCCGCCAACAGCGAAAGACTCATCCCCAAAGTCTTTCGCACCGCCACCATAAACCTACCCTAACTCCTGCAAAGCGAAACCTAGATCCTCCAGAAAAAACATCATCCCCTCATCGGATAGATGTACTCCATCGCGCCGGAAAAGGTGGCTGTCTCTGAACCGTATCCTCGGGTGGCGAACCACCCTCCCACCGTGGGACAGTACCCACTTTGCCACAGCTCCGTTCACCTTTTTCCGGGCCTCATCAATCCGGCGACCATCCGCCACACCCCTCCAACACAATCTCTGCACCATCATGGAAAAAACCAACACACAATTGGTCCATGCCGCGGTCACACTTGCCAGATCCTGTATCATGGCCCACCGCAGCTCCAAGGATGTCCTCTTCCCCAAGTCGTTGCCACCTAGATGGACAAACCAAAACCCTAGGGACTCCATGCTCTCTGGCCTGACTCACTAACCTACTCCTCAGCTCACCCCACATCATTCCTCGCCAGCCGAGCCATCTGACACCCTGAGTTCCAAACAATGCCTGAGACCCTTCCGAGGCCACAAACCTGGCCGCCCAGAAAATGTAAGAGTGGCCAACCACCCAAATGGGCAAACAGTCTCCGAACCATCCTGAAGGGAAAAAGAGGGGTAGAATTGATTACTAAGAGGCTTATTTAATGTTTATACTGAAGGATCTGCCAAAAAAGAAAAACTTTAGATCTCGCCATTGCAGCAGTCACGGCCTAGCCGACTGCACCATGTTTCGTTGCCAATTTAAACGCCATTAAAGACACAAACGGGAAAATCAAATAAATAAAACGAAATAAAAAGGGGGGGGGAGGGGAGGGGGGTATAAAATGGGAAACACATGTAATAACTCAGCTGGAGGTGAACGTAAAGACCTGCTGAGGGACTCTGATTAGACCAAATTATCCGAATTATAGATTAGAATTCAGTCCGTCAAGTCAGGCAAAAAATCGCAAATAACTCCAGACCCCCGCTGCCGACTCATGCCAGCAACGGCGAGTAGCTAATCCCTGAGTAGGATAACCAAACTGGGGAACAAACATAACAAACGCACAACTTCATGAAAACATAGAACTGAAACAGCATAACGAATTGCAATTAACAATGCCCCAGCGCCGGGCGCCCTCTCAAGTGACAGGGCGAATATATCGCTTATAACTGGACGACTTCCATCGCCCCACCGCCTGGATCTCAGTTCTGGAGAAACCCGCTGCAGCTGCCGACGTCGCCGCGCCTATCCGAAAGGAATGGGTACCGAAAGCAGCAGGCGAGAGGCCCAAGCCCGTCAGACAGCGACCCAGCATCCACCGGAACTGGTATTTTGTGACTGGCAGCCCGTCATAGTGCAATAGCCATGACCCCTCCTTAGCGGGTCGCACTTCCAGATATTGCATTGCCAGACCCACTGGGCAAACGCTTTCTTCTAGCGCTGGAACCATCGTAACCCAGCGCCCTCTCCCCACTTGATCCGTCTTGGAGCGCCGCAATCTGCACAGCAAGGACCTCTCACCCACTACCACGTCCCCAACCAGCATGCGCGATTCCGACCTCTTGGAAGGCGCTACCAACTCAGAAACTCGAAAAGCCCCGTGGTAAGCCATCGAGAAGGCTAAACGGAACAAAAGCGCCTCAAACCTGGACGACGCTACTCGCCCCACCGCCTCGATGACGGCCGGCAACAAAGCCGCATCGATGGGCCGCCTCCTATCCGGCGGCGTCGGCGCAACTCGCGCCCACCCCTTCATAGCCTTCCGCTATTCGCTTTTCGTTACATCTGGGACGCCTCGCAGCTTGCAGAAGAATGAGACGCCAGCCAAGTACCGGGACACCACCGCACGCGACCTACCGGAAACGTAGAGCTGCCACATAAAAGACAGCATCAGCCGATGCTTGCTCTTACCTTGATGCTGACGACTCCGGACAAACGCCTCCCACTCGCTCCACGCTTGTCCGTACGCCTTGAGCGTGGCCGGCGCTACTGACCGCAGTGCTAGACCTTCCAATCCGGCCCGATCACCTGCCAAACATAATCAGGACAGTGAAAACCCTGCTCTTCGGCCTCGGGTGCCAAAACCCAAAACCTCTCCCACTGCCCCCGCGACAATGCATCTGCGATTTCGTTTTCCAAGCCGGGAACATGCTGCGCCCGGAACCATAGATTCCTACGCAAGCATGTCAAAAGCAAGTGCCCGAGCACCCTCAGCACCACTAGCGATTTCGCCCTTTGGTTATTAATCGCATGCACTACGCCCAGATTGTCGCATCTAAACACTATGCTGCGGTTAGCCAACCGGTCGCCCCAAACTTCCAGGGCTACCATAATGGGAAAAAGTTCCAGTAGTAACAGATCCCTTGTAAGACCCTCACTATGCCAGCTCTCCGGCCAAGATGCCACACACCACGATCCCTCCAAAAAACAACCAAATCCATAGGCCCCTGCGGCATCGGTAAACAGCTGCAACCGGTCGCTGTCTACGGCTGGCGCTTGCCATATGCTCACACCGTTGAAATCCTCCAGGAACGAAGCCCATACGGCCAGATCCCTTTTTAATTCAGAGGACAATCGAACGAAATGATGAGGCCTGGCACACCCCGCCGTAGCCCTTTCAAGCTTCCGGCAGAAAACCCTGCCCATCGGAATTACCCGACAAGCAAAGTTAAGCATGCCCAGCAAGGACTGCGCCTGACGCAGCGTGACCTTACGCGAGCCTTTGAACCGGCAAATGGTTTCGCGGAGCTTTGACACTTTGTCCTGAGGCAAGCGACACTCCCCCGCCACTGTGTCGATTTCAATCCCCAAGAACGATAAACAGGAGTCAGGACCTTCGGTTTTGTCCTTGGCTACAGGAACACCGAAGTGGTAAAAGAGAGCCCGGGTGCTGAACAACAAATCGGCGCACCTCGTGTCGTTCGCCGGACCTGCGCATAGGAAGTCGTCAAGGTAATGTGCAACCCCGTGGCCGCCTGACGTCGACTCCACACACCAATGAAGAAAAGTGCTAAAGCGCTCGAAAAATGAGCATGAAACGGAACATCCCATCGGCAGACATTTGTCGATGAAATACTCCGTCCCAATCCGGAAACCCATGAAACGGAATGAGTCAGGATGCAATGGCAATAATCTAAAGGCTGACTCAACATCGATCTTAGCCATGAGGGCCCCGCTCCCGTAGCTGCGGACCATCTCTAGCGCCTCGTCGAATGACTGATACACCACCGAACAAAAGGCCGGTGGTATTGCGTCGTTGACCGAAGCCCCCGGCGGGTAAGACAGATGCTGTATGAGCCGAAAAGCGCCCGGGGTCTTCTTCGGAACCACCCCGACCGGGGAGATGACCAAGTCATCCACCGGGGGTGATCTAAAAGGCCCCTCCATCCTGCCCAACCTGACCTCCTTATCTACCTTCTCCCGCAGGACAGTCGGCAATGCCCGTGCTGACTGGAGGTTTCTCTGCGCCCGAACTGACACCTCGCTTGCAACAGGCAAGCGAAAACCGAACTTAAAACCGTCTAACAAAAACTTAGCATCCTCTCTATTTGGATACATATGCAGCCATTTGCCCATTGTTAACAACTTAACTGGCGTTGGGGCTCTGCTGAGCGGTCCCGCTCGCAGCCTGCTTAGAGTAAGGCTGCTTCCCCTTGTTTCCCTGTCGCCCCCCTTTGAAACAGGAGGAGGCTGGGTGTGCTCCCCCGCAATGGTGGCAGGAGTGACGAAACCGACACTGCTTGCCATAGGAACATGTTCCGCTGTTAAAAGCGAAGCATTTTCCCCGAGTAGCAGACCGCCCGCCCCCGCGAGCGGCCAACCCGCCTGTCCTGGCCATTCCTCCGTCCGCGGCCGCCCCCTGGGCTGATGACCCCGCGCGACGCACCCCTGTCCCCTGTTTCTGGGGCTCCGCCTCTTGTTGTGATGCCCGGGTCACCTTGAGCCATACCTCCACGTCTTTGAAGCCAAAATCCATGACCCGCAGCCCATCCTGTTTCTCCCGAAACTCTTGGTCGTACTGGCGCCATTCCGAGCCTGCGGACGTGCGCTGCATGTCATGCACTAGATGCAGGTACCGGATGATATTCATGTGCTCTTCCGGCCTATCTTCCAAATAGCATGCCGCAAACACCCAAAAACCGGCCAGCCAATTATCAAAAGACCGGAAGGCTTCAGTACCCATGCCTGTCTTAGCGGCCGCCGCTTTGTAATCCCTCTTCATGGCCCTCGTCAAGACGAATAAGTCCACGAAGTCACCCCTACATATTTTCTTGCGGCAGCTATCCCGCAGCCCCCTCATAACTGCGGTGTATTCGCAGCGCACTACCCCCGGCAGATCGCGCCGCTTCTTTGCCCTACGCTCCTCTACACTCATTCGCCTGCGTCGCTTGCGCCTCCTCTGCTGCCTTGCCGCTCTTTTGGCGAGTTTCTCGGCCTCCCTCGTTGCCCTAGCAGTGCTATCTGCGTCGGACGCCTGCGACGCTAAAGAAGAGGAGGACGCGGAGGAAGAAGAGCTTCGCGAACTCGAGCTCGTGGTGGAAACCGATATAGAGCGCACCAACTCACCGGATGCTAACGACCTCTCCGACCCGGATCCTTCGCACTCCTCCAGCCAATCCTCATCCGTCACGGGGTCCGCCCCACCTCTTTCACTTCGGCCCTCTGTGGAAGACAAAAAGGAAGAAGAGGGCCCGGCCCACGCTTGTGTCGCACGCCAGGCACCCCGTGCAGAATGCGCGGTGACTGTGCGCCCCCGGTCCCTTCCTGGTCCTAGCTCAAGCTCCGCCGCGGCGGCCCCCAGCTCTCGGCAGGCCCGTGCTATACGCTGTGCCGCTGATGCTCTACGGTCGCCAGACCCCTTGCGTCCCGCAGACTGACTCCCCTCGCGCGCGGCGCGGCGCGCGGAACCGCCGCCCGCTGGGTGGCCGGTCCTTGGTTGGGCGCGAGCCCGCGGCCGCTGACCGCTCGATGCGCCCCGGGGACCCTGCTCGTCGTGTTCCAAACCGAAATCCAGGGCACCCCTGATGTCTCCGCCACTCTCAATTTCAGAGGCTGCTTCCTCCCTATCAGGGGAAGCAGAAAAATCCCCTGACCCCGCGGAGGAACCACTGTCGGGCACAGCGTCCCGTGCCGCGGCCCTGCGGCCGCTGACCCACTCCCTGTCTTCCCTCCTGCCGCGGGGCCTGCTGTGATCCGCGGTAACCACGGGTAACTGCTGCCCCCTCGTGCGTGCTCTCCCGCGTGCCACCGTGCCCGCGGCGGGCGCACCCGCCCGCTGGCCCCGGCCATCTCTTGCCGCTGGTGTTGCGCCCCTACAGCCCCTTGTCGCCACCATGCGCCCAGCGTTGCCTACTTGAGGCATACGCTGCACCCCCCTCATGTGCCCCCTTCCCCTGCCATTTGCCGGCATACTGGGAGAAGGGGCGGGTGAATCATCTGCAGGGAGCTCTGCTGCGCGCGCACGTGCGCGGCCTGCAGCATGCGGAACGAGCGTGGGCGCGCGCGCGCCTCGGGCGCGCGTCCCACGCCCTCCCGTCAACGGCCTCCCGCCATGTTCCTCTTCCTCGGCCGCCGCGCGGGCTTCCTGCATAGGCCCCACGCGGCGCCCGCCTGCTCTCACCCCAGCCCTCTCCCCCCGCCCGGCCCCAACCCTCGGCCGCGGCGAGGAAGGAGAGGTGTCTTCTGCCGCTGCCGGGCGCTCCCCGTAGCGCGCATGCGCGCGCCCGCGGGCGCCCGATCTGCTCCCGGGTACGGCGGCTCCCGGAGGGGAAGGCCGCCGCCCGCTGGTCCTTGGGTGGCTTGAAGGGACGTCCGGTCCCCCACGCCGCCCTCGACCCACCGAGATGTTCCTGGCCCCCGGCGGCGATACCGCCCGGCCCCCGCTGCCTAGGGCCGTGGGTGTAGCGGACCTAGAGGACGGAGCCCCGTCCCTCAGGCCACCCACAGCCTCCTCAGGGCCTGCTCGGACATCCGAGCTGAAACGAGCCGGGGCCCTCAACACTCGCCGTGGCCTAGCAGCCATGTAGCAGGCAGACTAAGTGGAAGGTATAGATAGGGGGGGGGGGGAGAGCAGCCACAGATGAATAGAGCAAGAGACAAGGGAAAAACAAAGTTTTAGCTGGCACTGCCGTACTCACCAAAACCGAGTCACCAAGAGACTTAAAATGGCTTCGCCTTCCCTATATATATCAAGCCCTCCCCCTTAAAGGCTGAACTTTCCTTACAGCTAGGTCCACCCCTCCCCAGATGTTTAACCCTTTCCTCTCCTATGCAGTCAATACTCTCTTCTTAGTAGTGACAGGTAATACACTGCACAGAGCAGACAGGAGACAGGATATATATCTGATACATCTTTATTCATGTCTGTATATAAGGTGACGGCTCCTATTCCTGTTATTAGTAGTGACAGGTAATACACTGCACAGAGCAGACAGGAGGCAGGATATATATCTGATACATCTTTATTCATGTCTGTATATAAGGTGACGGCTCCTATTCCTGTTATTAGTAGTGACATGTAATACACTGCGCAGAGCAGACAGGAGGCAGAATATATATCTGATACATCTTTATTCATGTCTGTATATAAGGTGACGGCTCCTATTCCTGGTATTAGTAGTGACAGGTAATACACTGCACAGATCAGACAGGAGGCAGGATATATATCTGATACATCTTTATTACTGTCTGTATATAAGGTGACGGCTCCTATTCCTGTTATTAGTAGTGACAGGTAATACACTGCACAGAGCAGACAGGGGGCAGGATATATATCTGATACATCTTTATTCATGTCTGTATATAAGGTGACGGCTCCTATTCCTGTTATTAGTAGTGACAGGTAATACACTGCACAGAGCAGACAGGAGACAGGATATATATCTGATACATCTTTATTCATGTCTGTATATAAGGTGACGGCTCCTATTCCTGTTATTAGTAGTGACAGGTAATACACTGCACAGAGCAGACAGGAGGCAGGATATATATCTGATACATCTTTATTACTGTCTGTATATAAGGTGACGGCTCCTATTCCTGTTATTAGTAGTGACAGGTAATACACTGCACAGAGCAGACAGGGGGCAGGATATATATCTGATACATCTTTATTCATGTCTGTATATAAGGTGACGGCTCCTATTCCTGTTATTAGTAGTGACAGGTAATACACTGCACAGAGCAGACAGGAGGCAGGATATATATCTGATACATCTTTATTCATGTCTGTATATAAGGTGACGGCTCCTATTCCTGTTATTAGTAGTGACAGGTAATACACTGCACAGAGCAGACAGGAGACAGGATATATATCTGATACATCTTTATTCATGTCTGTATATAAGGTGACGGCTCCTATTCCTGTTATTAGTAGTGACAGGTAATACACTGCACAGAGCAGACAGGAGGCAGGATATATATCTGATACATCTTTATTCATGTCTGTATATAAGGTGACGGCTCCTATTCCTGTTATTAGTAGTGACAGGTAATACACTGCACAGAGCAGACAGGAGGCAGGATATATATCTGATACATCTTTATTCATGTCTGTATATAAGGTGACGGCTCCTATTCCTGTTATTAGTAGTGACAGGTAATACACTGCACAGAGCAGACAGGAGGCAGGATATATATCTGATACATCTTTATTCATGTCTGTATATAAGGTGACAGCTCCTATTCCTGTTATTAGTAGTGACAGGTAATGCACTGCACAGAGCAGACAGGAGGCATGATATATATCTGATACATCTTTATTCATGTCTGTATATAAGGTGACAGCTCCTATTCCTGTTATTAGTAGTGACAGGTAATACACTGCACAGAGCAGACAGGAGGCAGGATATATATCTGATACATCTTTATTCATGTCTGTATATAAGGTGACGGCTCCTATTCCTGTTATTAGTAGTGACAGGTAATACACTGCACAGAGCAGACAGGAGGCAGGATATACATCTGATACATCTTTATTCATGTCTGTATATAAGGTGACGGCTCCTATTCCTGTTATTAATAGTGACAGGTAATACACTGCACAGAGCAGACAGGAGGCAGGATATATATCTGATACATCTTTATTCATGTCTGTATATAAGGTGACGGCTCCTATTCCTGTTATTAGTAGTGACAGGTATGACAAAGCCAAATACTTTTGTCGTATAAACAACCCTTTATGAAGTCTAAGAACACTGTACGCTGTTTGCTTAAGAAGTACCGTAAAGGTACGCTATTTGCGTAACGATCGCTCAGCGGTAAGCGAGACGCTCAAGCGTCACGTTCGCTCACGGCCCAGTGATCACAGGACACGTTATTGGTTATGACTAGGGGAATGATTCGCTGTAGCGTAGCGTACGCTCGAGACCACGAGGAGGTCACCAGCGATGCAGACGCTCACAGCACTATACCTCGATATTAAACCTTTCAACAATGATATACACAGAATACCTTAATGTGAGTACAGGGTGTAAGTGCAACCTTGTGTAACCTGACTAACTACAAAGCTGCTTGAGCGTCTCCGACGCTCAAGTGAACACTTAACACTATAGAAAATACACAGATACTGGTTTAGGTTCCAAAGCCTATTAACTGTATTATATCTAATATACTTGTAAAAAGGGGATAACAGTACAAATGATACACTACAATATAACAGAGACTTCCTAACCACAGAACTAAACAATAAATACAAAAAGACAATACTACACTGACCTAAATGCAATACAATACAATACTATAGTACTATGAGAGATATAAGAGAAAAGTGGAGAGAGAGAGAGAGAGAGAGAGAGAGAGACGGAGAGAGATGGAGAGAAATTGGCTCACAGAAAGACAATGATTACGGAGAGAAACTTACGCACAAAGGGTATGATCGCCTGCGCCTCGATATCCAGCTCCCGGCTATCAGCAGATAACCGTTGATGAGAGTGAGTGAAGTTGGATATGGTCGGCCTGCCTATTTATGCCCCACACACAATGCAATCTCATAGTCCCTACAATCCCATTGTCCATTGGCCGAAGGAATTCGGCCCTGCACCATAACAAAAGGTCATAGGGTGATTCATACAGGTGGGCTGTGACGATTTCCAACAGCTCAGGTGGGTGGGAAACTGGGTTTCCCGCCGCATACCTGAGTATGTGTAAATCATAGAAATGGACATAAACTTCTTATGTCCATAACTATTCGCACGAGCGATTAATACGCTCCAAACCAACACCGGAATATTGCTAATTAAATACTCTTCCGATGGGTACCAAACACTGCAGTATGATTCCTGTTAGACCCCTTGTACGATGCAAAGAGGGATTCCTCAGCTCAGGGACCTTCTATGTTAACCAAACTTTCAGAAACTATCAAAGGGATCATGATCTATAAACTACATTAATTGTGAACTTTTGTAACGAATGAGTCGCACGCTACGACTACATACTCTTTACCGTAAATACGCATACCGAGCGAGCGGGTGCACGCAATAGCGGGTATGCGCTGTCACGGGAAAGCGCACGCATGCGCAGCACGGACCAATGTGCGGTGCAAATATGGCAACGTGCATAGAGACATTTTTTCTGACTTTGACAGTCCACCCTTTGGCAGTCAATAATAACTGCCACCTTCTAAAATATTTAAGGAGAAAAATGTAAGTCAGGGGTTAATCGATTTCCATGGTGGGGAAAGGAAGAAGAGTGGAGTAGGTGTGAAGAGGGTATGACCTAGTGAGAAAGCAGAAGCATGTGTGTATGAGTCCATGTTTGGAGGGTCATGTATCATCGTGCCGTACGTGTGGTAAATCAAGCTTCGAGGTATTGCGAAGTATACATTTGAATTCCTTCTTATCCCGTACTAAGGGTCTGTGGATGGGCTGTCAAACTCTACCGAGCTCATTTCGGCTATGGTTGTAACAAAATGGGGATGCACATTTTAGTTGATGATACATGAATGGGGGAGGTATGTGGTTGCTGATATCTGTGCCTGTATTCCCTATTGACTATGTGTGTCATTACCTGAGGGTTGTAGAAATGAAGATAAAGAACACTTATGGAAAATGCAATGATATTCTATGTCAGGGAAATGTACATCTGTCGTCGAAGTCGTTTTCGGTATCTGTTGAGAGTCGTCTTCTTTGCGCTGTATTGCTCCTTGGGCATGAGCAAATAGCTTTGTCTAAGCCATCAGATTTACAAAAAATGTTGGGCTAGCGTGAGTTTAAAAGTACTAGGGAAACTGGGGATCCATGGCAAAGTTCATCAAGTGTCCATTTCTCAAGTGGTCAAAAGCTTCATCTTTGGTCTTGTCTGTTGTCTTGTCTGTATACCGTCTCGTCAACTTCCTCGTCCAAGGGGTCTTTGTATCTTGGAGAAAAGCAGAAAAACAGGTGAAAGAAACGGACCGTATAATCGCATTTTCATCACATTCTGGTTTCTAGCATTGGGTCATAAATCAAATCCAGGTTAATTACAGTTTCCTCACTCCTCAAGCTCATCACTTTTGTACTTTGTTTGCACCTCATTAAAGCCTGCCCGCATCTAAATATCAATCCAAACGATATAACGACACCCAAGATACAAAGTAGAAACTTTCCAACATCCATTATGACTCCTTGAGCCCATTCTCCCAAACCGGAGAACCAATTTCGCGGGTTCAACCATGACACCCAACCAGTCAGCTCATTACCCACAGCAGCGAGGGTGAGATTGTGTTTTCGGCGAAATTCCCACTTCAATTGGAGAATATCGTCCATCTTTTGATCTATGACCTCGACCGGATCCTCGGTGCTATTCGTGATATACGTGCAACACTTTATACCGTACTGTGTTGCCAATGTAACACAATATCCGCCTGTTACTGCTGTAAGATAATTAAGAACCATCCTATGCTGAACTAGTTCTGTTTTATAAGCTTGAAGTTCTCTTCCAGTGTATCTAAACGTGTCATCATACATTTCAGTGATATTATCTAACAAATTGGCGAGTGCGGAAATGTATCTATAATTCATCACTCCTCGAGCGGTACGAGTGAAATCTAACGCTACCAGAACCTGAATCCCGGTGGATTCATGGATAAGATCAGAGGCCGGATGCTCTAACCTTTCTGACAGTTGTCTTTTAACTCGGTGCTCGTAATGAGTGTGAGTATAAGGAGCTTGGGCACCACGGTGTATGTCCTTCATTTTGTCATGTGTAACAGTCATCACTTCAGGCAATACTTTTCCAATATAACACAATCCTTCAGAGTTTGGGGCAAGCCACTTGTACGCCTTTCTCCCGCATATGAAATATGCATCATCGGGGAGAACATAAGGGACGGAGAAGGACATGACCATATTACAAACCTTCCAGGTGAAATCTCCTGACCCTAATTCTTCCATCTGCTTAAGGCACGTATCAGTTTGTACGATATGTGCACAGTATCCTGGTGATACTTCTCCAACTCTAGTAATCCTATTTCCTAAGGTATATCGATACCGGAAAGATTTTCCTCTACTGGCTATGTGGCGTACAAGCTCTGTATCTGTAGGCATTCTATCTGCTCTGTGTGAAAAGGTCATGGTAAGGTTGCTCCATGACACTTCCCAATTTCCCGGTTTACGGGGATTGGAGATATTAAAACATAAGAGGGACCTATCCACATGGTATTGGTGGAGCTTCAAACTAGGAGGGCTGGAGATGTTAAACCTCCGGTCCACCGGTCTCCCACCACTTAGCCCAAGTACCTCCCCTAACGTTAAAGGAAATGGTACTAACCCTGATTTGCTGTGTCCCTGAGGTACTTGAGAGCATACCCAACAATCTGTTTGGTTCAACACGTTACCCACTAGAGAGTGATAGTCACTCAATGGATGCCTGTCCATATGGATATTAAAACTAGATTGGCATTTCTTTATGCATCCATCTTCAACCAGATTATCACAGAGCCTACAGATACAATTTTCTTCAGCTAACAATCCATCACAATTTCTTCTATCGGATCGTTTTCTGATACTCGCCTTTGCTCGTTGGTTTGGTTGATCTTGGAAAACTACGCCTCCATCATCATAATCGGAACCCATTCCAGAACCTCTCTCGACCTCTATGGTACTCTCGCCGGAACAGACTGCTCTGGTCAACATCATGGTTAACATCAAAATCCGGATTACAGTCTCTTGGGGCAAGTCCATCTTTGAGGAGGAAATGGAGAAGAATGAGAAGGGGGAAAAGAAATTTTAAGGGAGAAGGGATGGGTAGTGGAGAAAAACAACAAAAGGGAGAGGGATGTCGACAACTGCTTTCGGTCTTCAAGGCTCAGGTGCCGCCTCAGTCCTCCTGGAACAGACACTCCAGTGATACAACCTCTACCGTCTGTTCCTTATCACGGGACTTCTCTGGGTCAGCAACCTTCTTGCAGTGGGATGAATGGACCCAAGTCTCTCTCTCAGCAACCTTCAATGCTGTGGTGCTAGTCAATAAGACCTGGTATGGTCCTTCCCATCTGTCAATAAGACAACCTGAGCGTAGAAAATTTCGTATCATTACATAATCCCCAGGTTCAATGTCATGACAATTACTATCTGGTAAATCAGGAATCACCAACTTCAGATTATCATTTTGATTCCTCAACTGCTTACTCATGTTAATCAAGTATTTTACAGTTACTTCATTGTTGCATTTCAAATCATCCTGAGGGTTAATCATGACATGCGGTTGTCGACCAAACAGAATTTCAAAAGGAGACAGATTAAGAGGGGACCTGGGAGTGGTTCTGATGCTATACAAAACAATGGGTAAAGCTTCTGGCCACGTCAATCCTGTCTCTGCCATTACTTTACTCAATTTATTTTTAATAGTGCTGTTCACTCTTTCGACCTTCGCACTCGCCTGTGGACGGTACGGAGTGTGCAGCTTGCTATCAATTCCCATCAACTTACACATTCCTTGAAAGACATCACCTGTAAAATGGGTACCCCTATCACTTTCAATGATTCTAGGGATACCATATCTACATACAAATTCCTGTACAATTTTCTTAGCTGTAAACATAGCAGTATTTGTAGCTGCTGGAAATGCTTCGACCCAATTCGAGAAAACATCTATACAGACAAGTACATATTTCAAATTTCGACATGGGGGTAATTGAATGAAGTCAATTTGTATTACCTGGAAAGGGCCGCCGGCAGGTGGGATATGGGATGGTTCTGTAGGTATTGCTTTTCCAATATTCTTTCTCAGACAGGTAAGGCATGACATTGCTCTTTTACCCGCATGAGAGGAGAATCCTGGGGCGCACCAGTATGCTCTTACCAATTTGCACATCCCCTCCTTGCCTAGATGAGTCAGCCCGTGAGCTGCTTCAGCCAGACATGGAAGGTATGCCCTGGGGGCCACTGGTTTACCATGTCCATCCGTCCAGAGTCCTGAGGACTCCTGGCCATATCCCTTTGCCTTCCAGACTGCTCTTTCCTGTGTGGAACACAAATTCTGCATCTCGCACAACTTTTGTGTGTTGATGGTATTAAATACCATCAGTTGTGTGGTGTCTGTCCGTATGGGGGTAGCAGCTGCAAGCTTTGCGGCTTCGTCTGCTCGGCTGTTACCAAGGGATATTGGGTCTTGGCTATATGTATGTGCTTTACATTTGATAACAGCCACTCTGTCGGGTTCCTGTATCGCTGTTAGAAGCCTTTTTATATAAGCTGCATGCGCTATCGGTGTACCAGCTGCCGTCATGAAATTTCTGAGCCGCCATAGGGCTCCGAAATCATGGACTACCCCGAACGCGTATCTGGAATCGGTGTAGATATTGGCAGACTTACCCTTAGCCAATTCACATGCTCTGGTTAGGGCGACCAGTTCAGCAACCTGGGCTGAGTGAGGTGGGCCTAGCGGTTCCGCTTCTATGGTGTCTTGGTCATCTACGACTGCGTATCCAGTACACAAGTCTCCCGAGTCTGACTGTCTGTGACAACTACCGTCCGTGTAGAACGTGAGTTCTGCATCTTCCAGTGGATTGTCACTGATGTCAGGCCTTGCGGTAAAATTTTGGGTCAAATATTCCATACAATCATGTGTATCTTCCTTTGCATTAAATCCTCCTTCCCCATCACTCTCACCTTCCACCCTTTGTGCCTGACCAGGCACACCTGGGAGAAATGTTGCAGGGTTTAATGCGCTGCATCTCCTTATGGTGATGTTTACGGGGGCCATTAATGCCAATTCCCATCTCGTAAACCTTGCTGATGAGACGTGTCTGGTTTGGGCAGAATTCAATAAGGCAGATACCGCATGTGGTGTATGGATTGTGAGGTTGTGGCCTAGCACGACATCTTCGCTTTTCGTCACTAGCAATGCTATCGCTGCAACGCTACGCAAGCATGTGGGGAGGGACCGCGCTACCGTATCTAGCTGAGCGCTGTAATATGCAACTGGCCTGCTGGCATCACCGTGTTTTTGTGTTAGTACACCTGCTGCGCACCCAGCACTTTCTGTTCCGTATAGTTCAAAGGGTTTCCCATAGTCTGGCATACCTAGTGCTGGTGCCTGCGTTAGGCACTGTTTGAGTCTCTCAAATGCTGTTTCGGATTCGTCTGTATGCGAAATCCGATCAGGTTTGTTTGAGGAGACCATTTCCTGCAAAGGTAACGCCAATATGGAAAACCCTGGGATCCAATTACGGCAATACCCACACATTCCTAAAAACGTTCTGATCTGTTGCTGGGTTTGTGGCAGTGTCATGTCTCTAATGGCTTGGATTCTATCAGCGGTCAGGTGTCTCAGTCCTTGTGTTAGACAGTGTCCCAAATATTTTACCTTAGTCTGGCATAATTGCAACTTGTCTTTGGAAACCTTGTGACCTGTGTCTGAAAGATGAAACAGAAGCTGTTTCGTATCCTTCAGGGAGGCTTCCAGTGAATCTGAACACAGTAGTAAATCATCCACATACTGTATCAATACTGATCCACTCTCTGGTTGGAAAGACTGTAAACAATCATGCAAAGCCTGAGAAAATATACTTGGACTATCTATGAAACCTTGGGGTAATCGAGTCCACGTGTATTGGACTCCTCTGTATGTGAATGCAAACAAATATTGGCTGTCAGGGTGCAGAGGTACCGAAAAGAAAGCGGAGCAGAGGTCAATAACAGTGAATAATTTGGCAGTGGGAGGAATTTGCATTAGGATGACAGCTGGATTAGGCACTACGGGGAACTGACTCTCGACTATTTTGTTAATCCCCCTTAGATCCTGCACTAGTCTGTAACCCCTCCCCCCACTCTTTTTAACAGGGAAGATGGGACTATTTGCTGTGCTGGACGTTCTTACTAGAATGCCCTGTTGTAGCAAGCGCTCTATTACTGGGAAAACTCCTAACTCCACCTCTGGCTTCAGAGGATACTGTGGGATTTTTGGAGCTATCCTACCATCTTTTACTTGTACTACTACTGGAGCTACGTTTGCCATTAATCCAGTGTCCTGTCCATCTTTTGTCCAAAGCGACTCTGGTATCTGAGATGTCATCTCTTCTACTTGGGATGGATTCCTATTTGTCATAATGGTGTGTGACATTAATTTTGATGGGGAGTCTAACATGTCTCGTACTTCCTGAGCGTGATTCTCAGGTATGTCCAAGAATACACCTTCAGGAGTACAATAAATGACGCAACCCATTTTACATAGTAAGTCTCTTCCCAGGAGATTGGTTGGTGCAGATGCAGCCAGCAAAAAGGAATGCTTGGTATGCAAAGGCCCTATTGTAATCTCGGCTGGTTTGCTAACAGGGTAGTGCTGGACTACTCCTGTTACTCCCATGGCTGGAATTGTCCTACCAGTGGTTCTCATGCCCACTGTCGAATTTATCACTGACTTGGCCGCCCCTGTGTCTACAAGAAAGTTTAAAGTTTTACCGGCTACATTGATTGCAATCTCTGGTTCGCTTCCAAGACTGGCAATCAACTTAACTGGCTGCAGATTACAGGTATGGCCACACCCCTATTGGGTATGCTGACCTCCCTGAATCCCGCTGGCAGCAACTACTTGTGCGGGGGTTAGCTGGGAACTACCAGAGGCATGCCAGTCTCTGTTCGGGGGATATCTTTTTGTTTCCCCTGTATGTGGCTCAAAACTCCGCCTCTGTGGACCCTGCTCCCAATGTCGTGTGTTGTGTTGTTGTCTAGGGGGTTGAAAAGATCTTTGTACATTCTTTGTTCTACATTCTCGTGCAAAGTGTCCCGGTCTGTTACAAGAAAAACATGTTATTACACTTGCCTTACCCACAGGATTCGGTGGTACATACGCAGGCTGCCTTGTGGTCAGCGCCTGTATACTTACGGACATCAACTTATCACTTTGCGCCTCCCTGTGCCTAGTGATATTTCTGTCGTGATCAATAGCAGCCTCTCTCAATGTGGATACTGACAGACCTCGCCAGCATGGTTGCGTGGTCTGTACCCTAGCTTTTAATGTTTCTTTCAAACCATCCATCAGTACAGATACTGCTACTTCTCGATGGTTTGGGTTGATCTTTATGTCTTCTATACCAGTGTACTTTGCCATTTCTAATAGTGCCCGGTGAAAATATTCTATTGCCGTTTCGGACTCCTTTTGCTTAATGGAGAATATCTTGTTCCATTTAACAACGGCTGGGAAATACTCCTTTAGCTGCAAATTTATCCTTTTTACATTATCCTTGTTGTACACGTCTGTAAGCGGTACATCTTTATCCAATGCACAGTCAGCTAAAAACTGAGTTGCATCAACATTGGAAGGTAAACAAGCTCTTAGCAGTATCTGCCAATCCTTGTTGTTGGGTTCTACAGTGTTGCCTAGATCCCTGATGTATTTTTGGCTAGCAACTAAATCCTTCCTAGGGTCAGGAAATTCGGACACTATTGTTCTTAATTCCATTCTGGAAAATGGAGTGTACATGGCAATGTTCCTTATGGGAGTGGCTCCAGACACATCTGTTTTTCCATTGGGAACTGCTATTACCCTTACAGGAGCAATTCTAACAGCCTCTTCCTGTGTAGATTCTACAGCTTGTTGTGGTACAATTGTTTCAGTGTAGTGCATGGTGCCGTACTCACCCGTTGACACGACCTCACCTATCCCTCCGCTAGGGGCTTTCGCTAATCTCGTGGGTGTTGCAGTGCCTACTGTGGTCTCTGCTATGGTGGCCGCAAGAGAGAGAGCTGAAATTGTTGCTGAATCGTCTTCTTGATCACACTCCTGAGGAAGGTTCAAAACAGGGTACAACTTGCACGGGTTAATACTTGCATGAGTTATTTGGTTAACATTATTAACATTTACAAGGTTACTAAGAGTTTTTGTTTTATAACCCAGTGCGTCTTTCTCCGTAATCAACTTCTCTCCTGATATATATGGTGGGGGCGGGGCTGTGGCTATCAGCTTCCTGACTGCCCCAGATCCCGCCGCCAGAGCCAAACCTCTCTGTATCTCACCTTCCTGGTGCCATAACTCAGGGCCGGTTCCAGGGCGCAGAGCGCCCCGGGCGAGAAAGGGGCGTGACCTAATACAGGGGGCGTGGTGAGTCACGCCCCCTGTACATTGAAAGCGCCGCTTGACTGCTGAGCGGTGCGCGATGACGTCATCGCGCACCGCACAGCAAAAGGTCCTCTCCACGAAGAGAAACTAGACGCTATGCGTCTAGTTCTCTTCGTGGAGAGGACCTTTGCTGTGCGGTGCGCGATGACGTCATCGCGCACCGCTCAGCAGTTACTCTCCACGAAGGGAAACTAGACGCATAGCGTCTAGTTCCCTTCACAGGGGACGGCAGCGGGCAGCGGACGGGGGACACAGCGGGCGGCAGTGGCGGATCTTGCCACGGTGCGGCGCCCTCCGGATGGCGCCAGCGCCCTCCGGAAGGCGGCGCCCCGGGCAAAAGTCCTGCTTGCCCGTGGCAAGAACCGCCACTGCATAACTGTAAGTAATCATGATGCTGAATTCGTCTCTTTGTTGATTTTACGAGACATATCCTCCTCCTTAAATTTTGTAACACTTCTGGGCTGAAGCTACCTATTCTTGGGAATTTGTCCCTGTCTTGTACAGTCATTCTTTCCCATTCATCACATAAAGATTCGGTGTGACTTCCATATTTTTCACACATTACATATCGTGCCGACCCAACTGGTCGGTTCACAGAATCAACCTGAACCTGGGTTGATCGCCCCCTACCTGAGCAACTGGCCCCCATAGTCTGCAGGTGTTGCTTAGTCCTCCTTGGATTTCTGTATCAAGGTTTTCAGCAAGCCTTTACAGACAACCAAATTACTCCACAGTAGGCCGGCGGTGGCGGTTTACCGAGTACCCCACTCACTCGCCCACCTCGACCAATACGACCTGTAAACACCGTTATGATGCCAGCGTACTCGATACAGGGCCCCTATGGAACCTTCAGTTTACTGGAACATATGAGGGTTACCCGCAGGACACTTACTCTTTCCAGTAAAGTTGGGGTTGTTAGATAGTTCCTGAGTGACCAGCGAACTTCCCTTCCAAAAATAAAAAATTACACAAATCACGTCAGAATGTACAAATAGCGTTTGTGACCACTTTACTCTAATGGTATTAGGTCAGATTACTAACTACTGCACACAATTACGTGTGGTCCAATCGTTCAGTACACAAGCACTACTTGTCATGTACTGAAAGATCAATGGAATCGATGTTTCCGGCCGCGATTCCTTCAGCAAGAGCTTATGGCCTATATGGGTTCTGCACCAACACCCCAGGCGTTGTGCCACTGGACTTTTATAGCGGACCTTTTACCTTACGACCTCCTGGTCTTGTTACCTTATGACCTCCTGGTCTTATTACCTTATGGTCCGCTATACTCTAATGCTCAAATATTATTTAACCAGGGATGCCTCCCTAGCCACCGTATATGTCACTTATACGTATGTCCCTTGACGAGTACCCGGCTTTCCTTTTGGTTCCACCTTAAAGTTGTATACAAAACCACACTCACTCAACACATGTACACTTTGTTTCTATATCTATTTCTGCGCAGAAATTTGTCTTTAGCCCAATTCTGTTACTAATTAGGAGCAGGATCTGTTAAACTAAATTTCAGATTTCCCAAAAATAGATTTGCGTTATTTACCGCGTCGCGTTATCTACCGCTGTGCGTTAATTATCGCCTTTGCGTTACTTATCGCTTTGCGCTAATTCAACTTTTCGTGACTTGAGCTACGAGGGCGTAACCGGACGCTACGTTGCGTAATGTACGCTGCGTGCGTCTGCCTTTTGGATTGCGTACGCAAGTCTTTGTTAGCGACACGTGTACGCAATGCAAAGATCCACCGTAACACAATATATTTTTTTTATCAATGTAAATGATCCCTGATCATCTACCGCAATCCACGCTGACTGCCTCGTATCTCAGACAAGCCGTGTGTTGTTCTATACTTTAACTATTACCTCTACTATGAAATAACAGCAAATCTCTTTTAGCACTTTTTATCAACTATAAAAATTGGCAAACAGGAATAGTGATATACGAAATTTGAAAAAGAAATGCAGATATATGTATGCGTGCGTGTATACGCAAGACAGAAGAGAAATAAAACAGTTTTAAAAGACACAAGCGTTTTGTTCTTACTTCCGGTTCCCGGATTCCTTCAGCACTCTTTATCTAAGCGAAGCAGACGCTTATCCCGTCAGCAACTGTGAGACAATCTCCCACCCTTTGCTGAGGGATAATGTCTGCTGATCTACCTAGTGCAGATGTGAGAAGGATAGGACGAGTCCCCAATTGACAAAGCCAAATACTTTTGTCGTATAAACAACCCTTTATGAAGTCTAAGAACACTGTACGCTGTTTGCTTAAGAAGTACCGTAAAGGTACGCTATTTGCGTAACGATCGCTCAGCGGTAAGCGAGACGCTCAAGCGTCACGTTCGCTCACGACCCAGTGATCACAGGACACGTTATTGGTTATGACTAGGGGAATGATTCGCTGTAGCGTAGCGTACGCTCGAGACCACGAGGAGGTCACCAGCGATGCAGACGCTCACAGCACTATACCTCGATATTAAACCTTTCAACAATGATATACACAGAATACCTTAATGTGAGTACAGGGTGTAAGTGCAACCTTGTGTAACCTGACTAACTACAAAGCTGCTTGAGCGTCTCCGACGCTCAAGTGAACACTTAACACTATAGAAAATACACAGATACTGGTTTAGGTTCCAAAGCCTATTAACTGTATTATATCTAATATACTTGTAAAAAGGGGATAACAGTACAAATGATACACTACAATATAACAGAGACTTCCTAACCACAGAACTAAACAATAAATACAAAAAGACAATACTACACTGACCTAAATGCAATACAATACAATACTATAGTACTATGAGAGATATAAGAGAAAAGTGGAGAGAGAGAGAGAGAGAGAGAGAGAGACGGAGAGAGATGGAGAGAAATTGGCTCACAGAAAGACAATGATTACGGAGAGAAACTTACGCACAAAGGGTATGATCGCCTGCGCCTCGATATCCAGCTCCCGGCTATCAGCAGATAACCGTTGATGAGAGTGAGTGAAGTTGGATATGGTCGGCCTGCCTATTTATGCCCCACACACAATGCAATCTCATAGTCCCTACAATCCCATTGTCCATTGGCCGAAGGAATTCGGCCCTGCACCATAACAAAAGGTCATAGGGTGATTCATACAGGTGGGCTGTGACAATTTCCAACAGCTCAGGTGGGTGGGAAACTGGGTTTCCCGCCGCATACCTGAGTATGTGTAAATCATAGAAATGGACATAAACTTCTTATGTCCATAACTATTCGCACGAGCGATTAATACGCTCCAAACCAACACCGGAATATTGCTAATTAAATACTCTTCCGATGGGTACCAAACACTGCAGTATGATTCCTGTTAGACCCCTTGTACGATGCAAAGAGGGATTCCTCAGCTCAGGGACCTTCTATGTTAACCAAACTTTCAGAAACTATCAAAGGGATCATGATCTATAAACTACATTAATTGTGAACTTTTGTAACGAATGAGTCGCACGCTACGCCTACATACTCTTTACCGTAAATACGCATACCGAGCGAGCGGGTGCACGCAATAGCGGGTATGCGCTGTCACGGGAAAGCGCACGCATGCGCAGCACGGACCAATGTGCGGTGCAAATATGGCAACGTGCATAGAGACATTTTTTCTGACTTTGACAGGTAATACACTGCACAGAGCAGACAGGAGACAGGATATATATCTGATACATCTTTATTCATGTCTGTATATAAGGTGACGGCTCCTATTCCTGTTATTAGTAGTGACAGGTAATACACTGCACAGAGCAGACAGGAGACAGGATATATATCTGATACATCTTTATTCATGTCTGTATATAAGGTGACGGCTCCTATTCCTGTTATTAGTAGTGACAGGTAATACACTGCACAGAGCAGACAGGAGGCAGGATATATATCTGATACATCTTTATTCATGTCTGTATATAAGGTGACGGCTCCTATTCCTGTTATTAGTAGTGACAGGTAATACACTGCACAGAGCAGACAGGAGGCAGGATATATATCTGATACATCTTTATTCATGTCTGTATATAAGGTGACGGCTCCTATTCCTGTTATTAGTAGTGACAGGTAATACACTGCACAGAGCAGACAGGAGGCAGGATATATATATATCTGATACATCTTTATTCATGTCTGTATATAAGGTGACGGCTCCTATTCCTGTTATTAGTAGTGACAGGTAATACACTGCACAGAGCAGACAGGAGGCAGGATATATATCTGATACATCTTTATTCATGTCTGTATATAAGGTGACGGCTCCTATTCCTGTTATTAGTAGTGACAGGTAATACACTGCACAGAGCAGACAGGAGACAGGATATATATCTGATACATCTTTATTCATGTCTGTATATAAGGTGACGGCTCCTATTCCTGTTATTAGTAGTGACAGGTAATACACTGCACAGAGCAGACAGGAGGCAGGATATATATCTGATACATCTTTATTCATGTCTGTATATAAGGTGACGGCTCCTATTCCTGTTATTAGTAGTGACAGGTAATACACTGCACAGAGCAGACAGGAGGCAGGATATATATATATCTGATACATCTTTATTCATGTCTGTATATAAGGTGACGGCTCCTATTCCTGTTATTAGTAGTGACAGGTAATACACTGCACAGAGCAGACAGGAGGCAGGATATATATCTGATACATCTTTATTCATGTCTGTATATAAGGTGACAGCTCCTATTCCTGTTATTAGTAGTGACAGGTAATACACTGCACAGAGCAGACAGGAGACAGGATATATATCTGATACATCTTTATTCATGTCTGTATATAAGGTGACGGCTCCTATTCCTGCTATTAGTAGTGACAGGTAATACACTGCACAGAGCAGACAGGATACAGGATATATATCTGATACATCTTTATTCATGTCTGTATATAAGGTGACGGCTCCTATTCCTGTTAGTAGTAGTGACAGGTAATACACTGCACAGAGCAGACAGGAGGCAGGATATATATCTGATACATCTTTATTCATGTCTGTATATAAGGTGACGGCTCCTATTCCTGTTATTAGTAGTGACAGGTAATACACTGCACAGAGCAGACAGGAGGCAGGGTATATATCTGATACATCTTTATTCATGTCTGTATATAAGGTGACGGCTCCTATTCCTGTTATTAGTAGTGACAGGTAATACACTGCACAGAGCAGACAGGAGACAGGATATATATCTGATACATCTTTATTCATGTCTGTATATAAGATGACGGCTCCTATTCCTGTTATTAGTAGTAACAGGTAATACACTGCACAGAGCAGACAGGAGGCAGGATATATATCTGATACATCTTTATTCATGTCTGTATATAAGGTGACGGCTCCTATTCCTGTTATTAGTAGTGACAGGTAATACACTGCACAGAGCAGACAGGAGGCAGGATATATATCTGATACATCTTTATTCATGTCTGTATATAAGGTGACGGCTCATATTCCTGTTATTAGTAGTGACAGGTAATACACTGCACAGAGCAGACAGGAGGCAGGATATACATCTGATACATCTTTATTCATGTCTGTATATAAGGTGACGGCTCCTATTCCTGTTATTAGTAGTGACAGGTAATACACTGCACAGAGCAGACAGGAGGCAGGATATATATCTGATACATCTTTATTCATGTCTGTATATAAGGTGACGGCTCCTATTCCTGTTATTAGTAGTGACAGGTAATACACTGCACAGAGCAGACAGGAGGCAGGATATATATCTGATACATCTTTATTCATGTCTGTATATAAGGTGACGGCTCCTATTCCTGTTATTAGTAGTGACAGCCAATACACTGCACAGAGCAGACAGGAGGCAGGATATATATCTGATACATCTTTATTCATATCTGTATATAAGGTGACGGCTCCTATTCCTGTTATTAGTAGTGACAGGTAATACACTGCACAGAGCAGACAGGAGGCAGGATATATATCTGATACATCTTTATTCATGTCTGTATATAAGGTGACGGCTCCTATTCCTGTTATTAGTAGTGACAGGTAATACACTGCACAGAGCAGACAGGAGGCAGGATATATATCTGATACATCTTTATTCATATCTGTATATAAGGTGACGGCTCCTATTCCTGTTATTAGTAGTGACAGCCAATACACTGCACAGAGCATACAGGAGACAGGATATATATCTGATACATCTTTATTCATGTCTGTATATAAGGTGACGGCTCCTATTCCTGTTATTAGTAGTAACAGGTAATACACTGCACAGAGCAGACAGGAGGCAGGATATATATCTGATACATCGTTATTCATGTCTGTATATAAGGTGACGGCTCCTATTCCTGTTATTAGTAGTGACAGGTAATACACTGCACAGAGCAGACAGGAGGCAGGATATATATCTGATACATCTTTATTCATATCTGTATATAAGGTGACGGCTCCTATTCCTGTTATTAGTAGTGACAGCCAATACACTGCACAGAGCATACAGGAGACAGGATATATATCTGATACATCTTTATTCATGTCTGTATATAAGGTGACGGCTCCTATTCCTGTTATTAGTAGTGACAGGTAATACACTGCACAGAGCAGACAGGAGGCAGGATATATATCTGATACATCTTTATTCATATCTGTATATAAGGTGACGGCTCCTATTCCTGTTATTAGTAGTGACAGGTAATACACTGCACAGAGCAGACAGGAGGCAGGATATATATCTGATACATCTTTATTCATGTCTGTATATAAGGTGACGGCTCCTATTCCTGTTATTAGTAGTGACAGGTAATACACTGCACAGAGCAGACAGGAGGCAGGATATATATCTGATACATCTTTATTCATGTCTGTATATAAGGTGACGGCTCCTATTCCTGTTATTAGTAGTGACAGGTAATACACTGCACAGAGCAGACAGGAGGCAGGATATATATCTGATACATCTTTATTCATGTCTGTATATAAGGTGACGGCTCCTATTCCTGTTATTAGTAGGGACAGGTAATACACTGCACAGAGCAGACAGGAGGCAGGATATATATCTGATACATCTTTATTCATGTCTGTATATAAGGTGACGGCTCCTATTCCTGTTATTAGTAGTGACAGGTAATACACTGCACAGAGCAGACAGGAGGCAGGATATATATCTGATACATCTTTATTCATGTCTGTATATAAGGTGACGGCTCCTATTCCTGTTATTAGTAGTGACAGGTAATACACTGCACAGAGCAGACAGGAGGCAGGATATATATCTGATACATCTTTATTCATGTCTGTATATAAGGTGACGGCTCCTATTCCTGTTATTAGTAGTGACAGGTAATACACTGCACAGAGCAGACAGGAGGCAGGATATATATCTGATACATCTTTATTCATGTCTGTATATAAGGTGACGGCTCCTATTCCTGTTATTAGTAGTGACAGGTAATACACTGCACAGAGCAGACAGGAGGCAGGATATATATCTGATACATCTTTATTCATGTCTGTATATAAGGTGACGGCTCCTATTCCTGTTATTAGTAGTGACAGGTAATACACTGCACAGAGCAGACAGGAGGCAGGATATATATCTGATACATCTTTATTCATGTCTGTATATAAGGTGACGGCTCCTATTCCTGTTATTAGTAGTGACAGGTAATACACTGCACAGAGCAGACAGGAGACAGGATATATATCTGATACATCTTTATTCATGTCTGTATATAAGGTGACGGCTCCTATTCCTGTTATTAGTAATGACAGGTAATACACTGCACAGAGCAGACAGGAGGCAGGATATATATCTGATACATCTTTATTCATGTCTGTATATAAGGTGACGGCTCCTATTCCTGTTATTAGTAGTGACAGGTAATACACTGTACAGAGCAGACAGGAGGCAGGATATATATCTGATACATCTTTATTCATGTCTGTATATAAGGTGACGGCTCCTATTCCTGTTATTAGTAGTGACAGGTAATACACTGCACAGAGCAGACAGGAGGCAGGATATATATCTGATACATCTTTATTCATGTCTGTATATAAGGTGACGGCTCCTATTCCTGTTATTAGTAGTGACAGGCAATACACTGCACAGAGCAGACAGGAGGCAGGATATATATCTGATACATCTTTATTCATGTCTGTATATAAGGTGACGGCTCCTATTCCTGTTATTAGTAGTGACAGGTAATACACTGCACAGAGCAGACAGGAGGCAGGATATATATCTGATACATCTTTATTCATGTCTGTATATAAGGTGACGGCTCCTATTCCTGGTATTAGTAGTGACAGGTAATACACTGCACAGAGCAGACAGGAGGCAGGATATATATCTGATACTTCTTTATTCATGTCTGTATATAAGGTGACGGCTCCTATTCCTGTTAGTAGTAGTGACAGGTAATACACTGCACAGAGCAGACAGGAGGCAGGATATATATCTGATACATCTTTATTCATGTCTGTATATAAGGTGACGGCTCCTATTCCTGTTATTAGTAGTGACAGGTAATACACTGCACAGAGCAGACAGGAGGCAGGATATATATCTGATACATCTTTATTCATGTCTGTATATAAGGTGACGGCTCCTATTCCTGTTATTAGTAGTGACAGGTAATACACTGCACAGAGCAGACAGGAGACAGTATATATATCTGATACATCTTTATTCATGTCTGTATATAAGGTGATGCCTCCTATTCCTGTTATTAGTAGTGACAGGTAATACACTGCACAGGGCAGACAGGAGACAGGATATATATCTGATACATCTTTATTCATGTCTGTATATAAGGTGACGGCTCCTATTCCTGTTATTAGTAGTGACAGGTAATACACTGCACAGAGCAGACAGGAGGCAGGATATATATCTGATACATCTTTATTCATGTCTGTATATAAGGTGACGGCTCCTATTCCTGGTATTAGTAGTGACAGGTAATACACTGCACAGAGCAGACAGGAGGCAGGATATATATCTGATACATCTTTATTCATGTCTGTATATAAGGTGACGGCTCCTATTCCTGTTATTAGTAGTGACAGGTAATACACTGCACAGAGCAGACAGGAGGCAGGATATATATCTGATACATCTTTATTCATGTCTGTATATAAGGTGACGGCTCCTATTCCTGTTATTAGTAGTGACAGGTAATACACTGCACAGAGCAGACAGGAGGCAGGATATATATCTGATACATTTTTATTCATGTCTGTATATAAGGTGACGGCTCCTATTCCTGTTATTAGTAGTGACAGGTAATACACTGCACAGAGCAGACAGGTGGCAGGATATATATCTGATACATCTTTATTCATGTCTGTATATAAGGTGACGGCTCCTATTCCTGTTATTAGTAGTGACAGGTAATACACTGCACAGAGCAGACAGGAGGCAGGATATATATCTGATACATCTTTATTCATGTCTGTATATAAGGTGACGGCTCCTATTCCTGTTATTAGTAGTGACAGGTAATACACTGTACAGAGCAGACAGGAGGCAGGATATATATCTGATACATCTTTATTCATGTCTGTATATAAGGTGACGGCTCCTATTCCTGTTATTAGTAGTGACAGGTAATACACTGCACAGAGCAGACAGGAGGCAGGATATATATCTGATACATCTTTATTCATGTCTGTATATAAGGTGACGGCTCCTATTCCTGTTATTAGTAGTGACAGGCAATACACTGCACAGAGCAGACAGGAGGCAGGATATATATCTGATACATCTTTATTCATGTCTGTATATAAGGTGACGGCTCCTATTCCTGTTATTAGTAGTGACAGGTAATACACTGCACAGAGCAGACAGGAGACAGGATATATATCTGATACATCTTTATTCATGTCTGTATATAAGGTGACGGCTCCTATTCCTGTTATTAGTAGTGACAGGTAATACACTACACAGAGCAGACAGGAGGCAGGATATATATCTGATACATCTTTATTCATGTCTGTATATAAGGTGACGGCTCCTATTCCTGTTATTAGTAGTGACAGGTAATACACTACACAGAGCAGACAGGAGGCAGGATATATATCTGATACATCTTTATTCATGTCTGTATATAAGGTGACGGCTCCTATTCCTGTTATTAGTAGTGACAGGTAATACACTGCACAGAGCAGACAGGAGGCAGGATATATATCTGATACATCTTTATTCATGTCTGTATATAAGGTGACGGCTCCTATTCCTGTTATTAGTAGTGACAGGTAATACACTGCACAGAGCAGACAGGAGGCAGGATATATATCTGATACATCTTTATTCATGTCTGTATATAAGGTGACGGCTCCTATTCCTGTTATTAGTAGTGACAGGTAATACACTGCACAGAGCAGACAGGAGGCAGGATATATATCTGATACATCTTTATTCATGTCTGTATATAAGGTGACGGCTCCTATTCCTGTTATTAGTAGTGACAGGTAATACACTGTACAGAGCAGACAGGAGGCAGGATATATATCTGATACATCTTTATTCATGTCTGTATATAAGGTGACGGCTCCTATTCCTGTTATTAGTAGTGACAGGTAATACACTGCACAGAGCAGACAGGAGGCAGGATATATATCTGATACATCTTTATTCATGTCTGTATATAAGGTGACGGCTCCTATTCCTGTTATTAGTAGTGACAGGCAATACACTGCACAGAGCAGACAGGAGGCAGGATATATATCTGATACATCTTTATTCATGTCTGTATATAAGGTGACGGCTCCTATTCCTGTTATTAGTAGTGACAGGTAATACACTGCACAGAGCAGACAGGAGACAGGATATATATCTGATACATCTTTATTCATGTCTGTATATAAGGTGACGGCTCCTATTCCTGTTATTAGTAGTGACAGGTAATACACTACACAGAGCAGACAGGAGGCAGGATATATATCTGATACATCTTTATTCATGTCTGTATATAAGGTGACGGCTCCTATTCCTGTTATTAGTAGTGACAGGTAATACACTGCACAGAGCAGACAGGAGGCAGGATATATATCTGATACATCTTTATTCATGTCTGTATATAAGGTGACGGCTCCTATTCCTGTTATTAGTAGTGACAGGTAATACACTGCACAGAGCAGACAGGAGGCAGGATATATATCTGATACATCTTTATTCATGTCTGTATATAAGGTGACGGCTCCTATTCCTGTTATTAGTAGTGACAGGTAATACACTGCACAGAGCAGACAGGAGGCAGGATATATATCTGATACATCTTTATTCATGTCTGTATATAAGGTGACGGCTCCTATTCCTGTTATTAGTAGTGACAGGTAATACACTGTACAGAGCAGACAGGAGGCAGGATATATATCTGATACATCTTTATTCATGTCTGTATATAAGGTGACGGCTCCTATTCCTGTTATTAGTAGTGACAGGTAATACACTGCACAGAGCAGACAGGAGGCAGGATATATATCTGATACATCTTTATTCATGTCTGTATATAAGGTGACGGCTCCTATTCCTGTTATTAGTAGTGACAGGCAATACACTGCACAGAGCAGACAGGAGGCAGGATATATATCTGATACATCTTTATTCATGTCTGTATATAAGGTGACGGCTCCTATTCCTGTTATTAGTAGTGACAGGTAATACACTGCACAGAGCAGACAGGAGACAGGATATATATCTGATACATCTTTATTCATGTCTGTATATAAGGTGACGGCTCCTATTCCTGTTATTAGTAGTGACAGGTAATACACTACACAGAGCAGACAGGAGGCAGGATATATATCTGATACATCTTTATTCATGTCTGTATATAAGGTGACGGCTCCTATTCCTGTTATTAGTAGTGACAGGTAATACACTACACAGAGCAGACAGGAGGCAGGATATATATCTGATACATCTTTATTCATGTCTGTATATAAGGTGACGGCTCCTATTCCTGTTATTAGTAGTGACAGGTAATACACTGCACAGAGCAGACAGGAGGCAGGATATATATCTGATACATCTTTATTCATGTCTGTATATAAGGTGACGGCTCCTATTCCTGTTATTAGTAGTGACAGGTAATACACTGCACAGAGCAGACAGGAGGCAGGATATATATCTGATACATCTTTATTCATGTCTGTATATAAGGTGACGGCTCCTATTCCTGTTATTAGTAGTGACAGGTAATACACTGCACAGAGCATACAGGAGACAGGATATATATCTGATACATCTTTATTCATGTCTGTATATAAGGTGACGGCTCCTATTCCTGTTATTAGTAGTGACAGGTAATACACTGCACAGAGCAGACAGGAGGCAGGATATATATCTGATACATCTTTATTCATGTCTGTATATAAGGTGACGGCTCCTATTCCTGTTATTAGTAGTGACAGGAAATACACTGCACAGAGCAGACAGGAGACAGGATATATATCTGATACATCTTTATTCATGTCTATATATAAGGTGACGGCTCCTATTCCTGTTATTAGTAGTGACAGGCAATACACTGCACAGAGGAGACAGGAGGCAGGATATATATCTGATACATCTTTATTCATGTCTGTATATAAGGTGACGGCTCCTATTCCTGTTATTAGTAGTGACAGGTAATACACTGCACAGAGCAGACAGGAGACAGGATATATATCTGATACATCTTTATTCATGTCTGTATATAAGGTGACGGCTCCTATTCCTGTTATTAGTAGTGACAGGTAATACACTGCACAGAGCAGACAGGAGACAGGATATATATCTGATACATCTTTATTCATGTCTGTATATAAGGTGACGGCTCCTATTCCTGTTATTAGTAGTGACAGGTAATACACTGCACAGAGCAGACAGGAGGCAGGATATATATCTGATACATCTTTATTCATGTCTGTATATAAGGTGACGGCTCTTATTCCTGTTATTAGTAGTGACAGGTATACACTGCACAGAGCAGACAGGAGGCAGGATATATATCTGATACATCTTTATTCATGTCTGTATATAAGGTGACGGCTCCTATTCCTGTTATTAGTAGTGACAGGTAATACACTGCACAGAGCAGACAGGAGACAGGATATATATCTGATACATCTTTATTCATGTCTGTATATAAGGTGACGGCTCCTATTCCTGTTATTAGTAGTGACAGGAAATACACTGCACAGAGCAGACAGGAGACAGGATATATATCTGATACATCTTTATTCATGTCTGTATATAAGGTGACGGCTCCTATTCCTGTTATTAGTAGTGACAGGTAATACACTGCACAGAGCAGACAGGAGACAGGATATATATCTGATACATCTTTATTCATGTCTGTATATAAGGTGACGGCTCCTATTCCTGTTATTAGTAGTGACAGGTAATACACTGCACAGAGCAGACAGGAGGCAGGATATATATCTGATACATCTTTATTCATGTCTGTATAGAAGGTGACGGCTCCTATTACTGTTATTAGTAGTGACAGGTAATACACTGCACAGAGCAGACAGGAGGCAGGATATATATCTGATACATCTTTATTCATGTCTGTATATAAGGTGACGGCTCCTATTCCTGTTATTAGTAGTGACAGGTAATACACTGCACAGAGCAGACAGGAGACAGGATATATATCTGATACATCTTTATTCATGTCTGTATATAAGGTGACGGCTCCTATTCCTGTTATTAGTAGTGACAGGTAATACACTGCACAGAGCAGACAGGAGGCAGGATATATATCTGATACATCTTTATTCATGTCTGTATAGAAGGTGACGGCTCCTATTACTGTTATTAGTAGTGACAGGTAATACACTGCACAGAGCAGACAGGAGGCAGGATATATATCTGATACATCTTTATTCATGTCTGTATATAAGGTGACGGCTCCTATTCCTGTTATTAGTAGTGACAGGTAATACACTGCACAGAGCAGACAGGAGGCAGGATATATATCTGATACATCTTTATTCATGTCTGTATATAAGGTGACGGCTCCTATTCCTGTTATTAGTAGTGACAGGTAATACACTGCACAGAGCAGACAGGAGGCAGGATATATATCTGATACATCTTTATTCATGTCTGTATATAAGGTGACGGCTCCTATTCCTGTTAGTAGTAGCTGTGTATTATCCGCCTGCTGCATCATCTATGCTCACCGGCAGTTTTAGTTTTAGTTGCGGGTCAGCAGGGTGGCTGCAGTCAGCAACATCTGCATTACATGTGCCCACACCACCACACCGTCCACCTCCCACGCGCTACTCACTTCCGGGGGCTTTACCTGACATAACATGTATAAGGGGTATTACTGTACAGTGTAATGGGAATTGGTTCTATTCTGTAGCCACGCCCCTTCCCTATGAAGTTACGCCCCTATATTATTGAAGTACGCCTTCAGTGCGCATTATCCATTTTTTGAATGGTGGGTGCCAAAGGAAATGATCACCCTGGGCGCCAGAATGTCTAGAACCATCCCAGGTTGATAATAAGGTTTATGCCAGGGGCGTTTCTAAAGAGGAAGGTACCCGTGGGCACCTCCAGGTGGGCCCCCTCCTCTGTACAGTGCTGTAGACTCTAGCATTGTGCCGGAGTCTACTGCGCATGCGCAGGTTTCCATGCTCGGCAGCCATTTTGGCAGCGATTTCTGCCACAATTGCAGGTCCCGGCGCTGGACTCCATTAAGGTAAGTGATAAAATGGGTGCTGTGCGGGGCCCGTGTGCACCGCACTCATTGCACGCAAATGGTTTATGCCAATCTCCTGAGAGCTTCATGAATAAGGCATCATACAGAGGGCAGCATCACCAGCAGCGCTGTCTGCCATACACAGACCCTCTATAGTAGCAGAGAGCAGACCAGCACCGGATCACTGACCGCTGGAGTCTGCAGATCAGGGTAACTGTCACGATCCAGGTAACTGGTCACAATTATTTGCCCTTCAGGTGTCTCACGAGACTGGCTCAGCGTTCCAAAGTGGCATCTTATCATATGGTTCATTGATCTCTACTTCATATTACTCTCCTGTCATGCCACAGCGCTATCCCAACAGCTTCACAAGTGGTAACACTGGGTATGGCGTCCCTTGCCCTCCGCCGCCATTATCACTAGCTCCTAAGTGTATTGTTCAGGAATGGCGCTTCCAGCCCGCCGCAGTCCCTGCCGCCATTACCTTCTATGTGGGATATTCAGTCTGACGTCTCTGGCTCTCCGTGGCCTCCGCCGCCATGGCTTTGGTTTCTCATGTGACATAATCCAAGATGGCCTCCGTTGTTCTCTGCGGTCTCCGCCGCCATAGCTGGGACAGCATGTGAAAATACAAACACACTTTCCTCCAAAGGCTAATATGGGCGCAGCCAGGGGCGGAACTTCTGGCAGTGCAGCCAGTGCATTGCACTGGGGCCCCTCCGCACTTAAGGGGCCCACAGCCACCGGCATTACAATGAGTCATAATGACTCATTGTATTACGCCGCCGCAAGCTACGCGCCCGTGTCACTCACAACACATTCAGCGTCTGCGGTAGCCCATCTGGAGAGGGAGGAGGGGTCCCGGCCGGAGAGGGAGGAGGGGCCGTCCCTCCCTCGTACAAACTTCACAGGTCTCACTGGCTGCTGCTGTAAGGAGGGAACGCTCTCCCATCTCCTCCTCTCTCCAGCGCCTCCCCCTCCAGACATCCTGCATTGTAATAAAATGCTTCTGATCCTTGTCATTCCATATGTGCCGGTGAGTCAGCCACGCAGCAACAGGCCCTGGTAGGAATTAGTTGTTTTAAATGTTTGGAATTGTGTTGCATATGTATCAACACAAATAAATTATATATATATCCAATATGTATGGGTGGCACTCCACAAGGACTTGTCGAATAAAAAGAAACTCAGAGACTGTGCTCTAGTTGCGGTAACGTTTCAGTTATGTATTAACTTTCATCAGACCAACATACATAATACATTTACATACCTTTTATACCCCACCAAACCCTCATGTGCCACATCCCCTCGGTCCGGTCTGCTGGCGGGGATAGATGACGTCATTGCACAGTGCCTGTGTAACACGCTCACGTCCCACGCTGCGTACCAGGTTACCATGGAGTAGTGATGTGCACCGGAAATTTTTCGGGTTTTGCGTTTTGGTTTTGGATTCGGTTCCGTGGCCGTGTTTTGTATTCGGACGCGTTTTGGCAAAACCTCACCGAAATTTTTTTGTCGGATTCGGGTGTGTTTTGGATTCGGGTGTTTTTTTTAAAAAAACCCCTCAAAAACAGCTTAAATCATAGAATTTGGGGGTCATTTTGGTCCCAAAGTATTATTAACCTCAATAACCATAATTTCCACTCATTTTCAGTCTATTCTGAACACCTCACACCTCACGATATTATTTTTAGTTCTAAAATTTTCACAGAGGTCGCTGTGTGACTAAGCTAAGCTACACAAGTGAGCGGCACAAACACCTGGCCCATCTAGGAGCGGCACTGCAGTGTCAGGCAGGATGGCCCTTCAAAAAAATACTCCCCAAACAGCACATGATGCAAAGAAAAATGAAAGAAAAAAGAGGTGCAAGATGGAATTGTCCTTGGGCCCTCCCACCCACCCTTATGTTGTATAAACAGGACATGCACACTTTAACGAACCCATCATTTCAGCGACAGTGTCTGCCACACGACTGTGACTGAAATGACTGGTTGGTATGGGCCCCCACCAAAAAAGAAGCAATCAATCTCTCCTTGCACAAACTGGCTCTACAGAGGCAAGATGTCCACCTCATCATCATCCTCCGATTCCTCACCCCTTTCACTGTGTACATCCCCCTCCTCACAGATTATTAATTCGTCCCCACTGGAATCCACCATCTCAGGTCCCCGTGTACTTTCTGGAGGCAATTGCTGCTGGTGAATGTCTCCACGGAGGAATTGATTATAATTCATTTTAATGAACATCCTCTTCTCCACATTTTCTGGAAGTAACCTCGTACGCCGATTGCTGACAAGGTGAGCGGCTGCACTAAACACTCTTTCGGAGTACACACTGGAGGGAGTGCAACTTAGGTAGAATAAAGCCAGTTTGTGCAAGGGCCTCCAAATTGCCTCTTTTGCCTGCCAGTATACGTACGGACTGTCTGATGTGCCTACTTGGATGCGGTCACTCATATAATCCTCCACCATTCTTTCAATGGTGAGAGATTCATATGCAGTGACAGTAGACGACATGTCAGTAATCGTTGGCAGGTCCTTCAGTCCGGACCAGATGTCAGCACTCGCTCCAGACTGCCCTGCATCACCGCCAGCGGGTGGGCTCGGAATTCATAGCCTTTTCCTCGCACCCCCAGTTGCGGGAGAATGTGAAGGAGGAGCTGTGGACGGGTCACGTTCCGCTTGACTTGACAATTTTCTCACCAGCAGGTCTTTGAACCCCTGCAGACTTGTGTCTGCTGGAAAGAGAGATACAACGTAGGTTTTAAATCTAGGATCGAGCACGGTGGCCAAAATGTAGTGCTCTGGTTTCAACAGATTGACCACCCGTGAATCCTGGTTAAGCAAATTAAGGGCTCCATCCACAAGTCCCACATGCCTAGCGGAATCGCTCTGTTTTAGCTCCTCCTTCAATGTCTTCAGCTTTTTCTGAAAAAGCCTGATGAGGGGAATGACCTGACTGAGGCTGGCAGTGTCTGAACTGACTTCACGTGTGGCAAGTTCAAAGGGTTGCAGAACCTTGCAGAACGTTGAAATCATTCTCCACTGCGCTGGAGACAGGTGCATTCCACCTCCTTTGCCTATATCGCGGCCAGATGTATAGGCTTGAATGGCCTTTTGCTGCTCCTCCATCCTCTGAAGCATATAGAGGGTTGAATTCCACCTCGTTACCACCTCTTGCTTCAGATGATGGCAGGGCAGGTTCAGGTATTTTTGGTGGTGCTCCAGTCTTCTGTACGCGGTGCCTGAACGCCGAAAGTGGCCCGCAATTCTTCTGGCCACCGACAGCATCTCTTGCACGCCCCTGTTGTTTTTTAAATAATTCTGCACAACCAAATTCAAGGTATGTGCAAAACATGGGACATGCTGGAATTTGCCCAGATGTAATGCATGCACAATATTGGTGGCGTTGTCCGATGTCACAAATCCCCAGGAGAGTCCAATTGGGGTAAGCCATTCTGCGATGATCTTCCTCAGTTGCCGTAAAAGGTTTTCAGCTGTGTGCGTATTCTGGAAAGCGGTGATACAAAGCGTAGCCTGCCTAGGAACGAGTTGGCGTTTGCGAGATGCTGCTACTGCTGCCCTGCTCCACTTGTACAACTGTATTTTTTAGGACACTGGTGAGTCTTTTTCTGAGGTCTGTGTACATTTTCGGTATCGCCTGCCTAGAGAAATGGAACCTAGATGGTATTTGGTACCGGGGACACAGTACCTCAATCAAGTCTATAGTTGGCTCTGAATTAACGATGGATACCGGAACCACGTTTCTCACCGCCCAGGCTGCCAAGGCCTCAGTTATCCGCTTTGCAGCAGGATGACTGCTGTGATATTTCATCTTCCTTGCAAAGGACTGTTGTACAGTCAATTGCTTACTGGAAGTAGTACAAGTGGTCTTCCGACTTCCCCTCTGGGATGACGATCGACTTCCAGCAGCAACAACAGCAGCGCCAGCAGCAGTAGGCGTTACACTCAAGGATGCATCGGGGTAATCCCAGGCAGGAGAGAACTCGTCAGAGTTGCCAGTGACATGGCCTGCAGGACTATTGGCTTTCCTGGGTAAGGAGGAAATTGACACTGAGGGAGTTGGTGGTGTTGTTTGCAGGAGCTTGGTTACAAGAGGAAGGGATTTACTGGTCAGTGGACTGCTTCCGCTGTCGCCCAAAGTTTTTGAAATTGTCACTGACTTATGATGAATGCGCTGCAGGTGACGTATAAGGGAGGATGTTCCGAGGTGATTAACGTCCTTACCCCTACTTATTACAGCTTGACAAAGGCAACACACGGCTTGACACCTGTTGTCCACATTTGTGTTGAAATAATTCCACACCGAAGAGCTGATTTTTTTGTATTTTGGCCAGGCATGTCAATGGCCATATTCGTCCCACGGACAACAGGTGTCTCCCCGGGTGCCTGACTTAAACAAACCACGTCACCATCAGAATCCTCCTTGTCAATTTCCTCCCCAGCGCCAGCAACACCCATATCCTCATCCTGGTGTACTTCAACACTGACATCTTCAATTTGACTATCAGGAACTGGACTGCGGGTGCTCCTTCCAGCACTTGCAGGGGGCGTGCAAATGGTGGAAGGCGCAAGCTCTTCCCGTCCAGTGTTGGGAAGGTCAGGCATCGCAACAGACACAATTGGACTCTCCTTGGGGATTTGTGATTTCGAAGAACGCACAGTTCTTTGCTGTGCTTTTGCCAGCTTAAGTCTTTTCTTTTTTCTAGCGAGAGGATGAGTGCTTCCATCCTCATGTGTAGCTGAACCACTAGCCATGAACATAGGCCAGGGCCTCAGCCGTTCCTTGCCACTCCGTGTCGTAAATGGCATATTGGCAAGTTTACGCTTCTCCTCAGACGCTTTTAATTTAGATTTTTGGGTCATTTTACTGAACTTTTGTGTTTTGGATTTTACATGCTCTGTACTATGACATTGGGCATCGGCCTTGGCAGACGACATTGATGGCATTTCATTGTCTCGGCCATGACTAGTGGCAGCAGCTTCAGCACGAGGTGGAGTGGATCTTGATCTTTCCCTATTTTTTTAACCTCCACATTTTTGTTCTCCATATTTTAATGCGCACAACTAAAAGCCACCACAGGCATACAATGTAGATGGATGGATAGTATACTTAATGGATGATGAGTGACGACACAGAGGTAGGTACAGCAGTGGCCTACCGTACTGCTATATACAGTATAATGGACCTGGTGGACACTGTCAGCAGACTGCTAAACTACTAGTATAAAAAAAAAAGCCACCACAGGTATACAATGTAGATGGATGGATAGTATACTTCAATGGATGACGAGTGACGACGCAGAGGTAGGTACAGCAGTGGCCTACCGTACTGCTATATACAGTATAATGGACCTGGTGGACACTGTCAGCAGACTGCTAAACTACTAGTATAAAAAAAAAAGCCACCACAGGTATACAATGTAGATGGATGGATAGTATACTTAATGGATGATGAGTGACGACACAGAGGTAGGTACAGCAGTGGCCTACCGTACTGCTATATACAGTATAATGGACCTGGTGGACACTGTCAGCAGACTGCTAAACTACTAGTATAAAAAAAAAAGCCACCACAGGTATACAATGTAGATGGATGGATAGTATACTTCAATGGATGACGAGTGACGACGCAGAGGTAGGTACAGCAGTGGCCTACCGTACTGCTATATACAGTATAATGGACCTGGTGGACACTGTCAGCAGACTGCTAAACTACTAGTATAAAAAAAAAAGCCACCACAGGTATACAATGTAGATGGATGGATAGTATACTTAATGGATGACGAGTGACGACACAGAGGTAGGTACAGCAGTGGCCTACCGTACTGCTATATACAGTATAATGGACCTGGTGGACACTGTCAGCAGACTGCTAAACTACTAGTATAAAAAAAAAGCCACCACAGGTATACAATGTAGATGGATGGATAGTATACTTAATGGATGACGAGTGACGACACAGAGGTAGGTACAGCAGTGGCCTACCGTACTGCTATATACAGTATAATGGACCTGGTGGACACTGTCAGGAGACTTCTAAACTACTAGTATAAAAAAAAAAGCCACCACAGGTATACAATGTAGATGGATGGATAGTATACTTAATGGATGACGAGTGACGACACAGAGGTAGGTGCAGCAGTGGCCTACCGTACTGCTATATACAGTATAATGGACCTGGTGGACACTGTCAGCAGACTGCTAAACTACTAGTATAAAAAAAAAATCCACCACAGGTATACAATGTAGATTGATGGATAGTATACTTAATGGATGACGAGTGATGACACAGAGGTAGGTACAGCAGTGGCCTACCGTACTGCTATATACAGTATAATGGACCTGGTGGGCACTGTCAGCAGACTGCTAAACTACTAGTATAAAAAAAAAAGCCACCACAGGTATACAATGTAGATGGATGGATAGTATACTTAATGGATGACGAGTGACGACACAGAGGTAGGTACAGCAGTGGCCTACCGTACTGCTATATACAGTATAATGGACCTGGTGGACACTGTCAGCAGACTGCTAAACTACTAGTATAAAGAAAAAGCCACCACAGGTATACAATGTAGATGGATGGATAGTATACTTAATGGATGATGAGTGACAACGCAGAGGTAGGTACAGCAGTGGCCTACCGTACTGCTATACACAGTATAATGGACCTGGTTGACACTGTCAGCAGACTGCTAAACTACTAGTATAAAAAAAAAGGCATCACAGATATACAATGTAGATGGATGGATAGTATACTTAATGGATGACGAGTGATGACGCAGAGGTAGGTACAGCAGTGGCCTACCATACTGCTATATACAGTATAATGGACCTGGTGGACAATGTCAGCAGACTGCTAAACAACTAGTATAAAAAAAAAAAGGCATCACAGGTATACAATGTAGATGGATGGATAGTATACTTAATGGATACCGAGTGACGACACAGAGGTAGGTACAGCAGTGGCCTACCGTACTGCTATATACAGTATAATGGACCTGGTGGACACGGTCAGCAAGCTGCTAAACTAGTATAAAAAAGAAAGCCACCACAGGTATACAATGTAGATGGATGGATAGTATACTTATGGATGACGAGTGACGACACAGAGGTAGGTACAGCAGTGGGCTATCGTACTGCTATATACAGTATAATGGACCCGGTGGACACTGTCAGCAAACTGCTAAACTAGTATAAAAAAAAGCGACCACAGGAGTGTTTTTCAGGCAGACAAACGTATACTGGTGGTCACTGTCAGCAAAACTGTGCACTGTACTCCTGCTATAGCTGCTCCCCAGTCCCCACAATTAAGCAGTGTGAGCACTCAGCACAGATATACCATGCAGCACACTGAGCACAGATATGGTATGGAGCGTTTTTTTCAGGCAGAGAACGGATAAAAAACTGGTGGTCACTTATCAGCAAAACTCTGCACTGTACTCCTCCTAACAGCTGCTCCCCAATCCTCCCCACAATTATAGTAAAATAATAAACAAGCAATCAGTCTCAGATCAACTGTCTCGTATTAGTACGGAGAGGACGCCAGCCACGTCCTCTCCCTATCAATCTCAATGCACGTGTGAAAATGGCGGCGACGCGCGGCTGCTTATATAGAATCCGAATCTCGCGAGAATCCGACAGCGGGATGATGACGTTCGGGCGCGCTCGGGTTAACCGAGCCATACGGGAGAATCCGAGTATGGCTCGGACCCGTGTAAAAAGGGTGAAGTTCAGGGGGGTTCGGTTTCTCGGAAACCGAATCCGCTCATCACTACCATGGAGATAAACAAACAGTGCTAACATTAATTAACAATTCAGCACATGAAATGTATATATTGATTTCATCAAACGGTGCAATCCATACATAGATATTAAGCATGTTTCCATAGTAATACCCTCTAGAGATATATATACACCTGTTAATACGTAATAACAAAATATAAATTAGGAAAACCATTTACAGAGAGATCAGGAGAAGCAATTCAATAACAATTGTTCATTAAGACCACCTGGAGCTATTGTGTTAAGGCGGTGAATCCATCTTGCCTCCCGCTGTAACAGCAATTTATTTCTGTCACCCCTACGGATGTTTTCAGGTTGCTGATCTATAATTTTATATTTTAAACTTGACAAGTTATGTTTAAATCTAGCAAAATGGCGTGCCACTGGTTGCGCTTGGCTCTCTCCCCCCAATGCCGCCCTAATTGAAGACCTATGCATGGCCATTCTTTCACGAAACTGTTGTGTCGTTTTCCGACGTAAAACAAACCACAGGGACAACGTATATAATAAATGACATGAGTGCTCGTACATGTCAATATTTTATCTATTTTCCCGAATGTGAATGTGAGAAGCCGGGTCCTACTTCCATAGAGCTGCATGTAGTGCAGCCTATGCACCTGTAGCAACCTGGCTTCTTAGTTAAAATTGTCTGAACTGGACCTGCTTTAAACTTAGAAATGTCATTGTGTACTAAGTAATCTTTGAGATTTCTATTTCTAGTATAACTAGGCAACAACGTTTTATCATTTAATATCCTCAAATCCTTATCAGTAGACACCACCGGCCAGATGTCCCTAGCATGTTTCTTAATCTCCTTACTAACTACAGACCATATCTGTACAAATAGAATTTTGTTATGCATTGGTTTTACATTTTTCTCTGAACTCTGCAATAAACTATTTCTGTCAATGTTCAATACTTTGGTTTTGGTCCGCATTAATTCATCCCAGTCATATCCCCTCACCTTGAACCTCAGGGCCATTTCATTGATCTCAGATTCAGTATGTACTGGATCATCTGAGATCCTGTGAACTCTGAGGAACTGGGAGTAAGGAACGCTGTACTTTGTGGAAGGTGGATGGAAGCTTGTCGCATGTAAAAGAGTATTTATCAGTGGGCTTTTTGTATAACTCAGTGTGAATATGGCCCTCATCGATGGAAATAATCACATCTAAGTAATTTACTCTAGTCTTACTGATATTAGCCGTAAATTTGATATTCACATCAGACTCATTGATTACTTGTAAAGTCTCATGAAATTCTTCCTCTGTGCCCGACCAAATTAAAAACAAATCGTCTATATAACGAACAAAATATAAGATCTTGTCGGCCATTTCTGGATTTGTGAAGAATAACTCCCTTTCTATCTCGAACATGAAGCAGTTTGCAAAATCCGGGGAGACACAGCTGCCCATAGCACACCCCTGCCTCTGCTCAAACCACCCATTATCGAACAAAAAGTAGTTGTGCTCAAGGGTAAGTTTTAAAAGATCTAAAAAGAAACCAAGATTAGGACCTTTGTATAGTGTGCATGTGGACAATAGGCGCCTGGCTGCCTCCACACCCCTATCGTGTGGGATATTGGTGTAGAGGCTCACCACGTCCAATGTGCACAACACACAATCCTCCATGAATCTGGGTAATTCTGCCAGTTTATAATCAACGAGGTTGTATCCTTCAAATAAGTTAATTGAGACTGTATGACCGGCTGAAAGTAATAATCAAGGTACTGTGAGACCTTATAGTAAACAGAATCCCTGGCTGATATTATAGGGCGACCCGGTGGCACTTCGGCATCCTTATGGATTTTCAGAATGGTATAAAACACCGGTGCCACCGGGTAGTCTTGAAACAATGCCTCATATACAGCAGAGGTAATGATTTTATCCTTCACAGCCTGCAATAACATTTGCTTCAACTCATCATTATACTTAATGGTAGGATCTTTATACAGACGGCTGTATACAGAAATCTAATTCAATTGCCTATAAGCTTCTGTTTTATACTGTTGTAAATTCTGTACAATAAGCCCCCCACCTTTATTTGCGGGGCGTATTACAATCTGTCTGTCCTTACTGAGTGTATTCAGAGCTTCTCGCTCACCCCTTGTCAAATTATTGCTACAATGTCTGTATGTTTTAACTGATTCCATAGTCTTAGAATCCAATACCCTAGTGAAACATTTTAAAGAAGGATTATTACTTTGAGGGTCAAAATTAGACCTCGGCTTTAATTTATATGGTATGTCCGTCTCCACATTGGGACCAATCTGGTAGGCAAAGTGTTCCTTCAATCTCAATCGCCTATGGACATTATATGAATCGACTTTCCACTGAAATTCATCAAATGGAGTAGTAGGGATAAACGTGAGGCCCTTATCTAATACAGAAAGTTCATCCAGGATCTGGTCAAATTTAAACGACAAAAACTCACAACAGTTCAGAAGGACTATCAGGAGGGCCGAGTCTACCGCTGGGGAGGGGAGATCACAACCCAAACGTTACAATAGATATAGAGCACATCGTGGCCAATTCATTGAGACCTCAAGTGGAGAGGGGACCTCACAGAGTGATAATGAGGTGTCGGGAGGTGCTAAAGGTGGCAAGCCCCCTTTAGGGGTAAACACACGGGCTATGTTGGGCCCAAAAAGAGGCAATACACCAGGCGGGGCAAGCAATGCCAAAGAATCTACAAAAAATACAAAAAACAAATCCAAGAAGAAAACAACATAGTATTTAACTTATCAGGACGTCCATTAACAATGGATTAACTTTCTGTATTAAATAAGGGCCTCACGTTTATCCCTACTACTCCATTTGATGAATTTCAGTGGAAAGTCGATTCATATAATGTCCATAGGCGATTGAGATTGAAGGAACACTTTGCCTACCAGATTGGTCCCAATGTGGAGACGGACATACCATATAAATTAAAGCCGAGGTCTAATTTTGACCCTCAAAGTAATACTTCTTTAAAATGTTTCACTAGGGTATTGGATTCTAAGACTATGGAATCAGTTAAAACATACAGACATTGTAGCAATAATTTGACAAGGGGTGAGCGAGAAGCTCTGAATACACTCAGTAAGGACAGACAGATTGTAATACGCCCCGCTGATAAAGGTGGGGGGGGGGGGTTATTGTACAGAATTTACAACAGTATAAAACAGAAGCTTATAGGCAATTGAATGAGATTTCTGTATACAACCGTCTGTATAAAGATCCTACCATTAAGTATAATGATGAGTTGAAGCAAATGTTATTGCAGGCTGTGAAGGATAAAATCATTACCTCTGCTGTATATGAGGCATTGTTTCAAGACTACCCGGTGGCACCGGTATTTTATACCATTCCGAAAATCCATAAGCAGGGCCGGCTCCAGGCACGTTCGACTAGAGCGGCCGCGCGGGGCGCCACCCTTAATGGGCGTCGCGCGCTGGCGCCGCCATAGTCATACCTGGAGCCGGCCCTGTACACTGCAGCTCTCCCCGCCGTCCCCGGCCTTTGACTGTGTGTGCGCTGCGCGGCGCCAGCGTCTGACGTCAGATGCCGGCGCCGCGCAGCACGCATTGAGCGCTCAAGCGGCCGGGAACAGTCGGTGCCCTCAGACGGCAGCACTTCCCCTCCCAGCGCCGCCGCAGGTATTGTTGGGATCATCGGGCACTGTGTGGGTGCATATCTGTCCATGTGGGGTCATCTGCACTGTAGTGTCATCTGCACTGTGGGGGCACTGGCACTGTGTGTGGGGCATATCTGTCACTTTGGGGTCATCTGCACTGTGGGGTCATCTGCACTGTGGGGGCACTGGCACTGTGTGTGGGGCATATCTGTCACTGTGGGGTCATCTGTAATGTGGGGTCATCTGCACTGTGGGGGCACTGGCACTGTGTGTGGGGGCATATCTGTCACTGTGGGGTCATATCTGCACTGTGGGGGCATATCTGGCACTGTGGGGTCATCTGCACTGTGGGGGCACTGGCACTGTGTGGAGGCATATCTGTCACTGTGGGGTCATATCTGCACTGTGTGGGGGCACTGGCACTGTGGGGTCATATCTGCACTGTGGGGTCGTCTGTACTGTGGGGGCACTGGCACTGTGTGTGGTCATATCTGCACTGTGGGGGCACTGACACTGTGTGGGGGCATATCTGTCACTGTGGGGTCATATCTGCACTGTGGGGGCATTTATGTATCTGGCACTGTGGGGGCATTTATGTATCTGGCAATGTGGAGTAATTTATTTATCTGGCACTGGGGGAATTTATGTATCTGACACTGTGGGGGCATATATTTATCTGGCACTGTGGGGGCATATATTCATATGGCACTGTGGGGGCATATATTTATCTGGCACTGTGGGGGCATATATTTATCTGGCACTGTGGGGACATTTATGTATCTGGCACTGCTGGGGGCATTTATGTATCTGGCACTGCTGGGGGGCATATCGGCACTGTGGGGGCATTTATTTATCTTGCACTGGGGGGGCATTTATGTATCTGGCACTGGGGGCATTTATGTATCTGGCACTGTGGGGGCATATCTGCACTGTGGGGGCATATCTGGTACTGTGGGGGCATTTATGTATCTTCCACTGTGGGGGCATTTATGTATCTGGCACTGCTGGGGGGCATATCGGCACTGTGGGGGCATTTATTTATCTTGCACTGTGGGGGCATCTATTTATCTGGCACTGGGGGCATTTATGTATCTGGCACTGTGGGGGCATATCTGCAGTGTGGAGGCATATATTTATCTGGCACTGTGGGGGCATTTATATGTATCTGGCACTGTGGGGGCATTTATTTATCTGGCACTGTGGGGGCATTTATGTATCTGGCACTGTGGGGGCATATCTGCAGTGTGGGGGCATTTATGTATCTGGCAGTGTGGGGGCATTTATTTATCTGGCACTGTGAGGGCATCTATGTATCTGGCACTGCTGGGGGGCATATCGGCACTGTGGGGGCATTTATTTATCTTGCACTGTGGGGCATTTATTTGGCACTGTGGGGGCATTTATGTATCTGGCACTGCTGGGGGGGCATGTCACGTGTATCTGGCACTGCTGGAGGGCATGTCACGTGTATCTGGCACTGCTGGGGGGCATGTCATGTGTAGCTGGCACGGCTGGGGGGCATGTCACGTGTAGCTGGCACTGCTGGGGAGCATATCATGTAGTGTTCCCTCTAGGCGTCTGTGGCTAGGCAATATGTCTCAGTGCTCTGCCTGGCGCAATGTGTCTCAGTGCTCTGCCTGGCGCAATGTGTCTCAGTGCTCTGCCTGGCGCAATGTGTCTCAGTGCTCTGCCTGGCGCAATGTGTCTCAGTGCTCTGCCTGGCGCAATGTGTCTCAGTGCTCTGCCTGGCGCAATGTGTCTCAGTGCTCTGCCTGGCGCAATGTGTCTCAGTGCTCTGCCTGGCGCAATGTGTCTAACGTACTCTGCCTGGCGCAAAGTGTGTAGGAGGTTCTACCTGGTGCAATGCATATTAGCTGTGGTGTAATATGAATTGCCGCTATTATGTGGCCACGCACCTTCCCCATGAAGCAACGGCCCTAAATTTTTGCTGCGCGCCTTCAGATCGCACTGTCCATGCTCTAGCATATAGGTAGGTGAGCACCAAGCATTACAGTATGTACAGAATTTCGCCCTCCTAACTTAAAAATGTGCCCTCCCTGTGATCAGCACCCTGCCCTAAAAAGTGAGCACTATCATGTGTAGCTGCCACTGCTGGGGCGCATATTGTGTGTAGCTGGCACTGCTGCGGGGCATGTCATGTGTAGCTGGCATGGCTGCGGGGCATGTCATGTGTAGCTGGCACTGCTGCGGGGCATGTCATGTGTAGCTGGCACTGCTGGGGGGCATGTCATGTGTAGCTGGCATGGCTGTGGGGCATGTCATGTGTAGCTGGCACTGCTGGGGGGCATATTGTGTGTAGCTGGCACTGCTGGGGGGCATGTCATGTGTAGCTGGCATGGCTGTGGGGCATGTCATGTGTAGCTGGCACTGCTGGGGGCATATCATGTGTAGCTGGCACTGCTGGGGGGCATGTCATGTCTATCTGGCACTGCACATTATGTGTATCTGCCAATATACTGGAGACATTGTATGTAAGGAACACTACTGTGGTTGTTATGTGTAAGGCTGCTAATTGTGTGCGTAGAGGGGGTGTGAAAATATATTTATAGTGTGATAATATATGAGGCCATGCCCACTTTTCCAGGAGGCCACACCCACTTTTCCTGGAGGGTGCTAGTAGGCCTGGAGCCGGCCCTGTCCATAAAGATGCCGAAGTGCCACCGGGTCGCCCTATAATATCAGCCAGGGATTCTGTTTACTATAAGGTCTCACAGTACCTTGATTATTACTTTCAGCCGGTCATACAGTCTCAATTAACTTATTTGAAGGATACAACCTCGTTGATTAATAAACTGGCAGAATTACCCAGATTCATGGAGGATTGTGTGTTGTGCACATTGGACGTGGTGAGCCTCTACACCAATATCCCACACGATAGGGGTGTGGAGGCAGCCAGGCGCCTATTGTCCACAAGCACACTGGTTTCTTTTTAGATATTTTAAAACTTACCCTTGAGCACAACTACTTTTTGTTAGAGATGAGCGCCTGAAATTTTTCGGGTTTTGTGTTTTGGTTTTGGGTTCGGTTCCGCGGCCGTGTTTTGGGTTCGACCGCGTTTTAGCAAAACCTCACCAAATTTTTTTTGTCGGATTCGGGTGTGTTTTGGATTCGGGTGTTTTTTTCAAAAAACCCTAAAAAACAGCTTAAATCATAGAATTTGGGGGTCATTTTGATCCCAAAGTATTATTAACCTCAAAAACCATAATTTCCACTCATTTTCAGTCTATTCTGAATACCTCACACCTCACAATATTATTTTTAGTCCTAAAATTTGCACCGAGGTCGCTGTGTGAGTAAGATAAGCGACCCTAGTGGCCGACACAAACACCTGGCCCATCTAGGAGTGGCACTGCAGTGTCACGCAGGATGTCCCTTCCAAAAAACCCTCCCCAAACAGCACATGACGCAAAGAAAAAAAGAGGCGCAATGAGGTAGCTGTATGAGTAAGATTAGCGACCCTAGTGGCCGACACAAACACCGGGCCCATCTAGGAGTGGCACTGCAGTGTCACGCAGGATGTCCCTTCCAAAAAACCCTCCCCAAACAGCACATGACGCAAAGAAAAAAAGAGGCGCAATGAGGTAGCTGACTGTGTGAGTAAGATAAGCGACCCTAGTGGCCGACAAAAACACTGGGCCCATCTAGGAGTGGCACTGCAGTGTCACGCAGGATGTCCCTTCCAAAAAACCCTCCCCAAACAGCACATGACGCAAAGAAAAAGAAAAGAAAAAAGAGGTGCAAGATGGAATTGTCCTTGGGCCCTCCCACCCACCCTTATGTTGTATAAACAAAACAGGACATGCACACTTTAACCAACCCATCATTTCAGTGACAGGGTCTGCCACACGACTGTGACTGATATGACGGGTTGGTTTGGACCCCCCCCAAAAAAGAAGCAATTAATCTCTCCTTGCACAAACTGGCTCTACAGAGGCAAGATGTCCACCTCATCATCATCCTCCGATATATCACCGTGTACATCCCCCTCCTCACAGATTATCAATTCGTCCCCACTGGAATCCACCATCTCAGCTCCCTGTGTACTTTGTGGAGGCAATTGCTGCTGGTCAATGTCTCCGCGGAGGAATTGATTATAATTCATTTTAATGAACATCATCTTCTCCACATTTTCTGGATGTAACCTCGTACGCCGATTGCTGACAAGGTGAGCGGCGGCACTAAACACTCTTTCGGAGTACACACTTGTGGGAGGGCAACTTAGGTAGAATAAAGCCAGTTTGTGCAAGGGCCTCCAAATTGCCTCTTTTTCCTGCCAGTATAAGTACGGACTGTGTGACGTGCCTACTTGGATGCGGTCACTCATATAATCCTCCACCATTCTTTCAATGTTGAGAGAATCATATGCAGTGACAGTAGACGACATGTCCGTAATCGTTGTCAGGTCCTTCAGTCCGGACCAGATGTCAGCATCAGCAGTCGCTCCAGACTGCCCTGCATCACCGCCAGCGGGTGGGCTCGGAATTCTGAGCCTTTTCCTCGCACCCCCAGTTGCGGGAGAATGTGAAGGAGGAGATGTTGACAGGTCGCGTAACGCTTGACTTGACAATTTTCTCACCAGCAGGTCTTTCAACCCCAGCAGACTTGTGTCTGCCGGAAAGAGAGATCCAAGGTAGGCTTTAAATCTAGGATCGAGCATGGTGGCCAAAATGTAGTGCTCTGATTTCAACAGATTGACCACCCGTGAATCCTTGTTAAGCGAATTAAGGGCTCCATCCACAAGTCCCACATGCCTAGCGGAATCGCTCCGTGTTAGCTCCTCCTTCAATGTCTCCAGCTTCTTCTGCAAAAGCCTGATGAGGGGAATGACCTGACTCATGCTGGCAGTGTCTGAACTGACTTCACGTGTGGCAAGTTCAAAGGGCATCAGAACCTTGCACAACGTTGAAATCATTCTCCACTGCGCTTGAGACAGGTGCATTCCACCTCCTATATCGTGCTCAATTGTATAGGCTTGAATGGCCTTTTGCTGCTCCTCCAACCTCTGAAGCATATAGAGGGTTGAATTCCACCTCGTTACCACTTCTTGCTTCAGATGATGGCAGGGCAGGTTCAGTAGTTTTTGGTGGTGCTCCAGTCTTCTGTACGTGGTGCCTGTACGCCGAAAGTGTCCCGCAATTCTTCTGGCCACCGACAGCATCTCTTGCACGCCCCTGTCGTTTTTAAAAAAATTCTGCACCACCAAATTCAAGGTATGTGCAAAACATGGGACGTGCTGGAATTTGCCCATATTTAATGCACACACAATATTGCTGGCGTTGTCCGATGCCACAAATCCACAGGAGAGTCCAATTGGGGTAAGCCATTCCGCGATGATCTTCCTCAGTTGCCGTAAGAGGTTTTCAGCTGTGTGCGTATTCTGGAAACCGGTGATACAAAGCGTAGCCTGCCTAGGAAAGAGTTGGCGTTTGCGAGATGCTGCTACTGGTGCCGCCGCTGCTGTTCTTGCGGCGGGAGTCCATACATCTACCCAGTGGGCTGTCACAGTCATATAGTCCTGACCCTGCCCTGCTCCACTTGTCCACATGTCCGTGGTTAAGTGGACATTGGGTACAGCTGCATTTTTTAGGACACTGGTGACTCTTTTTCTGAGGTCTGTGTACATTTTCGGTATCGCCTGCCTAGAGAAATGGAACCTAGATGGTATTTGGTACCGGGGACACAGTACCTCCAACAAGTCTCTAGTTGGCTCTGCAGTAATGATGGATACCGGAACCACGTTTCTCACCACCCAGGATGCCAAGGCCTCAGTTATCCGCTTTGCAGTAGGATGACTGCTGTGATATTTCATCTTCCTCGCAAAGGACTGTTGGACAGTCAATTGCTTGGTGGAAGTAGTAAAAGTGGTCTTACGACTTCCCCTCTGGGATGACCATCGACTCCCAGCAGCAACAACAGCAGCGCCAGCAGCAGTAGGCGTTACACGCAAGGATGCTTCGGAGGAATCCCAGGCAGGAGAGGAATCGTCAGAATTGCCAGTGACATGGCCTGCAGGACTATTGGCATTCCTGGGGAAGGAGGAAATTGACACTGAGGGAGTTGGTGGGGTGGTTTGCGTGAGCTTGGTTACAAGAGGAAGGGATTTACTGGTCAGTGGACTGCTTCCGCTGTCACCCAAAGTTTTTGAACTTGTCACTGACTTATTATGAATGCGCTGCAGGTGACGTATAAGGGAGGATGTTCCGAGGTGGTTAACGTCCTTACCCCTACTTATTACAGCTTGACAAAGGGAACACACGGCTTGACACCTGTTGTCCGCATTTCTGTTGAAATAGTTCCACACTGAAGAGCTGATTTTTTTGGTATTTTCACCAGGCATGTCAACGGCCATATTCCTCCCACGGACAACAGGTGTCTCCCCGGGTGCCTGACTTAAACAAACCACCTCACCATCAGAATCCTCCTGGTCAATTTCCTCCCCAGCGCCAGCAACACCCATATCCTCCTCATCCTGGTGTACTTCAACACTGACATCTTCAATCTGACTATCAGGAACTGGACTGCGGGTGCTCCTTCCAGCACTTGCAGGGGGCGTGCAAATGGTGGAAGGCGCATGCTCTTCACGTCCAGTGTTGGGAAGGTCAGGCATCGCAACCGACACAATTGGACTCTCCTTGTGGATTTGGGATTTCGAAGAATGCACAGTGCTACTGCTTTTGCCAGCTTGAGTCTTTTCATTTTTCTAGCGAGAGGCTGAGTGCCTCCATCCTCATGTGAAGCTGAACCACTAGCCATGAACATAGGCCAGGGCCTCAGCCGTTCCTTGCCACTCCGTGTGGTAAATGGCATATTGGCAAGTTTACGCTTCTCCGACGACAATTTTATTTTAGGTTTTGGAGTCCTTTTTTTACTGATATTTGGTGTTTTGGATTTGACATGCTCTGTACTATGACATTGGGCATCGGCCTTGGCAGACGACGTTGCTGGCATTTCATCGTCTCGGCCATGACTAGTGGCAGCAGCTTCAGCACGAGGTGGAAGTGGATCTTGATCTTTCCCTAATTTTGGAACCTCAACATTTTTGTTCTCCATATTTTAATAGGCACAACTAAAAGGCACCTCAGGTAAACAATGGAGATGGATGGATACTAGTATACAATTATGGATGGACTGCCCAGTGCCGACACAGAGGTAGCTACAGCCGTGGACTACCGTACTGTGTCTGCTGCTAATATAGACTGGATGATAATGAGATGTAGTATGTATAAAGAAGAAAGAAAAAAAAAAACAGGGGTAGGTGGTATACAATTATGGACGGACTGCCGAGTGCCGACACAGAGGTAGCTACAGCCGTGGACTACCGTACTGTACTGTGTCTGCTGCTAATATAGACTGGTTGATAATGAGATGTAGTATGTATGTATAAAGAAGAAAGAAAAAAAAACCACGGGTAGGTGGTATACAATTATGGACGGACTGCCGAGTGCCGACACAGAGGTAGCTACAGCCGTGGACTACCGTACTGTACTGTGTCTGCTGCTAATATAGACTGGATGATAATGAGATGTAGTATGTATAAAGAAGAAAGAAAAAAAAACCACGGGTAGGTGGTATACAATTATGGACGGACTGCCGAGTGCCGACACAGAGGTAGCTACAGCCGTGGACTACCGTACTGTACTGTGTCTGCTGCTAATATAGACTGGTTGATAATGAGAAGTAGTATGTATGTATAAAGAAGAAAGAAAAAAAAAACCACGGGTAGGTGGTATACAATTATGGACGGACTGCCGAGTGCCGACACAGAGGTAGCTACAGCCGTGGACTACCGTACTGTACTGTGTCTGCTGCTAATATAGACTGGATGATAATGAGATGTAGTATGTATAAAGAAGAAAGAAAAAAAAACCATGGGTAGGTGGTATACAATTATGGATGGACTGCCGAGTGCCGACACAGAGGTAGCTACAGCCGTGGACTACCGTACTGTGTCTGCTGCTAATATAGACTGGTTGATAATGAGATGTAGTATGTATGTATAAAGAAGAAAGAAAAAAAACCACGGGTAGGTGGTATACAATTATGGACGGACTGCCGAGTGCCGACACAGAGGTAGCTACAGCCGTGGACTACCGTACTGTACTGTGTCTGCTGCTAATATAGACTGGATGATAATGAGATGTAGTATGTATAAAGAAGAAAGAAAAAAAAACCACGGGTAGGTGGTATACAATTATGGATGGACTGCCGAGTGCCGACACAGAGGTAGCTACAGCCGTGGACTACCGTACTGTGTCTGCTGCTAATATAGACTGGTTGATAATGAGATGTAGTATGTATGTATAAAGAAGAAAGAAAAAAAACCACGGGTAGGTGGTATACAATTATGGACGGACTGCCGAGTGCCGACACAGAGGTAGCTACAGCCGTGGACTACCGTACTGTACTGTGTCTGCTGCTAATATAGACTGGATGATAATGAGATGTAGTATGTATAAAGAAGAAAGAAAAAAAAACCACGGGTAGGTGGTATACAATTATGGATGGACTGCCGAGTGCCGACACAGAGGTAGCTACAGCCGTGGACTACCGTACTGTACTGTGTCTGCTGCTAATATAGACTGGATGATAATGAGATGTAGTATGTATAAAGAAGAAAGAAAAAAAAACCACGGGTAGGTGGTATACAATTATGGATGGACTGCCGAGTGCCGACACAGAGGTAGCTACAGCCGTGGACTACCGTACTGTACTGTGTCTGCTGCTAATATAGACTGGTTGATAATGAGATGTAGTATGTATGTATAAAGAAGAAAGAAAAAAAAACCACGGGTAGGTGGTATACAATTATGGACGGACTGCCGACACAGAGGTAGCTACAGCCGTGGACTACCGTACTGTACTGTGTCTGCTGCTAATATAGACTGGATGATAATGAGATGTAGTATGTATAAAGAAGAAAGAAAAAAAAACCACGGGTAGATGGTATACAATTATGGACGGACTGCCGAGTGCCGACACAGAGGTAGCTACAGCCGTGGACTACCGTACTGTACTGTGTCTGCTGCTAATATAGACTGGATGATAATGAGATGTAGTATGTATAAAGAAGAAAGAAAAAAAACCCACGGGTAGGTGGTATACAATTATGGATGGACTGCCGAGTGCCGACACAGAGGTAGCTACAGCCGTGGACTACCGTACTGTACTGTGTCTGCTGCTAATATAGACTGGATGATAATGAGATGTAGTATGTATAAAGAAGAAAGAAAAAAAAAACACGGGTAGGTGGTATACAATTATGGATGGACTGCCGAGTGTCGACACAGAGGTAGCTACAGCCGTGGACTACCGTACTGTACTGTGTCTGCTGCTAATATAGACTGGTTGATAATGAGATGTAGTATGTATGTATAAAGAAGAAAGAAAAAAAAAACACGGGTAGGTGGTATACAATTATGGACGGACTGCCGACACAGAGGTAGCTACAGCCGTGGACTACCGTACTGTACTGTGTCTGCTGCTAATATAGACTGCATGATAATGAGATGTAGTATGTATAAAGAAGAAAGAAAAAAAACCACGGGTAGGTGGTATACAATTATGGATGGACTGCCGAGTGCCGACACAGAGGTAGCTACAGCCGTGAACTATCGTACTGTGTCTGCTGCGACTGCATGATAAATAATGATATAAAAAATATATATATATCACTACTGCAACCGGACAGGTATATATTATATAATGACGGACCTGCTGGACACTGTCTGTCAGCAGAATGAGTTTTTTATAGAATTTAAAAAAAAACACCACACAAGTCACACGACGAGTGTTTAACTTTTTCAGGCAATCACAATATAGTATACTATACTGGTGGTCAGTGTGGTCAGGTCACTGGTCAGTCACACTGGCAGTGGCACTCCTGCAGCAAAAGTGTGCACTGTTTAATTTTAATAATATGTACTCCTGGCTCCTGCTATAGTATAACCTATAACTGCTCCCCAGTCTCCCCCACAATTAAGCTGTGTGAGCACAGTCAGATATTATACATAGATGATGCAGCACACTGGGCTGAGCACACAGATATGGTATGTGACTGAGTCACTGTGTATCGTTTTTTTCAGGCAGAGAACGGATTATATTAAATAAAACTGCACTGGTGGTCACTGGTCAGTGGTCAGTCACTAGTAAACTCTGCACTCTCTAGTACTCCTAAGCTCCAGTAAATCAAGTGTCTCTGTCTCAATCTCACTCTCTCTCTTCTAATCTAAATGGAGAGGACGCCAGCCACGTCCTCTCCCTATCAATCTCAATGCACGTGTGAAAATGGCGGCGACGCGCGGCTCCTTATATAGAATCCGAGTCTCGCGATAGAATCCATGCCTCGCGAGAATCCGACAGCGTCATGATGACGTTCGGGCGCGCTCGGGTTAACCGAGCAAGGCGGGAAGATCCAAGTCGCTCGGATCCGTGTAAAAAAAGCTGAAGTTCGGGCGGGTTCGGATTCCGAGGAACCGAACCCGCTCATCTCTACGAGTTTTTGTTCGATAATGGGTGGTTTGAGCAGAGGCAGAGGTGTGCTATGGGCAGCTGTGTCTCCCCGGCTTTTGCAAACTGCTTCATGTTCGAGGTAGAAAGGGAGTTATTCTTCACGAATCCAGAAATTGCCGATAAGATCTTTTCTCCAACGTCCTAGTGGATGCTGGGGACTCTGTAAGGACCATGGGGAATAGACGGGCTCCGCAGGAGACTGGGCACTATAAAGAAAGATTTAGTACTACCTGGTGTGCACTGGCTCCTCCCTCTATGCCCCTCCTCCAGACCTCAGTTAGAATCTGTGCCCGGACAGAGCTGGGTGCATTTTAGTGAGCTCTCCTGAGCTTGGTAATAAGAAAGTATTTTAGTTAGGTTTTTTATTTTTAGAGAGCTTCTGCTGGCAACAGACTCTCTGCTACGTGGGACTGTGGGGAGAGAAGCAAACCTGCTAACTGCGGCTAGGTTGCGCTTCTTAGGCTACTGGACACCATTAACTCCACAGTGATTGAACACAGGACCTGACCTTGTCGTCCGTTCCAAAATTGCAACCTAAAATGACATGCTATCCGCTACATGATTATAGCAATGAAGGATGTTTTGCACATATCAGAGGTAAACCCTGTCCCTGACAAGAGGGTTTATATGTATGGGGAGAAAAAGCAAGAGGTGACTTTTCCCCCTTCACATGAGTTGAATGAGTTATGTGAAAGAGCTTGGGATTCCCCTGATAAGAAAGTGCTGATTTCCAAAAGGTTACTTATGGCGTACCCTTTCCCGCCAGCGGACAGGGTGCGCTGGGAATCCTCCCCTAGGGTAGATAAAGCTCTCACACGCTTATCTAAGAAGGTGGCCCTGCCGTCACAGGATACGGCCGCCCTAAAGGATCCTGCAGATAGGAAGCAGGAAAGTATCCTGAAGTCTGTTTATAGACATTCAGGTACTCTACTGAGGCCGGCAATTGCGTTGGCTTGGATGTGTAGTGCTGTAACAGCATGGACAGATAATCTGTCTGAGGAAATGGATACCTTAGACAGGGATACCATTATGCTGACCCTGGGGCATATAAAAGACACTGTCCTATATATGAGGGATGCCCAGAGGGACATTTGCCTACTGGGCTCTAGAATTAATGCAATGTCAATTTCTGCCAGGAGGGTCCTGTGGACTCGGCAGTGGACAGGTAATGCCGACTCCAAAAAAAACACATGGAGGTGTTACCTTACAAGGGTGAGGAATTGTTTGGGGACGGTCTCTCGGACCTGGTTTCCACAGCTACTGCTGGGAAGTCAAACTTTTTGCCATATATTCCCTCACAACCTAAGAAAGCACCGTATTACCAAATGCAGTCCTTTCGCTCACAAAGAAGCAAGAAGGTCAGAGGTTCTTCTTTTCTTGCCAGAGGCAGGGGTAGAGGAAAAAACCTGCACCTTACAGCTAGTTCCCAGGAACAGAAGTCCTCCCCGGCTTCCACTAAATCCACCGCATGATGCTGGGGCTCCACGGGTGGAGCCAGGAGCGGTGGGGGCGCGTCTCCGACATTTCAGCCACCAGTGGGTTCGCTCACTGGTGGATCCCTGGGCTATACAGATTGTGTCTCAGGGATACAAGCTAGAATTCGAAGTGATGCCCCCTCACCGTTACCTCAAATCGACCCTGCCAGCTTCCCCCATAGAAAGGGAAGTAGTGGTAGCGGCAATTCACAAGCTATTTCTCCAGCAGGTGGTGTTAAAGGTTCCCCTTCTTCAACAGGGAAAGTGATACTATTCCACAATGTTTGTGGTACCGAAACTGGACGGTTCGGTCAGACCCATATTGAATTTAAAGTCCTTGAACATTTATCTGAAAATATTCAAGTTCAAAATCGAATCGCTCAGAGCGGTCATTGCAAGCCTGGAAGAGGGGGATTTTATGGTGTCTCTGGACATCAAGGATGCTTACTTGCATGTCCCCATTTATCCACCTCATCAGGAGTACCTCAGATTTGTGGTACAGGACTGTCATTAACAATTCCAGACGTTGCCGTTTGGGCTCTCCACGGCACCGAGAATATTTACCAAGGTAATGGCAGAAATGATGGTGATCCTGAGAAAGCAAGGAGCCAGTTATCCCTTACTTGGACGATCTCCTCATAAAGGCGAGGTCCAGAGAGCAGTTGCAGATCAGCGTAGCACACTCTCAGGAAGTATTGCAGCAGCATGGCTGGATTCTGAATATCCCAAAGTCGCAGCTGATTCCTACGACGCGTCTGCCCTTTCTGGGCATGATTCTGGACACAGACCAGAAGGTGTTTCTCCCGGCGGAGAAGGCTCAAAAGCTAGTGACTAGTCAGAGACCTCTTAAAACCGAAACAGGTGTCGGTGCAAAACTGCACACGAGTCCTGGGAAAGATGGTGGCATCGTACGAAGCCATTCCCTTCGGCAGGTTCCATGCGAGGATCTTTCAATGGGATCTGTTGGACAAGTGGTCCGGATCGCATCTTCAGATGCATCGGCTGATCACCTTGTCCCCCAGGGCCAGGGTGTCTCTTCTGTGGTGGCTGCAGAGTGTTCACCTTCTCGAGGGACGCAGGTTCGGCATACAGGAATGGGTCCTGGTGACCACGGATGCGAGCCTCCGAGGTTGGGGGGCAGTCACTCAGGGAAGAAACTTCCAAGGGTTGTGGTCAAGTCAGGAGGCTTGTCTGCACATCAATATCCTGGAACTAAGGGCCATATACAATGCCCTGAGTCAAGCGGAGCCCCTGCTTCGCAACCAACCGGTGCTGATTCAGTCAGACAACATCACTGCAGTGGCTCATGTAAACCGCCAGGGCGGCACAAGAAGCAGAGTCGCGATGGCGGAAGCCACCAGGATTCTTCGGTGGGCGGAGAATCACGTGCAAGCACTGTCAGCAGTGTTCATTCCGGGGGTGGACAACTGGGAAGCAGACACGACCTCCACCCGGGAGAGTGGGGACTTCATTACAAAGTCTTCACTCAGATTACAAATCGATGGGGTCTGCCACAGGTAGACATGATGGCGTCCCGTCTCAACAAAAAACTACAAAAGGTATTGCGCCAGGTCAAGAGACCCTCAGGCAATAACTGTGGACGCACTGGTAACACCGTGGGTATTCGAGTCGGTTTATGTGTTTCCTCAAGGTACTGAGAATCGTAAGACGAAGAGGAGTGAGAACAATACTCATTGTTCCAGATTGGCCAAGAAGGACTTGGTGTTATGCACACCAGTGCCTGCAGGAATGTACTGGTGTCTGAACTGTTATGCACACCGGTGCCTGCAGGAATGTACTGGTGTCTGAACTGTTATGCACACCAGTGCCTTCAGGAATGTACTGGTGTCTGAATGGATAGGGATGCAAAACAAATGAATTCGCAGACAGACTGGGGAATATGAAATTACGTACACAGAAGGTGATAGGTTAACAAAATACACACAAAGTGAACAGAGAAGCCCAGAGGATAAGAAACTGGGTGTCTCCCTAGTATTAGGAATGCTCAGATGGAAAAAGCAAGATGTTGTGTTTTAATACGTAGAGAACCCGAAATGCTGTTGCTAAGGGCAACAGCAAAACCCTAAAGGGTTACCAACGGGTGTGGCAGTAAACTCCTTGATCAGAGATGGAATGATAGACACAAGGAGAGTCTCCACAATCCTAATCCTCACTTGCAGTGCACAGGTTCAGTTTACTGCCACTAAACTGACACCTGACACCTTGCACAGTGAGAAAGGATTTAGGCAGGCAAGTCTGAGAATACAGCCGCAAACTTGCTAAGTTCACAGAGTAGCAAAAGAACCCCAGCAAGTTAAACGACTGACTCCAGTCTTACTGCTAGGTCTGGATTGGCAGAGTGTAGTACCAAATCCCCAGGCCTATTTGCAGTAAGCAACAACAAATACAAAGCTACACAGTACTGGCTAACTTTCAGGAACTAACTAACCAACAAAGATTCAGCAGCATCTGCTTAACCTGAGAAGAGGGTTTATAAAGCAGGTGCTGTCCACGCCCCACTCAGACCTCACAGACAGTGAGCACAAAAACCAGCACTGGATCCCCTGCCGTGCACAGAGCCTGTAACCACTGCACAGCAAAAGACCCGAACCGGAGTATCAGCTGCGCTCAGGTTACTCTGCTAGCACTTGTCTCCCGGTTGTCATGACGACGTGGCAGCACAGGGCAGGAGACCCTAACAGTACCCCCCCTCTGACGAGAGGTCAAAGAACCCCTACCACCGGGTTTATCGGGGAACTGTGAGAAGAAAGAGCGTATCAGTCTGGGGGCATGAAGATCACAACTGCGCACCCACGACCGCTCCTCCAGGCCATACCCCTTCCAGTGCACCAAAAATGACAGCCGACCCCGAACCATCTTGGAGTCAAGAATCCTTTCAACAACAAACTCCCTCTGGCCACGTATCAGAAGAGGGGAAGGTCTTCCACTGGAAGAAGGATTACTAATCGCCCGTTTTAAAAGGGAACAATGAATGTTTTATTGATACCCAAAAGAACGGGGCAGATCTAACTGAAATGCCACCGGATTGATAACCCTGGTGATCTTATAAGGGCCGATGAACCGGGGGCCTAACTTATGAGATGGCTGTCTCAACTTCAAATTCTTGGTAGACAACCAAATGAAGTCTCTTAATTTGAAGCTGCAGGGTCTTTTCCGCTTATCAAAAACCCTTTTGGTAACTAATAACACAGACACAAGGGCTTTCTTCACTTTCCTCCAAATACCTCTAAGGACCGAAACCACAGAGGAACCACCAGGCGTGGAGTCCAGGGGGTCAAAAGAATTGGCCTTAGGATGATGCTCATACACACAAAGGAAGGGAGAGATCCCTGTAGCAGAGTGAGCCGCGTTGTTATAGGCAAACTCCGCCATGGACAGATGAGCAACCCAGTCAGTCTGACACTTGGAGACAAAACACCTGAGGAACTGCTCCAAGGACTGCTTCACCCTTTCAGTCTGCCCATTATACTGCGGATGGTAGCCTGACGACAAGCTGACAGAAATCTGGAGATCGGAACAAAATGCCCTCCAGAATTTGGCCACAAACTGCGATCCGCGGTCAGAGACCACATCAAGTGGCAACCCGTGGAGACGCACAACATGCAGCATAAATAATTCAGACAGGCGTCTGGCCGATGGCAGCCCAACCAGTGGAACGAAGTGCGCCATCTTCGAAAACCTGTCAACGACAACCCAGATGGCTGTCATCCCCGAGGATTTGGGCAAGTCCACCACAAAATCCATTGAAATGTGGGTCCATGGCTTAGATGGAATAGAGAGTGGATGTAATGGGCCAACAGGAACCCCTCTAGAAGTCTTATTTCGGGCACAGATGTCACATGCCGAACCCACTGATCCACATCCTTAGCCACCGAGGGCCATCACACCGCCCTAGATAGCAACTCCCGAGTTCTGGCAATACCCGGGTGACCTGCCGACTTCTTGGCATGGAATTCCAGGAACACTCGCTGTCTTAACCTAGGAGGCACAAACAAAAGACCTACCGGAAGGTCTGGAGGAGCCTGCTCCTGTGCTTTAAGGACTAATGACAAGAGGTCCTGGGTAATGCCCACTTTAATACATGATGGGAACACAATGGGCAACGGCTCCTCGGTGGTCTCCTGGATTGGAGCAAAACTCAGCGAGAGCGCATCAGCCTTGATGTTTTTTGACCCAGGACGATATGTTATCAAAAAATTAAAGCGAGCAAAGTACAAAGCCCATCGTGCCTGCCTGGCATTGAGACGCTTCGCTGACTCTAAATATGCCAGATTCTTATGGTCGGTGAGAATTGAGACCACAAACTTAGCCCCCTCAAGCCAGTGTCTCCACTCCTCGAGTGCATCCTTAATAGCCAACAATTCCCGGTTACCCACGTCATAATTCATCTCGGCAGGCGAAAATTTACGGGAAAAGTAAGCACAGGGATGAAGGCGATTATCAGACACTCCCATCTGAGAGAGCACTGCCCCAATACCCATCTCAGAGGCATCAACCTCCACCACAAAAGGACGCTCTGAATCTGGGTGTCGCAGCACCTTGGCGAGACAAATGCCCTTTTGAGACGGGCAAAAGCCGCTTTAGCCTCACAAGACCAGTGAGCAACATCCGCCCCTTTCTTAGTGAGTGCCACCAAGGGCGCCACTATAGACGAAAATCCAGCGATAAATCGTCTATAAAAATTTGCAAAGCCCAGGAAACGCTGAAGCGCCTTCAAACTAGTGGGCTGCACCCAATCCAGGACTGCCTGTACCTTGGAACCCTCCATTTGGAAACCTTCTGGGGAGATAATATATCCTAGAAATGCGATTTGCTGAACTTCAAATTTGCACTTCTCCAGCTTCGCCCCAAGCCGGTGGTCTCTGAGTTTCTGGAGGACTAAGCGTACATGCTTCCGATGTTCCTCCAGGGAATGGGAGAATATTAGGATGTCATCTAAGTATACAACTAAGAATCTATCCAAATATTCCCTGAGTACATCGTTCATGAAATCCTGGAAGACTGCCGGGGCATTACAGAGCCCAAAAGGCATTACCAAATATTCATAATGCCCTGAGTGGGTATTAAAGGCAGTCTTCCATTCATCCCCCTCTCTTATTCGGATTAGATTGTACGCCCCGCGTAGGTCAATCTTAGAAAAAATGGTGGCAGTACGAAGCTGTTCAAACAAGACCGAAATGAGAGGCAGTGGGTATGAGTTTTTAATCGTGATACGGTTCAATTCCCTGAAGTCGATGCAGGGTCGCAACGAACCGTCCTTTTTACCCACGAAGAAGAACCCCGACCCAACTGGAGACTGTGAAGGTCTGATAAATCCCTTAGCCAAGTTCTCCTGAATGTACTCTGCCATAGCCTGAGTCTCAGGACGTGACAGGGAGTACAACCTGCTCTTGGGAAGCTTAGCATTCGGCAACAAATCAATGGCACAGTCAAAGGGGCGATGGGGAGGTAGTACCTCTGCAACTTTTTTGGAGAACACGTCCGCAAAATCTGCATAACACCCTGGCAATCCTGGCAAACTTAGCTGCGAGAGCTTGACTGGAAGGCTCAAGCAACTCCTGAAACAATCAGTACCCCAACTAAGAATCTCCCCAGAGACCCAGTCAAATTGAGGATTGTGGGTCCTTAACCAGGGTAACCCCAACACCAATGGGGCAAAAGTACAGACAGTCACATAAAAGGACAATTTTTCAGAGTGTGTGGCTCCAATAAACAAAGAAATCTGGCTAGTGCAAGAGGTAATTTTACCTTGGGATAATGGTTCCCCGTTTAACCCACAAATCTCAATTTCCAATGCCAAGGATACTAAGGGAACAGAGTGTTTCAGGGCGAATTGGCGGTCCATAAAAACCCCGTCGGCCCCACTGTCCACAAAGGCCTCAGTCTTGACAGTTTGACCGAGGATCTTCAAGGTCACCGGAATGATAAAAGTCTTCTTGGGAAATTCTGACTTCTGGCCTGACAGGATATTTCCCATCACCCTCAGGCCCTGAAGTTTTCCGGCTTTTCTGGGCATGATACTACCACATGACCTTTATTCCCACAGTACAAACACAACCCCTGCTGTCTCCTCCGCGTCTTCTCACGCGAGGAGAGACGGGTAGCCCCAATCTGCATAGGCTCCTTGGAAAATTCCTCAGAGTCTGAGGTTCCCTTGGGAAAGAAGGAAACCTCGGTCTCCCTTTCAAGCCTACGCTCTCTCAGCCGTCTATCCACCTGGATGGATAACTGCATGAGCTGATCCAAGCTATCAGGCAAGGGATATTGTACCAGTTGGTCTTTTATCTGGTTAGAAAGACCTCTTCGGTACTGGTGTCTCAGGGCTGGGTCATTCCACTGGGTATCATGGTCCAACCTCCGAAACTCCGTACAGTAAACCTCAACTGGCCTTTGCCCTTGCTTAAGGATCGAAATCTGAGCCTCGGCTGAGGCCGTCTTGTCAGGGTCATCATACAACATGCCCAGTGCCGTAAAAAAAGCATCAACACTTTTAAGCGACGGACAGTCAGGCTGCAACCCATATGCCCAGACCTGTGGGTCTCCTTGTAGCAAGGAAATCACTATGCTCACCCGCTGAATCTCCGACCCAGAAGACTGAGGCCTAAGCCGGAAGTATAGCTTGCAGCTCTCCTTGAAACAAAAGAACTGCGAGCGATCTCCAGAAAAACGATCCGGGAGATTTACTTTTGGCTCCTTAACCCCTGAAGGTGCTGCTGCTGTGGGAGCTCCGCCAGCGGCCTGGGAGGTGTGCATTTTAATGGACAAATCATTAAATTGTCGAGTCAGGACCTGCACCTGATCGACCACCTGTTGCAACATATTTTGAGGGGTATGCTCCATATTCCCACAAAATTTCAACAGGAGTATTAGGCTGCTGAATATGTTATGCACACCAGTGCCTGCAGGAATGTACTGGTGTCTGAACTGTTATGCACACCAGTGCCTGCAGGAATGTACTGGTGTCTGAACTGTTATGCACACCAGTGCCTGCAGGAATGTACTGGTGTCTGAATGGATAGGGATGCAAAACAAATGAACTCACAGACAGACTGGGGAATATGAAATTACGTACACAGAAGGTGATAGGTTAACAAAATAAGCACAAAGTGAACAGAGAAGCCCAGAGGATAAGAAACTGGGTGTCTCCCTAGTATTAGGAATGCTCAGATGGAAAAAGCAAGATGTTGTGTTTTAATACGTAGAGAACCCGAAATGCTGTTGCTAAGGGCAACAGCAAAACCCTAAAGGGTTACCAACGGGTGTGGCAGTAAACTCCTTGATCAGAGATGGAATGATAGACACAAGGAGAGTCTCCACAATCCTAATCCTCACTTGCAGTGCACAGGTTCAGCTTACTGCCACTAAACTGACACCTGACACCTTGCACAGTGAGAAAGGATTTAGGCAGGCAAGTCTGAGAATACAGCCGCAAACTTGCTAAGTTCACAGAGTAGCAAAAGAACCCCAGCAAGTCTTACTGCTAGGTCTGGATTGGCAGAGTGTAGTACCAAATCCCCAGGCCTATTTGCAGTAAGCAACAACAAAGCTACATAGTACTGGCTAACTTTCAGGAACTAACTAACCAACAAAGATTCAGCAGCATCTGCTTAACCTGAGAAGAGGGTTTATAAAGCAGGTGCTGTCCACGCCCCACTCAGACCTCACAGACTGTGAGCACAAAAACCAGCACCGGATCCCCTGCCGTGCACAGAGCCTGTAACCACTGCACAGCAAAAGACCCGAACCGTAGTATCAGCTGCGCTCAGGTTACTCTGCTAGCACTTGTCTCCCGGTTGTCATGACGACGTGGCAGCACAGGGCAGGAGACCCTAACACTTGGTACCCGGAACTGCAAGAAATGCTCACAGAGGACCCGTGGCCTCTACCTCTCAGACAGGACCTGTTGCAACAGGGACCCTGTCTGTTCCAAGACTTACCGCGGCTCCGTTTGACGGCATGGCGGTTGAACGCCGGATCCTAGCGGAAAAAGGCATTCCAGAGGAAGTTATTCCTACGCTGATAAAAGCTAGGAAGGACGTGACAGCAAAGCATTATCACTGTATATGGCGAAAATATGTTGCTTGGTGTGAGGCCAGGAAGGCCCCTACAGAGGAATTCCAGCTGGGCCGGTTACTGCACTTCCTACAGTCTGTAGTGACTATGGGCCTAAAATTAGGGTCCATAAAGGTCCAGATTTTGGCCCTATCCATTTTCTTTAAAAAAGAATTGGCTTCACTGCCTGAGGTTCAGACGTTTGTTAAGGGAGTGCTGGATATTCTGCCCCCTTTTGTGCCACCAGTGGCACCTTGGGATCTTAACGTGGTGTTGAGTTTCCTGAAATCTCACTGGTTTGAGCCACTTAAGACCATGGAGCTAAAGTATCTCACGTGGAAAGTGGTCATGCTATTGGCCTTAGCTTCGGCTAGGCGTGTGTCAGAATTGGCGGCGTTGTTATGTAAAAGCCCCCATCTGGTTTTCCATATGGACAGGGCAGAATTGCGGACTCGGCCGCAATTTCTGCCGAAGGTAGTATCATCTTTTCATTTGAACCAACCTATTGTGCTGCCTGCGGCTACTCGTGACTTGGTGTTATGATTCCAGCACTCCGGTCAGGGAAGTTCTTAAGGCAAGGACCGAAGCACTGGAACGGAATGCTGGGAAAGGGAGCAGAGCCGCGACTCACGGACACCACAGGATGTTAAATGGTGATCAGTCAGGACTCCAGGGACGAGATGACAACTCCCGAGTTCAGGACTACAGAGAACTGGAATGACTGGATACAGCAGGACTGGAAACAGACTCTCAGCAAACAAAGGCAGCATGCAGGAAGCTATTACCGGCGTCTGTGAGAAGCCCTGGGAGTGTATTTAACAAGGAGTCCTCCAATCAGCTGCTAAAAGGCTGATTAGAATGAATGCCGTGCAGCTGCCTTGCTGCACGGCCAGAGAGCAGGTGAATAAATGAATACAAAAAAGCCTAGCAACGGGGAACGCGGTCCGCAAGTGGCGTCCCCGTTGCTAGGGTCCGTGCGGCTCAGCGCGCCCGGCGTCTAGCGTTGCCAGGGAGCCGGCAGCTGTACGCGCACGGCGTCTCTAGTTGCTAGGCGCCGGGCCGCGCAGGCAAGCGGACCCCGGCGCCTAACAGTACCCCCCCCTTGAGGAGGGGTCAAGGAACCCCTAAAGCCAGGTTTCTGAGGAAATCCCCGAAAAAATGCCTCGGGGCATGAAGATCCTTATCCAGGACCCAAGACCTTTCCTCCGGACCATAGCCTCTCCAATGAACCAGAAAATACAGCCGACCCCGGGACAATTTGGAATCGAGAACCTTCTCTACCAAGAACTCCTGTTGTCCCTGTAAATCCACTGGAGATCTACCCTGAGAAATCTTCTGAGGAAATCTACTGGAAGAAACGTATTGTTTCAACAGGGAACAATGAAACGTATTACCAATCCTGAGAGATCTTGGTAAACGTAACCGAAAGGCAACTGGGTTGACTCTTTTAATAATAAGAAACGGCCCAATAAATTTGGGTCCCAGTCTAGCCGAGGATTGTCGAAGCCTAATGTTGCGAGTCAACAACCACACCCTGTCTCCCACCTTAAAAGTGCAAGGACGTCGGAGCCTGTCACAAAATTTCTTCTCTCGAAAGTCCGCTTTTCTGAGAGCAAGGTGCACCTTTTTCCAAATGGCTCTGAGATGAGAGGTTAAGGTTAGCGAGGAAACTGAGGAATGATGAAAAAAGGAATTAGCTCTGGGGTGAAAACCAAAAACTGAAAAGAATGGTGACTCTTTAGTGGAGGAATGACAAGAATTATTGTAAGCAAATTCAGCCAACGGAAGAAACTCGGACCAATCATTCTGGAGTTTGGCTGAAAACAAGCGCAAATACTGTTTCAATGATTGGTTAACTCGCTCGGTTTGCCCGTTGTGGGTGGTAACCGGATGTTAACGACAACTTCATCTTTAATGAGGCACAAAAACATTTCCAGAATTGTGCAATGAATTGTGGACCCCGATCAGAAACAATATCAGTAGGCAAACCATGAAGTCTGAAAACATGGCGGAGAAACAAAACTGCCAACCCTTGGGCAGATGGCAATCGGGGAAGAGCAATAAAATGAGCCATTTTGCTAAACCGGTCCACTACCACCCATATGACTCGGAATCCACAAAATCCATGGAAATATGAGACCATGGCCTGAGAGGGACACTTAAGGGCATAAGTTGCCCGATAGGCAAGGAACGGGGAACCTTATGCTGTGCACAAACCTGACATGTATAAACAAATTCCTTAACGTCTTTAGAAAGACCAGGCCACCATACTGAGCGAGAGACTAACTCCAATGTCTTAGAGATTCCCGGATGCCCGGAAACTTTATTATCATGGAATTCCGTTAAGACAGTAGCTCTCAAAAACTCAGGGACGTAAAGACGACCAGCAGGAGTATTTCCAGGAGCTTGCTGTTGAAGCTGTTTTAACTGGGTAAATAAATCTTGTGTGAGGCCTGCCCAAATGACTGAAGACGGAAGTATGGGAGTAACAGGACTGTTATTATGAACTGGAAGAAAGCTGCGTGACAGGGCATCCGCCTTGGTATTCTTTGAACCAGGCCTGAACGTGATTATAAATTTGAAACGGGTAAAAAATAATGCCCAACGTGCCTGCCGGGCATTAAGCTGTTTAGCCGATTCAATATATTGCAGGTTCTTATGGTCAGTCAGTGCTGAAATAGTATGTTTTGCTCCCTCCAGCCAATGCCTCCACTCCTCAAAAGCCCACTTTACCGCCAGTAATTCCCGATTACCAACGTCATAGTTGGATTCAGAGGAGGAGAATTTCATGGACTTAAAGGCACAAGGGTGTAACTCCAGAGACTCCGGATCCTTTTGAGAAAGGATAGCCCCCACTCCAACCTCCGAGGCATCAACCTCCACAACAAAGGGCAATTCCGGATTGGGATGTCTGAGGACTGGAGCCGAGACAAAGGCTTGTTTCAAGGCCCGAAAGGACAACTCAGCTTCACGCAAACAGTTGGTAGGATCCGCTCCTTTCTTTGTCAGAGCTACAATGGGAGCAACCATGTCAGAAAAAGAATGAATGAACCTCCTATAATAATTTGCAAACCCTAAAAAGCGCTGAATTGCTTTTAAATTGGTGGGTTGCGTCCAACTAAGGATGGCCTGGAGCTTCTTTGGTTCCATGGAAAATCCCCGAGGGGAAATAATGTACCCTAAAAAAGATACTTCCGTGACATGAAACTCACACTTCTCCAGCTTGGCATATAAATGATTCTCACTTAACTTTTGAAGAACCAGACGCACCTGGGTAACATGTTGTTCCATTGATTCAGAATAAATCAGGATGTCGTCTAAATAAACGACCACGAATTTCCCTAGGAAGTCACGGAGCACATCATTAATGAGGTCTTGAAAAACTGCTGGAGCATTAGACAGGCCGAACGGCATAACCAGATACTCGTAGTGACCCGACTGAGTACTGAAGGCCGTCTTCCACTCATCTCCAGATTTAATTCGGATGAGGTTGTATGCTCCTCTAAGGTCAATTTTAGAAAAAATCACAGCCGAACGTAACTGATCAAAGAGTACAGAAATCAGTGGCAAAGGATAAGTGTTTTTAACTGAGATCTTATTCAGGGCTCTAAAGTCAATGCAAGATCTAAGCGAGCCATCCTTTTTTTCCACAAAGAAGAAGCCTGCACTTAAAGGAGATTTTGATGGTCTAATAAAACCTTTCTCTAGGCTCTCCTTAACATAATCATTCATAGCCACAGTTTCTGGCCCGGATAATGCATATAATCTTCCCTTTGGCAAAGCGGCACCAGGAATTAACTCAATAGCACAATCATAAGGCCGATGGGGAGGCAGAATGTCCGCATTGCCTTTGGAAAAAACATCAGCAAACTCCTGATATTCCACAGGAATGAGTTCTGGAATGATGGCTGCTACCCTGAGTGGAAACGTAATACATTCCTTAGCACAAAAAGTACCCCATTGAGAAATCTCCCCTGACCGCCAATCAATGGTGGGATTATGAAAGGCCAGCCAAGGGTGACCCAGAACAACTGGAACTGCTGGGCAATGTGTAAGATAGAACTCGATTTTTTCAGAATGTAGAGCTCCTACTGTAAGTAGTACAGGGGGTGTACGGAGAGAAATAACCTCATTGGACAGTGGACTCCCATCTAAGCCATGCATGGTGACACACCTACCCAAAGGTAACTGAGGAATGCCTAAGGCCTTAGCCCAAGTTAAATCCATAAAGTTTCCTGCAGCTCCACTGTCGACAAAAGCCGACACCAAAGAACTAAGGCTGCCAAAGGAAACCTTAACTGGGACTAAAAGGGAGTTATTCGAGGAGATAAGCTGCAGACCTAGGTGAACCCCCTCACAATTCACCTGGTCAAGGCGTTTCCCGACTTGTTCGGACAGTTACGAGCAAAATGTCCCTTACCCCCACAGTATAGACAAAGACCAGAATTTTGCCTTCTGGCTCTTTCCTCAGGAGACAGCCGGGAGAGACCCATCTGCATGGGCTCCTCTATGTCTTCAGGGATGGAATATACACACGGACTTGACCTTACAGGTGCTCCTCTTTCTGCCCTCCGCTCTCTGAGACGACGATCAATCTTAATAGAAAGCTCCATGAGTTTATCGAGAGTCTCAGAAGCGGGGTACTGGAGGAGACTGTCTTTTATAGACTCAGATAAGCCGAGGCGAAACCAACTACGCAGGGCTGGGCCATTCCAGCCACAGTCGTTCGACCAACGGCGAAATTCAGTACAATAAACCTCTGCAGGATTTCTACCTTGTTTGAGAGCGCGCAGCTGACTCTCCGCAGACGCCTCTCTATCTGGGTCATCATACAAAAGCCCTAAAGACTTAAAGAAAGCGTCTACTGACAACAACGCAGGATCCTCTGCTCTTAAACCAAATGCCCAGGTCTGAGGATTCCCCTGGAGTAAAGAAATAATAATCCCAACCCGCTGAGATTCAGTACCAGAGGAATTTGGTCTTAAACGAAAATAAAGTTTACAGGCATCTTTAAAATTAAACAATAATTTTCTATCACCAGAAAAACGGTCAGGTAAATGCATCTTTGGTTCAGGGACTCCCCTTGGGGAGGCTCGCAAAAGATCTTCCTGCGACCTCACCCGAAGAGAAAGATCCTGAACCATCTGAGTTAGTTCTTGAATCTGATTGACTAAGAGCTGGCCAGGATTTGGCCCTAAACCAGTCGGATTCATGAGGCCCAAAAAACCTTAACAAAACTGAATGAAAAAGAAAAAATTAAACCCTGTTTAATTTTATTTTTTGGTATGGCCGGTAATAATGTTATGATTCCAGCACTCCGGTCAGGGAAGATCTTAAGGCAAGGACCGAAGCACTGGAACGGAATGCTGGGAAAGGGAGCAAGAAAGGACAATAGCCCCTGGCGCCCTAACTCTATTGTCTCACCCGTGCTGTCAGAAATCCCCTGCGAGACTATGGTTTCTTGAGCCCTTGGCAGCCGCGTTTGAAGGGCGGATTATGTCTGCCCAACTCCGATGCCCCCCGGTCTTAGTGAGAGACAAAGGGAAATCCGAGACAGGATGATGACAAGAGGCCCTCTAACTAAACAAACAGGCCAGGGGCTACAAACTAACTAAAAACTAAAGTATGTGCGGAGAAACCGCCAGGGAAAAGGACAACCAAAATATCCACTCGTCCAATACTCCTACCCGGCACCGCCGAATACCAGAGAGGACCGGTGGAAGCGGAACCCTCCGCAAATGCTCCAAACACAAAATATAAAGGTAAAGCGGCCGAGCCGCTACACACGGCAGAGCCGCGACTCACGGACACCACAGGATGTTAAATGGTGATCAGTCAGGACTCCAGGGACGAGATGACAACTCCCGAGTTCAGGACTACAGATAACTGGAATGACCGGATACAGCAGGACTGGAAACAGACTCTCAGCAAACAAAGGCAGCATGCAGGAAGCTATTACCGGCGTCTGTGAGAAGCCCTGGGAGTGTATTTAACAAGGAGTCCTCCAATCAGCTGCTAAAAGGCTCATTAGAATGAATGCCGTGCAGCTGCCTTGCTGCACGGCCAGAGAGCAGGTGAATAAATTAATACAAAAAAGCCTAGCAACGGGGAAAGCGGTCCGCAAGTGGCGTCCCCGTTGCTAGGGTCCATGCGGCTCAGCGCGCCCGGCGTCTAGCGTTGCCAGGGAGCCGGCGGCTGTACGCGCACGGCGTCTCTAGTTGCTAGGCACCGGGCCGCGCAGGCAAGCGGACCCCGGCGCCTAACACTTGGAGGACTCCAAGTTGCTTGATGTAGTCAGGGCTTTGAAGATCTATGTAGCCAGGACGGCTGGAGTCAGGAACACTGACTCGCTGTTTATCCTGTATGCTTCCAACAAGTTGGGTGCTCCTGCTTCAAAGCAAACTATTGCTCGCTGGATCTGTAGCACGATTCAGCAGGCTCATTCTGCGGCAGGATTGCCGTATCCAAAATCTGTAAAGGCCCATTCCACAAGGAAGGTGGGCTCTTCTTGGGCGGCTGCCCGAGGGGTCTCGGCATTACAGCTTTGTCGAGCGGCTACTTGGTCGGGTGCAAACACATTTTTTTAAAATTCTACAAGTTTGATACCCTGGCTGAGGAGGACCTTGTATTTGCCCATTCGTTGCTGCAGAGTCATTTCCCATGGTCCTTACGGAGTCCCCAGCATCCACTAGGATGTTAGAGAAAATAAGATTTTACTCACCAGTAGATCTATTTCTCGTAGTCCGTAGTGGATGCTGGGCGCCCGTCCCTGGTGCGGACTTTCTGCAATATGTGTATATAGTTATTGCTTAATAAAGGGTTATGTTATGTGGCATCCGTTGAGTGATGCTCATTTGTTGTTCATACTATTAACTGGATATCACAAGTTGTACGGTGTGATTGGTGTGGCTGGTATGAGTCTTACCCTGGATTCCAAAATCCTTTCCTTATAATGTCAGCTCTTCCGGGCACAGTTACCTTAACTGAGGTCTGGAGGAGGGGCATAGAGGGAGGAGCCAGTGCACACCAGTAGTACTAAATCTTTCTTTAGAGTGCCCAGTCTCCTGCGGAGCCCGTCTATTCCCCATGGTCCTTACGGAGTCCCCAGCATCCACTACGGACTACGAGAAAGATTTACCGGTGAGTAAAATCTTATTATTTTTTGTTCGTTTGTTCGTTATATAGACAATTTGTTTTTAATTTGGTCGGGCACAGAGGAAGAATTTCATGAGACTTTACAAGTAATCATACTCTTTTACATGCGACAAGCTTCCATCCACCTTCCACAAAGTACAGCGTTCCTTACTCCCAGTTCCTCAGAGTTCACAGGATCTCAGATGATCCAGTACATACTGAATCTGAGATCAATGAAATGGTCCTGAGGTTCAAGGTGAGGGGATATGACTGGGATGAATTAATGCGGACCAAAACCAAAGTATTGAACATTGGCCCTCATTCCGAGTCGTTTGCTCGGTAATTTTCATCGCATCGCAGCGATTTTCCGCTTAGTGCGCATGCGCAATGTCCGCACTGCAACTGCGCCAAGTAAATTTGCTATGAAGGTAGTAATTTTACTCACGGCTTTTTCATCGCTCCGGCGATCGTAATGTGATTGACAGGAAATGGGTGTTTCTGGGCGGAAACAGGCCGTTTTATGGGCGTGTTGGAAAAAACGCTACCGTTTCCGGAAAAAACGCAGGAGTGGCCGGAGAAACGGGGGAGTTTCTGGCCGAACGCTGGGTGTGTTTGTGACGTCAAACCAGGAACGACAAGCACTGAACTGATCGCACAGGCAGAGTAAGTCTGAAGCTACTCTGAAACTGCTAAGAGGTGTGCTAATCGCAATATTGCGAATACGTCGGTCGCAATTTTAAGATGCCAAAATACACTCCCAGTAGGCGGCGGCTTAGCGTGTGCAACTCTACTAAAATCGCCTTGCGAGCGAACAACTCGGAATGAGGGCCATTGACAGAAATAGTTTATTGCAGAGTTCAGAGAAAAATGTAAAAGCAATGCATAACAAAATTCAATTTGTACAGATATGGTCTGTAGTTAGTAAGGAGATTAAGAAACATGCTAGGGACATCTGGCCGGTGGTGTCTACTGATAAGGATTTGAGGATATTAAATGATAAAACGTTGTTGCCTAGTTATACTAGAAATAGAAATCTCAAAGATTACTTAGTACACAATGACATTTCTAAGTTTAAAGCAGGTCCAGTTCAGACAATTTTAACTAAGAAGCCAGGTTGCTACAGGTGCATAGGCTGCACTACATGCAGCTCTATGGAAGTAGGACCCGGCTTCTCACATTCACATTCGGGAAAATAGATAAAATATTGACATGTACGAGCACTCATGTCATTTATTATATACGTTGTCCCTGTGGTTTGTTTTACGTCGGAAAACGACACAACAGTTTCGTGAAAGAATGGCCATGCATAGGTCTTCAATTAGGGCGGCATTGGGGGGAGAGAGCCAAGCGCAACCAGTGGCACGCCATTTTGCTAGATTTAAACATAACTTGTCAAGTTTAAAATATAAAATTATAGATCAGCAACCTGAAAACATCCGTAGGGGTGACAGAAATAAATTGCTGTTACAGCGGGAGGCAAGATGGATTCACCGCCTTAACACAATAGCTCCAGGTGGTCTTAATGAACAATTGTTATTGAATTGCTTCTCCTGATCTCTCTGTAAATGGTTTTCCTAATTTATATTTTGTTATTACGTATTAACAGGTGTATATATATCTCTAGAGGGTATTACTATGGAAACATGCTTAATATCTATGTATGGATTGCACCGTTTAATGAAATCGATATATACATTTCATGTGCTGTATTGTTAATTAATGTTAGCACTGTTTGTTTATCTCCATGGTAACCTGGTACGCAGCGTGGGACGTGAGCGCGTTGCACAGACACTGTGCAATGACGTCATCTATCCCCGCCAGCAGACCGGACCGAGGGGATGCGGCACACAATGGTTTGGTGGGGTATAAAAGGTATGTAAATGTATTATGTATGTTGGTCTGATGAAAGTTAATACATAACTGAAACGTTACCGCAACTAGAGCACAGTCTCTGAGTTTCTTTTTATTCGACAAGTCCTTGTGGAGTGCCACCCATACATATTGGATACGTTTGCATGCAGCAAGGGAAGGCACCGGGGCAGTTGTGGAGATAATGTGAGTGCCGGTTATGTTGTGAACGTGTGTGTGTGTGTATATTTTATATATATATATATATATATATATATATATATAAAAATTGTGTTATATGGAATTTGTAAAAGTGGCTGTTTGCATCTCTTGCCTCTGTATCCAATTATTCATGTATCACCTGGGGCTATCCTATTAGCCATGATACGGTGGGCTCCTCCCACTGATGCTGGCATTTATCATGGGTTATGCTTCGGATGCCTCAGGCAGCCATAGCATAATCCGTGATAAATTTATCCCCAATACCATGTGTTTTTCAGCCGATGAAGATGGCCTCTAATTGGATACTGCGATAATTACCATCAGTCATTAATCGCAATATCCATCTGTTTTCACCCACCGAAGCGGCATTGCAGCTAACTGGATCTATCTACCTATCTATCCTGTCTGCCGTAATGTGTAAAAAGAAAAGGGGACGCTGTCTGCCGTAATGTGTAAAAAGGGGAATCTGTCCGCTGTAATGTGTAAAAGGGGTTCTACCTGGTGTAGTGGTGCTACTGTGCGGCGTAATTTGAATAATGGAGATTACTGTGTACCGTTATATGAATTGGTATTATTTTGTGGCCACACCCCTTCCCCACGAAGCCACGCCCCTACAGCGCACACTGCCCCTGCCTTACATAGAGGGGATGGGCTCCAATGCCGTTTCTTGCATACAGAGCTAAAATGTCTAATTACGGCACTGTTGCTAGGTATCCATTTCCCTGGCCAGGAGCAGGTCCCCCCTCACGAGAACCTCTCCAGGGGTGAGGGGGTGGACTTGGATGGTGTGGGGGTGGAGGGGGAGCAGAGCATTTTGTTGCATATGGGCCCACCGCTCACTAGTTCTGCCACTGGGCGCAGCCATGTTTTTCCAGTCACATGTGGTTGCCTCGTCCTATCCACTGCGCTCTGGAATCAACTTAATCAGCCAGTCAATGCCTGCTTGCCAGCAGGTATAAGTATCCTGTTCCTGGGCTGGTAAGAGGTCAGTGCTTTGGTTGTGAAACCCGGTGTTGCAAAGTCTCCTCTGTTGTGGTTATCCAGCTTTCGTTCCAGGTGTTCCAGCGCCTGAGTTCAGCTCCACTAGAGACAAGCACCAGCTACTATCTGGCGGTGTAGCCTGACTCTACAAGTTTACCAGCATTGGTTTCAGCAACTGGCAGTAATCCAGTACCGGCTTTCAGCTTCCAGCGGGGTTTCATCTTGCCAGCCATCATCATCCAAGTCGTCATCGGTGTTCTATCACCGCCTCCAAGTCATCATCGGTGTCTTACACCAATCTCAAGTCACCAGTGTGTCTGATCATTATTTCCTAATTACCATCTATCATCAATCTCCAGTATATTAGAACTTTTACAATTGACTTTCCTTTATACTGAAGTTTAATCCTTATTCAACAGTTCATGAGTACTTATCCAGTCCAGCATTCGCACCTGCATCTACAAGTTATATTGTGTCATTATCTAACACTGCTGAGCATCGCTGTCTATTGAACTGTGTTTAATAAATACCTCTTAAACTTTTACTAAGTTGTCTTGGTCGCACCTTCGGGCATTTGTTCCAGTGGTCAACTGCATGTCAAAGAACCTAATAGAGCCTGCTAAGTTCTTCCACACTTCAGTACCTACAACTGAGGCTTCCTCCAGTCAGCCTCAGCCCTCAGTTGAGACAGTAAGCACTGACCTTATGGATCCGGCCAGAGATCAGGTCCAAGGGACCGGGCCGATACAAGAACTTGCAGCTTGCCTTGATCATCAGGAAGCTGCACAGGGCCAAGTGATTCGCTGTCTCCAGGATCTCTCCTCTTGGCTGGATGGGATTGAAACAACCCTGTGTGGTTCAGGGGCATCCAGTATGCCGACTGCAGTACCTTTGGTGGTATCCCCACCCACCATTACCGTTTCTGCTCCTCGTCTTCATATACAGACACCTGCCAAATTTGAAGGTTTCCCAAAAGCCTGTCGGGGTTTCCTAAATCAATGTGAAATACATTTCGAGTTGCAGCCTGGTAATTTTTCAACTGACCGCACCAAGGTTGCCTACATCATTTCCCTCCTCAGTGGCTCAGCCCTCGATTGGGCATCACCTCTATGGGAAAAATGTCATGCCTTGCTTTCATCATATACAAGCTTTGTGGCAACCTCTAGGCGTATCTTTGATGAACCAGGGCGTGTGACCTCTGCCTCTCCCGAAATCCTCCGGCTATGGCAGGGGAAACGAATAGTCGGTCAATATCTAATATAGTTCCAGATCCTATTCTCCGAACTTTCCTGGAATGATGATGCTCTTTATGCAGCCTTCTGGCATGGGTTATCTGATCGGCTCAAGGATGAGACTTGCCTCCAAAATTAGACAAACTCATATCCCTCTGTAACAAAGTCGATCTCCGGTTCTGTAAAAGGGCGATTGAGCGAGGAAGATCCTCAGTTCCTAAAAACTCTACTATTCCTTCTCCTCGTCAGTCATCTCCACCCAAGGCTGAACCCATGCAGATAGGTAATTCTCGTCTGTCACCTGCAGAGCGTAGAAGACGCCTATCTGAACGTCTCTGTGTCTGTACTGCTCCTACTCATGTCATCAACGCTTGCCCAAATCGTCCGGGAAACGAAATTAAATCCTCTCCACCTTCATGTGATTGTAATCTTCCAGTTTCGCTTCAAGTTGCTCAGCGCTTCAGGAACGTCACTGCTCTGTTAGATTCCGGAGCAGCTGGGAACTTCATAACTGAAGAGTACGTTAAGCGGTGGTCCCTACTCCAGAGAGATTTTCATCTTCCATATCCTTGACTGCAGTGGATGGCAGCAGGATTTCTGATGCAGCTATTGTTTCCAATACCCTGCCTATCCGTCTGAAGGTAGGCGTTCTTCACTCTGAACAGATTTCCTTTCTGGTGATTCCAAAAGCCACACATTACGTGGTTTTAGGTCTTCCATGGCTTCGTCTCCACAACCCTCAAATTGACTGGGAAACTACGCACATCCTGGCATGGAGTCCTTCCTACTCCAAGACCTGTCTTCAGAAAGTACTTCCAATGTGTACATCTTCCTCCACGTCTTTTGATGCTCCGCCTCCTCCATACTGAGACCACAGATGTCTTTAGCAAGTCCTCTACAGATATTCTTCCCCCTCATAGGGAGTGGGATTGTCCTATTGATCTCATTCCATGGAACACTCCACCTCAGGGACGCACGTATCCATTGTCATTACCTGAAACCCATTCTATGGAAGAATATATCAAAGAAAACCTTGCCAAAGGGTTTATCCGACCTTCCTCGTCTCCAGCTGGGGCAGGCTTCTTCTTCGTAAAGAAGACAGACATTGGCCTGCCGCCCTGTATTGACTACCGTGAGTTAAATGACATTACTGTGAAAAAACGGTATCCTTTGCCTCTCATTACCGAGTTGTTTGTGGAGCTACTATTTTCTCTAAGCTGGACCTTAAGTGTGCATACAATCTCATCCATATCAGCGATGAGTGGAAGACCGCATTTAACACCCGTGATGGACATTATGAGTACCTCGTCATGCCTTTTGGACTCGTTAACGCTCCAGCTGTATATCAACACTTTGTTAATGAAATCTTTCGAGATATCCTCTACCGACACGTTGTGGTCTACCTTGACGATATTCTCATCTTCGCCAATGATTTAGAGAAACATTGCTACTGGGTCAAGGAAGTTCTGTCCCGTCTCTGTGCCAACCAGCTTTACTGTAAGTTGGAGTAGTGTATCTTCGAGGTCAAGTCCATACCGTTTCTAGGTTACATTGTGTCCGGTTCCGGACTAGAGATGGACCCTGAGAAACTCCAAGCAATCAGTGATTGGCCAATACCCACTACTCTCAAGGGGATTCAGAGATTCCTAGGATTCGCCAATTAATACAGGACATTTATTCAGAACTTTTCTACTATTGTGGCACCAGTCACTGCTCTTACCAAAAAGGGTGCTCATCCTTCTAGATGGTCAGAAGAGGCTATGCAAGCTTTTCATCTTCTGAAGCAACAGTTTCTCTCTGCTCCAATTCTGAAGCAACCTGTTCACCTTTTACTCTTGAGGTGGATGCCACTTCCATTGGAGTAGGCACAGTCCTGTCTCAAAGAGCTGATGACGGTCACTTACACCATTGTGGCTTCTTTTCACGAAAGTTCTCTCCTGCTGAGCTCAACTACGCTATTGGCAATCAAGAACTTTTGGCTATCAAACTCGATCTGGAAGAGTGGAGATATTTGCTGGAGGGAGCTTCCCATACTATTATCATTCTGATGGACCACAAGAACCTCCTGTATCTAAAAAGTGCTCAATGTCTCAATCCTCGTCAAGCTCGCTGGGCACTATTCTTTTCCAGGTTTGACTTTAAACACCAGTTTTGTCCAGGGTCACAGAATCGCAAGGCTGATGCCCTTTCACGCTCCTGGGAGCAAGAAAAGGAATCTGAATCTACTGACAAGCATCTTATTATTGATCCAGTGGCATTCTCTGCAGTGAGGATGGACTCTATTTCCCCGCCAGGGAAACATTTAGGAAAACCGTCTCTCAAAAGAAAGCTCTTGCAATGGGCACATTCCTCACGCTTTGCTGGACATGCGGGTAACCAGAAGACCTTAGAATTAATTTCCAGATTATACTGGTGGCCAACCCTAAAGAAGGACATTATAGAACTTATTGCATCCTGTCCTAAGTGTGCCCAGCACAAGATACCTCGTCAGGCGCCCGTTAGGCAGCTGACTCCTGTCTGTAGCATACCGTCCTTGGACCCATTTATCAATGGACTTTATTACTGATCTGCCTGAAAGTAACAAGTACAATACCATCTTGGTGGTAGTTGACCGGTTCACCAAGATAGCTCATTTCATCCCTCAGCTCCCAAGTTGGCTCAAGTCTTCATCCAGGAGATCTTCAGACTACACAGTCTCCCTCAGGAGATATTTCTGACCGAGGTGTCCAATTTGTGGCCAAATTCTGGCGAAGTCTGTGTCTGGTGCTTCAAGTCAAGTTGAAATTTTCCACGTCTTATCCCCAAACGAACGGTCAAACCGAAAAAGGGTGAATCAGGACCTTGAGGCCTTCCTCAGAAATTATGTTTCTTCTTCTCAAGACAACTGGCTTCATCTTCTTCCATGGGCCGATTTCTGTCATAACAATCAATACCATTCTTCATCTTCTATGCCATTCTTCACCAATTATGGGTTCCATCCAAAGGTTCCAAAATTTCAACTGCTTCCTGCAACTTATGTGCCTGTAGCTGATATCACACTTCACCAGTTTTCCAAGAATTGGAAGAATGTTCGGGCAACTCTTCTGAAAGCATCTTCAAGGTACAAGAAGTTTGCGGAAAAGAAATGTAGAGCAGTTCCTGCTCTCAAGCTGGTGATAGATAGCCAGACTACTAACTAAAAATTTAAGATTGAAAGTTCAGAGTATGAAATTTGCTCCTCATTACATCGGTCCTATCCAGATAGAGCAAGTAGTCAATCCAGTTGCCTATAAACTCAAGTTACCTCAATTCCTGAAGTTTCTCAGGATTTTTCATATTTCTCTTCTTAAACCAGTAATCCTGACCCATTTCCATTCTGCGCTCCCCACTGCACCCAAAGTTCAATTTCAACGCAGTGTTAAGTATGAGGTCGCTAAGATTCTGGATTCACGTTTCCGGTACAGTCATCTTCAGTACCTGATTGACTGGAAGGGCTATGGCCCCGAGGAACGTTCCTGGACTAATGCATTGGATGTCCATGCTCCTAAGTTGGTCCGGGATTTCCACACCAAATTTCATCTCAAGCCTAAGAAGTGTCCTTGGGCCACTCCTAAAGGGGGGGGGGCGCCGTCACAATCCGGGTAACTGGTCACCATTATTTGCCTTTTAGGTGTCTCCTGAGACTGGCTTAGCATAAGTAGCATCCCATCTGCATTACTAGCATATGGTTTGCTGATCTCTCTACTTCATATTACTCTCCCGCCATTCCACAGCGCTGTCACAACAGCTTCACAAGTGGTAACACTGTGTATGGCGTCCCCTGCCCTCCGCCGCCATCATCACCAGCTCCTAAGTGTATTGTTCAGGAATGGAGCTAACAGCCCGCCGCGGTCCCTGACGCCATTACCTTCGATGTGGGATATTCAGCCTGGCATCTCTGGCTCTCCCTGGCCTCCGCCGCCATAGCTGTGGTTTCTCATGTGACATATTCCAATATGGCCTCCATTGTTCTCTGCAGCCTCCGCCGCCATTGCTGGGACCGCATGAGGAAATAAAAACACACTTTCCCTCCAAAGGCTAACATAAGCGCAGCCATGTTTTTCCAGTCACATGTGGTTGCTTTGTCCTATCCGCTGCGCTCTGGAATCTGCTTAATCAATAAATAGTGGAAAACTGCTCTAATCAAGCTGGTAACAATCCCCAGGTGCTGCGGGAGGGGGTTACTCTAGACAAGAAATACAAAAGGGATTTTTCCCACGCACTCTGCTGGCTATTAGTAAGAAGAACTATATACTATGTAATAATAGGAAATTTAGAGCTCTTCGTTACATATGTTTTGCAAAAGATATGATAAGCCTCCAGGCCACTTCACGGCTGCTCTATTACTGGAGGTCCCTAACTAAGCATAGGTCTAGGGCAAAGTCGGCTCAGGCTCGACCACCCCAGGGAAGCACACCATTGAAATACTAAAGTGTTAATATGTGTTAAGAAAGAAGCAGAAGCTATGGGTTAGAAAGTGCTACAAAAATAAGGGTGTTAATAAAATACTCAAAAGTGTAATATTAGTGAAAAAATAGGAGTGTTACATAAGTGCTAAATAAATAATATGGCATGCTACCCCAAGGTGGCCCAGCCCCACCAGACCCGGGGGGTACCACTCCCCAAACCCATACACAGCATAATAATAATAACATCCACTATGGGTGATACAATTGCTTAATGTATGGCCACATGATAATGGCACATACAGAACATATCCAGATTGAGAGCTAGTTTACCTGGAGGCACCCCTGTATCCTCCAAATGGCACCACAGGACCCAGCATGCCCCCCTAATGCTGGCTCCATCTATGCCTCTCTGAACTGCAATAAATAGTGGAAAACTGCTCTAATCAAGCTGGTAACAATCCCCAGGTGCTGCGGGAGGGGGTTACTCTAGACAAGAAATACAAAAGGGATTTTTCCCACGCACTCTGCCGGCTGTTAGTAAGAAGAACTATATACTATGTAATAATAGGAAATTTAGAGCTCTTCGTTACATATGTTTTGCAAAAGATATGATAAGCCTCCAGGCCACTTCACGGCTGCTCTATTACTGGAGGTCCCTAACTAAGCATAGGTCCAGGGCTTGGACCCCACAAAGTCGGCTCAGGCCCGACCACCCCAGGGCAGCACACCATTGAAATACTAAAGTGTTAATATGTGTTAAGAAAGAAGCAGAAGCTATGGGTTAGAAAGTGCTACAAAAATAAGGGTGTTAATAAAATACTCAAAAGAGTTATATTAGTGAAAAAATAGGAGTGTTACATAAGTGCTAAATAAATATTATGGCATGCTACCCCAAGGTGGCCCAGCCCCACCAGACCCGGGGGGTACCACTCCCCAAACCCATACACAGCATAATAATAATAATAACATCCACTATGGGTGATACAATTGCTTAATGTATGGCCACATGATAATGGCACATACAGAAAATATCCAGATTGAGAGCTAGTTTACCTGGAGGCACCCCTGTATCCTCCAAATGGCACCACAGGACCCAGCATGCCCTCCTAATGCTGGCTCCATCTATGCCTCTCTGAACTGCAATAAATAGTGGAAAACTGCTCTAATCAAGCTGGTAACAATCCCCAGGTGCTGCGGGAGGGGGTTACTCTAGACAAGAAATACAAAAGGGATTTTCCCACGCACTCTGCTGGCTGTTAGTAAGAAGAACTATATACTATGTAATAATAGGAAATTTAGATCTCTTCGTTACATATGTTTTGCAAAAGATATGATAAGCCTCCAGGCCACTTCACGGCTGCTCTATTACTGGAGGTCCCTAACTAAGCATAGGTCCAGGGCTTGGACCCCACAAAGTCGGCTCAGGCCCGACCACCCCAGGGCAGCACACCATTGAAATACTAAAGTGTTAATATGTGTTAAGAAAGAAGCAGAAGCTATGGGTTAGAAAGTGCTACAAAAATAAGGGTGTTAATAAAAAACTCAAAAGAGTAATATTAGTGAAAAAATAGGAGTGTTACATAAGTGCTAAATAAATAATATGGCATGCTACCCCAAGGTGGCCCAGCCCCACCAGACCCGGGGGGTACCACTCCCCAAACACATACACAGCATAATAATAATAACATCCACTATGGGTGATACAATTGCTTAATGTATGGCCACATGATAATGGCGCATACAGAAAATATCCAGATTGAGAGCTAGTTTACCTGGAGGCACCCCTGTATCCTCCAAATGGCACCACAGGACCCAGCATGCCCTCCTAATGCTGGCTCCATCTATGCCTCTCTGAACTGCAATAAATAGTGGAAAACTGCTCTAATCAAGCTGGTAACTATCCCCAGGTGCTGCGGGAGGGGGTTACTCTAGACAAGAAATACAAAAGGGATTTTCCCACGCACTCTGCTGGCTGTTAGTAAGAAGAACTATATACTATGTAATAATAGGAAATTTAGAGCTCTTCGTTACATATGTTTTGCAAAAGATATGATAAGCCTCCAGGCCACTTCACGGCTGCTCTATTACTGGAGGTCCCTAACTAAGCATAGGTCCAGGGCTTGGACCCCACAAAGTCGGCTCAGGCCCTACCACCCCAGGGCAGCACACCATTGAAATACTAAAGTGTTAATATGTGTTATGAAAAAAGCAGAAGCTATGGGTTAGAAAGTGCTACAAAAATAAGGGTGTTAATAAAATACTCAAAAGAGTAATATTAGTGAAAAAATAGGAGTGTTACATAAGTGCTAAATAAATAATATGGCATGCTACCCCAAGGTGGCCCAGCCCCACCAGACCCGGTGGGTACCACTCCCCAAACCCTACACAGCATAATAATAATAACATCCACTATGGGTCATACAATTGCTTAAAGTATGGCCACATGATAATGGCACATACAGAACATATCCAGATTGAGAGCTAGTTTACCTGGAGGCACCCCTGTATCCTCCAAATGGCACCACAGGACCCAGCATGCCCTCCTAATGCTGGCTCCATCTATGCCTCTCTGAACTGCAATAAATAGTGGAAAACTGCTCTAATCAAGCTGGTAACAATCCCCAGGTGCTGCGGGAGGGGGTTACTCTAGACAAGAAATACAAAAGGGATTTTTCCCACGCACTCTGCTGGCTGTTAGTAAGAAGAACTATACACTATGTAATAATAGGAAATTTAGAGCTCTGCTTAATCAGCCAGCAAATCCCTGCAGCAGGGATAAGTATCCTGTTCCTGGGCTGGTAAGAGGTCAGTGCTTTGGTTGTCAAACCCTGTGTTGCAAAGTCTCCTCTGTTGTGGTTATCCAGATTTCGTTCCAGGTGTTCCAGCTCCACTAGAGACGCGCACCAGCTACTATCTGGCGGTGTAGCCTGACTCTACAAGTTTACCAGCATTGGTTTCAGCAACTGGCAATAATCCAGTACCGGCTTTCAGCTTCCAGCGGGGTTTCATCTTGCCAGCCATCATCATCCAAGTCATCATCTGTGTTCTATCACCACCTCCAAGTCATCATTGGTGTCTTACACCGATCTCAAGTCACCAGTGTGTCTGATCATTATTTCCTAATTACCATCTATCATCAATCTCCAGTATATTAGAACTTTCACAATTGACTTTCCTTTATACTGGAGTTTAATCCTTATTCAACAGTTCACACCTGCATCTACAAGTTATATTGTGTCATTATCTAACATTGCTGAGCATCGCTGTCTATTGAACTATGTTTAATAAATATCTCTTAAACTTTTACTAAGTTGTCTTGGTCATGCCCTCGGGCATTTGTTCCAGTGGTCACCTGCATGTCTAAGAACCTAATACAGCCTGCTAAGTTCTTCCACACTTCAGTCCCTACAACTGAGGCTTCCTCCAGTCAGCCTCAGCCCTCAGTTGTGACAGTAACTCTGCAGCCCAGTTATGGAGAACTTTGTACTGTATGTTTTTATTAGTGATGTGCACTGGAAATTTTTCGGGTTTTGGTTCCGCGGCCGTGTTTTGGATTCGGATGCGTTTTGGCAAAACCTCCCTGAAATTTTTTTGGCGGATTCGGGTGTGTTTTGGATTCGGGTGTTTTTTTTACAAAAAACCCTCAAAAACAGCTTAAATCATAATACTATGGGATCAAAATGACCCCCAAATTCTATTAACCTCAATAACAATAATTTACTCTGATTTCCAGTCTATTCTGAACACCTCACAATATTATTTTTAGTCCTAAAATTTGCACAGAGGTCGCTGGATGACTAAGCTTAGCAACCCAAGTGGCCGACACAAACACCTGGCCCATCTAGGAGTGGCACTGCAGTGTCCGACAGGATGGCACTTCAAAAAAAGAGTCCCCAAACAGCACATGATGCAAAGAAAAATGAAAGAAAAAAAAGAGGTGCAAGATGGAATTGTCCTTGGGCCCTCCCACCCACCCTTATGTAGGTATGGATGGATAGTATACTTGACGACACAGAGGTAGAGTAGTGGCCTACTGTACCGTACTGCTATATATTATATATACTGGTGGTCAGCAAACTGTGCAAAACTGAAATGCACCACAGGTATGGATGGATAGTATACTTGACAACACAGAGGTAGGTAGAGCAGTGGCCTACTGTACCGTACTGCTATATATTATATATACTGGTGGTCAGCAAACTGTGCAAAACTGAAATGCACCACAGGTATGGATGGGATAGTATACTTGACGACACAGAGGTAGAGCAGTGGACTACTGTACCGTACTGCTAAAATTATATATATATATATATATATATATATAGTGTGTTATACTGGGGGTCAGCAAAACTCTGCACTGTTCTCCTACTATATACTACAATGCAGCACACATATGGAGCGTTTTTCAGGCAGAGAACATATAATACTGGTGGTCACTGGTCAGCAAAACTCTGCACTGTACTCCTACTATATAATACTGCTGGTCCCCAGTCCCCACAATAAAGCAATTAGCACACTGAGCACAGATATTTGCAGCACACTGAGCACAGATATGGCGCGTTTTTCAGGCAGAGAACGTAGATATTTGCACTTGCAGCACACTGAGCACAGATATTTGCAGCACACTGGGCACAGATATTTGCAGCACACTGAGCACAGATATTTGCAGCACACTGAGCACAGATATGGAGCGTTTTTCAGGCAGAGAATGTAGATATTTGCACTTGCAGCACACTGAGCACAGATATTTGCAGCACACTGAGCACAGAAACTAAGAGGACGCCAGCCATGTCCTCTCACGATCATCTCCAATGCACGAGTGAAAAATGGCCGCGATGCGCGGCTCCTTATATAGAATACGGATCTCGCGAGAATCCGACTGTGGGATGATGACGTTCGGGCGCGCTCGGGTTAACCGAGCAAGGCGGGAGGATTCGAGTCTGCCTCGGACCCGTGTAAAATCTAGCTCATCACTAGTTATTATACTTAGTCAATTTAATAGTTTTGGATTGAAGTTACTGTTTGATGAACACATTATATAACAAATAGATCTCACCTTTACAATAGTATTTGGTCTGTTTTTGATTATTGGAAGAAAAAAAAAAAAGTCCAAAGAAATACATTAGTCATATTCAATTACTCATTTACCACAGTGAGATAAATATATTTTATTATTTCTTGCAAATTATCTCGCTGTTACACAATTTACTTTAGGACTTTAATGAAGGAATTCTCATACACATAGAAGGCAGCATATAGGGGCTCAGTGAAGGTGGCGGAGAAGGTGTGTAAGTGTCTGATGGGGTCACACAGCTGATAGAAGGACAGACGCCCGGCCTCATAGTCCAGGTATATCCCCACTTTCTTCACAGGAGAACCTGGATTTATATTTATAGGTATATTGTTATGACGTGCTCCAAGTTTATTAATAAAGCACAGGTTCCATGACTTGTTATTATAACCAATAAATGATTCATTACCATTTTTCTTTCTCCCTATACTGTGACCGGCCACCCCTATCAGCCAGTCCTCTGCTTCTCTCACATCCACTTCCCAGTAATGTCTCCCAGATGAGAAGCTACAGGAGCTTAGCACCTGCCGGACTATAAACCTCTCTGGTCCATCTGGTCTCTGCTGATTTACACTAGTACCAGAAGCAGATCTGTGATCCTCTGATATAATAATGTAATTACTGGCTGTCTTTATATCCAGTAATATGTCTGCTTTCTCCATCACTGTGAGCTGTCTCTTTGACTGTAGATCCATCAGATTATCAGACAAGTGTAAAAGTCCCCTGTGTAACATCTGTGAGATTATTCCCTCATCCAGACATCCAGCAACTCTTACATCACTGTTGACATCACAGCTCCTGTGACTGATGACATCACTCTCTGGTTCTTCCTTCAGGACAGTTAATGGATCAGTGATGTTACATATCTCCTCAATGCTATTAATCTTCCTGGACAGCTCGTCCTTCTGTGTCTCCAGCTGTGTGATCAGATCAGAGACTGAGAGTGACATCTGCTCTTCCTGTCTGGAGATCTCACCCAGGACCTCCCTCTCCAGGGTGTCTAACTTCTCCCTGATGTCTCTAAACAGATCAGTGACTCTCGCAGTGACACCAGCGGCTTTCTCCTTCTCCTCTCTCCTGTGATCCTGCAGACGCTGCACTCTCCTCTCAGTCTCCTCTCTCTCAGACTTCAGGGTCTCAGTGGCATTTCTCAGTTTCTTTTTTTTCCTCTCATAGACCACATTCAGAAGCTCCACGTGGTGACCCCGGTGGTCTCCAGCCACCCAGCAGGATGTACACAAAGCAGCTGAGTCCTCACAGCAGTAATACTTCACCATCTCCTTGTGTGCTGAGCATTTTCTGTCCTCCAAGGAAACAGTGGGTTCAGATAAAACATGTTCTGCGGATTTACTGTGTTTGGTCAAGTGTTTGTCACAAAATGAAGCGTCACACAGCAGACATGTTTTAGTAGCCGGCACAGGAGAGTCACAGTAAGTACAGAAGATCCGGGTCTTCTCCGGCTCTGGGTGACTACATAGGAATCTTTCCACAATGTTACTCAGCTTCCTGTTCTTCTCCAGTGCCGGGCGTTCCTGATACTCTGCCCTGCACTCCGGACAGGAATATCCCCCAGCCCTCTCCTGTGTATCCAGCACACTCACAATACAGTCCTGGCAGAAGATGTGGCCACATCTCAGGGATACAGGGTCTGTATAAGTGCTCAGGCAGATGGAACAGCTCAGCTCAGCTCCCAGGTCTGCAGACGCCATTCTAGGTAACAGGAAGAAATTAAACAAAAGTTTCTCACTATACAGATCAGTGCAGAGGGAAGGGCTGAGCAGTAATGTCCACAGACAGAGATATGTGATGAAAGTGAAAGTGTGTCTGTGAATGATTATATGGGGAGAGATTAGAGCTATGACAGACTGTTTATGGGCCTAATCTCTGGTTAGTTAAGTTTTCTCCATATCTATTAAAGTTTTACTGTTCCAGAGAAACTATTTGCTGAGTTTCTCCCTTATGACTGCGTTGCTTCTGGAGCCTCAGAATTTAATGTAATACCTGGGTCCTGTGTCTTCCGGGCCTGTGATTAATAGGTCTCCTCTTTGTACAGCTTGGTCAGTGTCACCATGGCAGTAAAAAGTAGGGATTTGAAATCAGTGATGGTCTACGACCGATGGTAACTACTTTTAACTACTTTTACCATTGATGGGGAGAACCAGATGGTTTCCCTCCATTGATGATAAAGAGCTATCAAATGATTTCAATTTTTTTCTCTATGATGGCATGTACACAGCATAGCTCCGCCCCCAGACACCCATGAAGCCATGTCCTCGGGCTCTGATTGGCCCGCGTCTAGCTCAATACTAAAGTAATGGGGACCATCAATGGGCAAAACCATTGATGGTTCCCTTAGAGATGGTTGCCCACCATCGAGGTTATCCACCGACGGTAGATGGATAACCCACCGATGGTCATCCCTAGTAAGTTTATTTCCTGCCAGGAGCCCAGGAGTTGCTTGTACTCACAGTTATAGACAATGTGGAATATTTATTAGTAAACTGTAAGTGTCTGCCGGCCGAGTACAGAATTATTGGTATTATGTCCATAGAAGATTGGATATGGTGCTTGGTATAGCAATACTGAGTATATCACAAAATAATGCAAGAATAAAAAGTAATATAATACAATAAATAACCAGCATGCCAGCATGGCAAATATTTTATACAGCAACAGGAAATTACATTTGCTCCTTGGAGTGGAATAGACAAAATAAATAAAATTATCAGATACAATTGACATGAAATAAACATAAGAAAGCAGCGTATATGCCCAGAGACCAGAGCTGCAGATAGTATAAATCAGGGCTGGCCAAACCAGACCTCGAGATCTACCAACAGTTCATGTTTTCCGGGCCTCCTGGAGATCTGTAGAATTGTCAGTTAGGAATGAATGCAGCACATCTTAATTAGTAATGACTACACCTGTGCACCAGCTAGGTGGTCTGGAAAATGTGTACTGTTGGTAGATCTCGAGGACCGATTTGGCCAGCCCTGGTATAAATGATCAGAAAGGATTTCCATGTTGTATGATCAGATATATAATAGTAATCTCAAGTGCAACCTAAAGTGATGTATTCAAACTAGGGGTGTGCACCGTGCCATTTTTCAGGTTTTGTGTTTTGGTTTTGGATTAGTATCTCCTTTTTGTTTTGGATCTGTATTGGTTTTGACAAAACCGCCCTGGCGGATTTTGTCTTGTTTTGTATTTTTTTTGGAAAAAAATCATAAAACCATCTGAAATAACAGAATTTGGGGATGTATGTGTTCCTACAGTATTATTAACCTCAATAATATTAAGTTCCACTCATTTCCAGACTATACTAAACACCTCACCGCTCACAATATTGTTTGCATCCAGTTTAGGACAAAGGGGGTAATTCCAAGTTGATTGCAGCAGGAATTTAGTTAGCAATTAGGAAAAACCATGGCCCTCATTCCGAGTTGTTCGCTCGTTATTTTTCATCGCATCGCAGTGAAATTCCGCTTAGTGCGCATGCGCAATATTCACACTGCGACTGCGCCAAGTAACTTTGCTATGAAGATAGGTTTTTTACTCATGGCTTTTTCTTCGCTCCGGCGATCGTAGTGTGATTGACAGGAAATGGGTGTTACTGGGCGGAAACACAGCGTTTTAGGAGCGTGTGACTGAAAACGCTACCGTTTCCGGAAAAAACGCAGGAGTGGCCGGAGAAACGGGGGAGTGTCTGGGCGAACGCTGGGTGTGTTTGTGACGTCAAACCAGGAACGACAAGCACTGAACTGATCGCACAGGCAGAGTAAGTCTGAAGCTACTCTAAAACTGCTAAGTAGTTTGTGATCGCAATATTGCGAATACTTCGGTCGCAATTTTAAGATGCTAAGATTCACTCCCAGTAGGCGTAGGCTTAGCGTGTGTAACTCTGCTAAATTCGCCTTGCGACCGATCAACTCGGAATGAGGGCCCATGTGCACTGCAGGGGGGGCAGATATAACATGTGCAGAGAGAGTTAGATTTGGGTGGGTTATTTTGTTTCTGTGCAGGATAAATACTGGCTGCTTTATTTTTACACTGCAAATTAGGTTGCAGATTGAATACACCCCACCCAAATCTAAATCTCTCTGCGCATGTTAAATCTGCCTCCCCTGCAGTGCACATGGTTTTGCCCAATTGCTAACTAAATTCCTGCTGCAATCAACTTGGAATTACCCCCAAAAGGTTGCACCGTGGTAGCTGGACTGAGCAGCAGCAGCCCTTGGATGTATATACTGGGAGGACAAAATATTTAAAAAAAATCATGTATTTAAAGAAACGACACATTAGGCAAGGCTCAAGATTTCAGTTCACAAAAAGATGATTAAGGCAAAGAAGAATAAAAAAAAAGACCACATTTTAGATTTAATTAATTACATTTATTTGATTTATTTAGGATCAAATTCTTCATTTTCTAAAAGATATCTTTGATATGCATAAAGTTCAGTATATAGATGTATAGAGTTTATTTATGTTCATTTTATTTAAATGTAGCTAATTTATCATTATTATTATTATTATTATTATTATTATTATTAATAATATTAATTTTAATTAATTACAAATGTGGTGAGAATTCTGAAAATAGGACTGTGACCGGACGGTCTCGTCCCCAGTACACAGAATGGATGCTTAGGTCACACGGGACCTGACCACATTCCCGCTTACCGTCAGTAACCACCTGTTACTGACTCCACCCACTGCGCTGTGGGCGGGTTTATGCTGCCACCACCAAACTCCTAACCTGCCGTGGTGTTTAAAACCACGGTTCTGCCCTGTATGTGCCGACACACTGCGTTACCACACCTGTGTGGTGTTGATGAATCCCCACTAGTCCTCTACCGGTAGCTGGCGGAAGGCGGAACTTGGAGACGTTGGGGTACTCCCGGGACAGCCGGAGAATGGGGCTATGTTTTGCATAGGCCTGCAGGTCACAAGATGACGCAATCTTCTTGAGGCAGATGATGTTTTAATGCCAACAAATAGTTCTAAAGGGAATTATTCCCTATTGCAAGGGGAATCAGCATACAGCAAGATGTTTACAGCAGAAAGTAGTTGGTATAATACACTTTTCATGGGGCAACTGCCCTCCTTTTATCCTACTCCAATACACACTACCACAGGGGGTAAGTCTGCCCTGTGGTTTACAGCCAATCAATGTTTACCCATGGGCTGTGCATGCCTTGGTCACATGCACAGCTCCCATTGTCCTCTATGGACAGTGGGGAGGGGTCACCTTCCTTTGACTGTCCCATCCTGGAGGATCAGGATACGCCCCGGTGCCGTTCAGTCTAGGCTGGGGGAAGTTTTCCCACCTAAACTGACTTCCAGAAACCTGCCCGGGACCTAGCCCACTGTCTGCAGCCTGGATTCGGGCTCCAGAGCTGGGCAGTCTAGATCCCCGGTCAGGGTTTCCTGGTCACTACGGGTGATCTCCATGGAGCTCCAGAAAACCACTCAGCTTGTTTCAAAGCTGAGCTTCTCCTCTCTCTTCCAATGCCACTTTCAAGTGAAGCTGGAAGGGAAAGTATTCCGTTTTGGGGGAAGAGGTCTGGGAGAATCCATCAGCCTGCACAGCCATGGATTCCCCCCCTCCTGGGACACACAACCAAGTAAGTGCATTTTACCTTTAAATACATTACATTTACACACATGTGTTTCCCTTTAAATCTACACTGAGACTGTGCCCTGCACAGGCTCCACATACCCAGGCACTGCAGTGCCTCACATCACAATATATATATATATATATATATTACATTTAAAACCATGTTTTGTTTTAAATACTGTGCCCAGCGCTCAGGCTCCCCTAGCCCTGCAGCCTGGCTGCTAGGGCTCTCTCAGTGCTAGAGGTATGGGGCTGGCTTCCCCCATCCTCCATCCTGCCTGCCTGCCGCTGGGGTCCAGGGAGCTGGAGCTCCCTGTCCCCCCAGTGTGGCACTAACTTGTTGGCCTTGCCGCACAGTGCGGCGCATCCCCCTGATCTGAAGCCCGGTGGCACAGGACGCTTGTCCCAGCCGCCGTGGCTCTGTGCCCTTTGCAGTGCTGAGGTGCCGGGAGCGTAGCTCCCGGACCCCAGCACTCACCAGCCTAATCATCCCCGCCGCTCAGGGTGCCGGCTAGCCCGGTCCCCTGTTTGCGGCGCTGAGTCCTGTGCCCTCGCCGCAGCGTCCGGCGGGGAGCCGGGCTGCGGCGCACCCCCCTGCCACCTAGCAGCCCGGGATATTCATTCCAGCTGCCGTGGATGGCCACCTCCAGTGTGCTGAGGCGCCGGGAGCAGAGCTCCCATCCCCCAGCAGAGGCAACCACAGAGCGCGCTGCAGCGGGAGCTGAGCTCCCAGCCGCAGCGGCTCACCCATCTCACCCAGTACACACACAGCCCAGTGCGCCGGGGGCTGTACTCACGCTGCCGTTGTCGGGAGCAGAGCTCCCAGACTCCGGCAGTCAGCAGCTCTCCCTTCTCCCCCCGGCGTACACACACAGGTCAGCGCGCCGGGGGGCTTCCTTACTGCCGCGGTCGCCGGAGAGGACCGGGACAGCGGCACACACTTAAAGTACATTGTTTAACCACACGGCGCCTAGCGCCCAATACATTTTAAATATGGCGCCTAGCGCCAGTGTCCCTTAATATGGCACCGGGCACTGATGGTTAACCCCTTCAGTGCTGCAGCCGCCATTGTCCACGTGGGCTGGGGTCTCTCCGGCCACAAGGACAATAAGTTATAATATAAGAATATGAGCTATGAACACCACACCCTGAAATAGACGAAGCACGCGTGGATGTATTCTGGGAGGATACAGCACAAAATGTAAAAAAGAAGATGTCTTTTATTTTGGGTAGACTGACAGAACTCACATAGAGGGATGGAGCAGTTGCAGTCCCTGGATGTATACTGGGATAACAGAGCACAAAATATTAATTTAAATAAAAAAATAAAAATAAAAAAATAATAATATATATATATATATATATATATACCGTATTTGCTGGCGTATAAGACGACCCCCAACATTTCCACTCAAAATATAGAGTTTGTTATATACTCGCCGTATAAGACTACACCAAATAAAACGTAAAAGAACATCAGATCTGTTACATACTGTATATTATGACCTGATAAGAGATTTGGATAGGGAGTATTTATCAAGGTATGCATAAGAAGGGGGGAGGGGGCGAGGAGAAAGTTGTAAAATGTATAAAAGTATACCCCTGTGTGCATTTATTGTTACTGGTTTCACATGAGTGCCATTAGTATTAGTATTAGTGCCATTACAGTACTTGTCATTGTCACCATTGTACGGCCACAACGCGACCGCAGCGCCTCCGGCCAGTCCCTGCATCTCCCTGTAATTGGCACTAGTGACCCGCCGCGGCCGCACTGGATACCGCGCGATACTGGATGGTATGTAGAATGAGGTGGGCGGGCATCGGGAGGCCACTATGGGCACCGGGCGAGTATCGGAAGGCCACTATGGCAGCTATGTCTATCCCAACTGAAGTGCACCCGGCGTATAAGACGACCCCCCCCCACTTGAAGGCATGTTTTTCAGGGCAAAAAAGTAGTCTTATACGCCAGCAAATACTGGTATATATTTATAATTTTTTATATCACACACTGTGGTTACAGTGTCACACAAATGAGTAAAAAATATGTAGAAGTATTTTTTGTATCACACATTGACAGTTACAGTGTCATACAAATGAATCAGAAATATATATAATAATTATACACTGCGGTTGACACTATTTATACACAGCAGGATTCACTATTGCCTACCTATTCCATGTTGACCTTTTGACCCTGATGACCTAATGCATGTCTGATCATCAGTGGTCGACATAGACCTTTACCTTTATAGAGTAGACCTTTATAGAGTAGATCTAATGATCCACACCCGTTGGGATCCAAAACTCCCCTTTAGTCTACTTTTTTTAAAATATATTGACTGCAACATAGTAACATAGTAAGTAAGGTTGAAACAAGACAATTGTCCATCGAGTTCAACCTATTTGTGGTCTCCTATGCAGTCTTAACTAAACAAACAAATTAATTAATAGGTTCTATATTTTTAAAGTAGGAAATCCTGGGGGACCTTCCTTTGTAAAGTGCTCCTGCCATCATTGGACAGGACTAACATGTGCAGAGAGATTTAGATTTGGGAGGGGGCCTGTCCTGGCTCAAATCTAAATTGCTGTGTAAAAATAAAGCTGGCCAGCATCTGTGGGCTACATGCAAAACCATCCAGTATTTACCCTGCATGCAACATAATACATGTATGTGTACCTCTTGCATTGCAGCATGGTTTGTCCAGGTGCAAAGTTATTTGCTTTTTTTTTTGCTTTTGCTCACCCCGGGTGTCTCTGAACTAAAGGCAAGAAGAAGGGGGCGCAGAGAAGGGAATTATGCTTTTCACAAGCAAAATCTTTACTAGAACTGTGTCAGAAATGATGAAACGCGTAGGGTATTGCTAGGAAATGGCACTTGCCATAGTTAAGATCTGCAGAATGAGGCTTGGATCTAGGAAAAGCATCTGACACATACACGTGTGAGAGCTGACATGGCGAGACTGCTGAGGATCCACGAGACTGCAGTGAAATTAGTCTTTTTTATTATTTTTTTATTTAACAAGGAATGGCCAGCCTTGGGCTGAAAGCTGAAAGCCCAGGGCTATTCCCTGTAGCGGTGGGTGCAGAGGTAACAGAAATAATTAATGGCCTTCTAGCATCTGTATTCTGCCTGTAAAAAACAAATATAAACAAAGACCAGACACCAATCGTTTAAGTAATTTATTGGTCAGCATCCTTACTTGGTGGGCGACAGCCTGTGTGAGCTCTTTTGCATGACCGCCACCCTCTGTGACTTCCAACATCTTCTTTCCGCATCTTCAACTGGTGGGTGATGGCCGGTGTAACTCTGGAGTTCCCGTGAGGCAAATGCCTAGTGCTGCCACCTGCAGGGTGCGATTTACGTGAGAGGTTGGGGCTACCTGCTTAACTGCTGTCTGCCAGGAGTCTTCAGCCCTGGCCGTCGTGAAGAGGGCATAGCCTGAGCTAGCAGTGGCACTATCATAAAGTCTATGCAGAGCTGCCAGTCACTGCTGCTGGACTGCCAAGTCTAACTGCCCAGGAGGCTGTGGGCAGTTGTGAAGGAGGGGGAGGCCGGGTCGGCCAGTGATATTCTGCAATGGGGCACCTCTATTACCACAGTGATACTTACTAGCATGCCACCAGCATTTAACGTCACATGTCTGTCCAGCGGGGTCCAGCTGTATGTTCTTCCTCGGTGGTGTACTCTGCCGCATTTCTGGTAGCCTACCACTACGGCGATGAGGTGGTAACTAGTGCGCATGTACGACGTACACGGATTGCTAAATATTGCACACAGGTCATAACTCCTTTAGCAAGTACCTCATAACATTCTCAGCTCTGCTCCCCCACTGGCTCCAACTTTCACTCCACAAACTGTTCTGACAGGAGATCCGTCCTGAGGAAGGCTCAGGTGGGAGAAAGGGAGGGGGGGGGGATTGGTGAGTGTTGCTATGACTTGCTTCATTGTGTAACTGCATCCCCACATTCCTTGGCATTAATTAGACCACCAGTGCTACTTTAATGACTTCATTACTTTAATCACTTATCTGGCATGGTCAGATCACATGCGACCGCGCCGCCCCACAGTGTCCCCCAGTTTTTGACAAGGAGATCCGTTCTGCAGATGTACATAATATAATATTTAAATATTAAAAAAATACTTTTCCCTCACGTCCTAGGGGATACTGGGAATCCATTTAGTACCATGGGGTATAGATGGATCCTCTTGGAGCCATGGGCATTATAGAAGTTTTGTAACGTGTGCTGGCTCCTCCCTCTATGCCCCTCCTACCAGACTCAGTTTCGAAAATGTGTCTGACGGAGCCGGTCACATCTCTGGAAGCTTCTGAAGAGTTTTCTGCATTTATTGTATAAGTTTGTTATTTTCAGGCAGGACTGGATGGCACCAGCCTGCCTGCTTCGTGGGACTTAGGGGGGGGAACGGCCCAACCCCACTAAGGGTTAATGGTCCCGTTACCTGCTGACAGGATGATATCTCCTGAGGGAACTATTCGCAAGCCCCACCACGGCGAGCGTACATTCCCGCAGCACGCCGCCACCCCTAACAGAGCCAGAAGACAGAAGATTGATGAGTACTAAACCGGCGTCCCGGTCAGTGGGTGGCCGGCCATTAAGGCAGCATGAGGGTACGGAGACGCACGGCTTCTAAACGGGGCGGAATGAGTCTCCAGACTTAGTACACAGTAGTGTACACAGTACCCAGATTGGCATTGCAGCTTAAAAGGGGGCTTACTCCATTTTATGCACCTAGACACATAATGCCAGTATAAAGAAGAGCGGGAAGACCGCGCGCCATTGAAGGGGTGGGCCTTCACCATGAGCGGATCCAGCATTTTACCCTACTGTAGCTGACACAGCTGACTGCAGGGACGCGCAGCTCCTCCAGAGAGCCTCCAGCTTACCTCAGCGGTACCAGGGGGTCATAGCAGGGGGGAGCTTTATACTTGTGTACTAAGCTCCAAATCTAGGTTCTTAGTCTGTGACCCGGCTAAGCTTTGCTTTAGCGATAAGGGCACCGTGTGCTGGTTCTATCCTCTCTCCATGTCTCTCGGAAAGGGCTCCTTGTGGGTTAATTGCGCTGTTAACCTTTTTCTTGTGTGTGCTGTTAATACTGCAGTATGTCAGGCAAAGATTGTGTTCCATGTAAGGCACAGTGTTCCTCTTCTCCATGGGGTTCACTAGTGTGTACTCAGTGTAGTATCCCTTCTCAGGCTAGTGGGGCAGAACCAGCGTGGCTGGACTCCATCAGGGGAATGATTTCCACCATCTCTACTAAATTATCTCATAATGAGGAGACGCAATACTTAAGACAGTCTATGGCTGAGTTTATGCAAAAGAACTCAGTACCCAGACCATCATCTCAGTCCTCTACCATTTGTCCGCAAAAACGTACCTTGGCCCATACCCTGCATTCTGTCTCTGATAATGAAGGGTCCGAAATGGAGGAAGGTGAGGTGGACATAGAGGTGGGGAAGGGTACTCTGTCACAGAGGTGTGTGAGGAACCTTTCTTTAATGTGAATAAAAAATCCTCAGCCACTTTTCCTGTGTCAAAGGAACTAAATAACCTGTTTGAAGAACCGTGAGTTAATCCAGATAAGAAATTTCAAATACCTAGGCGGTTACTATCATCATTTCATTTTCCTCCTGAGAATAGGAAAAAAAATGGGAAAATCCACCGATTATGGATGCATTAGTCTCCAGGCTCTCACGTAAAATAGTATTACCTGTCCCTGGTGCAGCCTCCCTAAAGGATGCAGCTGATCGCAAGATTGAGACTACACTCAAATCTGTGCATACAGCAGCTGGGGTGGCCCAGAGACTCACTCTAGCATGTGGGTGGATTACGCAAGCCATTGCTAAATGGTAGGGTAATTTAATTGAGAGTTTAGACACCTTACCTCAAGAGGAAATTGTTTTACTCCTGCAACACATACAGGACTCTGTGAACTTTATGGTGGAAGCCATTAAGGAGATTGGTTTGCTTAATGCACGCACCATAGCTACGGCAGTGTCTGCACGCAGGGGAATATGGCTACATCAGTGGATGGCTGACGTGGACTCCAAAAAAGGTGTGGAAGGCCTACCCTTCACAGGTGAGGCCTTATTTGGTGATGAACTCGACAAGTGGATTTCACGAGGTACTGTACTGCGGGTAAATCCACCTATCTGTCTTCTGCAGCTCCGCCGGCTAGGAAGGCCTACTCAGGACTCAATTTACAGTCCTTTCGTACTGCAAAGTTTCAGGGCAAGGCCAGAGGTTATTATACCGCTGTCAGAGGTTCAAGAGGTAAGCCACGCAAACCAGAAGCTGCTGGTTCACAGGAACAGGGCTCCGGCTCTGCCTCCTCAAAGCCCTCTGCATGACGCTGGACCGACAGGCCTGGGAGACAGGCAGGTGGGAGCCTGGCTAAAATTCTTCAGTCACACTTGGACAAGATCTTGCCAGAATCCCTGGGTCATGGAACTTATATCCCAGGGATACAGGCTGGAGTTCCAGGATCTCCCACCTCACAGATTTTTCAAATCAGGCTTACCAGTTTCACAAGAGGCAAGAATAACCTTACAAGACATCATTCAAAAACTGTTACAGACCCACGTCATTGTTCCAGTTTCACCTCATCTACAGAACAAGGGTTACTATTCCAGCTTGTTTGTAGAACCGAAACCGGATGGTTCAGTAAGACCGATTCTGAACCTCAAGTCATTGAACCCATACTTACGAGTGTTCAAGGTTAAGATGGAGTTTCTGAGAGTTGTGATCTCAGGTCTGGAAGAAGAGGGAGAATTCCTGGTGTCTATGGCTATCAAGGATGCGTACCTTCACATTCCGATCTGGCCGCCTCATCAGGCTTATCTACAGTTTGCTCTGCAGGACTATCACTACCAGTTCCAGGCCCTGCCATTTGGTCTCCCCACGGCACCGAGGGTGTTCACCAAGATGATGGCAGAGATGATGATACTACTCAGGAAACAAGGAGTGAACGTAATTCAATACCTAGACAATATTCTGATAAAGGCTGCGTCCAGGGAACAGTTGTTGGAGAACATTGGTCTCAGATCACTCCTGGATCATGGGTGGATTCTGAACCTACCAAAATCTCACCTAAAACCTACGTGGGAGCTACATTTCCTGGGAATGATACTGGACACCGAGTCTCAGAGAGTGTTCCTTCACTTGGAAAAGGCAACAGTGATTCAGTCGATGGTTCGGGCTGTCTTGAAACCGACCCGAATCTCAGAACATCTGTGCATCCGCCTCCTGGGGAAAATGGTGGCTTCTTACGAAGCAATACAGTATGGAAGGATTCATGCGAGGACCTTCCAGCTGGATCTGTTTGACAAATGGTCCGGATCGCATCTTCACATGCATCAGATGATTCGTCTGTCGCCAAAAGCCAGGATCTCCCTCCTGTGGTGGCTACAAACTTCTCACCTAGTGGAGGGTCGGAAGTTCGGGATTCAGAATTGGATTCTGCTAACCACAGACACAAGCCTCAGAAGGTGGGGTGCAGTCACCCAAGGGGTGCAGTTTCAAGGAAGATGGCCAAGTCAGCAAAGTGTTCTTCTAATAAATATTCTGGAACTCAGGGCTGTCTACCACACCTTTCTGCAGGCATCATCTCTGCTTCAGAATCAGGCCATTCAAGTTCAGTCAGACAATGTGACGGCAGTGACGTACATAAACCGACAGGGAGCAACGAAAATCAGAGCCACAATGTCAGAGGTGTCAAGAATCCTCCTCTGGGCGGAAAAACACGCCGTGGCATTGTCAGCGATCTTCATTCTGGGAGTAGACAACAGGGAAGCAGACTTCCTCAGCAGACATGACCTGCACCCAGGGGAATGGGGCCTCCACCCAGAGGTGTTCCAGTGGCTGACGCATCGGTGAGGTTATCCACAAATCAACATGATGGCCTCTCGGCTCAACAAGTAGCTCAAGTGGTATTGTTCCAGGTCGAGGGACCCACAAGCCTTAGCGGTCGACGCCCTGACGACTCCGTGGGGTTCAAGCAATTCTCATTGCTCCAGACTGGCCATGAAGGGCCTGGTATGCGGATCTTGTCGAGATACGAATCGAAGATCCATGGCCTCTGCCTCTTCGAGAGGATCTTCTGCAGCAGGGCCCGTTCGTTTATCAAGACTTACCACGGCTACGTTTGACGGCATGGAAGTTGAAGGCTGATTTTAGCCAGGAGAGAGATTCCTGACAAGGTTATCCAGACTGTGGCGCTAATTCAGACCTGACCAATGCTGTGCGTTTTCGCGGACCGTTGGGGGGGTGGACCGCGGAGGTTGCATGACGCCACACGTAGCCGCTGCTACCCGGGCTGTGACGAGTAGCCCCCTGCCAGAGTGCAGGAGCTGCGCTGGCTGGGAGCTACTCTTCCAGTACAAAAGCATCACCGTTGTGCAATGCTTTTGTACTTGTGCGGAGGGGTCGGCTCTGACATGCGGGGCGCACTAGCCCTGTGCTGGTTGTCCCCCCGCATGTCAGGGACGCTGATCGTAGATGTGCTAAATTTAGCACATCTATGATCAGGTCTGAATCACCCCCTATAATCCAAGCCAGGAAGGGGGTAACGTCAAAACATTACCATCATATCTGGAAGAAATAGGTCTCTTCCTGTGAGAGCAGACGATATTCTACGGTGGAATTTCATCGGGGACATTTCCTGCTTTTTCTGCAGTCGGGAGTGGATGTGGGCCTACGCATAAAAGTTCAGATGTCTAATTTTCTAGTTTTCCACTGCATGCTGGTACTTGTGGTTCTCCAAGTACCAGCTTGTGGGGGAGGCTTGCTGGGACTTGTAGTACTGCTACAAAAAACAATATTCACATTTTTTCACAAGGCTATCAGCCCCCCATCTGCCGCCCTTGGATCGGGGGGACAGCCTCGGGCTTCACCCCTGGCCCTTGGTTGGCTGGAGGGGGGGACCCCTTGATTTAAGGGGTTCCCACTCCTACAGGGTACCCCGGCCAAGGGTGGCTAGTTGGGTATGTAATGCCAGGGCCGCAGGGACCAGTATAAAAGTGTCCCCCGGCTGTGGCATTATGTACCTGGCTAGTGGAGCCCGGTGCTGGTTTCAAAAATACGGGGGACCCCTACGCTTTTTGTCCCCCGTATTTTTGGAACCAGGACCAGGCGCAGAGCCCGGTGCTGGTTGATTAAATATGGGGGAACCCCTGTCATTTTTCTCCCCATATTTTTTCAACCAGGACCGGCTCAAAGAGCCCGAGGCTGGTTATGCTTAGGAGGGGGGACCCCACGCAATTTTTTTCTCAGTTTTTACACTAAACAGACCCTTTCCCATAGATAACCATGCACAGATCTCACTGATCCATGCATGGTTATCCAAACTCGACTGGAAAAAGCAGGTCTATTTTTTTGCTGCTTTTTTTAACGAATTGAAAAAAAAACAGACCCGCACTTGAGCACTCAAAAACTAACACCCAAATACGAATGAATAGTGAATGCCCATATTGTATGAAATAACAGCCGTGTTTGACCGATGGTCTATTCATTCGTATTTCGGAACTTTGCAAATCAAACCATTACGAATAGTCCAAACACTGCCGATATTGGTGCTTAGTGAATTCCCGGATTGGGACTTAGAAAAAAACACACAAATCGGACAAACTCGGATTTTTAGTAAATACTGGCCAAGATGTCCACCTCATCCTCATCCTCCGATTCCTCACCCCTTTCACTGTGTACATCCTCCTCCTCACAGAGTATTAATTCGTCCCCACTGGAATCCACCATCACAGGTCCCCGTGTACTTTCTGGAGGCAATTGCTGGTAAATGTCTCCATGGAGGAATTTATAATTCATTTTGATGAACATCATCTTCTCCACATTTTCTGGAAGTAACCTCCTATGCCGATCACTGACAAGGTGACCGGCTGAAATAAACACTCTTTCAGAGTACACACTGGAGGGGGAACAACTTAGGTAAAATAAAGCCAGTAAGCCAGTTTGTGCAAGGGCCTCCAAATTGCCTCTTTTTCCTGCCAGTATACATACTGACTTGCCTACTGACTTGCCTACTTGGATGCCGTCAGTCATATAATCCTCCACCATTCTTTCAATGGTGACAGAATCATATGCAGTGACAGTAGACATGTCAGTAATCGTTGGCAGGTCCTTCAGTCCGGACCAGATGTCAGCACTTGCTCCTGACTGCCCTGCATCACCGCCAGCGGGTGGTTTTGGAAATGTTATCCTTTTCCCTTGTAGCTCCAGTGGCAGTAGAAAATGAAGGAGGAGCTGTTGGCGGGTCACGTTCCGCTTGACTTGACAATTGTCTCACCAGCAGGTTTTGGAGCATCTGCAGACTTGTGTCTGCCGGAAAGAGAGATACAACGTAGGCTTTAAACCTAGGATTGAGTACGGTGGCCAAAATGTAGTGCTCTGATTTCAACAGATTGACCACTCGTGAATCCTGGTTAAGCGAATGAAGGGCTCCATCCACATGTCTCACATACCTAGCGGAATTGCTCCATTTTAGCTCCTCCTTCAATCTCTCCAGCTGCTTCTACAAAAGCCTGATGATGGGAATGACCTGACTTAGGCTGGCTGTGTCTGAACTGACTATACGTGTGGCAAGTTCAAAGGGTTGGAGAACCTTGCACAACATGGAAATCATTCTCCACTGCGCTTGAGTCAGGTGCATTCCCCCTCCTTTGCCTATATCGTAGGCAGATGTATAGGCTTGAATGGCCTTTTGTTGCTCCTCCATCCTCTGAAGCATATAGAGGGTTGAATTCCACCTCGTAACCACCTCTTGCTTCAGCTGATGGCAAGGCATGTTCAGGAGTGTTTGCTGGCGCTTTAGTTTTCGGCACGCGGTGGCTGAATGCTGAAAGTGGCCCGCAATTTTTCGGGGCCACCGACAGCATCTCCTGCACGCCCCTGTCGTTTTTAAAAAAATTATGCACCACCAAATTAATTGTATGTGCAAAACCTGGGACATGCTGGAATTTGCCCACATGTAATTAGAGATGAGCAGGTTCGGTTCCTCGGAATCCGAACCCCCCCGAACTTCACCCATTTTACACGGTTCTGAGTCAGCCTCGGATCTTCCCGCCTTGCTCGGTTAACCGAGCGCGCCTGAACGTCATCATCCCGCTGTCGTATTCCCGCAAGATTCGTATTCTATATAAGAAGCCACGCATCGCTGCCATTTTCACACGTGCATTGGAGATGATAGGGAGAGGACATGCAGCATTCTCTTAGTTGTGTTCAGTGTGCTGCAAATATCTGTGCTCAGTGTGCTGAAAATATCTACGTTCTCTGCCTGAAAAACACTCCATATCTGTGCTGCATTGTAGAATATAGTAGGAGGACAGTGCAGAATTTTGCTGACCAGTGACCACCAGTATTATATAAGCACGGTACAGTAGTCCACTGCTCTACCTACCTCTGTGTCGTCAAGTATACTATCCATCCATACCTGTGGTGCATTTAAGTTGTGCGCAGTATATATAGTAGAAGGACAGTGCATAATTTTGCTGACCACCAGTATATAATATATAGCAGTACGGTACAGTAGTCCACTGCTCTACCTACCTCTGTGTCGTCAAGTATACTATCCATCCATACCTGTGGTGCATTTAAGTTGTGTGCTGTATATATAGTTGGAGGAAAGTGTATAATTTTGCTGACCACCAGTATATAATATATAGCAGTATGGTACAGTAGTCCACTGCTCTACCTACCTCTGTGTTGTCAAGTATACTATCCATCCATACCTGTGGTGCATTAAAATTGTGCGCAGTATATATAGTAGGAGGACAGTGCATAATTTTGCTGACCACCAGTATATAATATACAGCAGTACGGTACAGTAGTCCACTGCTCTACCTACCTCTGTGTCGTCAAGTATACTATCCATCGATACCTGTGGTGCATTTAAGTTGTGCGCAGTATATAGTAGAAGGACAGTGCATAATTTTGCTGACCACCAGTATATAATATATAGCAGTACGGTACAGTAGTCCACTGCTCTACCTACCGCTGTGTCATCAAGTATACTATCCATCCATACCTGTGGTGCATTTAAGTTGTGCGCAGTATATATAGTAGGAGGACAGTGCATAATTTTGCTGACCACCAGTATATAATATATAGCAGTATGGTACAGTAGTCCACTGCTCTACCTACCTCTGTGTCATCAAGTATACTATCCATCCATACCTGTGGTCCATTGTAGTTGTGCGCAGTATATAGTAGGAGGACAGTGCATAATTTTGCCGACCACCAGTATATAATATATAGCAGTACGGTACAGTAGTCCACTGCTCTACCTACCTCTGTGTCGTCAAGTATACTATTCATCCATACCTGTGGTGCATTGTAGTTGTGCACAGTATATAGTAGGAGGACAGTGCAGAATTTTGCCGACCACCAGTATATATATAGCAGTACGGTACAGAAGTCCATTGCTCTACCTCTGTGTCATCAAGTATACTATCCATATCTGTGCTGCATTGTAGTTGTGCGCAGTATATAGTAGGAGGACAGTGCAGAATTTTGCTGACCACCAGTATATATATAGCAGTACGGTACAGTAGTCCATTGCTATTGATATATTACTGGCATATAATTCCACACATTAAAAGATGGAGAACATAGTAGAACATAGTAGAGAGCATGTAAAATCCAAAAAACTTGAAAACAAAAGAGGGAAAAGTACATCTGCACACTTGAATAGTCTAAATTGGCAATTTAATTGATGAATGGATCAGAAAAACCCCAATATACATGTGTCTGAATTAGACTTTGAGCCTCTCTGGGGGTGCGACCCTGTTACAACCAAAAGATCAGAACAATTACAGAGAACTAGAAAGGCGGTTGTTAAGTTGGGTGCACAGTGTCAATTGATTGGATTGATTATCAAGATAAAACGTAGCTTTTATTACTATTATTAATATTCAGAAGGTCCTTATCGTGGGACACATACAGCAAAATATAGAGGTTAAAAACATGACATATACAAACACATAGGTGATATAGAAGAAAAAAAGAATGTGAGACAGATTCTTAAAAAGTGGGGTCACCACAATAACTCCTGCAACAAGTATAGTTGTTTATGTGTGAGACATTAGCCACTCAGGATACAGACTAAATGGTGTTAGTCTGTTCTAGATATATTTAATGTCATGTAAGACGATTAAGTATAGACACAAAATGTGGGGTGTTGCCAATGGGACACTGCCTCTGATGCGTGAATACAGTGAAGTATATGGTCTAATCAAAGCCTCATGCCCACCTAATGATCATGTGCAAGTGGGTTACTCTTAAGGCCAGTACTCACGGCCCGATTTGGGAGAGATGTGTGCTGAGCGAACCGCTCAGCACACATCTCTCCCGGCGCTCAGCACAGCGCGATCTGTGCTGAGCGTGCAGGGGGAGACGGGGGGGGCCGCTCACTTCACCCAGCGGGTGAAGGGAGCGACCCGCTAGATTGGCCTGCATGCAGGCCAATCTAGCAGCAGCGATAGCGATGTGCGGGGCCGCGCATCGCTATCGCTGAGGGGGCTACACACGGAGCGATCCTGCCGATATTCTAAGCAATCTAGTCAGATTGCTTAGAATATCGCTCCGTGAGTACCCCCCTTTAAATAGAGATCATAGACTGCAATGGTACTGGTGGTGGAATCATAAAAAATGTTGCACCACCAGTGCCCTGTGATGTAATATAAAACGTATCTCTCCACAAAGAGCCTGAGGCTAAATCTGTATTACTATGAGTGCGGCTGCTTGTCAGAAATTGACACTAGTGGATTCTAGTATACTCACAATACATTTGTATATGACATATTCACATAGAAAATACACAGTAATATGTCTCAAAAATAAGATATATCAATGAATTAGTGAAAATCTGTGTGGATATTGAACATCCCCCCTTACTCCAGGGTAATCAGAATTGTACCCCTTATCTTAATGGAGTCAGAGAGATGTACTGAGATACTACAGAGATAGTTATATGAACATGGAGACATAAAGTAAATACGTTAGAGTCCACACTTGTTTAGAGGAAAAAGAAGAAATATTACAAAGTGTCCTAGGACTAATCTGACAAAAGAGCAACACTTGTTGCAATATCAATTCAAGTAGTGAAAAGGAGGTTTACAAAGATGTTACTTCACTGGTGTATGTTGTATTAATGAATCCCACATTCTGTCTGAATATACACTCTTATCGTTGCGGATCCTATGTATATACACTTTTAATAGGAAAAACAGATACTATGGAATACTATTCCTGCTTCTTACTGTTTTATTTTGAGCAGTGTAATGATAATTGAACACACAGTGATTGCAGCATGAAGAACAATAGTCAAATCTTTGTACAAATATATGCTATCCAGAGAGGCAAGTGATTGCTCTCTCTGTTACTGCAAACACCTTGAGCGAATGCCTAGGGAATCCCCTGGGCTCCTATCCTGAGTGGTTGTTTGTCTGATATCCTAAACTCACACACCTAGCCTGTTGAGCACGTTTAAATTGCTAATTGCTATGGCTCTATGAGAGTCAGTGCTGGTGCGGGTACAAGTATCACTAACTATTACATTAGATACAACATTGCTACAATTTGCAAGGAGTGTGTTGGCCCACTAACAAGCCGACATGCATGTTTCGCTGTACGGGGCTGTATGTGTCCCACGATAAGGACTTTCTGAATATTAATAATAGTAATAAAAGCTACGTTTTATCTTGATAATCAATCCAATCAATTGACACTGTGCACCCAACTTAACAACCGCCTTTCTAGTTCTCGTTAAAATCCAAAAAACAAAAGTTCAGTAAAATTACCCAAAAATCAAAATTAAAAGCGTCTGAGGAGAAGCGTAAACTTACCAATATGCCATTTACGACACGGAGTGGCAAGGAATGGCTGAGGCCCTGGCCTATGTTCATGGCTAGTGGTTCAGCTTCACATGTGGATGGAAGCACTCATCCTCTCGCTAGAAAAAAGAAAAGACTTAAGCTGGCAAAAGCACAGCAAAGAACTGTGCGTTCTTCGAAATCCCAAAGGAGAGTCCAATTGTGTCGGTTGCGATGCCTGACCTTCCCAACACTGGACGGGAAGAGCTTGCGCCTTCCACCATTTGCACGCCCCCTGCAAGTGCTGGAAGGAGCACCCGCAGTCCAGTTCCTGATAGTCAAATTGAAGATGTCACTGTTGAAGTACACCAGGATGAGGCTATGGGTGTTGCTGGTGCTGAGGAGGAAACTGACAAGGAGGATTCTGATGGTGAGGTGGTTTGTTTAAGTCAGGCACCCAGGGAGACACCTGTTGTCCGTGGGACGAATATGGCCATTGTTATGCCTGGTCAAATTACAAAAAAAATCACCTCTTCGGTGTGGAATTATTTTAACACAAATGCGGACAACAGGTGTCAAGCTGTGTGTTGCCTTTGTCAAGCTGTAATAAGTAGGGGTAAGGACGTTAACCACCTCGGAACATCCTCCCTTATACGTCACCTGCAGCGCATTCATCATAAGTCAGTGACAAGTTCAAAAACTTTGGATGACAGCGGAAGCAGTCCACTGACCACTAAATCCCTTCCTCTTGTAACCAAGCTCCTGCAAACCACACCACCAGCTCCCTCAGTGTCAATTTCCTCCTTACACAGGAAAGCCAATAGTCCTGCAGGCCATGTCACTGGCAAGTCTGATGAGTCCTCTCCTTCCTGGGATTCCTCCAATGCATCCTTGAGTGTAACGCCTCCTGCTGCTGATGCTGCTGTTGTTGCTGCTGGGAGTCGATCGTCATCCCAGAGGGGAAGTCGGAAGAACACTTGTACTACTTCCAGTAAGCAATTGACTGTCCAACAGTCCTTTGCGAGGAAGATGAAATATCACAGCAGTCATCCTGCTGCAAAGCGGATAACTCAGGCCTTGGCGGTGAGAAACGTGTTTCCGTTATCCACCGTTAATTCACAGGCAACTACAGACTTGATTCAGATACTGTGTCCCCGGTACCAAATACCATCTAGGTTCCATTTCTCTAGGCAGGCGATACAGAGAATGTACACAGACCTCAGAAAAAGAGTCACCAGTGTCCTAAAAATTGCAGTTGTACCCAATGTCCACTTAACCACGGACATGTGGACAAGTGGAGCAGGGCAGACTCAGGACTATATGACTGTGACAGCCCACTGGGTAGATGTATTGCCTCCCGCAGCAAGAACAGCAGCGGCGGCACCAGTAGCAGCATCTCGCAAACGCCAACTCGTTCCTAGGCAGGCTACGCTTTGTATCACCACTTTCCAGAAGAGGCACACAGCTGACAACCTCTTACGGCAACTGAGGAAGATCATCGCAGAATGGCTTACCCCAATTGGACTCTCCTGGGGATTTGTGACATCGGACAATGTCACCAATATTGTGCGTACATTACATGTGGGCAAATTCCAGCACGTCCCATGTTTTGCACATACATTGAATTTGGTGGTGCAGAATTTTTTAAAAAACAACAGGGGCGTGCAAGAGATGCTGTCTGTGGCCCGAAGAATTGCAGGCCACTTTCAGCATTCAGCCACCGTGTGCCGAAGACTGGAGCACCAGCAAACACTCCTGAACCTGTCCCGCCATCATCTGAAGCAAGAGGTGGTAACGAGGTGGAATTCAACCCTCTATATGCTTCAGAGGATGGAGGAGCAGCAAAAGGCCATTCAAGCCTATACATCTGCCCACGATATAGGCAAAGGAGGGGGAATGCACCTGACTCAAGCGCAGTGGAGAATGATTTCAACGTTGCGCAAGGTTCTGCAACCCTTTGAACTTGCCACACGTGAAGTCAGTTCAGACACTGCCAGCCTGAGTCAGGTCATTCCCCTCATCAGGCTTTTGCAGGAGAAGCTGCAGAGATTGAAGGAGGAGCTAAAACAGAGCGATTCCACTAGGCATGTGGGACTTGTGGATGGAGCCCTTAATTCGCTTAACAGGATTCATGGGTGGTCAATCTGTTGAAATCAGAGCACTACATTTTGGCCACCGTGCTCGATCCTAGATTTACAACCTACGTTGGATCTCTCTTTCCGGCAGACACAAGTCTGCAGAGGTTCAAAGACCTGCTGGTGAGAAAATTGTCAAGTCAAGCGGATCGTGACCCATCAACAGCTCCTCCTTCACATTCTCCCGCAACTGGCGGAGCGACGAAAAGGCTAAGAATTCCGAGCCCACCCGCTGGCGGTGATGCAGGGCAGTCTGGAGCGAGTGCTGACATCTGGTCCGGACTGAAGGACCTGCCAACGATTACTGACATGTCGTCTACTGTCACTGCATATGATTCTCTCACCATTGAAAGAATGGTGGAGGATTATATGAGTGACCGCATCCAAGTAGGCACGTCAGACAGTCCGTACGTATACTGGCAGGAAAAAGAGGCAATTTGGAGGCCCTTGCAGAAACTGGCTTTATTTTACCTAAGTTGCCCACCCTCCAGTGTGTACTCCGAAAGAGTGTTTAGTGCAGCCGCTCACATTGTCAGCAATCGGCGTATGAGGTTACTTCCAGAAAATGTGGAGAAGATGATGTTCATCAAAATGAATTATAATCCATTCCTCCGTGGAGACATTCACCAGCAATTGCCTCCAGAAAGTACACAGGGACCTGAGATGGTGGATTCCAGTGGGGACGAATTAATAATCTGTGAGGAGGGGGATGTACACAGTGAAAGGGGTGAGGAATCGGACGATGAGGAGGAGGTGGACATCTTGCCTCTGTAGAGCCAGTTTGTGCAAGGAGAGATTGATTGCTTCTTTTTTGGTGGGGGCCCAAACCAACCAGTCATTTCAGTCACAGTTGTGTGGCAGACCCTGTCGCTGAAATGATGGGTTTGTTAAAGTGTGCATGTCCTGTTTATACAACATAAGGGCGGGTGGGAGGGCCCAAGGACAATTCCATCTTGCACCTTTTTTTATTCTTTGCATCATGTGCTGTTTGGGGACTATTTTTTTGAAGTGCCATCCTGCCTGACACTGCAGTGCCACTCCTAGATGGGCCAGGTGTTTGTGTCGGCCACTTGTGTCGCTTAGCTTAGCCATCCAGCGACCTTGGTGCACCTCTTTTTTTCTTTGCATCATGTGCTGTTTGGGGACTATTTTTTTGAAGTGCCATCCTGTCTGACACTGCAGTGCCACTCCTAGATGGGCCAGGTGTTTGTGTCGGCCACTTGGGTCGCTTAGCTTAGTCACACAGCTACCTCATTGCGCCTCTTTTTTTCTTTGCATCATGTGCTGTTTGGGGACTATTTATTTGAAGTGCCATCCTGTCTGACACTGCAGTGCCACTCCTAGATGGGCCAGGTGTTTGTGTCGGCCACTTGGGTTGCTTAACTTAGTCATCCAGCGACCTCGGTGCAAATTTTAGGACTAAAAATAATATTGTGAGGTGTGAGGTGTTCAGAATAGACTGCAAATGAGTGGAAATTATGGTTATTGAGGTTAATAATACTATGGGATCAAAATGACCCCCAAATTCTATGATTTAAGCTGTTTTTGAGGGTTTTTTGTAAAAAAACACCCGAATCCAAAACACACCCGAATCCGACAAAAAAATTTCAGGGAGGTTTTGGCAAAACGCGTCCGAATCCAAAACACGGTCCCGGAACCGAATCCAAAACCAAAACACAAAACCCGAAAAATGTCCGGTGCACATCACTAATATAGTCCTGTTGATGATGGACGAAATGCGTTGGTACTACCTGCTGACATTTCCTCTCATGGACAGATAAGCCATTTATAATTTTGAATTCTGTACGCATGCATTCCAGCTATTTATGGACAGATAAGCTTGATATAATCTTTTATTCTGTACGCATGATATACAGCTATTCATATTTTTTTTTTTTAAATACTGTTTATTGAAATTTTTGTCAAAATACAATGGGAGATGGGGAGGGGGAAGACAGAAGGAAAAAGGGAGGGGGGGGGGGGGTACAGCAATGCAAACATTTGATATCTATTATGCGAGTACATCAGAGACCGAATGTCAATGGGGGGGTGCATTTAAAGTGTGCCAACCATGGGGACCAGACCTCAGTGAAGGTTACCGCACTGCTCTCGATCACGCTACAGAGAAACTCCATATGGTAGGTATCCCAGACAGCCGCAATCACCGCCGCAATGGAAGGGACTGTGTGCGACTTCCAATGAAAAGCAATCTTACATCTCAGTGCGGTCGTAATGTGCCAGATGAGTTTTTGTGGGGGCTTCGGTGTTCCAGGGATTGGTCTTGGCAAGAGGAAGAAAGATGGGGAGAAAGGCACGGTCACTCCGGTGATTTGCAAAATCAATTTCCGGATGGTTTTCCAGCGCGATGCTATCCCGGGACAGTCCCAGAATATGTGGAGCAGGGTGCCCTCCAGTCCGCAACCCCTCCAACATCTATCCGATGCGGAAGGAAATATTCTACTCAGTCGCGTCGGAACCAAGTACCAACGAACATATATTTTGAACGAATTCTCTCTATGTCTAATAGAGGTCGCTGAGGAGACTAGGTTTTGTTTAATCTGTCCCAGGTATCTGACTCCAGGTGGTCCTGTAATTCCGTTTCCCAAGCTATTTCATGAGGGGCCAGTGTGGGTAGGTCATGAGTAAGCATGAGGCGATATATAGATGACAACAGGCCCCTAGAGGGAGAGCGAAGAAAGCATAATGATTCCAGCGGCGATCGGGCTAAAGAGCTATGTGTGTGGAGGTATGCTATGTGAAAGCTACGTAGTTGCAGGTATTGAGAGAAGCAATGGGGAGGGAGTTCATATTTACTCTGTAAGTCAGAGAAGGCTGGGAAAGAGCGAGAGGGCACAATATCATTGATAAACAATAGGTCATGATCCCGCCAATGTTGGAAAGCATGTGGGGTCTGTCCTCCAGGGAACAGCGGGTTGTCCCAGAGGGGTGCTAGAACGGGAGGGGAGGACAATAAAGCGAAGGTCTTAGTGAGTCTGTCCCAGAGTGTGATGGTGAATGCCATAGATGGGAAATTAGTATATTCAGGGGGCCTGTGAGATCGAGGGATCCAGAGGAGGGTGGAGAATGGACCCCACACGCACAAGTTCGGATTCCAATTGAACCCATCTACGAGAAGATGTATGTGAGTGCCAAAGGACGGCCTGAGATAAATGGGCCGCATAGTAATACAATTTAATGTTGGGTACTCCAAGTCCACCCTCCCTGGCCCTGTTATAGAGTATCTTGAAACAAACCCGGGGCCTTTTACCTGACCATAGGAAGTGTGCAGGGGCGGAACTACTGGCGGGGCAGGCAGTGCATTGCACTGGGGCCCCGCCGCACTCAGGGGCCCACAGCCGCCGGCCGGCATTTAGAACAGATTGACATGCGGACGAGAGTCCGCATGTCAATCTGCGTTCTCCTCTCCCTCCTTGCTGCTCCCCCGCTCCCCCCCCCCCCATGTGTTGGAGGGACACGAGCGCATCGCGCGTCTCTCTGTGTCCCTCCTGGCTCTCCCCCGGCCGCTCTAAGGAAGCATGTGCCGTTCGTGAGCTCTGATTGGCTCACGAACGGCACATGCTTCATTAGACAAGCGGGGGAGAGCCAGGAGGGACACAGTAGAGACGCGCGATGCGCTCGTGTCCCTCCAACACATAGGGGGGGGAGGGGGGACCGGGGGAGCAGGCACTGGGGGGACAGATCTGGCACTGGGGACATATACCTGGCACTGGGGGGACAGATCTGGCACTGGGGACATATACCTGGCACTGGGGGGACAGATCTGGCACTGGGGACATATACCTGGCACTGGGGGGACAGATCTGGCACTGGGGACATATACCTGGCACTGGGGGGACAGATCTGGCACTGGGGACATATACCTTTCACTGGGGGGGCATATACCCGGCACTGAGGGCATGTACCTGGCACTGGGGGCATATACCTGGCACTGGGGGGGAATATCTGGCACTGTGGGAGAATATCTGGCACTGGGGGGGCATATACCCGGCACTGGGGGCATATACCTGGCACTGGGGGGGAATATCTGGCACTGGGGGCATATACCTGGCACTGGGGGGGAATATCTGGCACTGTGGGAGAATATCTGGCACTGGGGGGGCATATACCCGGCACTGGGGGCATATACCTGGCACTGGGGGGGAAGCAGGCACTGGGGGGGAATATCTGGCACTGGGGGCATATACCTGGCACTGGGGCATATAACTGGCACTGGGGGGGCATGTACCTGGCACTGGGGGCATATACCTGGCACTGGGGGGGAATATCTGGCACTGTGGGAGAATATCTGGCACTGGGTGCATATACCTGGCACTGTGGGGGAATATCTGGCACTGGGAGCATATGTGGCACTGGGAGCACGGCCCTAGCAACAAGCACTACCCACTAGCAACGAGCATGACACCCAGTGCATGAAACCCCTGGCAACGAGCATGACATCCTGGCACTGTGCATGGAACCAAGTGCATGAAACCCCTGGCAACAAGCAGGTAATTTCTTTTTTTATTTGTTGGGACTGCCTGCCGCAATGTGTAAAAAGGGGGGACTGCCTGCCGCTATGTATAAAAATGGGGAATCTGCATGCCGCAATGTAAAAATGGGGAATCTGCCTGCCGCTATGTGTAAAAAGGTAGAATCTGCCTGCCGTAATGTGTAAAAAGGGCACGCTATCTGCCGTTATGTGTAAAAGTGTATGGTGTCTGCCGTAATGTGTAAAATGGGGACGCTGTCTGCCGTAATGTGTAAAATGGGGACGCTGCCTGCCGTAATGTGTAAAAAGTGCACGCTGTCTGCCGCTATGTGTAACGAGGGCACGCTGTCTGCCGCTATGTGTAACGAGGGCACGCTGTCTGCCATTGTGTAAAAAGTGTATGCTGTCTGCCGCTATGTGTAACGAGGGCACGCTGTCTGCCGTTATGTGTAAAAAGTGCACGCTGTCTGCCGTTATGTGTAAAAAGGGGAATCTGTTCGCTGTAAGGAGTAAAAGGGTCTCTACCTGGTGTAGTGGTGCTACTGTGCGGCGTAATTTGAAGAATGGAGACTACTGTGCACCGTTTTATGAATTGGTATTATTTTGTGGACACACCCCTTCCCCACGAAGCCACGCCACTATGTATTTTTGCGCGCGCGCCTACGGCGCGCACTGCCCATGGGGTGTACTTGGATGGGGGGCCCAAAGCATTTTGTTGCACCTGGGCCCACCGCTTGCTTGTTCCGCCACTGGAAGTGTGAGAATTTCTTCTGCAAATCTGAGAACACCTGTGAGGGAAGCCGTATCGGGAGCGCCTGGAAGAGGTATAAGAGGCGAGGCAGGACGTTCATCTTCAGGGCGTTGGCTCGGCCAGACCATGAAATAAACTGACCCGAACATCTCTGAAGATCGTCAGCAACGCTATGAATTAGCCCAGGGTAATTGGCTTTATATAATTGGGAGTATTGTCTGGATAGGGATACGCCTAGGTATTTCAGACAGGATTTTTTCCAATCAAATTTGAAGTTGTTGCACAGGGAGGCCTTCAATGGGGCTGGTAGATGAAAGTCCAGTACCTCTGTTTTAGCAGCGTTGACTTTAAAGTTGGAGATAAGACCAAATTCTTGTATAATTTTAAGAAGGTTTGGGAGAGAAATATGCGGGTTCGAGAGAGTGAGCAAGATATCGTCTGCTTATAGGGAGATCTTGTATTGAGAGGAACCTATTGTGATCCCTGAGATATCCGGGCAGTCTCGGATCCCCGACGCCAGGGGCTCCATCATCAGCGCGAAAATTAAGGGTGACAAAGGACAGCCCTGTCTTGTACCATTCGCAATCGTGAACGGAGGAGACAGTAGACCATTCACTAGGACACAGGCTGACGGGGAGGCGTAAAGGGATTCAACGCCCATGAGGTACCGACCCGTAAATCCGAAGCGTCGGAGGGTGCGTTCCATATATGTCCATGATATGCGGTCAAACGCTTTTTCAGCGTCCAGCCCCATCGCTAGGGAGGGGATTTTAGAAGTGTCTGCAAAATGTAGGGTATCGATAGCTCGCCTAATGTTGTCAAAGGCTTGTCTGTCAGGGATAAACCCGACCTGGTCCGGGTGGACCAAGGAAGCGATCATCCCCGCGAGACGGTTAGCAAGTATTTTTGCAAACAACTTCAAATCGGAGTTCAGTAACGATATCGGGCGATAGCTGCCACATTCCGTGGGGTCGCGGCCGGGTTTAGGTATGACAACTATTTCCGCTCTAGTAGTGGAGCTATCAAAGGGGGTACCAGCTAAGATCGGATTGAACAACTCCGTCAGGGGCGGGGTCAATGTTCCACTGAGCTTCTTATAATATAGGGCCGGAAGTCCGTCCGGACCCGGAGCTGAGGTATTCCTCATTGATTTGATTGTGATATCAACTTCCTCAATAGAGATCTCCTCATTGAGTAAGTCTATCTGTTGTTTTGAAAGTACCGGGAGGGGGCAGGAAGAGAGGAAGTTGTCTATGCGTTCTTGCAAGCTAGCGGGGTCGTCTGGGGTGGGCAGATTATACAGGGATTGGTAATACTTCTTGAAGCAGTGGGATATTTGCTGAGGATCGTAAATCAGCTTGTGATGTTGGTCTTTTAGCGAGAGGATCCTATTTCTCTGTTTGCGGGCACGTAGGCGGGAGGCTAAGAGGGAGTCGGCTTTGTCACCCTTAGAGTAGAATTTGTGCTGTAACCATCGCATGGTCTTAGCAGCTTTGGCAGACAATATTTGATATAGTTGGCCTTTAAGGGCCAGGAGTTTGCTATATATCGAGTGTTTGGGGTCTGCTGATGTCGAGTTGTTAGCTCCTTAATTTGGCCCTCGAGATCCGCGACTGCCCGGCGATCCTCTAGCTTTTGAGCTTTAGCTAGAGATATGAAGTGACCTCGGATGGTGGCTTTGTGTGCTTCCCATACTATTGCAGGAGGGATCTCATCTGTGGTATTTAGAGTAAAGAATTCCTTCAAGACTTCAGTAGTCTGGAGAAGATAGTCCTTTTTCAGAAGGAGGGCCGAGTTCAATCTCCAGCGGAAAGTTGTGGGGAGTGTAGGGGAGGAGTCAATGGTCAAGGACACTGCTAAGTGATCTGACCACACCACAGGGGCGGCCGAGGCTCTAATCAATCCCTGTACAGTGGAAGAGTCTACCAGAAAAAGGTCTAGTCTGGAGTGTAGGTCGTGGGGAACTGAGTAGTGAGTGTACGTGCGTTCACATGGGTACAATACCCTCCAAGCATCGTAAAGGTCCGAGGACGTTATGTAGTCGGTCAGTCGTCTGGATTCCCTGACTGTCGTTGGACTGGGATTACGGGATTGGGTGCGGTCCCACACTAAGTCTGGTATAGCATTAAAGTCGCCACCAACAATAACTCGTCCTTTTGTTAGTTTATCAAGCTGGGGGCGGAAGTCGTTGAGGAAGGCACCCTACTCCAAATTGGGGGAATAAATCGAGGCTATAGTAAGAAAGGAGTCTCCAAGTTGCAAGACAACTATGTTGAAGCGGCCCTTAGGATCTGAAAAAGAGTTCTCGATAGCGTAATGGAGCAAAGCACGGAGTAGGATGGCAGTACCCTTACGTTTTTGGGGGGTAGTGGAATAGAAGGCCTGAGAGTAGGCTCTTGAGGTCAGAGAGGGGTGTACAGTTTTGAAGTGCGTTTCTTGCAAAAGAATTATGTCCGCTTTCTGTTTTTTTAAATATTGGATGGCCATAGTACGCTTTTGGGGGGAGTTGAGTCCGTTGACATTCAATGATACAATTTTAAGAGTCATGGGGGATTCCAGAGCTGAGGTCGGCTCAAGGAGGATCTGATCCTCGAGGGAGTAGTGCAAAGCTGTGAAGGAGGGATATGAATGGGACGGGAAAAGCTAGGGGAGAGGAAAAGAGGGGACGAGGGCCTTGCGGCCAACCGAGTATCCGGAAAAGGTCGTAGTCTTAAAGACACGACATACAACACCATTAATGGGCCCCATCCATATGGGAGGGAGGCCTGGTGTTGTGGGGGCGGGGCCGGAAGGTGACCAGAGGCACGCCAAATGTCAGTCATCCAGAATAACACAAAAAGGTGATCGTGAACACGATCATGGGGAAGGGATAGTCTGCACGGCAGGGGGGGGAGGAATACCACAATATCTTTTAGGTAGGGTCTGAATGGACTTCAGTTAGTGGAGGATCACTCCAGTAACAGCGTGGTCCTAGTAAGGGGACGGGTGATACCCTAGTATATCAGGTTGAATAAACACAGTTTAACATTCGAACATGAAGGAACATCAACAAAAGTAATCGTGTCATCGTCGGACAGCGAAGCGGGACCGTCCTGGGGTATTCGTATGGTGATATCACAATATCGATGACATAGTGCGTTGGGGAGACGGCTTGTGAGGGCGCACAAGGGAGGCCCCGCGCCGCTGTCCAGAGAGAACAGGCAACAAACACATCCACATTATGAACAAAAGAGAGAGAAAAAAAAAAAACACACGAAAAAACAAACAACATCTCAATAACATTAACTTAGAGAGGGAAAAACCGTCTGTCGGTCCATGTATCAGGGAACCTGAGAGGCTTGAGATCTAGTAATGTGATCAGCGGGCGATCGACCATTCGGCTTGTCGGGGGGTTCTCGACTTCGGGTTATCAGGAGAGTCTGAGGGTGGTGCAGGAGGGGAAGTCGAGAGGAGTCCCAGCCGTCTTAGTACCGATAAACCATCATCGGGATTCTTAACTGTATGGTTTCGACCATTGAACGTAAACTGTAGGGCAAACGGAAATCCCCATCTATATAGGATCTGGCGGTTGCGTAAGGCCTTAGTGACGGGTAACATTTCTCTCCTTTTTTTGAGGGTGGAGGGAGCTAGGTCCTGGAAAATGAGGAGGCTTGATCCCTTGTATGGGATAGCAGGAGTGCCTCGGCAAGCGTTGAGTACTTTAGTTTTGATGTGGAAGAAGTGCATGCGGAGGATAATGTCTCTCGGGGGTTGGTCTGGGGGTGGTTTTGCGCGGTGAGCTCTATGCGCACGATCCAACAAGAATTGTTCATCCGAGAGGTCCGGGAGTAGCTGTTGAAAGAGGCCGAGGAGATACTCAGGTAGCGTAGGAGTGTCTATCGACTCAGGCACGTTGCGTATTCGCAGATTGTTTCTGCGCGAGCGATTTTCCAGGTCCTCTACTTGCTCGCGCATGAGATCAACCTCCGACCGCAGTTCCGAGACCTCTTGGGTAACCACCTCTTGATAATTACAGATGACATCAGTCTTACGCTCTAAGGCGTCGGTGTGGGAGCCCAGGGAGGATAAGTTCCTGGATGGCGGTGCGTAGTTCAACTACGGGTGTCCAGATCCGACTCGGCTCTCACGGTTGACGCAGATCCCTATGACTCTTTGGTACAGAGGATTGCGACCACATTCAACTCTGAATGTGGTCGCAATCCTCTGTACCAAAGAGTCATAGGGATCTGCGTCGCAATCCTCTGTACCAAAGAGTCATAGGGATCTGCGTCAACCGTGAGAGCCGAGTCGGATCTGGACGGGGAGGATCCCGTGTCTTGTAGATTTCCGGGCGAGGCCGGGTGTTGATTCGCATTTTTGCCTCGTTTAGGGCCAAAGAATGACGAAGAGTCTCCCGGGGGGGCTTTGCGGTTTCTGTTAGACATGATCCCTACGCTCTAGGGTGACTATGTATAGATGTATAGGGAAAGAAAAAAAAAAAAGGGAAAAAAAAACGTGAAGTGGATGGGGTATAGCCCAGTGCCGTGCAGAGAGATCAGGGTGAATCACATAATCATCACGGAAGCCTGTTTCAATGTGTAGGAGACCTCAATAGTGAGAGTTCCAGTCCGAGGCGGCTGCTCAGGTAAGCGTCCAGGCCACGCCTACAGGGATATGTTTGAGAAATATAAAATAAAATTAAATTAAATAAAGGGAGGAATGTGGTACTGGATGTCCGCCAGCAGACAAGATGGCTCCTCCAGCCTCAGTCGCAGGTCTCTGCGGAGTAATTGCCTCACGTACCCCAGGATCGTTGGGGGTATCAGCAGGTGTAGGCTCAGGGTTCCTTTGTCAGTATCCCCCCCACCTGGTTCAGGTTCCCGGTGGGGCCTCCGGTGATCTCCCGGGAGGTCACGAGTAATGCAGCCCGAGGATCCAAGATGGCCGCCGGCGTGTATACAGTCCAGGGAGATATCAGGTAAATACCGCTCCCGTGGCTCGAGGACAGCGTGTCGTCGCCGTGCGGGTGTCTGGGGGTCTGAAGTAGGTTTGGGGGACGATGTGTGGGGAGAGCGGGGGGGGGGGGGGTCGGACGCCGCTGCGGGTCCCGTTCTGGCCTCTGTCCGGGCCCGGAGCTCGAGGTCGGGAGGCTGTGAAACTCGAGGTCCCGGCTTCTGATGCTGATGTAGGCCCCTGTCTCGCCTGCAGTGTAGTGGTCCCCCGGTTGTATCCCTGTGTCTGGGGAAGGGTCCACAGCCGTGTACAGCGTCGGGCAGGGGAGGCTATTTTTATGTATTTTTATGTCATTATGTGTATTAAATAATTTTACCTTTTATATATACACTGCCCAGGCTTTATATTGATTGCATATTGGGAATATGCTGTTTCCCTAATTGAGCCTAATGATTTCTTGCCAGTGATATATTCCCGAAAATTGTTTTTTGCTTTCCTTTGTTTTCTCTAGAAGCACCGCCTGAATTAAGCTTCTCTGGTTTTCAGTTAAGTTGTTCTAACTGGTTTTAACATTCCTTTTCTTGATACCTTCATTCTATTCACCTGGTTATAAAAATTACACTCTTGGGCGCTTATATTCACCAATTCCTTTATATATATATATATACATATATATGGGCGCTTATATTCACCAATTCCTTTATATATATACATATATATATATATATATATATATATATATATAGTTCAAATAATGTGATGTTTTATATATTTTAGTATAATTATATATTTATGATACCAGTGGCAGCTCATAGTATCCTATCTATCCCTGTTACCACATACATATTATACTCTATATATATATATATATATATACACACACATACACACACACACTAGCTGTTCTACCCATTCATCGCACAGGAGTTTCAGATTTTCACGGTTGTACGTGTAAATGAGTGGTAATAATTTGGTAGATCTATAGAGATGTAAATTTGAGGCGTCTTATTGTAAGTAAATATTAATCCATGGTTCTTGGCGTTACCCGAGGAGCACACGTAGCAGATATGGTAAAAAGTGACAGGGCCATTGCTGTAGTTTATTAAATTCTACACACTGGAGGTGCAATCTAAATTTTGATCCGATTGTCCGTTTGGACGTTATTGTTCACGCAATGCAAGCCACACATCGGTAATGATGTCATTATGTCAACCCCCTTTTCATTAAAATTAGGGTGGTCAATCCCAGGCAATTTTTTTAGTACCGGGAATCGGGATTGAAAAATGATCAATCCCGGGATTGGCTGCTTTTCAATGTGTCCTACCCCCGCTGCCCTGACCAGCCCAAATAATTTACCCTAATCTGGACGGGAGGGTGGGCTACTTGCTGTGAGGTCCAGCGTGCAGGGCGGCAGTGAGGTCTTGCGGGTGGGCGGGCGGCTGGCTGTGCAGCGTGGCCTCTGACTTCATGTCACACTGCGCAGTGCGCTTAGCCGGAGCGAGGGGGAGCTGAGCAGGGGGAGCCGGGCATTGTCTGAGCCTCCTGAGGAAGCTCAATGCTGCCCGGCATAGAAAATACTAAAATGGTGGCCAATCCCCAAATCCCCGTGATTGGAAGCTCCTATCCCGGGATTGAATCCCGGTCAATTTTAGGTCGGGATCCCGGCGATCCCGGGATTGGCCACCCTAATTAAAATTATAATTACATAGGTATTCTTCAGGTGGGACAGAGGAAAACTATGTTACATTTCAGCAGGGCCAGACTGCTCATCTGGCACTTCTGGCATATGCCAGAAGGGCCGACAGGCAGGGCCTGTCCCTTAGAGAGCCGGGAAGGCCATGCGCAGCGCAGCCTCCGGGTTTCTGGTTCAGCCCCCCCCACCGTTCTCTATGGAAATGGGGGCGTGGTGCGAGTCCACCCCCCCGGACTTGTGCCTTCCCCTCGCCCCCAACAAGCGCGCCATGGTAATGGGAGCATGCCAGGCAGGGGCGGAACTCTGGGAGGCAGTGTAGTCGGCTGCCGCCGAGCTCCTGGCCTCAAGAGGGCGCATCTCCTCCACTGTCCCCAGTGCCGCTCACCGCGCTGCTGCTGCTGTCTGTGAGGGGAGGGGAGCGCAGCGTGCGCCTCCCCTGCCCCTCACTCTCCGGCGGCGGCGCGCTTCAATTCAGCGCCGGTCCGTGAGCCAATCAGAGCTCGCGGACCGGCAGCTAAGGCTGCCGATCCGCGAGCTTTGATTGGCTCATGGACCGGTGCATAATTGAAGAGGGACACAGCCGCCGGAGAGTGAGGGGCAGAAGAGGCGCACGCTGCACTCTCCTCCCCTCACAGACAGCAGCAGCAGCGCGGTGAGCAGCACAAGGGATGGGGGGGAGGGTCATCTATATGTGGCACTGGGGGCATTGCTGGCACTGTGGGGACCTGTATACCTGGCACTGGGGGTCATATCTGGCACTGTGGGGACACTGGCATTGGGGGCATAGCTGGCACTGTGGGGACCTGTATACCTGGCACTGGGGGTCATATCTGGCACTGTGGGGACACTGGCATTGGGGGCATAGCTGGCACTGTGGGGACCTGTATACCTGGCACTGGGGGTCATATCTGGCACTGTGGGGACACTGGCATTGGGGGCATAGCTGGCACTGTGGGGACCTGTATACCTGGCACTGGGGGTCATATCTGGCACTGTGGGGACACTGGCATTGGGGGCATAGCTGGCACTGTGGGGAACTGTATACCTGGCACTGGGCGTCATATCTGGCACTGTGGGGACACTGGCATTGGGGGCATAGCTGGCACTGTGGGGACATATATATCTGGCACTGGGGGCATATCTGGCACGGTGGGGACACTGGCAATAGGGGCATAGCTTGCACTGTGGGGACATATATATCTGGCACAGGGGAGCATATCTGACACTGGGAACACTGGCATTGGGGGCATAGCTGGCACTGTGGGTACATATATATCTGGCACTGGGGGCATATCTGGCACTGGGGGCATGGCTGGCACTTTGGGGACATATATATCTGGCACAGGGGCATAGCTGGCACTGGGGGGACACATATATCTGGCACTGGGGGCAGAGCTGGCACTGTGTGGGGACATGTATATCTGGCACTGGGGTATATCTGGCACTGTGGGGACACTGCACTGGGGGCATAGCTTGCACTTTGGGGACATACATATCTGGCACTAGGGGCATAGCTGGCACTGTGGGGACACTGGCATTGGGGGCATAGCTGGCACTGTGGGGACATATATATCTGGCACTGGGGGGCATATCTGGCACTGTGGGGACATATATATCTGGCACTGGGGGGCATATCTGGCACTGTGGGGACACTGGCATTAGGGGCATAGCTTGCACTGTGGGGACATATATATCTGGCACTGGGGCAGAGCTGGGACTGTGTGGGGACATGTATATCTGGCACTGGGGGGCATATATGGCACTGTGGGGACACTGCATTGGGGGCATAGCTGGCACTTTGGGGACATATATATCTGGCACTAGGGGCATAGCTGGCACCGGAGGCATATCTGGCACAGGGGCATAGCTGGCACTGGGGGGACACGTATATCTGACACTGGGGGCAGAGCTGGCACTATGTGGGGACATGTATATCTGGCACTGTGGGGACACTGCATTGGGGGCATAGCTGGCACTTTGGGGACATATATATCTGGCACTAGGGGCATAGCTGGCACTGTGGGGACACTGGCATTGGGGGCATATCTGGCACTGGGGGGACAAGTATATCTGGCACTGGGGGTCATGTGTATCTGGCACTGTGAGGCATATATGTATCTGGCACTGTGGGGACATATGTTTCTGGCAGTGTGGAGGCACCCATTTTTTGACATTTTTATATGTATGTGGCACTGTACAGGGGCATTATGGGTGGTATTCAGGTTGCCAACTGTCGGGATCCCGGCGCACAGTATACCGTCGCCGGAATCCCGACAGCCGGCATACCGACAGTTTTTCTCCCTCGTGGCAGTCCACGACCCCCCCTGGAGGGAGAATAAATAGCGTGGCGCGCGTAGCGAGCCCGCAAGGGGCTCATTTGCGCTCGCCACGCTGTCGGTATGCCGGCGATATGTAGGGGGGGCACCAACATTTATCATGCCTCCGGGCGACTGGGGCGAACTTACGCCACTGATGCTAGGAGTCCAGGCCCCCATGACTCGTGGCACGCCCCTGTACATAATGACAGCGCACCCCCGCAGTGACGTGCGTGCGCCCCCTTTGACAAGCGCACACGTTCACGAGTGCCCGGGCCAAAATGAAGCCCCAGTCCGGCACTGCATTTCAGCTTCTTAACATATTGGGAAGTAAGAAAATTAGTAATGAATCAGTCCGTCAGTGAATCCTGGCAATAAAAGTAGGTTATTCAATAATTCTTGCCGCAGTGCCGTCCTTTGGTTTTCGCAAAACAACTTTTATAGCATGTAGAGTAGGTGGCAGTCTGCAAACTTGCAATGAACTCATGGGGGTATATTTACTAACATTCGTAATTTTCCGTTTGAGGTCAAAGTTCAATCACGAATGACATCGAAAGTGTAAAATTGCAACTTTTTGAATTGATTACGACTAATTTACTAAGCTGTCGTATTCTGCATTTTCTTTTGTTCCGATGTCGATGTCATTCGTGTTTTTTTTTTATTTTTTTTTACGGCAGTGATTAGCAAAACACTGCCGACTTTTTCAAAATGAATCTCGGCCGGATCTGTGTGATCCGTGCTGGGGTTAATTTTTTTTTTTTTAAATAAACACTGTAAAACTTTGAAAAAAATTGCGTGGGGTCCCCCCTCCTAAGCATAACCAGCCTCGGGCTCTTTGAGCCGATCCTGGTTGCAGAAATATGGGGAAAAAAATGACAGGGGTTCCCCCATATTTAAGCAACCAGCATCGGGCTCTGCGCCTGGTCCTGGTTCCAAAAATACGGGGGACAAAAAGCGTAGGGGTCCCCCGTATTTTTAAAACCAGCACCGGGCTCCACTAGCTGGACATATAATGCCACAGCCGGGGGTCACTTTTATATAGTGCCCTGCGGCCGTGGCATCAAATATCCAACTAGTCACCCCTGGCCGGGGTACCCTGGGGGAGTGGGGACCCCTTCAATCAAGGGGTGTCCCCCCCCAGCCACCCAAGGGCCAGGGGTGAAGCCCGAGGCTGTCCCCCCCATCCAATGGGCTGCGGATGGGTGGCTGATAGCCTTTTTGTAAAAGTGTAAGATATTGTTTTTAGTAGCAGTACTACAAGGCCCAGCAAGCCTCCCCCGCATGCTGGTACTTGGAGAACAACAAGTACCAGCATGCGGCGTAAAAACGGGCCCGCTGGTACCTGTAGTACTACTACTAAAAAAATGCCCAAAAAAAGACAATACACACACACCTTGAAAGTAAAGTTTATTACATCCATCCACACAAACATACATACATACTTACCTATGTCACCACGCAGGTCGGTCCTCTTGTCCAGTAGAATCCATGGTGTACCTGTTGAATAAATTATACTCACCAAATCCAGGGGTCCAGGCTCCTCGGATAATCCATTTGTAATCCAGGTACTTGATCAAAATAAAAAAACGGAGACCCGAGCCACGCACTGAAAGGGGACCCATGTTTTCACATGGGTCCCCTTTCCCCGAATGCCAGAAACTCACTTTGACTTCTGTCTAAGTGGGTTTCTTCAGCCAATCAGGGAGCGCCACGTTGTAGCACCCTCCTGATCGGCTGTGTGCTCCTGTACTGACTGACAGGCAGCACGTGGCAGTGTTACAATGTAGCGCCTATGCGCTACATTGTAACCAATGCTGGGAACTTTTAGCTCAGCGGTTGACCGAAAGTGACCTCACCGCTGAGCCATAATTCCTGTATATCACTGAATGCGATGGCAATAGTAGTGACATAGGACCCTATTCAGGTTGGTTTGCATAGTCTGCAAAAAGCAGAATCTGCAATCGTTTCTGTAGCATGCTGGTGGCCGTCCAGCATGCTAACTGGCATCCAGCGATGCAATCGCAAAATAATCACATTGCTGAAGCAGAAATGAAGGCTGACCCCCTGCAGACGCCTATGCAGGTGATGCACCGCCATTTTTTGGGTTGCAGTGGGTGCGTGTGATGTCATGTAGCCACCCCAAAAATGCTCTGACCCCCTTTCGCAACCATACCCCGCTATGCCGGCTCCCAATGTCTGCCGCTGTCAATGAAAGGGCAGTCCTGCAGGGATGCGACCGCACTTTGATTGCATGCTCACTGTTACCGTGGCGCATTTTAGCAAAAATCGCTCGATTGCGATTATAGCTAAAATTAAATGCGACCAGAATTAGGTCCATGAACAGCTACGTACACACAGTATGAGCCAAAATTCACATTATAGCACACGGTACGAGCCGAAATTCACCTTGTAGCACACGGAATGATCCAAAATTCACATTATACCACACATTGGGGCAGATGTATTATCATTACCCTAAAAGATCCTTATTTCCGCTTTGGCACTATACCGCTTTTTCGGGGTGAGCTGCCGTCACATAACACCTGGATGTATGATCTCCTGGCCTGGCCTCATAGCGATGTCTGGCCCCAGGTGAAGTGCACTCCTGACTCATAGCGCCGATCGGTGCGCTCCCGTGCATGCGTACTAGTGCCTATTCCCACTGTCCCCCACGCCTGACATGCTTTTTTTCCTTTCCGGCATTACCTCTCCAGAATGAGACAAAATTCACAATATGCCACACAGTATGATCCAAAATTCAGGGACAGGGAGAGGGACAGCAGGGACATAGGGACAGTGACTGCCGTGACAGGGAGAGGAGTTGAAGGCCATGGGCAGCGGAGGAAGTGGGCGGCAACGGTGTGCAGAACGTGGCTGGCGTTGGCAGCTGTGAGCAGTATGTGGCCGGCGGCGGTGAGGAGAATGGCAAGCCGCAAGCGGTGCCGGCGAGCATGATGACATCATGAGGAGTGACGTACAGCGATCGGCATCCTGGCTGAGGAGACTGTCAGTAACTCTGTCAGTACGGACCAGGCGGCGGCAGCGTTCAGGCAGGGGGGGAGGGATGCGATCATAACTGTGCCGCGGCGGCATCCTCTTGTTGCAGGTGGGGGTCTATGATTTTTAGTCGGCGGGGGTGCAAACGTAACTGTAGTGCTTGGTGCCGGACGGCAAATAGAACACTGCAGTTATGATCGCACTACCGCCGACTCAAAATCATAGACCCCCACCTGCAACAAGAGGATGCCGCCGCGGCACAGTTACGATCGTGCACACCCACCCCCACCCCTCAGCAGGTGCGTGTGCGCCACGGATGGGTCCATGCTGTCTGACACATTGACAGTGTCAGTGTCATGATGGGAATGCAGCAGGTGCGAGGTGTGCGGCTTTTGTTTGGTGTCACCCCATTGAAGGGTGACACCCGGGTGCGGGCCGCACCCCCCGCATGACGCTACTGGGGACATCTGTCCCTGACAACAGGAGAAACCTGGAAAACATTGGATTATAAAGCATAACAAATTATATATATTTACAGTAGAATATATATATATATATATATATATATATAATCTATATAAAAAAATTAAAATCCAACCGAGATGTGATATAAAAATAAAAATACTTTAATTCACAAAAAAACACATAAAATAACTTAAGTTTCATAAGAATTTCACTAAAAAACAATAATACATAAGATTCCCATTGATTTTTAATATGAAAACAAAAAAAACAAAACAAAAAATATAAACAAAAACGCATAGAAGAGTTTTGCAGAAATAATCACGGGAAAAAATAGTGAAAACTTTTCATACATACACACGATACTTAAGTATTGTGAATATTAGAGAAAAGTGATTTTTAACGAGAGAGAGAGAGAGAGAGAGAGAGAAGCCAGGCACATAAACAGCACTCAGACACACCGCACAGATGAAGCTAGGGCCATATGTATGATGCCAGTATGCCAGTATCAGTGACAGTATGATAACTTTCCTGTAGCAACAAATGTAAAATTCCCAGCTTGTATCCTGATGGTTTCCCACCATCAATGATAAAGAAACAACTATTTTTTGTTTCTTCTTAAAGGTAAGGGGCTTGGAGCTTAGCTCCTCCCCCCAATGCTCTCATGAAGCGCCACCCCAGGCTCTGATTGGCCCGCTGGCTCGTGTATACTATAGCAGAGGTGCCCATTGATGGGTAAAACCATCGATGGTTTCCTTGCAGAATGTTTCACACCATCAAGGTTATCCATCAATGGTACGATTGATGGTGACCATCAATCGATAACCCAACGATGGCCATCACTACCGCTAACAAGGCCTGTTCCAAACACAGATAAGAATGGTCTTTATGCTCCTCTCCTGAGATCTTCATGAATGAGAAGACCTACAGAGAGTGGCATCACCACCACCAGCACTGTCTGCCTGGCACAGACCCTCCTTAGTATCAGGGAACAGACCAGCACCAGATCACTGACCTCTGGAATCTGCAGATCAGGGGAACTCTGCACCCCAGTTATGGGGAACTTTGTATGTTATTATCACTTAATCAGCCCAAACATTTTGGAAGGAAGTTACTTTTTGATGAACACATATTAATTATGCAACATATAGCTCTAAAGTCTGCAATAGTCTTTGGTCTGTTCTTATTATTATGTTCATGATAGTTGTCAATCTAAAAAAAAAAATATCCAAAGAATATGCATAAGTAGTATTAAGTCATTAAAATAATTTCCCACAGTAAATTAATATATTTTATGATTTCTTGCAAAGAATTTACTTGTTACACTATTTACTTAATGATTTTTATGCAGCATTTGTTATGCACATAGAAAGCAGCATATAGGGGCTCAGTGAAGGTGGCGGAGAAGGTGTGTAAGTGTCTGATGGGGTCACACAGCTGATAGAAGGACAGACGCCCGGCCTCATAGTCCAGGTATACCCCCACTGTCTGCACAGGAGAAACTGGATCTAGTTCTCCTATTTTGTAATGTACATTGTTATGACGTGCTGCAAGATTGTCAATACAGCACAGGCTCCATGACTTGTCATTACATCCAATGAAAGATTCCTTACTCTTTATCTTTCTATCCATACTGTGACCGGCCACCCCTATCAGCCATTTATCTGCTGCACTCACATCCACTTCCCAGTAATGTCTCCCAGATGAGAAGCTACAGGAACTTAATACTTGCTGGACAAAAAACCTCTCTGGTGTAGCTGGTCTCTGCTGATATACTTCATTATAAGATGCAGATCTGCGATCCAATGATATAATAATGTTATTACAGGCTGTCTTTATATCCAGTAATATGTCTGATTTCTCAACCACTGAGAACTGTCTCTTTGTCTGTAGATCCATCAGAATATTAGCAAAGTGTAAAAGTCCCGTGTGTAACATCTGTGAGATTATTCCCTCATCCACACATCCAGCCACTCTTACATCACTGGTGACATCACAGCTCTTGTGACTGATGACATCACTCTCTGGTTCTTGCTTCAGGACAGTTAATGGATCAGTGATGTTACACATCTCCTCAATGCTACTAATCTTCCTGGACAGCTCATCCTTCTGTGTCTCCAGCTGTGTGATCAGATCAGAGACTGAGAGTGACATCTGCTCTTCCTGTCTGGAGATCTCACCCAGGACCCCCCTCTCCAGGGTGTCTAACTTCTCCCTGATGTCTCTAAACAGATCAGTGACTCTCTCAGTGACACCAGCGGCTTTCTCCTTTTCCTCTCTCCTGTGATCCTGCAGACGCTGCACTCTCCTCTCAGTCTCCTCTCTCTCAGACTTCAGGGTCTCAGTGATAGATCTAAGTGTCTCTTTTTTCTTCTCAAAGACCACATTCAGAAGCTCCACGTGGTGACCTTGGTGGTCCCCAGCCATCCAGCAAATTGTACACATAGCAGCCGAGTCCTCAAGGCAGTAATATTTCACCATCTCCTTGTGTACGGAGCATTTTCTGTTCTCAAAGGAAACAGTGGGTTCAGTTAAAACATGTTCAGCAGATTTACTGTGTTTGCTCAAGTGTTTGTCACAAAATGAAGCGTCACAATGCAGACATGTTTTAGTAGCCGGCACAGGAGAGTCACAGTAAGTACAGAAGATCTGGGTCTCCTCCGGTCCCGGGTGACTACATAGAAAACGTTCCACAATGTTACTCAGCTTTCTGTTCTTCTCCAGTGCTGGGCGCTCCTGATACTCTGCCCTGCATTCCGGACAGGAATAGACTCCAGCCCCCACCTGTGTATCCAGCACCCTCACAATACAGTCCCGGCAGAAGATGTGCCCACATCTCAGGGATACAGGGTCTGTGTAAGTGCTCAGGCAGATGGAGCAGCTCAGCTCAGCTCCCAGGTCTGCAGACGCCATTCTAGGAAACAGGAAGTGATTAAACTAAACTTTCTCACTATACAGATCAGTGCAGAGGGTGGGGCTGAGCAGTAATGTCCACAGACAGGGATATGTGAGGAAAGTGAAACTATGTAAATGACTGTGTGGGGAGAGTAGAGTGATGATATACTCAGTGACCACTTTTTGGGGTCATTTTTCTAGTAGTGGGTGAAACGTTCTTTTTCCTGAAGTACAGCCTGAACAGGGCCGTTTCTAGACAGTTTACTCCCAGTGGGAACAGTAAAAAAATGTGAACCCCACCGCCTTCCCATGGTCATTAAAACAATGAAACATTTGGCAAAAAGGGTGTGTGGCCTTGCTACAATGGGCGTGGCCTTGCAGGAAAGTACTACATTACACCCCAGTTTTGCAACCTGCACCCCTAGCCTTTGGCCACCACAGGCAAAAAAAATGCCAATTCATGCCCATTACATAATTTACTATTTTTTCTTCTTATAGTAGTGCCCCTTGCACCATATTATTCTGCACACTATAATGTCCCTTGCACCATATTATGGCCCATACAATATTGCCCCATGCACCATATTATGCCCCATACAGTTATGCCCCCTTGACCATATTACATCATACACATTAATGCCCCCTGCACCCAGTAGCAGATGTACTGATATGTGACCAAAGTGGTCGCTTAGGGCCCGGTGGGTCCCAGGGACCCACCAACAGGGCTTAATGCTCAGTCTGGCACTGCTCCACACCACACTGTTTTTTGTTTTTTCAAACTCAAAATAAACTACAGCTCCCAGCAGCCCTTGCCCTCTGTAGTAAACTAAGGTAGACACCTGACAGCGCAGGCTGTCAGACAGTCGTCCACCATTTTTTTTTATCGTAGCAGCTGCATGTGACATCACGCAACTAACCTGAAAATTGTCCTGGCCTGCCCTTGTTCAGCCCGCCTCCCAATGCCATGATTTTTCCTCCGTGAATGGCTGCAGCTGCCAATCACACTGCAGCTGCAACCTTCCTGGATGCAGCCACAATGTGTAAGGTCGCGCATTGCGGCCAGTGCTTGTGTGCAGACCAGATGGATGCGGCTGCTGCGTCATTCTCTGAATCAGCCCCTACTGTAAGTGTATAAGGGGCTTTACTACTTTGGGCATTATGTGTGTAAGGGGAACTACTACTGTGGGCATTGTGTATATGGGGAACTACTGTGTGGTGTAATGTGTATAAGTTGCGCTACTACTGTATGTTGTGTAATATGAATCAGGGGCACTACGTGTGGCGTAATGTGAATAAGATTGTGCTGACCAGGATCAGGTAAAAACCGTCCTGGAAACTGCAGCTGTCTAAGCACTGGGGATGCGGTCACTGTGTCCAGGGGTGAAGGAGGGGTCTGTTCAAGCTATCAGCAGGGGAAGGGGGGTGAGGGGTGGGTTGTCTGTTCAATTTGTCACCTGGTCTGGAGTGAAAGTGTCTGTGCATGCTGACATGGGATGGCGGGGATTTGGCATACGATTTGGCATACTCTGACTGTCGGGATTTTTTGAGGGTCTAAATCCGAGAGGCACTGGATGTAATTACAGGATTTTAATACCTACCGGTAAATCCTTTTCTCCTAGTCCATAGAGGATGCTGGGGTCCACTTTAGTACCAGGGGGTATAGACGGTTCCGCAGGAGCCATGGGCACTTTAAGACTTTTCTAGAGTGTGAACTGGCTCCTCCCTCTATGCCCCTCCTCCAGACCTCAGTATAGGAACTGTGCCCAGGGAGACGGACATTTGGAGGAAAGGATTTACTTTTAAGTTAACGGTGAGATTCATACCAGCTCACACCTCAACCATGCCGCACACATGCAATTCAACAAAACACATGCCAATGGGCATGAACATTACAGCAACCGTGCTGAAAACATTTTTAACAAAATAACCACTGCAGGTAAAGTAAGCACTGGGCTGGGTGCCCAGCATCCTCTATGGACTAGGAGAAAATAAGATTTTAAACCTACCGGTAAATCTTTTTCTCGTAGTCCGTAGAGGATGCTGGGGACTCCGTAAGGACCATGGGGATAGACGGGCTCCACAGGAGACATGGGCACTTTAAGAAAGAACTTTAGGTTTGGGTGTGCACTGGATCCTCCCTCTATGCCCCTCCTCCAGACCTCAGTTAGAGAAACTGTGCCCAGAGGAGACGGACAGTACGAGGAAAGGATTTTTGTTAAACCAAGGGTAAGATTCATACCAGCCACACCAATCACACCGTATAACTTGTGATAATGCGCTGCAGGTGACGTATAAGGGAGGATGTTCCTAGGTGGTTAACGTCCTTACCCCTACTTATTATAGCTTGACAAAGGCAGCACACGGCTTGACACCAGTTGTCCGCATTTCTGTTGAAATAATTCCACACCGAAGAGGTGATTTATTTTGTATTTTGACCAGGCATGTCAATGGCCATATTCGTCCCACGGACAACAGGTGTCTCCCCGGGTGCCTGACTTAAACAAACCACCTCACCATCAGAATCCTCCTTGTCAATTTCCTCCCCAGCGCCAGCAACACTCATATCCTCATGCTGGTGTACTTCAACACTGACATCTTCAATTTCACTATCAGGAACTGGACTGTGGGTGCTCCTTCCAGCAATTGCAGGGGACGTGCAAATGGTGGAAGGCGCAAGCTCTTCCCGTCCTGTGTTGGGAAGGTAAGGCATCGCAACCGACACAATTGGACTCTCCTTGGGGATTTGTGATTTAGAACAACGCACAGTTCTTTGCTGTGCTTTTGCCATCTTAACTCTTTTAAGTTTTCTAGCAGGAGGATGACTGCTTCCATCCTCAGGTGAAGCTGAACCACTAGCCTTGAACATAGGCCAGGGCCTCAGCCGTTCCTTGCCACTCCGTGTCGTAAATGGCACATTGGCAAGTTTACGCTTCTCCTCAGACGATTTTGATTTAGATTTTTGGGTCATTTTACTGAGCTCTATTTTTTTTTATTTTACATGCTCTCTACTATGACATTGTGCATCGGCCTTTGCAGACGACGTTGATGGCATTTCATCGTCTCGGCCATGACTAGTGGCAGCAGCTTCAGCACAAGGTGGAAGTGGATCTTGATCTTTCCCTATTTTACCCTCCACATTTTTGTTCTCCATTTTTTAATGTGTGGAATTATATGCCAGTAATAGATCAACGTATAATACTGGTAGTCACTGGTCAGCAAAACTCTGCACTGTACTCCTCCTATATAATGTACTGGTGGTCCCCAGTCCCCACAATAAAGCAGTGTGAGCACAAATATATGCAGCAAACTGAGCACAGATATGGAGCATTTTTCAGGCAGAGGAGAGAACGTATAATACTGGTGGTCACTGGTCAGCAAAACTCTGCACTGTACTCCTCCTATATAATATACTGGTGGTCCCCAGTCCCCACAATAAAGCAGTGTGAGCACAGATATATGCAGCACACTGAGCACAGATATGGAGCGTTTTTCAGGCAGAGGAGAGAACGTATAATACTGGTGGTCACTGGTCAGCAAAACTCTGCACTGTACTCCTCCTATATAATATACTGGTGGTCCCCAGTCCCCATAATAAAGCAGTGTGAGCACAGATATATGCCGCACACTGAGCACAGATATGGAGCGTTTTTCAGGCGGAGGAGAGAGCGTATAATACTGGTGGTCACTGGTCAGCAAAACTCTGCACTGTACTCCTCCTATATAATATACTGGTGGTCCCCAGTCCCCACAATAAAGCAGTGTGAGCACAGATATATGCAGCACACTGAGCACAGATATGGAGCGTTTTTCAGGCAGAGGAGAGAACGTATAATACTGGTGGTCACTGGTCAGCAAAACTCTGCACTGTACTCCTCCTATATAATATACTGGTGGTCCCCAGTCCCCATAATAAAGCAGTGTGAGCACAGATATATGCCGCACACTGAGCACAGATATGGAGCGTTTTTCAGGCGGAGGAGAGAGCGTATAATACTGGTGGTCACTGGTCAGCAAAACTCTGCACTGTACTCCTCCTATATAATATACTGGTGGTCCCCAGTCCCCACAATAAAGCAGTGTGAGCACAGATATATGCAGCACACTGAGCACAGATATGGAGCGTTTTTCAGGCAGAGGAGAGAACGTATAATACTGGTGGTCACTGGTCAGCAAAACTCTGCACTGTACTCCTCCTATATAATATACTGGTGGTCCCCAGTCCCCACAGGTATCCGGACTCCAGGTCGACAGCACAAAGGTCGACACACTTTAGGTTGACGCCAATTGGTCGACACACATTAGGTCGACAGGGTCAAAAGGTCGACAGGGTCAAAAGGTCGACAGGAACAAGGTCGACATGGAAAAAGATCGACATGAGTTTTTCACGATTTTTTTCTTTTTTTGAACCTTTTCATACTTAACGATCCACGTGGACTACGATTGGAACGGTAAAGTGTGCCGAGCGAAGCGGTAGCGGAGCGAAGGCACCATGCCTGAAGCATGGCGAGCGAAGCGAGCCATGCGAGGGGACGCGGTGCACTAATTCGGGTTCCCGGTCACTCTACGAAGAAAACGACACCAAAAAAACATAAAAAACTCATGTCGACCTTTTTCCATGCCGACCTTGTTCTTGTCGACCTTTTGACCCTGTCGACCTTTTGACCCTGTCGACCTAATGTGTGTCGACTAATTGGTGTCGACCTAAAGTGTGTCGACCTTTGTGCTGTCGACCCTGAGTCCCAGACCCGTCCTCACAATAAAGCAGTGTGAGCACAGATATATGCAGCACACTGAGCACAGATATGGAGCGTTTTTCAGGCAGAGGAGAGAACGTATAATACTGGTGGTCATTGGTCAGCAAAACTCTGCACTGAAATCCTCCTATATAATATACTGGTGGTCCCCAGTCCCCATAATAAAGCAGTGTGAGCACAGATAAATGCAGCACACTGAGCACAGATATGGAGCGTTTTTCAGGCAGAGAACGTATAATACTGGTGGTCACTGGTCAGCAAAACTCTGCACTGTACTCCTCTTATATAATACTGGTGGTCCCCCGTCCCCACAATAAAGCAGTGTGAGCACAGATATATGCAGCACACTGAGCACAGATATGGAGCGTTTTTCAGGCAGAGAACATATAATACTGGTGGTCACTGGTCAGCAAACTCTGCACTGTACTCCTCCTATATAATACAGCTGCTCCCCAGTCCCCACAATAAAGCAGTGTGAGCACAGATATATGCAGCACACTAAGCACAGATATGGAGCGTTTTTCAGGCAGAGAGCGTATAATACTGGTGGTCACTGGTCAGCAAAACTCTGCACTGTACTCCTCCTATATAATACTGGTGGTCCCCCGTCCCCACAATAAAGCAGTGTGAGCACAGATATATGCAGCACACTGAGCACAGATATGGAGCGTTTTTCAGGCAGAGAACGTATAATACTGGTGGTCACTGGTCAGCAAAACTCTGCACTGTACTCCTCTTATAATACTGCTGGTCCCCAGAATAAAGATATTTGCAGCCCCCTGAAACAAAGTGAGAGGACGCCAGCCACGTCCTCTCACTTTCATTTCCAATGCACGAGTGAAAAATGGCGGCGACGCGCGGCTCCTTATATAGAATCTCGCGAGAATCCGACAGCGGGATGATGACGTTCGGGCGCGCTCGGGTTAACCGAGCAAGGCGAGGGGATCCGAGTTTGCATCGGACCCGTGTAAAATGGGTGAAGTTCGGGGGGGTTCGGATTCCGAGGATCCGAACCCGCTCATCAATAATTAAAGTAGGTCTGTTTCTCTCCGCTCAGTCCCTCGATGCAGGGAGTCTGTTGCCAGCAGGCTCCCTGAAAATAAAAAACCTAACAAATATACTTTCTGTCAGGAAACTCAGGAGAGCTCCCTGTAATGCACCCAGTCTCCTCTGGGCAGAGTAGTAAAACTGAGGTCTGGAGGAGGGGCATAGAGGGAGGAGCCAGTGCACACCCAAACCTAAAGTCTTTCTTAAAGTGCCCATGTCTCCTGCGGAGCCCGTCTATCCCCATGGTCCTTACGGAGTCCCCAGCATCCTCTAGGACGTAATAGTAAAGGATTTACCTGTTTTTTCATACGTCCTAGAGGATGCTGGGGTCCACTTCAGTACCATGAGGTTATACCAAAGCTCCAGTATGGGCGGGAGAGTGCGGATGACCCTGCAGCACCGATTGACCAAACTTGAGGTCTTCATCGGCCAAGGTGTCAAACTTGTAAAACTTAGCAAACGTGTTTGCCCCTGACCAAGTAGCTGCTCGGCAAAGCTGTAATGCCGAGACCCCACGGGCAGCCGCCCAGGATGAGCCCACCTTCCTAGTAGAATGGGCATTCACCGAATTCGGTACCGGCAATCCTGCCATGGAATGAGCGTGCTGAATCGTACCTATGATCCAGCGCGCAATGGTCTGCTTAGAACCAGGACACCCAATCTTGGAGGTCATTCCGAGTTGTTCGCTCGCAAGGCGATTTTAGCAGAGTTGCTCACGCTAAGCCGCCGCCTACTGGGAGTGAATCTTAGCATCTTAAAATTGCGAACGAAGTAATCGCAATATTGCGATTACACACCTCGTAGCAGTTTCTGAGTAGCTTCAGACTTACTCGGCATCTGCGATCAGTTCAGTGCTTGTCGTTCCTGGTTTGACGTCACAAACACACCCAGCGTTCGCCCAGACACTCCTCCGTTTCTCCAGCCACTCCTGCGTTTTTTCCGGAAACGGTAGCGTTTTTTCCCACACGCCCATAAAACAGCCTGTTTCCGCCCAGAAACACCCATTTCCTGTCAATCACACTACGATCGCCTGAGCGAAGAAAAAGCCGTGAGTAAAAATCCTAACTTCATAGCAAATTTACTTGGCGCAGTCGCAGTGCGGACATTGCGCATGCGCACTAAGCGGAAAATCGCTGCGATGCGATGAAATTTACCGAGCGAACAACTCGGAATGAGGGCCCTTGTTGGGAGCATACAGGACAAACAGAGCATCTGTTTCCCTTATCCGACCTGTTCTTGCAATATAAATTTTCAAAGCTCTGACCACATCCAGAGACTTTGACACAGCGAAGGTTTCAGTAGCCACTGGCACCACAATAGGTTGGTTTATATGGAAAGAAGAAACCACCTTCGGAAGAAATTGCTGACGAGTTCTTAACTCAGCCCTATCTTCATGGAAGATCAAGTAAGGACTCTTGTGAGACAAGGCCCCTAACTCAGACACCCTCCTTGCGGATGCCAAGGCCAAAAGCATGACCACTTTCCAAGTGAGAAACTTCAACTCTATCTCCTGGAGAGGTTCAAACCAATCCGATTGAAGGAACTGCAACACCATGTTAAGATCCCATGGTGCCACTGGAGACACAAATGGAGGTAGGATGTACAGAACCCCTTTCACGAACGTCTGAACTTCTATAAGGGAGGCCAATTGTTTCTGAAAGTAAACGGACAATGCCGAAATGTGGACCTTGATTGAACCCAATCTTAGGCCCACATCCACACCTGCCTGCAGAAAATGGAGAAAACGTCCTAACCGAAACTCTTCCGTAGGAGCCTTCTTGGATTCACACCAAAAAACATATTTTCTCAAAATACGGTGGTAATGTTTAGACGTTACTCCTTTCCTGGCCTAAATCAGAGTGGGAATTACTTCTTTTGGAATACCCTTTTCGGGCTAGGCTCTGGCGCTCAACAGCCATGCCATCAAACGTAGCCGTGGTAAGTCTTGATACATGCACGGCCGCTGCTGCAGCAGGTCCTCGCGAAGAGGAAGAGGCCGAGGATCTTCTATTAGCAACTCCTGAAGATCTGGATACCAAGCTCTCCTTGGCCAGTCTGGGACAATGAGGATCGCTCGAACCCTTGTTCGTCTCACGATCTTGAGCACTTTTGGTATTAGTGGAAGTGGAGGAAAAACATACACCGACCGAAACACCCACTGGGTCACCAGTGCATCCACTGCTTTTGCTTGAGGGTCTCTCGACCTGGAACAATATCTCTGAAGCTTCTTGTTGAGACGAGATGCCATCATGTCTACTTGAGGAACTCCCCAAAGACCTGTCACCTCTGCAAAGATTTCTTGGTGGAGACCCATTCTCCTGGATGTAGATCGTGTCTGCTGAGGAAGTCTGCTTCCCAGTTGTCCACTCCCGGAATAAAAATTACTGACAGAGCTCTTGCATGTCTTTCTGCCCAGAGGAGGATCTTTGTCACCTCTGCCATCGCCGCTCTGCTTTTCATTCCGCCCTGACGGTTTATGTACGTGACTGCTGTTACATTGTCCGACTGGATCTGTACGGGTTGATCTTGAAGAAGATGCCCTGCTTGTAGAAGGCCATTGTAAATGGCTCTCAACTCCAGAACGCTTATGTGAAGACAGGTTTCCTGACTTGACCATCTTCCTTGGAAGCTTTCTCCCTGCGTGACTGCACCTCAGCCTCGGAGACTTGCATACGTGGTTACTAGGACTCAGTCCTGAATCCCGAACCTGCGTCCCTCTAGTAGGTGAGAACTGTGTAGCTACCACAGGAGTGAAATTCTGGCTTTGGATGACAGGATTATCTTCCGGTGCATGTGTAGGTGGGATCCGGACCACTTGTCCAACAGGTCCCACTGGAATACTCTGGCATGGAACCCGCCAAACTGTATGGCCTCGTAGGCCGCTACCATCTTTCCCAACAACCGAATGCATTGATGAATCGACACTCTTGTTGGTTTCAGAATTTGTTTGACCATTCTCTGGATTTCCAGAGCCTTTTCCACTGGAAGAAATACCCTCTGTACTTCGGTGTCCAGTATCATCCCGAGAAAGGATAATCTTGTCGTCGGTTCCAACTGTGACTTTGGAAAATTTATGAACCAACCGTGTTGTTGAAGTACTGTCAGGGAGAGTGCAATGTTCTGCACCAACTTTTGCCTGGACCTCGCTTTTATCAGGAGATCGTCCAGGTAAGGAATCATATTGACTCCTTGCTGACGAAGGAGAACCATCATCTCTGCCATCACCTTGGTGAACACCCTCGGTGCCGCGGAGAGTCCGAACGGCAATGTCTGAAATTGGTAATGACAATCCTGTACTGCGAATCTCAGATAAGCTTGATGCGGAGGATAAATGGGAACATGTAAGTAGGCATCTTTTATGTCCACTGACACCATGAATTCCCCCTCCTCCAGACTGGAAATCACTGCCCTCAGAGATTCCATCTTGAACTTGAACTTTTGCAGGTAGAGATACAGAGATTTCAGGTTTAGAATTGGTTTGACTGAGCCGTCCGGCTTCGGAACTACAAAGAGGCTGGAATAAAACCCTTCTCCTTGTTGTGACAAGGGAACCAGGACAATGACTTGATCCTGACATAATTTTTGTATTGCTGCTACTACTACTTCCATGTCTGGAAGAGAAGTTGGTAAGGCCGATTTGAAAAATCGGCATGGGGGAACGCCTTGAAACTCCAGTTTGTACCCGTGGGACACAATTTGTAAGATCCACGGTTCCAGGCCAGATTAAACCCAGAACTGACTGAAAAGTTTCAGACGTGTCCCCACCTGAGCGGACTCCCGCAAAGGAGCCCCAGCGTCATGCTGAAGATTTGGCAGAAGCAGGGGTTGATTTATACTCCTGTGATCCTGGAGACGCTGCAGACATTTTTCCTTTTCCCCTTCCTTTACCCGCAAAGAAAGGGGAACCTTTACCCTTTTTGTATTTATTGGGCCGAAAGGACTGCATCTGAGAGTGATGTGTCTTTTTCGCCGGCGCAGGAGCATACGGCAAGAATGTCGACTTACCTGCGGTAGCCGCAGAGGATAAAGCATCCAGCCCATCTCCAAACAAGGCCTCTCCTTTATACGGGAGAGCTTCCATATTTCTTTTGGAATCTGTGTCATCATTCCATTGGCGAATCCACAACGCCCTCCTTGCTGAAATAGCCATAGTAGCAGCTTTTGATCCCAAGAGCCCAATATCTTTCATGGCTTCTAGCATATACGCAGCAGCATTTTTGATATGACCCAACGTTAGTCTCTATCTATTGTGTCAATCTCTGATGACAAGTTTTCTGACCATTTTTTAATAGCACTATTCACCCACGCGCAGGCAATGGTAGGTCTGAGTAGTGTCCCATTGGCCACATAAATAGATTTTAACGTAGTCTCTAACTTGTGGTCTGCCGGTTCCTTTAGGGAAGCCGTCCCAGGCGTAGGGAGAATCACCTTTTCTGTTAATCGTGACAGGGCACCGTCTAAAACGGGGGGTGACTCCCACCTTTTCCTGTCCTCTGCTGGGAAAGGATAAGCTACCTGAATTCTTTTGGGAATCTGAAATTTCTTTTCAGGGTTTACCCAGACTCCCTCACAGAGAGTGTTCAGCTTATAAGATGGGGGAAAAGTTTACGTTAATTCTCTTTTCCTTATAAAAGTAAGCCTTCTCCTGAGGTAAAGGAGGGAGTTCTGTAACTTGTAAGACCTCCTTTATAGCAACAATCATGTACTGAATGTTTTTCACTAATTTTGGGTCTATTCCCCTGGAATCACTAGTGTCGACACAGGAATCAGAGTCGGTGTCGGTATCAGTTTGTACTACTTGTGCAAATGACTTTTATGTGACCCAGAGGGGTCCCCTGTGGATGAAAAGGCAGAACTATGAAAAATCACATCTTCCACGGATTTTCTCCAGCTCTCTGCATGAGACTCAGACTTATCCAATCTCTTACTGATATGGGGGGTAATTCCAAGCTGATCGCAGCAGGAATTTTTTTAGCAGTTGGGCAAATCCATGTGCACTGCCTTGGGGGGCAGATATAACATTTGCAGAGAGAGTTAGATTTGGGTGGGTTATTTTGTTTCTGCAATTTAGTTTGCAGATTGAACTCACCACACCCAAATGTATCTCTCTCTGCACACGTTATATCTGCCCCCCCTGCAGTGCACATGGTTTTGCTCAACTGCTAAAAAAATTCCTGCTGCGATCAACTTGAAATTACCCCCATGATTCACACTATCACGTAATTCTTTCACCTATTCAGGCTCATGGTGTGCCGGCAGCGCCACCACATTACAACTCTGTGTCCCTAAAATGGCTCCCTCAGGGGAAGAGCTCCCTGCCTCAGACATGTCACACACGTGCATAACCACACAACAGACACTCCAGGGCTTCTAGGGGACAGACCCACTGTAAAATCTGTCAGAATGACACAGATAGGATTTGCCAGTTCACAACCCAGCGCCAATATAAAATCCCTGTGTAATATAAAATGTCAACAGAGATCTGTAGCGCTTTTATAATGTCAAATTATACAATACAGCACCAAATACACTGTGCCCCCCCTTATTTACACCCTGATACTTGGTTCAGAAGTGGAGGAGGATCAGTGTTTCTTCCCCTGCAGCCTGTGTGGAGAAAATGGCACTGAGCAGTGTGCTGGCTGACTGAGGAGGAAGCCCCGCCCCCTGTAATGGTGCGTTTCCCCTCAGAATTTCTCACTAAAATATTTATTCTGGCGGGGGTGTAGGATCGTGTCACGGCATAATATGCTACTTTTGGCAGTTTAAGAGTAGGTTTTCATGCTGGCCAGGGCGCGCCCCCCGCGCCCTGCACCCTGCTGTGCGCTGTGTATGGGTAGCATGTCCGTGCAGCGTTCCCAGTCACCGCGCGGTACCTTGAGCCGTCACAATGACCGGAAGTCCCTCTTGCAGATCTCCGGTAATAATACTCACACGTCTTCTAACTTCTGGCTCTGTTAGGGGGGTGACGGCGTGCTGTGGGAGTGAGCGCATAGCCGCAGCTAGTGTTCAGTAACCTTCAGGAGCTAATGGTGTCCTGTCAGCCAGAAGCAGAGCCATGAAACTCTTTAGGAAGTTGGTTCCTACTTCTTCACCCTAAGTCCCATGAAGCAGGGAGACTGTTGCCAGCAGTCTCCCTGAAAATAAAAAACCTAACATAAAGTCTTTTCAGTGAAACTCAGTAGAGCTCCCCTGGAGTGCGACCAGTCTGCCTGGGCACATTTTCTAAACTGAGGTCTCGAGGAGGTGCATAGAGGGAGGAGCCAGTTCACACTCTAGAAAAGTCTTAAAGTGCCCATGGCTCCTGCGGAACCGTGTATACCCCATGGTACTAAAGTGGACCCCAACATCCACTAGGACATATGAGAAATAAGCATCACAGATACTATCAGAGTGATAGTAATATCAGCGCTACACTTATACAGTCACACTATAATATACCCCAGACTGGTACCACAGCTCTGTCTGCACAATGGCCCTCATTCCGAGTTGTTCGCTCGCAAGGCGATTTTAGCAGAGTTACACACGCTAAGCCGCCGCCTACTGGGAGTGAATCTAAACTTCTTAAATGTGCGACCGATGTATGCGCAATATTGCGATCACAAACGAGTTAGCAGTTTTTGAGTAGCTTCAGACTTACTCTGCCTGTGCGATCAGTTCAGTGCTTTTCGGTCCCGGCTGACGTCATAAACACACCCAGCGTTCGCCCAAGCACTCCCACCGTTTCTCCAGACACGCCTGCGTTTTTTCCGGAAACGGTAGCGTTTTCAGCCACACGCCCATAAAACGCCGTGCATCCGCCCAGTAACACCCATTTCCTGTCAATCACAATGCGAACGTCGGAGCGATGAAAAAGCCGTGAGCAAACTTACTTTTTTCATAGTAAAGTTACTTGGCGCAGTCGCAGTGCGAACATTGCGCATGCGCACTAAGAGAATTCTCACTGCGATGCGATGAAAAACTCCGAGCGAACAACTCGGAATGAGGGCCAATATCATATCCCTGCTCCCAGTACTACGCAGTGTGTAATACGGGGAATAGCGTATGGGCATCACATGGGTCATTTCTCCTGTGTCACTAACAATGCTATCAAGGCTGGATCTAGACCTTGTGGCGCCCAGGGTGAAAAATAGTGGCGTGGCTTCATGGATAAGGGGCGTGGTCAGTTATGCCCCCTGTAGCTGTGCCCACAGTAGTATTGCCCCCAGTACTGTGCCCCCTGTAGCTGTGCCCTCAGTAGTTGTGCCCAAAGGCGTCACCAGGTGTGGTGACACCCGGTGCGCACCCCTGATGTACTGCCGCGATCGCGGTAGAAAAGGGGGCGTGGCCTTACGGCTAGGGGCGTGGTCTCACGGGGATACTGGTATCGTCACTCTGGGGGCGTGCCCAGCATCTCCGGAGATGCTGGGCTTCCCCCAGAGACGGTCTCAGTGTGCTGTCGGCTCCTCTGCTATGACAGGAGCCGGGTGCTGTAGCGGAATTTCACACTGCAGCACCTGGCTCCTGTCACTACGGAGGAGCTGACATTTGGTGTCACCCCCTCCAGGTGTCACACCCGGGTGCGGGCCGCACCCCCCGCACCCGCCTTGTGACGCCACTGGTTGTGCCCCCTATAGTATTGCCCCCAGAACTGTGCCCCCCGTAGAGTTATGCCCCCTGTAGAGTTTTGCCCCCAGTACTGTGCTCCCTGTAGTATTGCCCCCAGTACTGTGCCCCCTGTAGTATTGCCCCCAGTACTGTGCCCCCTGTAGAGTTATGCCCCCTGTAGAGTTTTGCCCCCCTGACTGTGCCCCATGTAGTATTGCCCCCAGTACTGTGCCCCCTGTAGAGTTATGCCCCCTGTAGAGTTTTGCCCCCAGTACTGTGCCCCCTGTAGTATTGCCCCCAGTACTGTGCCCCCTGTAGAGTTATGCCCCCTGTAGAGTTTTGCCCCCAGTACTGTGCCCCCTGTAGTATTGCCCCCAGTACTGTGCCCCCCGTAGAGTTATGCCCCCTGTAGAGTTTTGCCCCCAGTACTGTGCCCCCTGTAGTATTGCCCCCAGTACTGTGCCCCCTGTAGTATTGCCCCCAGTACTGTGCCCCTTGTAGAGTTATGCCCCCTGTAGTATTGCCCCCAGTACTGTGCCCCCTGTAGTATTGCCCCCAGTACTGTGCCCCTTGTAGAGTTATGCCCCCTGTAGTATTGCCCCCAGTACTGTGCCCCCTGTAGTATTGCCCCCAGTACTGTGCCCCTTGTAGAGTTATGCCCCCTGTAGTATTGCCCCCAGTACTGTGCTCCCTGTAGAGTTGTGCCCCCTAGCTGCGCCGCTTACAAAAAAATTAAAATAAATGAATACTCACCATCCACGCTCCTGCTTCCCGACCGCTGCTGCCCTCCGTCTCTGGCCGCCGGCGCTGCTCCTCGGATCTATGGGAGAGACATCATGACGTCTCTAGCATAGCACCGCATAGACACTAGAGGTCAATTATGACATCTAGCATCTATGTGCCGCTCCCACAATGCAGTGCGGTGCGCAATGACTGCATCGCGCACCGCACAGCACCGGGCGGCACCAGTAGCGAATCTTGCCACGGCGGCGCGCCCTCCAGAAGGCGGCGCCCCGAGCAAAAATCCTGCTTGCCTGTAGCAAGATCCGCTACTGAATGCTATACATGATGTATTAGATAAGTGTGATAAATGGGAAGTTTTGTATGTGTGTATAAGAGGATGATGGATTCTAAACCAACTCACAGTTACCTCATAAATCTCTCCTAATTTATTCCTTTCACCACATGAAATAATATAAACCCCCGGAGAACCCTGTATAATATCTACTACAGGTATACCTAAATGTTATTACACAGCACATACATATACCTGCTACAGATACCACATACATATATATTCAGTTACACATATAATATACAGCGTGCTGACACATGTATACTCTGACTGTACAATATAATAAGTAACTGAGGGCTTATTAGAGAGCGGTGATGGTAACATGTACTCACACTGCCTGCAGGTTACAGGGCTGAGCACCTCCTCATCCAGCAGCCACATCCAGTGTGTCCCCAGCACGTACTCAGTCCTGCTATATGGCTCTGCCTGGGTGTCGCCTAGCTCACAGGGAGTGGTGGGATGCAGAGTACAAAAGGGTCTTCTGGCCTATTGTGTGTGTGTGTGTGTATACTGTGTGTGTGTATACAGTGTGTGTGTGTGTGTGTGTGCGCGCGCGCCAGTGCCGTAACTAGGTATTTTGGCGCTGTGTGCAAGAAATGGCATTGGCACCCCCCCCCGCCACGCAAGACAGGAGCAGTGCGCGCCGCAGGCGTGCAAAAATATATAGGGGCGTGGCTTCATGGGGAAGGGGCGTGGCCACAAAATAATGCCAATTCATACTACGGTGTATAGTAGTCTCCACTATTCAAATTACGCTGCACAGTAGTGCCACTACACCGGCTAGAGCCCCTTTTTACACATTACGGCAGAAGGCGTGCCTTTTTACACATTACGGCAGACAGCGTCCCCCTTATTACACATTACGGCAGACAATGTCCCCCTTATTACACATTACGGCAGACAGCGTCCCCCTTATTACACATTACGGCAGACAGCGTCCCCCTTATTACACATTACGGCAGACAGCGTCCCCCTTATTACACATTACGGCAGACAGCATCCCCCTTTTTACACATTACGGCAGCCAGTCCCCCTTTTTACACATTGCGGCAGCCAGTCCCCCTTTTTACACATTGCGACAGCCAGTCCCCCTTTTTACACATTGCGACAGACAGACACCAGAAAGAGAGAGAGAGAGAGAGAGAAAAAGAGAGAGAGACAGAAGGGGAGAGAGAAAGAGAGAGAGACAGAAAGAGCTATATACTTACCATCTCTCAGGCTCCTCGTGCTGGCAGAGATTCCGGGCAGCCGCAGTGGAGAAGGAGGAGGGGAACTTGAGCCGCAGCAGCGCTATGTCATTGGTAGCGGTGCCGCTGCAGCACTCCCCTCTCCTTCCGTATTGGCTGCCCGGCGCTGCTGAGAATGCTGGGATGAGGGAACCGCATCCCAGCATTCACAGCAGCGCCGGGCAGCCAATACAAAAGGAGAGGGGAGTGCTGCAGCGGCGCCGCTACCAATGAAATAGCGCTGCTGCGGCTTAAGTCCCCCTCCCTCCTCCTCCTTCTCTGCCTCTGCTCTTCCTCAACCGCGGCGCACGGCACCCAGCAGAGGTGGCATGTAATGAGTCAATTTGATTCATTACATGCCGCTCGCCGTGCGCCCTCAGTGTAACTGCGCTGTGTGCCAGGCACACCTGGCACATAGGTAGTTACGGCGCTGGTGCGCGCACCTGTATGTGTGTGTGGCCAGGTCTGTTCATGTGTACATGTCAACAAGCTAAACTGGTTTTGCTCACAATATGGGGCAGATGTATTAACCTGGAGAAGGAATAAAGCAGTGATAAGTGGAAGGTGATAACGCACCAGCCAATCAGCTCCTGTATGTAAATTGACAGGAGCCGATTGGCTGGTGCATTATCACCTTCCATTTATCACTGCTTTATCACTTCTCCAGGCTTAATACATCTGCCCCAATAGGAGAAGACAGCGGTTTGGAACTCTCCTGTAACATCGGGCCTGATTCGGGGATGGACACAGAACCAATTCTGATGTAGTTGGGTGATTATCCTCAGTCTGTATCCTCATGTGCCGGGTCTCGTGGTGAGAATTTATTTGGACAGTGACTGACATGAAACATATGGGGGAGGTAGTGGTGATGTGGCGGCTAAAACGAAGACCTGTCACAGCCATTGTTTGGGCATGCCGCAGCCTGTGACTGTGATCCCGCATGCATTGTACACGCCTCCTGCGTCTTACTTCCAGCGGGCACGCTGCGTAACCATAGGCAACTCACAAGTTTTGCACAGTCGCTGCTCGCACATTCACAGCTGCGACAGCATTAGCGCACATCTCTGAGCGAGCCGTGGCAAATGCAAGATTTTCATGGGGAGGGTCTCTGTAAATGTATAATATTATTTTATGTAGACGTATCAGCGAGTCCACCATGTGCTCTGTGTAATTATGTATTTATAATTATCTGTACCAGTTTAGTACTGAGGCTGCTACAGGGGTACAATGGGGTGACTGGAGCTGCCAGGTATCCCGCACATTGACTGATATTTACACCAAACAGCTCCGCTACCTCCAAGTAGCAGCTAATGGGGCAGCCTGGACTATGTTATACAATCAATGTAATGCTACATATATCCAATGCGATTATTACTCACAGACAGTATATATAACCAGTGTGCCTGATGTTATATGGTGGCTCTGCGGGCACACTACCCTGCACTATACCCAAGGAGATAGATACATACAACTACCTATGGTAATACTGAGACTACCAGCAGTGTGTAATGGTATCTGGACTTCAGGTCGACACCAATTAGGTCGACGTGAAAAATAGGTCGGCATGAATTTTGCTAAAAATTTTTATTTTCTCTTACGCCCTAGAGGATGCTGGGGTCCATTTTAGTACCATGGGGTATAGACGGTTCTGCAGGAGCCTTCGGCACTTTAAGACTTTTCAACAGTGTGAACTGGCTCCTCCCTCTATGCCCCTCCTCCAGACCTCAGTTTAGAAAATGTGCCCAGGAGACTGGATGCACATTAGTGGAGCTCTACATAGCTTTGCTGGAAAAAGACTTTCTTAAGTTTTTTTATTTTACAGGGAAGCTGCTGGCAACAGCTTCCCTGCTTCGTGGGACTTAGGGGGGTAGTAAGAACCAACTTCTCCATTAGTTAATGGTTCTGCTTCTGCTCAGGATCGGACTGGCCCACGGGGGTACCAGGGAAACCACCGGAAGGCCCCACTGCCTGAGTGCCCACTCCTTCCTCTAGGGATCAGGTTCCAGACTGTGCACTTGTATTATACATGGTAGATATATTGCATTACACTGTACTAGACTATTGTGTATTTCAAACCTCTGTGGAGGCTGGCCACACCTTTAAGTATGGGCCCCTATCACTGCATTCCCCCGGTGGGCCCTTCATGCCCCAGTCCGACACTGCTTCTGCTGACAGGACACCATTAGCTCCGGAAGGGTATGGTCCACAGCCCAAGCCTGGCCAGCGTTCACTCACACAGCACTGCCGCCACCCTCTAACAGAGACAGAAGTCAGACGGCTGGTGAGTATATTACTGGAGTCCTGCAGAGAGGGGATCCTCCGGTCATCGCTGGCAGCATACAGGTACACGTGCAAGCGGGACGCTACGCGCCATGTCTCACAGCACAAGGGTGCAGAGCACGGGGGGGGGGGGGGGTCGCGCTCTGAGGGCATGCTTTAAAACCTTCTCACTGGCAAAAAGGGTACATACATGTACAGCCACTGATGTGCCATCCCCAGCCAGTATAAATATTACATCATGCTTACCGACATTCTGGCTGCTCTCTGCGGGAGAGAGCAGCCAGGGCGGCTCAGAGGGCGGGCAGGGGAGGCTGTGACGTAGAGGAGGGGGTGGGCCAGAGGCGGAGCAAGGGTGGGACGGGGGCAGGGTGGGGGCGGAGCAAGAGTGGGATCACGATGACACCTCCTTTAAGCCACGCCCCCACTCTGTAATGCCGTGATCACCGGCATTACACTGCAGGGGGCGTGGCTATGATGACGCAATTCAGCAAGAATCGCGTCATCAACTGCCCGGACCACCCACTTTACACACTAAGTGGGCGGACGGGCAGGGGGGACCCCGCGAGTCGGGAGACTTGCCTGCTCTTCCGGGGGGGCGGGAGGGTCACCCGATTTTCGGAAGCCTCCCGGCCATTCCGGGAGAGTAGGCAAGTATGTATTACATTGCTGAGGCTGAAGGGCGGGGCTTCTCCTGAGACTTGCCAGAACACTCACTGGGTGCCATTTTTTCCTGCAGAAACTCCAATGTGATGCTCCTGAATGCTGTTTCTCCTCATGACAACGCTGATACAAGTACAGGGTGTTATAGAAGGGGCAGAGAGTGTTCATTATAATTAGGTGTGTGGGCCTATTATTGGTATATGCGCTGTAAGTGGGTAATATTTCCACAATTCACATATAAGGCGCAGTGTGTGGACTGGCAAATCCACAAGAGGGTAAATGCACAAGAGGGTAATATGGTGGCCCTTCCCTCTTAGAAGGAGCCGAAGTGGGTGAGAATGTTGCTAAAGAATATGTCAATGCTTGCAAAGAAATTCTGAGTCTGAACAACAGACTAAATATTGGAGGCAGTCTGTGGAGGATGCACTGTTTACTGACCCCTCCATATCATCCACTCAGGTCCCATCCAGTTCCCAGAAAAGGTCTCTGGCCCAGATAATGCAAGGGGACACAGACACAGATTCCGACACTGACGTTGACACTAGGGATTTGAGTGGGGTAGACCCCAAATTAGCCAAAAGCATACAATGTATGATAGTCGCTATAAAGGACATGTTGGAGTTTCCTGAAACAACACTGGTCCCTGAGGAAAAGGATTATTTTAAATTAAATAAAAAGCAGGTTGTGACTTTTCCGCCTTCAAAGGATTTGAATGTGTTCTTTGAAGAATCCTGGGCTAACCCTGAGAAGAAATGTATCCTTCCCAGAAGGATACATGTAGCGTACCCTAACCCTGAGGAAGACAGGCACAAATGGGAGACACCCCCAATGATAGACACCTCAGTTTCTCGGCTGTCTAAGAAAATAGTTTTGCCTGCCCCTGGTTCAGCTGACCGTAAATTAGAAACAACCCTAAAATCCATATATACGGCTAACGGAACGGTGCTCAGGCCCACCATTGCTTGTGCGTGGGTGGGTAACGCTGTGGGAAAATGGTCTGACAACTTGCTTGCTAACATAGATACAGTTGACAGGGATGAAATAGTCCTAACTCTCGGCCATATCAAAGATGCTGCAGGTTACTTAGTTGAAGCTATGAAGGATATTGGGTTGCTGAGTTCAAGATCCTCCACTATGGTGATTTCAGCCCGCAGGGCACTGTGGATCCACCAATGGAATGCTGATGCGGAATAAAAAAAGAATATTTTGGCACTTCCTTACAATGGAGAAGCCGTCTTTGGAGACAAGCTGGATGCCATGATTTCAACAACTACATCAGGCAAGTCATAATTTTTGCCTTCCGCAGCTGCTCCACCTAGGAAAGTATTTCATTCTCATACAATGCAATCCTTTCGACTCAACAATTGCAAAAAGGCAAAGGGTACCCCTTTTTCATAGGAAGAGGTCGAGGAAGAGGTAAAAAAACTACAACACCATCAGGCCCGCAGGAGCAGAAGTCAACAGCTACTTCTGCTAAAACCTCAGCATGACGCTGGGGCTCCCCTACGGGAGTACGATCGGGTGGGGGCAAGTCTACTGTCTTTCAGCCAGGTCTGGGTTCACTCAGATCTGGATCCTTGGGTATTGCAGATAGTATCCCAAGGGTATAAATTGGAATTTCAGGACCTTCCCCCATGCCGATTTTCCAAATCAGCCTTACCAGTTTCTGTTCAGGACACAGCAAAAGTGCTGAACGCAATACAGAAATTATGTCAAGACAACGTAATTTCCTTAGTTCCTGTGCCACAACAGGAAAAGGGTTTTATTCAAGCCTGTTTGTAGTGCCGAAAACCGGATGGCTCGGTCAGACCGATTTTAAACCTAAAGACTCTGAACCTCTATTTGAAAAGGTTCAAATTCAAGATGGAATCCCTGAGAGCGGTGATCTCCAGCTTGGAGGAAAAGGAATTTCTGGTATCGATGGACATCAAAGATTCTTATTTACATGTTCCCATCTACCCGCTGCATCAGGCATACCTGAGGTTTGCAGTGCCGGACTGCCACTACCAGTTCCAAACATTGCCTTTCGGGCTCTCCATGGCTCCGAGAATATTCACCAAGGTGATGGCGGAGATGATGGTTCTTCTTCGCAAGAAAGGAGTCAAAGTCATCCCATACTTGGACGATCTCCTCATAAAAGCGAGATCCAGGGAGAAACTAGTGCAGAACATTGCACTTTCCCTGACGGTGCTTCAACAGCATGGTTGGATCATAAACCTTCCAAAATCACAATTGGAACCCACAATGAGGTTATCATTTCTGGGAATGATATTGGACACGGAAGCACAGAAAGTATTCCTACCCGTGGAAAAGGCTCTGGAGATCCAGAGGATGGTCAGACAAGTTTTAAAACCAGCACGCATATCGATTCATCAGTGCATCCGCCTGCTGGGGAAGATGGTAGCGGCCTACGAGGCTTTACAATTTGTCCGATTCCACGCCAGGGTGTTCCAATGGGACCTACTAGACAAGTGATCCGGATCGCACCTACACATGCACCGGAGGATAATCCTGTCAACAAAAGCCAGTATTTCACTCTTGTGGTGGTTTCAAAGTTCTCACCTCCTGGAGGGACGCAGGTTCGGGATTCAGACTTGGATCCTGGTGACCACAGATGCAAGCCTCAGTGGTTGGGGAGCAGTCACGCAAGGGGAAAGCTTCCAAGGACGATGGTCAAGTCAAGAAGTACTTCTTCACATAAACATTCTGGAATTGAGAGCTGTGTACAACAGCCTTCATCAAGCGGCACACCTTCTTCAAGGTCGCCCCATACAGATCCAGTCAGACAATGTAACAGCAGTAGCTTACATAAACCGCCAGGGCGGAACAAAAAGCAGAGTAGCAATGGCAGAGGTGACAAAGATACTCCTCTGGGCAGAAAGACATGCAAAAGCTCTGTCGGCAATTTTCATTCTGGGAGTGGACAACTGGGAAGCAGACACGATCTCCATCCAGGAGAATGGGGCCTCCACCCAGAAGTCTTTGCAGAGGTAGCAGATCGTTGGGGCGTTCCTCAAGTAGATATGATGGCATCACGTCTCAACAAGAAGCTTCAGAAATATTGTTGCAGGTCGAGAGACCCACAAGCAATAGCAGTGGATGCACTGGTGACGCAGTGGGTGTTTCAGTCAGTGTATCTGTTCCCTCCACTTCCACTAATACCAAAAGTTCTCAAGATCATCAGAAGGACAAGGGTTCGAGCAATTCTCATTGCTCCAGACTGCCCAAGGAGGGCTTGGTATCCAGATCTTCAGGAGTTATTACTGGAAGATCCTCAGCCTCATACTCTTTGCGAGGACCTGCTTCAGCAGGGGCCGTTTGTTTATCAAGACTTACCACGGCTGCATTTGACGGCATGGCTGTTGAGCGCCAGATCCTAGCCCGTAAGGGTATTCCCAATGAAGTAATTCCCACACTTATTCTGGCCAGGAAAGGGGTAACGTCCAAACATTACCATCGTATTTGGAGAAAATATGTATCTTGGTGTGAATCCAAGAAGTCTCCTGCGGTGGAGTTTAAATTAGGACATCTTCTCCTATTTCTACAGGCGGGTGTGGATGCTGGCTTGAGATTAGGGTCTATCAAGGTCCAAATTTCGGTCTTGTCCATTTTGTTTCAGAAACAGTTGGCTTACCTTCCTGAGGTCCAGACGTTCGTGAAGGGGGTTCTTCATATCCAACTCCACTTTGTGCCTCCTACAGCACCTTGGGATCTCAATTTGGTGCTGTAGTTCCTCCAATCGGACTGGTTTTAACCGCTGTAGGAGGTAGACGTAAAGTATCTTATGTGGAAGACCGTCACACTGTTGACCTTGGATTCAGCTAGATGTGTGTCGGAGCTGGGGGCGTTGTCTTGCAAGAGCCCCTACTTGATTTTCCATGAGGACAGAGCTGAACTCAGGACTCGTCAGCAATTCCTTCCTAAGGTGGTGTCTGCGTTCACATCAACCAACCTATTGTGTTCCGGTTGTTACGGACGGCTTTGCTACTTCAAAGTCTTTGGATGTTGTAAGGGCTTTGAAGGTGTATGTGAAGCAAACAGCTCGTCACAGGAAATTGGACTCGCTGTTCATTCTTTATGATGCCAATAGGATTGGGTGTCCTGCTTCAAAGCAGTCAATTGCACGCTGGATCAGGCTCACTATCCAGCATGCTTATTCCATGGCAGGTCTACTGCTCCTGAAATCTGTACATGCCCACTCTACTAGGTTGGTGGGTTCCTCTTGGGCGGCTGATCGAGGGGTCTCTGCTTTACAGCTCTGCCAAGCAGCTACTTGGTCGGGTTCGAACACATTTGCCAAGTTTTACAAGTTCGATACCTTGGCCTTTGAAGACCTTCAGTTTGGTCAATCTGTTCTGCAGGAACCTCAGCACTCTCCCACCCGGTTTGGGAGCTTTGGTACTTCCCCATGGTACTAAATGGATTCCCAGTATCCCCTAGGACGTAAGAGAAAATAGGATTTTAATTACTTACTGGTAAATCCTTTTCTCGTAGTCCGTAGGGGTCGGATACTGGGTGCCCGCCCAGTGCTTCGTTCTTCCTGCACAGTTACTTGGTTACGTACTGTGGTTTGGTTCAGCTGTTTTGCTGTCCCTGTTTTCAAGTTTTGGTTAGCATGGCTTTCCTCTTGTTCTGGTTGTGCTGGTATGAAATATCACCACTTTCCTTTTCTATATCCTTCTCTCAAAGTATGTCCGTCTCCTCGGGCACAGCTTCCTAGACAGAATCTGGTAGGAGGGGCATAGAGGGAGGAGCCAGCACACATTATCAAACTTCTTCTATAGTGCCCATGGCTCCTAGTGGACCCGTCTATACCCCATGGTACTAAATGGATTCCCAGTATCCGCTACGGACTACGACGAGAAAAGTATTTACCGGTAGGTAATTAAAATCCTATTTTTAAAACTATATTAAATTTAAAAAAACAAAAACCTATATGAATGGTCTTGAATGGGAAAATCGTCAGTTAAGTGGTTAATAACATATAACCGTCACGTCGTTCTTTGTTAAGGCGCTATAACCAGCAATCACAAAGAAAATGTATGTATAACTGACAATATAATATCTGTGTATAGGTTTCATAACTTCCATTTCTGGTCACTTCCTGCGTCTCCTTCTTAGGGAAGATGTACTAAAGCCTTGGCGAATGATGAAGTGGAGAGACATAAAGCACCAGCCAATCAGCTCCTAACGGCCATGTTACAGGCTGTGTTATAAAATGGCAGTTAGGAGCTGATTTGCCGGTACTTTATCACTCTCCACTTCATCACTGTCCAAGGCTTACTGCATCTCCCCTAAGGAGAGATGTTTCAAGCCTCAGAGAGCGAGAAATAAAAGGAAGATGTTGCCACAGCAACTAATAAGCTGCTGACCCCCCCCCCCCCCCCCCCCCGCCTCCCCCTGGGCCTTAATCCCTACCCTGATACTCACCATCAGGATGTCGGCTGTCTGTGATCCGGCGCCGGTCTCCTTAGTGGGGTCAGGATTCCGGTGTCGGTCACATGACCGCCCATATCCCGACAGCAGGGATGCTAAAAGCATCCCATAAAACAATTTTTTCCTTTACTACATTCCCAATATTATAATTACAATCATTCCCAAAGATCCATTATAATGCTGGTCCCAGAACATTATCCTCTGCTTCCACATCCATACCGTATAACAGGGCCGTAACTACGTGTGTGCCAAGTGGGCTTGGCACACAGCGCAGTTGCCCTGAGGGCGCACGGCCAGCGGCATGTAATGAGTCAAATTGACTCATTACATACCGCCTCTAAGTCTCTGCGCCGTGCGCCGCAGCCGCGCTGGAGGAGAGAGCAGCGCCAAGCAAGTGAGAAGGAGGAGGAGGGAGGGGGAGCAGGGAGCCGCAGCAGCGCTATTTGATTGGTAGTAAGCGCCGCTGCAGCATCCCCCTCTCCTTCTGTATTGGCTGCCCGGCGCTGCTGTGGATGCTGGGATGCGGTTCCTCTATCCCAGCATCCACAGCAGCGCCAGGCAACCAATACGGAAGGAGAGGGGGATGCTGCAGCGGCGCTTACTACCAATCAAATAGCGCTGCTGCGGCTTCCTGCTCCCCCTCCCTCCTCCTCCTTCTCAACTGCCTGCACACTGCACAGAGAGGGAGATGCCAGCACAAGGAGCCTGTCAGTGGGAGAAGGTAAGTATATCCCTTTCTCTCTCTCTTTCTCTCTCTCTCTGTCTCTCTGGGGGACACCGTCTGCCGCAATGTGTAAAAAGGGGGACTGGCTGCCGCAATGTGTAAAAAGGGGTCCTGGCTGCCGCAATGTGTAAAAAGGGGGCCTGGCTGCCGCAATGTGTAAAAAGGGGTCCTGGCTGCCGCAATGTGTAAAGAGGGGGCCTGGCTGCCGCAATGTGTAAAAAATGGGACTGGCTGCCGCAATGTGTAAAAAGGGGGACTGGCTGCCGCAATGTGTAAAAAGGGGTCCTGGCTGCCGCAATGTGTAAAGAGGGGGCCTGGCTGCCACAATGTGTAAAAAGGGGGACTGGCTGCCGCAATGTGTAAAAAGGGGGACTGGCTGCCGCAATGTGCAAAAAGGGGGACTGGCTGCCGCAATGTGTAAAAAGGGGGACTGGCTGCCGCAATGTGCAAAAAGGGGGACTGGCTGCCGCAATGTGTAAAAAGGGGGACTGGCTGCCGCAATGTGTAAAAAGGGGGACTGGCTGCCGCAATGTGTAAAAAGGGGTCCTAGCTGCCGCAATGTGTAAAAAGAGGGACTGGCTGCCGCATGTGTAAATATGGGGCCTGGCTGCCGCAATGTGTAAAAAGGGGGACTGGCTGCCGCAATGTGTAAAAAGGGGGACTGGCTGCCGCAATGTGTAAAAAGGGGGACTGGCTGCCGCAATGTGTAAAAAGGGGTCCTGGCTACCGCAATGTGTAAAAAGGGGTCCTGGCTGCCGCAATGTGTAAAAAGGGGTCCTGGCTGCCGCAATGTGTAAAAAGGGGGACTGGCTGCCGCAATGTGTAAAAAGGGGTCCTGGCTGCCGCAATGTGTAAAGAGGGGGCCTGGCTGCCGCAATGTGTAAAAAGGGGGACTGGCTGCCGCAATGTGTAAAAAGGGGTCCTGGCTGCCGCAATGTGTAAAAAAGGGTCCTGGCTGCTGCAATGTGTAAAAAGGGGGACTGGCTGCCGCAATGTGTAAAAAGGGGCCTTGGCTGCCGCAATGTGTAAAAAGGGGTCCTGGCTGCCGCAATGTGTAAAGAGGGGGCCTGGCTGCCGCAATGTGTAAAAAGGGGGACTGGCTGCCGCAATGTGTAAAAAGGGGGACTGGCTGCCGCAATGTGTAAAAAGGGGGACTGGCTGCCGCAATGTGTAAAAAGGGGTCCTGGCTGCCGCAATGTGTAAAAAGGGGTCCTGGCTGCCGCAATGTGTAAAAAGGGGTACTGGCTGCCGCAATGTGTAACAAGGGGTCCTGGCTGCCGCAATGTGTAAAAAGGGGGCCTGGCTGCCGCAATGTGTAAAAAGGGGGCCTGGCTGCCGCAATGTGTAAAAAGGGGGCCTGGCTGCCACAATGTGTAAAAAGGAGGACCAGCTGCCGCAATGTGTAAAAAGGGGGACCAGCTGCCGCAATGTGTAAAAAGGGGGCCTGGCTGCCGCAATGTGTAAAAAGGGGGACTGGCTGCCGCAATGTGTAAAAAGGGGTCCTGGCTGCCGCAATGTGTAAAAAAGGGTCCTGGCTGCTGCAATGTGTAAAAAGGGGGACTGGCTGCCGCAATGTGTAAAAAGGGGCCTTGGCTGCCGCAATGTGTAAAAAGGGGTCCTGGCTGCCGCAATGTGTAAAGAGGGGGCCTGGCTGCCGCAATGTGTAAAAAGGGGGACTAGCTGCCGCAATGTGTAAAAAGGGGGACTGGCTGCCGCAATGTGTAAAAAGGGGGACTGGCTGCCGCAATGTGTAAAAAGGGGTCCTGGCTGCCGCAATGTGTAAAAAGGGGTACTGGCTGCCGCAATGTGTAACAAGGGGTCCTGGCTGCCGCAATGTGTAAAAAGGGGGCCTGGCTGCCGCAATGTGTAAAAAGGGGGCCTGGCTGCCGCAATGTGTAAAAAGGGGGCCTGGCTGCCACAATGTGTAAAAAGGGGGCCTGGCTGCCGCAATGTGTAAAAAGGGGTCCTGGCTGCCGCAATGTGTAAAAAAGGGTCCTGGCTGCTGCAATGTGTAAAAAGGGGGACTGGCTGCCGCAATGTGTAAAAAGGGGCCTTGGCTGCCGCAATGTGTAAAAAGGGGTCCTGGCTGCCGCAATGTGTAAAGAGGGGGCCTGGCTGCCGCAATGTGTAAAAAGGGGGACTGGCTGCCGCAATGTGTAAAAAGGGGGACTGGCTGCCGCAATGTGTAAAAAGGGGGACTGGCTGCCGCAATGTGTAAAAAGGGGTCCTGGCTGCCGCAATGTGTAAAAAGGGGTCCTGGCTGCCGCAATGTGTAAAAAGGGGTACTGGCTGCCGCAATGTGTAACAAGGGGTCCTGGCTGCCGCAATGTGTAAAAAGGGGGCCTGGCTGCCGCAATGTGTAAAAAGGGGGCCTGGCTGCCGCAATGTGTAAAAAGGGGGCCTGGCTGCCACAATGTGTAAAAAGGAGGACCGGCTGCCGCAATGTGTAAAAAGGGGTCCTGGCTGCCGCAATGTGTAAAAAGGGGGACTGACTGCCGTAATGTGTAAAAAGGGGGCCTGGCTGCCGCAATGTGTAAAAAGGGGGACTGGCTGCCGCAATGTGTAAAAAGGGGGACTGGCTGCCGCAATGTGTAAAAAGGGGGCCTGGATGCCGCAATGTGTAAAAAGGGGGACTGTCTGCTGTAGTGTGTAAAAAGGGGGACGCTGTCTGCTGTAATGTATAAAAGGGGCTCTACCTGGTGTAGTGGCGCTACTGTGCAGCGTAATTTGAATAATGGAGACTACTCTGCACCGTAGTATGAATTGCTATTATTTTGTGGCCACGCCCCTTCCCCACGAAGCCACGCCCCTATATATTTTTTGCGCGCCTACGACGCGCACTGCCCCTATCTTGCATGGGGGTGGGGAGGGGCGCCAATGTCGTTTCTTGCACACAGCGCTAAAATGCCTAGTTACGGCACTGCCGTATATCACTGTCCCCTATATTCTTACATACCAATGTCACTCATCCCTCACATCTCCTATTGATGGTATCGTTTTCTTGCTCGGGGAAATCACCCCCTCTGGTGGCCTCAGAGAGAATAACTGCCACTACAATGTACTGTGCTGTGATGTAATAGGCTGACTCCAGCTGCTCACTACTCACTAGAGTGCATTACCAGACACACAACTATGCGTCCGATATACTATGACTGGCTGTACTGGGATTCTGGAACCGATACCTATCCGCAATGACAGACCGCACGACCCAGCTGCGGTTACTTTCTAGTAATCGTTCTTTAATAAATGATGGTTCTTCATCTGCTTGTGGAACTTTTCAGCCAGCAGTTCAATCCCTTACTATATATAATGGTTCTCAGCCTATAACTGACTGTAACTGGTTAAGGGACCCGAGTAGACATCAGAGGTGGAACTACCATTGGTGCAGCAGGTGCATTGCACCAAGGTCCCTGTGGACTAAGTGGTCCTCTGCTGCCTGGACCAGCAATGAGTTTTCCTCTGGGCCACCACACGGTCATTTTGAGCAAAATTGGCTCAGGTAGGGAGCAGGGTGGGCCCTACTATATGAGGACATTGTGTGCAGCCACATCCGTTGCCATCTGAGCTGGACTGATAGAGGACCCTCGCTGCCTGTTATCGCTGATGATCGCAGATGCATACTGCCTTAAAGGCAGCTCACGGCCAGTGTACTTGGCGCTCTTGACCAAGTGGTGAACTGAGGAAAGCACAGGGGGTGGGGCCCCCTCTAACAGACAGGCCAGTGACCGCTGTGTTCCCACTGTTGGGAAATGATGTTTGGCAGGTGTTGATACTGCAGAGTTATATAGGCACACAGGTGTTAACCAGGTCTCTCATAGGAGCTAAGTAGGGACTTCCATCTCCCACCATGTCACTGCACAATCTTATACAGTAAAGAAATAAGATGGCCCCTGCACATTCTCAAGAGTGGTATTGGTGGCCATCTTGGGATAGGGCCTGAGGCCTCCCTGGAGGACAGGAAGACTAGAGTCTGTGCAGCTGGACACAGTTCTTTTACCACCCAACATCACCAAGGTACATCCCCCTCCCTCCCAGCCTCCACACCGCACAGGACTGTGTAATTCTACTCCTGGTACTTCTCCCTGTCTCTCTCTGCCACCCACTGCTTCTCCCTGTTATCATCTGCCTCTCCCTGTCACCCACTGGCATGTGGCATATTATGAACTTGGGTTGAATCAGAAGAGGGGGGCCCAAAGTATATTTCGACCCCTGTGCCCACCACTGGTAGTCATCACATGTACCTGCAAAGTATAATGCTTCCAAACAGTGTGGTCAATCTCTGGCCTGAACAGTCCCATGAAATAAATGCACTTTGGGGGTAATTCCGAGTTGATCGCTCGCTAGCTAGTTTTAGCAGCGCTGCAAACGTTTTTCCCCCGCCCACCGGGGAGTGTATTTTCGCTTAGCAGAAGTGCACACGCTTGTGCAGCAGAGCGCCTGCAAAACCTTTTTGTGCAAAACAAGACCAGCCCTGAACTTACTCTTCGTGTGCGTTGAATCTAACGTTGGAGGGTTGGCTTTTGACGTCACACACCCGCCCAGTGTTTGCCCAGCCACGCCTGCATTTTCCCTGGCACGCCTGCGTTTTTCTAAGCACTCCCTGTAAATGCTCAGTTGACACCCAGAAACGCCCCTTTCCTGTCAATCTTTTTGCAGCCGCCAGTGCGAATGAAAGGTTCGCTAGAACCTGTGCAAAATCACAATGGATGTTGTACTCGTACGAAGTGCCAGATTAAGGTCCATATGGGCCTGGAGCTGAAATTTAGGAAGGGCCTATTGTTTGCCTCGGCAGGAGATGTGACAAGCGCTGCGGTGGTGTGACTAGTGATGTGGGGGTGTGATCAGTATGGGTGTGGTCTAATTAGGGTGTGTGGCCTATGCCATGTGAGTGACACAGTCAACACTTACTGACAGACACTACTTACTGACACACACACACACACACACACACACACACACAACACAAAGCTTACTGACACAATCACCACTTACTGACAGACAATATTTACTAACACACACACTCACAACACAAAACTTACCGTATCAGACACCACTTACTGATAGATATTACTGACTGACACACACGCACAACACAAATAAACTTACTGACACAGACATTACTTACTGACACACACACAACACAATACTTATACCAGTGGTGCACACAGTGCCTGCGCGCCGTGGGCGTGGTCACATGTCATTAAGGGATGTGACCATGTGACACTAGGTGGAGTGGTTATATATTAAGTGAATCCATGGCACAGACACCGCCTGTCCCTGCGGACTACAGATAGGATGTGACACTGGTTATAGAATAAAAAATATATGTAAGCTGTGTACCCAGCACTCATCCTGTTATAATGTGAATATTTGCTCCAGTGCCCTCCTTCGAGTTTTCAAGCTGTGGACAGAGTACAATGAGGCTGCACTCCCGAGTCTTGCTGGTGCAGTAAGATTTATTTAGTAAGATTCTGGATCAATAAATCTTACTGCATCAGCAAAACTCGGGAGTGTCGCCTCATTGTACTTGTGAGGAGGGGTCCCGACCATTAGAGTTACTCACTGGGGTGTAGTATGAGCTGCCGGCGGCCAGCATACAGGCGCCGGGATCCAGACTGCCGGCTTCCCGACAGCAGGGCGAGCACAAATGAGCCCCTTGCGGGCACGCTGCGGGCACAGTGGCGCGCCTAAGCGCCACGCTATCCTCTCTCCAGGGTGTTCGTGGACCCCCAAGAGGGAGATGTCTGTATGCCGGTTGTCGGGATTCCGGCGCCGGTATACTGTGCGCCAGGATCCCAACAACTGGTATTCTGAATACCACCCACACACCGCTGGCCCGGCCCCCATCGTCACTTTTTCTCTGTCTGTCTGCCAGGTGCGGGAGGGTGATGACACCACCTTCATGCTCCCAGCAGTCCTTTTCCTGAAAAAGGAAGAAGGTGCTGGCGGCGCCTCCGAGTAAGATCTAGGAGCTTGGTGGTGGTGTTTTACAGTGTGGCGAGGGTATGGCGAACTGGCGGACACATTCTTAATGGTACGCCACACTTGCAGGACTGACTAACACACACACACAATGCAAAACATATTGACACACACGACACAACACAAAACTTAGACACACACACAATGCAAAACTTACTGACACAGACACAATGCAAAACTTACTGACACGACTTACTGACGGGTGGTCTTCAGTATGCCGACTGACGGGATCTCGGCGCACAGTATACCGGTGCCGGGATCCCGACAGCCGGCATACCGACACTTATTCTCCTTGGTGGGGGTCCACGACCCCCCTGGAGGGAGAATAAAATAGTGTGGCGCGCGTAGCGCCACCGTGCCCATAGTGTGGCGAGCGCAGCGAGCCCGCAAGGGGCTCATTTGCGCTCGCCACACTGTCGGTAAGCTGGCGGTCGGGCTCCTGGCGCCGGTATGCTGGTCGCCGGGATCCCGACCGCCGGCATATCGTAGTGAACCCCTTACTGAAACACACACTGACACCGACACTACTTACTGACAGACACTACTTACTTAGCGACACACACACACACAAATCATCCCCCCCCCCCCCCCCCCCCAAGACTTACTGACATAGACACCACTTACATAGGAGACCTCAGGGCCTGGTGTGGGCTGCTACTCACATGGTTTGCATGCCCCCTCAGCTCTGACATCCAGGGACCCAGCTCTCCTAAAAGACAGCACTGCAGCAGCCTCCTGCACAGACCCTTCCCCTCTTGCATGAGGCATGTTATTGTTGGGAAGCTGCAGCAGGAGTGGTATGCTGCAGCAAAAACATTTACGTTTTGAGGGACAAGGGGGCGGAGCTTCGGATCGGTTCAGGGGCGGAGCCTCGACAATATCTCCGAGGCTCCGCCCCCATACCTATCCGAAGCCCTGCCCCCTCGCACATCAAAACATAATTGCTTTTGCTGCAGCATACCACTCCTGCTGCAGCTTCCCAACATTAACATGCCTCATGCAAGAGGGGAAGGGTCTTGACAGGGGGCTGCTGTCTCGGAACTATTTGCGTGGCCCCGCCCCCTTGCCCGTCCGAAACCCCGCCCCATGCTCGTCTGAAGCCCCGCCCCCCTGTGACACAAAGCGGTCGGAACACTGTCTGACCAGTTTGGGGTGGGGCCGTGGGGTGAATGGGCAGCCGGAGGAGAGGGAGTGAGCTGCTGTATGCTCCGTCCGCCCCATTGTTAATCCGGCCATGCTCGTACGTGGCGCATGCGCATTGCAGTGCATGCGCAGAAGTGCCACTTTTTTAGCCGCTGCGAATAACGTCAGCTAGCGATCAACTCGGAATGATCCCCTTTATGCGGTGTTCTGTAATAATATAATTCAGACTGCAGCCTGTCAGAGTGTTACCATATGGGTAATTGTCCGCACTTAATATAATATTAGGGTAATGGATATTGTTTTAATTAAAATATAATTAATTATAAATAGGTGATTTAACCATAGTGAATAGTATAGGTCTATATATAGTAAGGAATAGATATAAAATAAGTTTGAATGTGTGGGGTAATGTTTAGCTGATTTAAGAAATAATGTTTTGTATATGTGCGCATATAGATGTGTATTTGTGTAAGACATTGGCCCTCATTCCGAGTTGTTCGCTCGCTAGCCGCTTTTCGCAGCAGTGCACATGCTAAGCCGCCGCCCTCTTGGAGTGTATCTTAGCTTAGCAGAATTGCGAACGAAGTATTCGCAATATAGCAAAAAGATTTGTCTTTGCAGTTTCTGAGTAGCTCGAGACTTACTCCTCCAGTGCGATCAGTTCAGTGCTTGTCGTTCCTGGTTTGACGTCACAAACACACCCAGCGTTCACCCAGACACTCCCCCGTTTCTCCAGCCACTCCCGCGTTTTTCCAAACACTCCCCTAAAATGGCCAGTTTCCGCCCAGAAACACCCACTTCCTGTCAATCACACTACGATCACCAGAACAAAGAAATTTCTTCGATAAGCCGTGAGTAAAATAACAAACTCCATAGCAAATTTACTTGGCGCAGTCGCAGTGCAAACATTGCGCATGCGCAGTTAGCGGAAAATCGCACCGATACGAAGGAAAAGAACGAGCGAACAACTCGGAATGAGGGCCATTGTGTAGGGAACAGGTTTATACTGCTCTAGCCATAAATGAGGTTAGAGAAGTCGCAGTATAACAAAGAATGCATTTACAATCAAATGGACACTGGAATCCACAGGTGTACCTTTAGATCAGAATGAAGATTTGGCAATTATAAACTAGCTGGCCTATTGTATTGTCCAGTTATATTGCAGGCCAGAGACAACGACAACACAAGATCTTTGATGAAGAAGGAAGTAACAGTCAGTGGTAGAATCAGAACAGGAAAGAGAGTGCAGTAGGGAGGAAGGAGATGTTCACACAGAAGGAAGATCCTTGGAATGACAACCATGTACTTGCAAGTATACACTTTATGTTAGTAATTGTCTAAGTTTGTGAAACTGTGTTATGTTATGTTTGTTCTATAATTAAGGAAGCATAAATATTATTAGTATATATGTCACCATTGTGTATATCTTATTCTGTATGATTAGATTTTGCCTGTAAATAAACCAATCACTATAATCAGAGTGGTAATCTCAAGTTTGAACTCTTTAAGGAATCATAATTTCCTAAATCATATGTATAAGGACTGCATATATTTATCAGCCGCTTAGTTTGTAATCCTGACAGAATATATTTGCAGATATATATGATAAACGCATATTAATTAAAATATATCCATATATTAATAATCATATATGATATATTCAATATTAATATCATTCATAAATATGATTCCATAGATCAGTATTGGCGACCACGAAGCAGACCTGAAATTGCTGAATCTGATTATAATATTTATAAGGAGTAGCAGACGCTATAAACTGGCTACCAAATCTGCAGAATGACGGTGGTGATATATCTATGAAAATGTATTACTATTGTGTCATCTTATCTTGTATTCTGTATAACCAAAGATAAATGTGTTAGTGCATTATACATTATTTTAACGAACACAAAATTTATTAGTAGTGGCACACAGGGCTGTAAGCTCGCCGGCAAATTACAAGATCACATTGGAATAGGTTACAAATAAAGAATTTAAAGGCCTAGAATAGAAAATGTGCACAATGGGAATGTCAATGAGTGTTCCCAAATAAATTAATGTTTGTACAACATATTAGAATAACCTTAAGAAATCGGACAATTTTAGGGAGGGAATATCGTGAGTACTAAAAACAAGGAATATATAAATATAACATTGTAAAATGAGTGCAATGTTGAATATGCAAAACGTTACAGGGGCATTACGGAAAATGCGCAGAACTGCGGATTTAGAAGGTAAACAGAAATGTAAAGAGGAGTCAGGTTCATGTTTTATTATGGCATGCCTGAAAATGAATGCAAAAATGCATTCACTATTAAAGTCCCTGAAAGGGCAGAAAAATAAACTGAAAAAGTTTGAAGCAAAAGCAAAAAGCCTGGCAGTTTGTAACTAGAGATGTGCAGCGGGTATTTTTCTTGTTTAGTGTTTTGATTTTGGATTCGGGTCCGCGGTCGTGTTTTGGATTTGGACGCGTTTTGGCAAAACCACCCATTCGAGTTTTGGATTCGGATGCGTTTTGGATTCGGGTAATTTTTTTAAAAACCTCAAAAACAGCTAGAATCATAGAATTTGGGGGTAATTTTGATCCTATAGTATTATTAACCTCAATAACCATAATTTCCACTCGTTTCCAGTCTATTCTGAACACCTCACACCTCACAATATTATTTTTAATCCTAAAATTTGCACCGAGGTCGCTGGATGACTAAGCTAAGCGACCCAAGTGGGCAGCACAAACACCTGGCCCATCAAGGAGTGGCACTGCAGTGTCAGACAGGAGGAACTTAAAAAAATAGTCCCCAAAAAGCACATGATGCAAAGATAAAATAAAAAAAGCGGTGCAAGATGGAATTGTCCTTGGGCCCTCCCACCCACCCTTATGTTGTATAAACAGGACATGCACACTTTAACAAACCAATCATTTCAGTGACAGGGTCTGACACATGACTGTGGCTGAAATGACTGGTTGGTTTGGGCCCCCACCAAAAATAGAAGCAATCAATCTCTCCTTGCACAAACTGGCTCTACAGAGGCAAGATGTCCACCTCCTCCTCATCCTCCGATTCCTCACCCCTTTCACTGTGTACATCTTCCTCCTCACAGAGTATTCATTCGTCCCTTCTGGAATCCACCATCACAGGTCCCCGTGTACTTTCTGGAGGCAATTGCTGGTAAATGTCTCCACGGAGGAATTTATAATTCATTTTGATGAACATCATCTTCTCCACATTTTCTGGAAGTAACCTCCTATGCCGATCGCTGACAAGGTGACCGGCTGAACTAAACACTCTTTCAGAGTACACACTGGAGGGGGGGCAACTTAGGTAAAATAAAGCCAGTAAGCCAGTTTGTGCAAGGTCCTCCAAATTGCCTCTTTTTCCTGCCAGTATACGTACGGACTGTCTGACATGCCTACTTGGATGCGTTCACTCATATAATCCTCCACCATTCTTTCAATGGTGACAGAATCATATGCAGGGACAGTAGACATGTCAGGAATCGTTGGCAGTCCGGACCAGATGTCAGCAATCGCTCCTGACTGCCCTGCATTAACGCCTGCGGGTGGTTTTGGAAATGTTATCCTTTTCCTGGCAGCTCCAGTGACAGTAGAAAATGAAGGAGGAGCTGTTGGCGTGTCACGTTCCGCTTGACTTGACAATTGTCTCACCAGCAGGTTTTTGAGCATCTGCAGACTTGTGTCTGCCGGAAAGAGAGATACAACGTAGGCTTTAAACCTAGGAATGAGTACGGTGGGCAAAATGTAGTGCTCTGATTTCAACAGATTGACCACTCGTGAATCCTGGTTAAGCGAATGAAGGGCTCCATCCACAAGTCCCACATGCCTAGCGGAATTGCTCCATTTTAGCTCCTCCTTCAATCTCTCCAGCTTCTTCTGCAAAAGCCTGATGAGGGGAATGACCTGACATAGGCTGGCAGTGTCTGAACTGACTATACGTGTGGCAAGTTCAAAGGGTTGCAGAACCTTGCACAACATGGAAATCATTCTCCACTGCGCTTGAGTCAGGTGCATTCCCCCAGTGCACATGGTTTTGACCAACTGCTAACAAATTTGCTGATGCGATCAACTCTGAATTAGGCCCATTATTCCAAAAGTAGTTATATCTAGAGATGAGCGGGTTCGGTTCCTCGGAATCCGAACCCCCCCGAACTTCACCCATTTTACACGGTTCCGAGTCAGCCTCAGATCTTCCCACCTTGCTCGGTTAACGCTGTCGTATTCTCGCGAGATTCGTATTCTATATAAGGAGCTGAGCGTCGCAGCCATTTTCACTCGTGCATTGGAGATGATAGGGAAAGGACGTGCAGCGTCCTCTCAGTTGTGTTCAGTGTGCTGCAAATATCTGTGCTCAGTGTGCTGAAAATATCTGTGATCAGTGTGCTTGCAAATATCTGTGCTCAGTGTGCTGAAAATATCTACGTTCTCTGCCTGAAAAACGCTCCATATCTGCTGCATTGTAGTATATAGTAGGAGGACAGTGCAGAATTTTGCTGACCAGTGACCACCAGTATTATATCAGTACGGTACAGTAGTCCACTGCTCTACCTACCTCTGTGTCGTCAAGTATACTATCCATCCATACCTTTGGTGCATTTCAGTTTTGCACAGTATATATAGTAGGAGGACAGTGCATAATTTTGCTGACCACCAGTATATAATATATAGCAGTACGGTACAGTAGTCCACTGCTCTACCTACCACTGTGTCGTCAAGTATACTGTCCATCCATATCTGTGCTGAATTGTAGTTGTGCGCAGTATATAGTAGGAGGACAGTGCAGAATTTTGCTGACCACCAGTATATATATATATATATATATATATATATATATATAGCAGTACGGTACAGTAGTCCATTGCTATTGATATATTACTGGCATATAATTCCACACATTAAAAGACGGAGAACAAAAATGTTGAGGGTAAAATAGGGAAAGATCAAGATCAACTTCCACCTCTTGCTAATGCTGCTGCCACTAGTCATGGCCAAGACGATAAAATGCCATCAACATCGTCTGCCAAGGCCGATGCCCAACATCATAGTAGAGAGCATGTAAAATCAAAAAAACAAAAGTTCAGTAAAATGACCCAAAAATCTAAATTAAAAGCGTCTGAGGAGAAGCGTAAAGTTGCCAATGTGCCATTTACGACACGGAGTGGCAAGGAACGGCTGAGGCCCTGGCCTATGTTCATGGCTAGTAGTTCAGCTTCACATGAGGATGGAAGCACTCATCCTCCCGCTAGAAAAATGAAAAGCAAAGCAAATGAAAAGCACAGCAAAGAACTGTGCGTTCTTCTAAAGCACAAATTCCCAAGGAGAGTCCAATTGTGTCGGTTGCGATGCCTGACCTTCCCAACACTGGACGGGGAGAGGTGGCGCCTTCCACCATTTGCACGCCCCCTGCAAGTGCTGGAAGGAGCACCCACAGTCCAGTTCCTGATATTGAAATTGAAGATGTCACTGTTGAAGTACACCAGGATGAGGATATGGGTGTTGCTGGCGCTGAGGAGGAAATTGACAAGGAGGAATCTGATGGTGAGGTGGTTTGTTTAAGTCAGGCACCCGGGGAGACACCTGTTGTCCGTGGGATGAATATGTCCATTGACATGCCTGGTCAAATTGCAAAAAAAATCACCTCTTCGGTGTGGAATTATTTTAACAGAAATGCGGACAACAGGTGTCAAGCCGTGTGTTGCCTTTGTCACGCTGTAATAAGTAGGGGTAAGGACGTTAACCACCTAGGAACAGCCTCCCTTAAACATCACCTGGAGCGCATCATTGACAGGTTCAAAAACTTTGGGTGACAGCAGAAGCAGTCCACTGACAACTAAATCCCTTCCTCTTGTACCCAAGCTCCTGCAAACCGCACCACCAACTCCCTCAATGTCAATTTCCCCCTTAGACAGGAAAGCCAATAGTCCTGCAGGCCATGTCACTGGCAAGTCTGACGAGTAATCTTCTGACTGGGATTCCTCCGATGGACCCTTGAGTGTAACGCCTACTGATCCTGGCTCTGCTGCTGTTGTTGCTGCTGGGAGTCGATCATGTTCCCAGAGGGGAAGTCGTAAGACCACTTGTACTACTTCCAGTAAGCAATTGACTGTCCAACAGTCCTTTGCGAGGTAGATGAAATATCACAGCCGTCATCCTCTTGCAAAGAGAATAACTCAGGCCTTGGCAGCTGTGTTGGTGTTAGACGTGCGTCCGGTATCCGCCGTTAGTTCACAGGCAATTAGAGAGTTTCTTGAGGTAGTGTGTCCCCGTTACCAAATACCATCTAGGTTCCACTTCTCTAGGCAGACAATACCGAGAATGTACACAGACGTCAGAATAAGACTCACCAATGTCCAAAAAAATGCAGTTGTACCCAGTGTCCACTTAACCACGGACATGTGGACAAGTGGAGCAGGGCAGACTCAGGACTATATGACTGTGACAGCCCACTGGGTAGATGTATTGCCTCCCGCAGCAAGAACAGTAGCGGCGGCACCTGTAGCAGCATCTCGCAAATGCCAACTCGTTCCTAGGCAGGCTACGCTTTGTATCACCGCTTTCCATAAGAGGCACATAGCTGACAACCTCTTACGGAAACTCAGGAACATCATCGCAGATTGGCTTACCCCAATTGGGCTCTCCTGGGGATTTGTAACATCGGACAACGCCACTAATATTGTGCGTGCATTACAATTGGGCAAATTCCAGCACGTCCCATGTTTTGCACATACATTGAATTTGGTGGTGCAGAATTATTTAAAAAACGACAGGGGCGTGCAAGAGATGCTATCGGTGGCCAAAATAATTGCGGGCCACTTTCGGCATTCATCCACTGTGTGCCAAAGACTGGAGCACGAGCAAACAATCCTGAACCTGCCCCGCCATCAACTGAAGCAACAGGTGGTAACGAGGTGGAATTCAACCCTCTATATGCTTCAGAGGATGGAGGAGCAGCAAAAGGCCATTCAAGCCTATACATCTGCCTACGATATAGGCAAAGGATGGGGAATGCACCTGACTCAAATGCATTGGAGAATGATTTCAATGTTGTGCAAGGTTCTGCAACCCTTTGAACTTGCCACACGTGAAGTCAGTTCAGGCACTGCCAGCCTGAGTCAGGTCATTCCCCTCATCAGGCTTTTGCAGAAGCAGCTGGAGAGATTGAAGGAGGAGCTAAAACGGAGCGATTCCGCTAGGCATGTGGGACTTGTGGATGGAGCCCTTCATTTGCTTAACCAGGATTCACAGGTGGTCAATCTATTGAATATCAGAGCACTACATTTTGGCCACCATGCTCGGTCCTAGGTTTAAAGCCTACGTTGTATCTCTCTTTCCGGCAGACACAAGTCTGCAGATTTTCAAAGACCTGCTGGTGAGACACTTGTCAAGTCAAGCGGAACGTGACCCGCCAACAGCTTCTCCTTCATTTTTTCCCGCCACTAGAGCTGCCAGGAAATGGATAAGATTTCCAAAACCACCCACTGGCTGAAATGCAGGGCAGTCAGGAGCAAAAACTGACATCTGGTCCGGACTGAAGGACCTGCCAACAATTACTGACATGTCATCTGCTGTCACTGCATATAATTCTGTCACCGTTGAAAGAATGGTGGAGGATTATATGAGTGACAGCATCCAAGTAGGCACGTCAGACAGTCCGCACGTATACTGGCAGGAAAAAGAGGCAATTTGGAGGCTCTTGCACAAACTGGCTTTATTTTACCTAAGTTGCCCCCCCGTCCAGTGTGTACTCAGAAAGAGTGTTTAGTGCAGCCGGTCACCTTATCAGCGATCGTCGTACGAGGTTACTTCCAGAAAATGTGGAGAAGATGATGTTCATCAAAATTAATTATAATCAATTCCTCCGTGGAGACATTCACCAGCAATTGCCTCCAGAAAGTACACAGGGACCTGAGATAGTGGATTCCAGTGGGGACGAATGAATACTCTGTGAGGAGGGGGATGTACACAGTGAAAAGGGTGATGAATCGGAGGATAAGGAGGAGGTGGACATCTTGCCTCTGTATAGCCAGTTTGTGCAAGTAGAGATTGATTGCTTCTATTTTTGGTGGGGGCCCAAACCAACCAGTCATTTCAGCCACAGTCGTGTGGCAGATCTTGTCGCTGAAATGATGGGTTTGTTAAAGTGTCCATCTTACACCACTTTTTTATTTTATTTATCTTTGCATCATGTGATGTTTGGGGCTAATTTGTTTTAAGTGCCATCCTGTCTGACACTGCAGTGCCACTCCTAGATGGGCCAGGTGTTTGTGCCGGCCACTTGGGTCGCTTAGCTTAGTCATCCAGCGACCTTGGTGCAAATTTTAGAACTAAAAATAATATTGTGAGGTGTGAGGTGTTCAGAATAGACTGGAAATGAGTGGAAATGATGGTTATTGAGGTTAATAATACTATGGGATCAAAATTACCCGCAAATTCTATGATTTAAGCTGTGTTTTGTCGTTTTTTTGTAAAAAAAACACCTGAATACAAAACACAACCGAATCCGACAAAAAATTTTCAGGGAGGTTTTGCCAAAACGCGTCCGAATCCAAAACACGGCCGCGGAACCGAATCCAAAACCAAAACACAAAACCCGAAAAATTTCCGGTGTACATCTCTACATGTAATGCATGCACAATATTAGTGGCGTTGTCCGATATCACAAATCCCCAGGAGAGTCCAGTTGGGTCAAGCAATTCTGCGATGATGTTCCTCAGTTTCCGTAAAAGGTTGTCAGCTGTGTGCCTCTGATGGAAAGCGGTGATACAAAGCCTAGGAACGAGTGGGCGTTTGCGAGATACTGCTACTGGTGCCACCGCTGTTGTTGCTGCAGGAGGCAATGAATCTACCCAGTGGGCTGTCACAGTCATATAGTCCTTAATCTGCCCTGCTCCACTTGTCCACATGTCCGTGGTTAAGTGGACAGTGGGTACAACTGCATTTTTTAGGACACGGAGGACACTTTTTCTGATGTCTGTGTACATTCTCAGTATCGCCTGCCTAGAGAAGTGGAACCTAGATGGTATTTGGTACCGGGGACACACTACCTCAAGCAATTCTCTAAATCCCTGTGAACTAATGGTGGATACCGGATGCACGTCCAACACCAACATAGTTGTCAAGGCCTGAGTTATCCACTTTGCAGCAGGATGACTGCTGTGATATTTCATCTTCCTCGCAAAGGACTGTTGGACAGTCAATTGCTTACTGGAAGTAGTACAAGTGGTCTTCCGACTTCCCCTCTGGGATGACGATCGACTCCCAGCAGCAACAACAGCAGCGCCAGCAGCGACAGCAGCAGTAGGCGTTCCACTCAAGGATCCATCAGAGGAATCTCAGTTATGAGAGGACTCATCAGTCTTGCCAGTGACATGGCCTGCAGGACTATTGGCTTTCCTGTCTAAGGAGGAAATTGACACTGAGGGAGTTGATGGTGTGGTTTGCGTGAGCTTGGTTACAAGAGGAAGGGATTTAGTTGTCAGTGGACTGCTTCCGCTGTCGCCCAAAGTTTTTGAACTTGTCAATGACTTCTGATGAATGCGCTCCAGGTGACGTATAAGGGAGGATGTTCCTAGGTGGTTAACGTCCTTACCCCTACTTATTACAGCTTGACAAAGGCATCAACAGCTTGACACCTGTTGTCTGTTTAAATAATTCCACACCGAAGAGGTGATTTTTTGTTTTTTGACCAGGCATGTCAATGGCCTTATTTATCCCACGGACAACAACTGTCTCCCCGGGTGCCTGATTTAAATAAACCACATCACTATCAGAATCCTCCTTGTCAATTTCCTCCCCAGCGCCAGCAACACCCATATCCTCCTCATCCTGGTGTACTTCAACACTGACATCTTCAATCTGACTATCAGGAACTGGACTGCGGGTGCTCCTTCCAGCACTTGCAGGGGGCGTGCAAATGGTGGAAGGCGCAAGCTCTTCCCGTCCAGTGTTGGGAAGGTCAGGCATCGCAACCGACACAATTGGACTCTCCTTGGGGATTTGTGATTTAGAACGCACAGTTCTTTGCTGTGCTTTTGTCAGCTTAACTCTTTTCATTTTTGTAGTGGGAGGATGAGTTCTTCCATCATCATGTGAAGCTGAATCACTAGTCATGAGGAACATAGGAGAGGGCCTTAGCCGTTCCTTGCCACTCAGTGTCGTAAATGGCATATTGGCAAATTTACGCTTCTGCTCAAATGATTTTAATTTAGATTTCTCTGACGTCCTAGTGGATGCTGGGACTCCGTCAGGACCATGGGGAATAGCGGGCTCCGCAGGAGACAGGGCACATCTAAAAAAGCTTTTAGGTCACATGGTGCGTACTGGCTCCTCCCCCTATGACCCTCCTCCAAGCCTCAGTTAGGTTTTTGTGCCCGTCCGAGAGGGTGCAATCTAGGTGGCTCTCCTAAAGAGCTGTTTAGAAAAGTTTTTTTTTAGGTTTCAATTTCAGTGATTCCTGCTGGCAACAGGATCACTGCATCGAGGGACTTAGGGGAGAGATTTCCAACTCACCTGCGTGCAGGATGGATTGGAGTCTTAGGCTACTGGACACTTAGCTCCAGAGGGAGTCGGAACACAGGTCAGCCTGGGGTTCGTCCCGAAGCCACGCCGCCGATCCCCCTTACAGACGCTGAAGAGACGGCAGAACGGAGGTCCGGAAAGCAGGCGGCAGAAGACTCCTCAGTCTTCATGAAGGTAGCGCACAGCACTGCAGCTGTGCGCCATTGTTGTCACACGGCTCACTGACTCAGTCACGGAGGGTGCAGGGCGCTGCTGGGGGCGCCCTGGGCAGCAATATAATTACCTTAGAGGCAAAATAAATACATCACATATAGTCATTAAGGCTATATGTATGTATTTTAACCCAGGCCAGTTTCTTAAAAACCGGGAGAAAAGCCCGCCGAAAAAGGGGCGGAGCTTATTCTCCTCAGCACTCAGCGCCATTTTCCTGCTCAGCTCCGCTGGTGAGGAAGGCTCCCAGGACTCTCCCCTGCACTGCACTACAGAAACTGGGTAACAAAGAGAAGGGGGGCATAAATTGGCGATATTTATATATTAAGAGCGCATATATAGTAAACAACACCTTCTAGGGTTGTTTATATACATTTATAGCGCTTTTGGTGTGTGCTGGCAAACTCTCCCTCTGTCTCCCCAAAGGGCTAGGGGGTCCTGTCTTCAATTAGAGCATTCCCTGTGTGGCTGCTGTGTGTCGGTACGTGTGTGTCGACATGTATGAGGACGATGTTGGTGTGGAGGCAGAGCAATTGCCGATGATGGTAATGTCACACCCTAGGGAGTCGACACCGGAATGGATGGCTTTAGTTATGGAATTACGTGATAATGTCAGCACATTACAAAAGTCAGTTGACGAAATAAGACGCCCGGCAAACCAGTTAGTACCGGTTCAGGCGTCTCAGGCACCGTCAGGGGCTGTAAAACGTCCTTTACCTCAGTCAGTCGACACGGGTACCGACACAGATGAATCTAGTGTCGACGGTGAAGAAACAAACGTATTTTCCAATAGGGCCACACGTTATATGATCACGGCAATGAAGGAGGCTTTGCAGATCTCTGATACTGCTGGTACCTCAAAAAGGGGTATTATGTGGGGGGTGAAAAAACTACCTGTATTTTTTCCAGAATCAGAGGAATTGAATGATGTGTGTGATGAAGCGTGGGTTACCCCCGATAGAAAATTGCTAATTTCAAAGAAGTTATTGGCATTATACCCTTTCCCTCCAGAGGTTAGGGCGCGCTGGGAAACACCCCCTAGGGTGGATAAGGCGCTCACACGTCTATCAAAGCAAGTGGCGTTGCCGTCTCCTGATACGGCCGCCCTCAAGGATCCAGCAGATAGGAGGCTGGAAACTACACTGAAGAGTATATACACTCATACTGGTGTTATACTGCGACCGGCAATAGCCTCAGCCTGGATGTGCAGTGCTGGGGTAGTGTGGTTGGATTCTCTGACTGAAAATATTGATACCCTGGATAGGGACAGTATTTTATTGACTCTAGAGCAATTAAAGGATGCTTTTCTTTATATGCGAGATGCTCAGAGGGATGTTTGTACTCTAGCATCAAGAGTAAGCGCGATGTCCATATCTGCCAGAAGAAGTTTATGGACGCGACAGTGGTCAGGTGATGCGGATTCCAAGAGGCATATGGAAGTATTGCCATATAAAGGAGAGGAATTGTTTGGGGTCGGTCTTTCGGACCTGGTGGCCACGGCAACTGCCGGCAAATCCACTTTTTTACCTCAGACTCCTTCCCAACAGAAAAAGACACCGTCTTTTCAGCCGCAGTCCTTTCGCTCCTATAAAAAGCGACCAAAAGGACAGTCTTATCTGCCGCGAGGCAGAGGAAAGGGTAAGAAAGGGCAGCAAGCAGCCCCTGCCCAGGAACAGAAGCCCGCCCCGGCTTCTACAAAGCCATCAGCATGACGCTGGGGCTTTACAAGCGGACTCAGGAACGGTGGGGGGTCGACTCAAGATTTTCAGCAATCAATGGGCTCACTCACAAGTGGACCCGTGGGTCCTGCAGATAATATCTCAGGGTTACATGCTGGAGTTCGAAAGGTTTCCCCCTCGCCGGTTCCTGAAGTCTGCTTTACCAACGTCTCCCTCAGAAAGGACGTCGGTTTTGGAAGCCATTCACAAGCTGTATTCTCAGCAGGTGATAGTCAAGGTACCCCTCCTACAACAGGGAAAGGGGTATTATTCCACACTATTTGTGGTACCGAAACCGGACGGTTCGGTAAGGCCTATTCTAAATCTGAAATCCTTGAACCTGTATATACAGAAATTCAAGTTCAAGATGGAGTCACTCAGAGCAGTGATAGCGAATCTGGAAGAAGGAGACTTCATGGTGTCCTTGGACATAAAAGATGCTTATCTACATGTCCCGATTTACCCCTCACACCAAGGGTATCTCAGGTTCGTGATACAAGACTGTCATTATCAGTTTCAAACGCTGCCGTTTGGTTTGTCCACGGCTCCTCGGGTCTTTACCAAGGTAATGACCGAAATGATGGTTCTTCTACGAAGAAAAGGCGTATTAATTATCCCTTACTTGGACGATCTCCTGATAAGGGCAAAGTCCAGAGAACAGCTGGAAGTCGGTGTAGCGCTAACACGAGTAGTGCTTCAACAACACGGGTGGATTCTAAATCTTCCAAAATCTCAATTGACCCCGACAACACATCTGCTGTTCCTGGGCATGATTCTGGACACGGTTCAGAAAAAGGTATTTCTCCCGGAAGAGAAAGCAAGGGAGTTATCCGAACTTGTCAGGAACCTCCTAAAACCAGGGACTGTGTCAGTACATCAATGCACAAGAGTCCTGGGAAAGATGGTGGCTTCGTACGACGCGATTCCATTCGGCAGATTCCATGCACGGACATTTCAGTGGGATCTGCTGGACAAATGGTCCGGATCGCATCTGCACATGCATCAGCGGATAACACTGTCACCGAGAACAAGGTTGTCTCTCCTGTGGTGGTTGCAGACTGCCCATCTGTTAGTGGGCCGCAGATTCGGCATACAGGACTGGGTCCTGGTGACTACGGATGCCAGCCTACGAGGTTGGGGAGCAGTCACAAAGGGAAGAAACTTCCAGGGCGTGTGGTCAAACCTGGAGACGTCTCTTCACATAAATATACTGGAGCTAAGAGCAATCTACAATGCTCTAAGCCTGGCAAAACCTCTGCTTCAGGGTCAGCCGGTGTTGATTCAGTCGGACAACATCACGGCAGTCGCCCACGTAAACAGACAGGGCGGCACAAGAAGCAGGAGTGCAATGGCAGAAGCTGCAAGGATTCTGCGCTGGGCGGAGAATCATGTAGTAGCACTGTCAGCAGTGTTCATCCCGGGAGTGGACAACTGGGAAGCAGATTTCCTCAGCAGACACGACCTTCACCCGGGAGAGTGGGGACTTCATCCAGAAGTTTTCCACATGATTGTGAACCGTTGGGAAAAACCAAAGGTGGACATGATGGCGTCTCGCCTCAACAAAAAATTGGACAGGTATTGCGCCAGGTCAAGAGACCCTCAGGCAATAGCTGTGGACGCTCTGGTAACACCGTGGGTGTACCAGTCAGTGTATGTGTTCCCTCCTCTGCCTCTCATACCAAAGGTACTGAGAATTATACGGAAAAGAGGAGTAAGAACAATACTGGTAGCTCCGGACTGGCCAAGAAGAACTTGGTATCCGGAACTTCAAGAGATGCTCACGGAGGATCCATGGCCTCTACCTCTAAGAAGGGATCTGCTTCAGCAGGGACCTTGTATGTTCCAAGACTTACCGCGGCTGCGTTTGACGGCATGGCGGTTGAACGCCGGATTCTAAAAGAGAAGGGCATTCCTGAGGAAGTTATTCCTACTTTAATTAAAGCCAGGAAAGAAGTGACCGCACAACATTATCACCGCATTTGGAGAAAATATGTTGCGTGGTGTGAGGCCAAGAAGGCTCCAACGGAAGAATTTCAATTGGGTCGATTCTTACATTTCCTGCAAGCAGGATTGTCTATGGGCCTCAAATTGGGGTCCATTAAAGTTCAAATTTCGGCCTTATCAATTTTCTTCCAGAAGGAATTGGCGTCAGTACCGGAAGTACAAACTTTTGTCAAGGGTGTACTACATATACAACCCCCAATAGTGCCTCCAGTGGCACCGTGGGATTTGAACGTGGTTCTAAATTTTCTCAAATCTCATTGGTTTGAGCCTTTAAAATCGGTAGATTTAAAATACCTTACATGGAAGGTAACCATGCTATTGGCCCTGGCGTCAGCCAGGAGAGTTTCAGAGTTGGCAGCTTTGTCATACAAAAGCCCATATCTGATATTCCATTCGGACAGGGCAGAATTGAGGACACGTCCTCAATTTCTCCCTAAGGTGGTTTCGGCATTTCACTTGAACCAGCCTATTGTGGTGCCTGCGGCTACTAGCGACTTGGAGGACTCCAAGTTACTGGACGTTGTCAGAGCATTAAAAATATATATTTCAAGGACAGCTGGAGTCAGAAAATCTGACTCGTTGTTTACATTGTATGCACCCAACAAGATGGGTGCTCCTGCGTCTAAACAGACGATTGCACGTTGGATATGTAGTACAATCCAACTTGCACATTCTGTGGCAGGCCTGCCACAGCCTAAATCTGTAAAGGCCCATTCCACAAGGAAAGTGGGCTCATCCTGGGCGGCTGCTCGAGGAGTCTCGGCATTACAACTTTGCCGAGCAGCTACGTGGTCAGGGGAGAACACGTTTGTAAAATTTTACAAATTTGATACTCCGGCTAAAGAGGACCTGGAGTTCTCTCATTCGGTGCTGCAGAGTCATCCGCACTCTCCCGCCCGTTTGGGAGCTTTGGTATAATCCCCATGGTCCTGACGGAGTCCCAGCATCCACTAGGACGTCAGAGAAAATAAGATTTTACTTACCGATAAATCTATTTCTCGTAGTCCGTAGTGGATGCTGGGCGCCCATCCCAAGTGCGGATTGTCTGCAATGCTTGTACATAGTTATTGTTACAAAAATCGGGTTATTACTATTGTTGTGAGCCATCTTTTCAGAGGCTACTTCGTTTTGTTATCATACTGTTAACTGGGTTCAGATCACAAGTTGTACGGTGTGATTGGTGTGGCTGGTATGAGTCTTACCCGGGATTCAAGATCCTTCCTTATTGTGTACGCTCGTGCGGGCACAGTACCTAACTGAGGCTTGGAGGAGGGTCATAGGGGGAGGAGCCAGTACGCACCATGTGACCTAAAAGCTTTTTTAGATGTGCCCTGTCTCCTGCGGAGCCCGCTATTCCCCATGGTCCTGACGGAGTCCCAGCATCCACTACGGACTACGAGAAATAGATTTATCGGTAAGTAAAATCTTATTTTTTGGGTCATCATTTTACTAAACTTTTGCTTTTTGGATTTTACATGCTCTCTACTATGACATTGGGCATCGGCCTTGGCAGACGACATTGATGGCATTTTATTCTCTCTGCCATGACTAGTGGCAGCAGCTTCAGCACTAGGTGGAAGGGGATCTTGATCTTTCCCTATTTTACCCCCCAAATTTTTGTTCTCCATTTTTTAATGTGTGGAATTATATGCCAGTAATATATATGGAATTAGAAGGCAGTAATGTCTAAAATTAGATACCACTAGATAGATACCAGATACCACTGTGACTGGAATGATGATGACCTATGCACAGTGACAGGACACTACCACAGCACCCTACAGCAGCAAGATGCAGCACAAGACACTGGACTTTTAGTAATGTACTGTAGTATACTGGTCACCACAATACAGCACAAAACAATGAGCACTGACCAGTGATACTGAGCACTGATGATACTACTGAGAACTGACACTGAGCAGCACAAGACACTGTACTAGTAATGTAATATTACTGAGCACCACAAGACAATGAGCAGTGATACTGAGCCCTGATGATACTACTGAGAACTGACACTGAGCAGTACAAGACACTGTACTAGTATTAGTGAGCAGCATAAAAGCACTCTGGAATTGTCACCCCCCCAGATACCACTGTGACTGGAATGATGATGACCGATGCACAGTCACAGGACTCTACTAGCACAGCACCCTACAGCAGCAAGATGCAGCACAAGACACTGTACTAGTATTACTGAGCAGCAATAAGCACTGATACTGAGCACTGATACTGAGAACGTAGCCACGTCCTCTCTGTACCCTCTACAATGCCAGAGTGAAAATGGCGGCGACGCGCGGCTCTTTATATGGAATCCGAATCGTGCGAGAATCCGACAGCGGGATGATGATGTTTTGCCTCGTTCGGTTTTCAGAGTCAGGCGGGAACAACCGAGCCGGGCACGAACCCGTGTTTTACACGTGGAGTTCGGGGGGGGGGGGGGTTCGGTTCTCAGCGAACCGAACCCGCTCATCTCTATTTGTAATCAAATTGTCAAGATCTCTCATGAAGAGATAACACCCAGCATGCAAGCTGAGGTTATAGAGACACCCAACAGAAATAGTGATGAAATATGTGAGATTCTGTACACAGAGTCTACTGAAATCAGGAATTACATAATCAGACATGTTCCTGAAATAGAGAATGAAAGATGCATCAATGTGCAGCCTACAGCGGCTGTTATGGTCACACCAGTGGCGTAAGTTAGTCACAGTTGCTCGGAGGCAAGAAAAATATTGGTGCTATAATATATATATATATATATATATATATATATATATATATATATATATATATATACAAACAAATCTGGAAAACCACAGCACTCACCACCCCAGAAGCGGGGTGCATGCAGCCCATGGCCACCAACCCAAATACATACAGACAGAAAGTTCAGCACTCACCATAGCAAGCTCACTTATCCTCACAACATCAATAAATAAATGATGGGGATTTAGTTAGTGAATTGGCCAATGCACGGAAGCCTGCATACCGCTCCACGGTACCCCACCTTCATGCAGGTCCTACACTATCAAAGTCTCAAAAATTAAAACCTGGCAACTGTTTCACACATAATATACTGCACATAACTGGCTTTTAAAGGTACACTGGTCACCTGACTCTGGCTGATAAATAACTGTGGTTTTCCAGATTTGTTTGTATATTGTGGGGTTAATCTTTGGTTAACTCTTATTAACCATGGTCACAGGCCTTTTCATGCACCCCTGTGTAATCTCATTTGTTCTAAACCTGTGTCAGCTGCTCCTTAGTAATTTATCAGCCAGAGTCAGGTGACCAATGTACCTTTAAAAGCCATAAGATGTTTGGCAGATACACGTTAAACCTAGTGGGCATGTGTGCAGTTATATTATGTGTGAAACAGTTGCCAGGTTTTAATTTTTGAGACTCAGGATGACGAAAATGTTTTACTAAACATTGAAACGTTGATATCAGACCTGCGTCTGCCTCTTCATTGTATGCCGTGAGTGCCGCCGTTATTCCGGATCTATTATTGGACACAGCGCCAGCTGTAACCACTGGAAGGCACCGGCCATTTCATCTTGTTTCAACCCCAGCTGAGGACTCAGGGAGTGCCGTGCTTTATGCTTTGATATATATATATATATATATATATCTAAAAAAAAAATATATATATTTTTTGCTCCTGCATAGCAAGCCTGCCGATTCTGACTATATGAAGCTATTACAAAACCGTTACAACTAGGCAGATCTATGTAGGGGTCCAGCCACACACTACATAGATCTGCTCAGTCACTCACAATGCTGATTATTTCTCTGACAATTAATTTGCAAGGGTCATATCAGGATTAGAACCCACAACCTATTACACTGGAAGCATGCACCTTACTGATAGCGATGTCTGCTCTTGCACAGGAAGTATGAGAATTCTAACTATATGAAGTTACTTGTAATTGTCAGAGAAATAACTTCATAAAGTTAGAATTGTCATGTTTCCTTTTCCAAATAGCTTCGTCAGTAAGGTGTCTGCTTCCAGTGTATCTATAATAAAGAGGGTGTGATTTGTAAGGTGTAGTGACTAGTGGGGAAGTCGGCTACGAAAGAGATACCGGCTGCTGTCAATTAATTTAATTGATTAATGTCACTGAACACACGGAACAGGAGGAGAGGTGCCCCCCTTCAAAGCAGGAGCCCGGCGGCAGCTGACTCCGTTGCCTCCCAGAGTTCTTGCCTCTCGGTCACACATGCCATAAACAAACAGCTCTCTTTGATAAAGGAAGAAAGTAGCAATGTGCAGGATGTATTTATCCTCAAACAGTGCATCAATGCAAAGAAGGTAGCAGTAATGGGAGATGTCCCCTGTACGGTTTCTAGCAAGGGGGAAGATTATTGTAACTCTGAGAGTGTATTCAATAGAACACACATAATCTGAGTTCTCAATGTAAATGAAGAATTTGTTATGCCCTTAGGCAAAAATGAGCAGACAGTAGTCTTGAACACAGATAGCAGCAGTGAGGTGATTACAGGGGTGGAGAAGTTCTCCATGGTGAAAGCTCCAATGGTAACCAGAGTTGCAAACCCTGAAATGTACTCAAACCTATTTATAGAGCTGATCCATGAAATTAATTTGGGAGTACATATCCACACGCAAAGTTCCAACACCTTGGTGACCCCCACCCAGCACTCAGAGACATCTAGTGGAGGAGCAAATATTTGCAGTCTCTCAGAAAGACCACATGCAGAGTGTAATTCTGCAAACCACACACCAATTAACAATGACAAAAAGGATCACCAGGATGAAAATGTTTTTGTGCCCTGGTGCCATAACCATTTTATTATAGGTGTGGACAAACAGAAAGCCCTGGGACCTACAAAAGATATTTGGCAAAGTCTAACAAGCTTCTCTCCCTACAAGAGTGACAGGGAGAGCTAGAGAGTGATGGGGAGAGGCAGAGGGTGACAGGGCAAGGCAGTTGGCAACAGGCAAAGGGTGACAGGGTGAGGTAGAGAGTCATGGGGAGAGGCTGTGAGCTACGAGGAGTGGCAGAGGGTGACAGGGCGAGGTAGAGAGTGATAGGGAGAGGCTGTGGGGAAGGTGATGAGTGGCAGAGGTTGACAGGGAGAGGTAGAGAGTGATGGGGAGAGGCTGTGGGGGATGATGAGTGGCAGAGGGTGACAGGGAGAGGTAGAGAGTGATGGGGAGAGGCTGTGGGGGATGATGAGTGGCAGAGGGTGACAGGGAGATGTAGAGAGTGATGGGGAGAGGCTGTGGGGGATGATGAGTGGCAGAGAGTGACAGGGAGAGGTAGAGAGTGATGGGGAGAGGCTGTAGGGGATGAGTGGCAGAGGTTGACAGGGAGAGATAGAGAGTGATGGGGAGAGGCTGTGGGGGATGATGAGTGGCAGAGGGTGACAGGGAGAGGTAGAGAGTGATGGGGAGAGGCTGTGGGGGATGATGAGTGGCAGAGGGTGACAGGGAGAGGTAGAGAGTGATGGGGAGAGGCTGTGGGGGATGATGAGTGGCAGAGGGTGACAGGGAGAGGTAGAGAGTGATGGGGAGAGGCTGTGGGGGATGATGAGTGGCAGAGGGTGACAGGGAGAGGTAGAGAGTGATGGGGAGAGGCTGTGGGGGATGATGAGTGGCAGAGGGTGACAGGGAGAGGTAGAGAGTGATGGGGAGAGGCTGTGGGGGATGATGAGTGGCAGAGGGTGACAGGGAGAGGTAGAGAGTGATGGGGAGAGGCTGTGGGGGATGATGAGTGGCAGAGGGTGACAGGGAGAGGTAGAGAGTGATGGGGAGAGGCTGTGGGGGATGGTGAGTGGCAGAGGGTGACAGGGAGAGGTAGAGAGTGATGGGGAGAGGTTGTGGGGGATGATGAGTGGCAGAGGGTGACAGGGAGAGGTAGTGGGGGATGATGAGTGGCAGAGGGTGACAGGGAGAGGTAGAGAGTGATGGGGAGAGGCTGTGGGGGATGATGAGTGGCAGAGGGTGACAGGGCGAGGTAGAGAGTGATGGGGAGAGGCTGTGGAGGATGATGAGTGGGAGAGGTTGACAGGGAGAGGTAGAGAGTGATGGGGAGAGGCTGTGGGGGATGATGAGTGGCAGAGGGTGACAGGGAGAGGTAGAGAGTGATGGGGAGAGGCTGTGGGGGATGATGAGTGGCAGAGGGTGACAGGGAGAGGTAGAGAGCAATGGGGAGAGGCTGTGGAGGATGACGAGTGGGAGAGGTAGACAGGGAGAGGTAGAGAGTGATGGGAAGAACCTGTTTGAGACAAGGAGATGTGACGGGCAGTGCGTGACAGCATGGCTAAAAGGGAGAAGCTGTAGGTGACAGGGAGAGGGTGACAGGGTGAAGTAGAGATTGATGGGGAGAGGCTGTGGGGCACGAGGATTGGCAGAGGTTGATGCAGAGAGGGTGACAGGCAAACGGTGATGTGCAGAGGGTGAAAAGGCGAGGTAGAGAGTGATGGGCAGAGGTAGAAGGTGACAGGGAGAGAGTTACAGGGTGATGTAGAAAGGGATAAGGAGAGGCTGAGGGTGACAGGGAGAGGGTGATGGTGCGAGGCAGAGGGTGATGGAGAGTAGGTGAAAGGGAGAGGCTGTGGCTGATGGGGAGAGAGAAAAGACAGCCAGTGGGTGACAGGCAGAGTGTGGCAGGCAGTGGCGGATTTACCGCTGGGCAACCAAAGCGGTTGCCTAGGGCCCGGCGGGTGCAAAGGGGCCCGAAGCGAGCCCCCCCCACTTGTGTCATTGAGACATGCTGCCGCTCACATGCATTTTGCAGGGCTCTGGTAGTGCTCCTCCTGTTCCTCCTTGCACAAAGGCGGAGGTAGCGGTCCTGCTGCTGGGTTGTTGCCCTCCTACGGCCTCCTCCACGTCTCCTGATGTACTGGCCTGTCTCCTGGTAGCGCCTCCATGCTCTGGACACAATGCTGACAGACGCAGCAAACCTTCTTGCCACAGCTCGCATTGATGTGCCATCCTGGATGAGCTGCACTACCTGAGCCACTTGTGTGGGTTGTAGACTCCGTCTCATGCTACCACTAGAGTGAAAGCACCGCCAGCTTTCAAAAGTGACCAAAACATCAGCCAGAAAGCATAGTAGCTGAGAAGTGGTCTGTGGTCACCACCTGCAGAACAACTCCTTTATTGCTAATTGCCTATAATTCCCACCTGTTGTCTATTCCATTCGCACAACAGCATGTGAAATTGATTGTCAATCAGTGTTGCTTCCTAAGTGGACAGTTTGATTTCACAGAAGTGTGATTGACTTGGAGTTACATTGTGTTGTTTAAGTGTTCCCTTTAAGTTTTTTGAGCAGTGTATTTGCATGTCAGTTTAATTGAATTTCATTTTAATATTAGATTCTCAGACAGCTCGGCCCATGTCCACCCCTCACGTGTCCATGCTGCAGCATATCACACATATATAGATCTTGTGTATAGCATAGACTAATTTACCTCATGCCAGGTGCCAGTGTGTGACATGCTGCAGCAATGGACACATAAGCACAGCCAGGCAAGGGGTGGACATGGGCTATCTCAGCTGTCTAAGGGTCCATTTATAATGGATTACATATTGAGTGCGATTTGGGTGGGATCTTATCACCCAGGATCACATTGCAATACGTGATCCTATCCCCTAACTGTATCATCCCGCACATGCAGAGCCTGGGGCTCCGAAAGTAGCCCCTCCCTGCGAAGTGCTGTGGCAGCTGCTGGGGATGACGCACATGTGCACTCAGGCAGACCGCACCTGCACAGCGACCACTTCTGAGGAGGATTCTGGGAGAACCCTCTGCCTGGGCAGCAGTGGGATCTGTAGCGCATAGACTACAATGGACTACCGCCATCTTCACACGGCAGTAGCTGTGGGGGCCAATATCGGGAATGCATCACATTCTGGAAATTGGTAAATCTTGCATCATCGCTTCCCCCATAAAAACTTATGGTGAATGCGGCTACGAGCGGCAATGGAGAGATCACAGCAGTTATCGGTGATACCTACTGCGGCCCCCTCCTTCTTACATTCGGGGGATACATAACATTTGTTGGCTAGCCCCTCAAAAACAGAGAGGAAGCAGGGGCCTGGAAAACAAGGGAGGAGCTAAGAGGAGAGGGGAGAACAGCCTCTGCCCCCTCCAGCCAGGCCTGACCTGCTGCTCTGCTGACATGGATAGCGGTGACAGCATGAGTGTGGGGTACTGGCGACGAGTTGCAGAGTGCTGGCGGAGGCATGTAAATGAGTCCGTGTGACTCACTGAAATGCCACCGGTTGTAGGCCCCTTCACAGCGCCGGGCCTCTGTGCAATGCACCGGTTGCACCTGCACTAGATCCGCCACTGGTGAGAGAGAGAGAGAGATACCTCAGGAGCTGAGGATAGGATTCTACCTCATGTGAGAGGCAGAGCTTGTGCGTTCAGGAGGTCAGGACCATGTATGATAGTGGAGTGAGGAGGTGGAGTGTCCAGTCCTAGTGCTCAGCCATTGGTGTGATGCAGCGCCATTATAATAGAGTCCAGCCCACCAGTCCCTGTCAGCACTGAAGCAAGAGTAGGGGGGAGAGCTTACTTTTGAGGAGAAGACTGTGGCGATTGTAAGTGTTCCATCCACAGACACCGCTAATTAATAAAGCAGTAACAGGCCCGGCATTATTCCTGCATATTATAGCTGGATACACGCAGAAGCCGTTATTAGGAACAGGACGTAACTATTCGATAAGTGAGCAGAAAGCGTTACCTCATTTCTACATAAACGATTTGTGCTCTCGTCTTAGGGGTCAGGGGAGCACCAGCAGGAGAGGAAGACAGAGAGCGAGACAGCTGCTGGGAGTATGATAAGTGTAAATGACGCTAACACAGCAATGTCGTAGCACAGCCATCACAGCTCAGTCCCTCTTTGCTATGACAATGAACGTAGGGCCTTATTCAGGTTTGTTAGCTAACCAAAAAAAGTTAGCAATTGGGCAAAACCATGTGCACTGCAGGTGGGGCAGATGTAACATGTGCAGAGAGAGTTAGATTTGGGTGGGGTGTGTTCAAACTAAAATCTAAATTACAGTATAGAAATTTAGCAGCCAGTATTTACCATGTACAGAAACAATATAACCCACCCAAATCTAACTCTCTCTGCACATGTTACATCAGCCCCACCTGCAGAGGTTACTTGCAAGAAAACACGTGCAGTCATCATTCCTTTTCACAAAAAGGGTTTCACAGGCAAGGATATTGCACCCAAATCAACCATTTATCGGATCAAGAACTTCAAGGAGAGAGGTTCAATAGTTGTGAAGAAGGCTTCAGGGCGCCCAATAACGTCCAGCAAGCACCAGGACCGTCTCCTAAAGTTGATACAGCCGTGGGATCACAGCAGAGCTGTGCAGATCTTGCTCAGGAATGGCAGCAGGCAGGTGTGAGTGCGTCTGCAGCACAGTGAGGCAAAGACTTTTGGACGACAGCCTGGATTGGGAAGTTTGGGTGGGTCTGGTTCTCGGAGAACCCGGCCCGCTCATCTCTAAGAGACCTGTTCTCTCTTGAAGAGAAATGAAACAAGCAGTACTTGTATTCACCGTGTAGCATACTGTATATATTTTTAGAGCCAGAGTAATTTACATTGCCAGTTAAAGAATATTTTGGGGTGTCCTAGTTCAGTGGTTCTCAACCTCGGTCCTCAAGTACCCCCAACAGTTCATGTTTTCCAGGTCACCCAGCAGTTGACCAGGTGTATTTATTACTCACTGACACATTTTAAAAGACCCACAGGTGGAGCAAATTATTCACTTGTAGTCCTGTGAGGAGACCTGGAAAACATGAACTGTTGGGTGTACTTGAGGTCCGAGGTTTAGAACCACTGTCCTAGTTCACTGGATTTAAACCCTAAATTGGGCTCTCAAGCAAACCCAGGGATATATACTCTACGGGTGTGGTTCATAGGGTCAACAGCGTCTAGGTCGACCATGTTTGGGTTGACCACCATTGGTTGACAGTAATTAGGTTGACAGGGTCTCTAGGTCGAAGGTCAAAAGGTCAACATGAGTTTTCTATGTTTTTTTGGTGACGTTTTCTCCATACAGTGACCAGTGACCGGGAACCCCAATTAGTGCACCGTGTCCCATCGCATGGCTCGCTTCGCTACCACTGCGCTCGGCACAGGTTACTATTCCCAATTGTAGTACATGTGGTTGGTTAAGCATGAAAAAAAAAAAAGGTGAAAAAGTTGTGTCGACCTTTTGACCTGTCGACCTAGAACATGTCGACCTTGAAACCCTGTCAACCTAGAGACCGGATCCCACACTCTACAGAATAGGTATGGTGGAGGCACAGGAAGCTATTTTAGTATCCTACCTACAACAAAAGGCTATACAAAGTCAACAAAAAAAGTTTTTGATAAAAGCTACTGTTTGATGAACACACCGATTCTGGGACAAATAATTCTCAACCACACAATGGTCTTTGGTCTGGCCTACACCAGGGATTTGGCAGGCGTCGGCACCAGCGCATGCACACAAGCGGCAGCTTGAGTGTGCATGTGCAAACCCCTGGCTTCTATGGACTGCATCGGCTGCAGCCCATAGAAGCTGGTTTGGGTTGACGATAAAGGCAGGGAGTAGATAATGTATCTTGTGCAATTGCCGGGCATGAGCCCACTTACTTCCTAATAGGAGCGGAGAAAACAGGACCCTCCTGGTGGAAGAGAGTGGGCTCATGCCCGGCAATTGCACAAGATACATTCCTTTAAAAAAAAAGCTCTGGCCAGGACTTAATACTTTTATTACTGATCCAAGTTTGTTGTGAAGTGATCTGCCTTAGTGCACAGAAGATAAGTTTTATCAGAGTACTTTTCTAACGTCGGTGAATGACAGTGGAAATAATTCCTCTCCTTCATAGAAAACTGACGCTATCAGTAAATTTTATGAAATAGTCTGAAATGTCATTTATATTATTTGACGTTTGATCAAAATGTTTAATTTTCTATTATTTGGAGTTTCTGTTTTACTATCTTCTTAATTGTTATTAATAGTTTTTGTTTAAAGTGATATGTAATCTTACTGTCCGGCCGGCATGTGTATTATGAATGCATATTATTGTCTAATCAGTAAAAATAATGTACATGTCCAGTCAGCACGGTCTATCTTTATGTGCTAAGTCAGGCCTGGCCAACCTGTGGCTCTCCAGCTGTTGTGAAACTACAAGTCTCATCATGCCCTGCCACACTTTTGCTATTAGGGAATGCTAAATCTGTGGCAGGGCATGCTGGGATGTGTAGTTTCACAAGTCCTGAAGCCCGTAGGTAAAATCCAACATAGTTGTTAATTTAAGACAGGAATGATAAATGATACAAAATAAATATATTAGTAATATTTAATATTCAGTTATTCATTTTCCGTAGTAAATATAGTTTGATTTCTTACAAAGAATATCCTTGTTACACTATTTACTTTATGACTTTGATGCAGGAATTCTCATACACATGGAAGGCAGCATATAGGGGCTCAGTGAAGGTGGCGGAGAAGGTGTGTAAGTGTCTGATGGGGTCACACAGCTGATAGAAGGACAGACGCCCGGCCTCATAGTCCAGGTATATCCCCACTGTCTGCACAGGAGAACCTGCATCTATATCTTTATGTATATTGTTATGACATGCTATAAATGTGCCATTAAAGTCCAGACCCCATGACTTGTCATTATAACCAATGTATGATTCATTACCATCTATCTTTCTCTCTATACTGTGACTGGCCACCCCTATCAGCCAGTTCTCTGCTTTACTGACATCCACTTCCCAGTAATGTCTCCCAGATGAGAAGCTACAGGAGCTTAACACCTGCTGGACTATAAACCTCTCTGGTCCATCTGGTCTGTGTTGATATACATCAGTATCAGAAGCAGATCTGCGATCCCCTGATATAATAATGTAATTATTGGCCGTCTTTATATCCAGTAATATGTCAGCTTTCTCCATCACTGAGAGCTGCCTCTTTGTCTGTAGATCCATCAGATTATCAGACAAGTGTAAAAGTCTCCTGTGTAGCATCTGTGAGATTATTCCCTCTTCCACACATCCAGCAACTCTTACATCACTGGTGACATCACAGCTCCTGTGACTGATGACATCACTCTCTGGTTCTTTCTTCAGGACAGTTAATGGATCAGTGATGTTACATATCTCCTCAATGCTACTAATCTTCCTAGACATCTCATCCTTCTGTTTCTCCAGCTGTGTGATCAGATCAGAGACTGAGAGTGACATCTGCTCTTCCTGTCTGGAGATCTCACCCAGGACCCCCCTCTCCAGGGTGTCTAACTTCTCCCTGATGTCTCTAAACAGATCAGTGACTCTCTCAGTGACACCAGCGGCTTTCTCCTTCTCCTCTCTCCTGTGATCCTGCAGACTCTGCACTCTCCTCTCAGTCTCTTCTCTCTCAGACTTCAGGGTCTCAGTAACAGATCTCAGTGTCTCTTTTTTCTTCTCAGAGGCCACATTCAGAAGCTCCACGTGGTGACCCCGGTGGTCTCCGGCCACCCAGCAGGATATACAGATAGCAGCTGAGTCCTCAGAGCAGTAATACTTCATTATCTCCTTGTGTATGGAGCATTTTCTGTGCTCAAGGGAAACAGTGGGTTCAGTTACAACATGTTCAGCAGATTTACTGTGTTTGCTCAAGTGTTTGTCACAAAATGAAGCGTCACACTGCAGACATGTTTTAGTAGCCGGCACAGGAGAGTCACAGTAAGTACAGAAGATCTGGGTCTCCTCCGGCTCTGGGTGACTACATAGGAAATGTTCCACAATGTTACTCAGCTTCCTGTTCTTCTCCAGTGCCGGGCGCTCCTGATACTCTGTCCTGCACTCCGGACAGGAATAGACTCCAGCCCCCTCCTGTGTATCCAGCACACTCACAATACAGTCCCGGCAGAAGATGTGGCCACATCTCAGGGATACAGGGTCTGTATAAAGGCTCAGGCAGATAGAGCAGCTCAGCTCAGCTCCCAGGTCTGCAGACGCCATTCTAGGAAACAGGAAGAAATGAAACTAAACGTTCTTACAATACAGATCAGTGCAGAGGGTGGGGCTGAGCAGTAACGTCCACAGCCAGAGATATGTGAGGAAAGTGAAAGTGTGTCTGTGAATGATTTTATGGGGAGAGATTAGAGCTGTGACATACTGTTTTTGGGCCTAATCTCTGGTTAGTTAAGTTTTCTCCATATCTAAAACATACTTGACTACCCTCCCGGAATGGGCGGGAGGCTCCCGAAAATCGGGTAACCCTCCCGGCCCACCGGAAGAGCAGGCAAGTCTCCCGATTTCAGGGGTCACCCCCTGCCCGGCCGCCCACTTAGCGAGTAAAGTGGGCGGTCCGGGCAGGCGATGATGCGATTCTTGTTGAATCGCGTCATCATAGCCACGCCCCCTGCTGTATAATGCCAGTAATAATAAGATTTTACACACCGGTAAATCTATTTCTCGTAGTCCGTAGTGGATGCTGGGAACTCCGTAAGAACCATGGGGAATAGACGGGCTCCGCAGGAGACTGGGCACTCTAAAAGAAAGATTAGGTACTATCTGGTGTGCACTGGCTCCTCCCTCTATGCCCCTCCTCCAGACCTCAGTTAGATTTCTGTGCCCGGCCGAGCTGGATGCACACTAGGGGCTCTCCTGAGCTCCTAGAAAGAAAGTATATGTTAGGTTTTTTATTTTACAGTGAGACCTGCTGGCAACAGGCTCACTGCAACGAGGGACTAAGGGGAGAAGAAGCGAACCTGCCTGCTTGCAGCCAGCTTGGGCTTCTTAGGCTACTGGACACCATTAGCTCCAGAGGGATCGACCGCAGGACCCGTCCTTGGTGTTCTTTCCCGCAGCCGCGCCGCCGTCCCCCTTACAGAGCCAGAAGCATGAAGATGGTCCGGAAAATCGGCGGCAGAAGACTTCGGTCTTCACCAAGGTAGCGCACAGCACTGTAGCTGTGCGCCATTGCTCCTCATACACACTTCACACTCCGGTCACTGAGGGTGCAGGGCGCTGGGGGGGGGGGGGCGCCCTGAGCAGCAATAAAAACACCTTGGCTGGCAAAATAATCACAATATATAGCCCCAGAGGCTATATATGTGATAAATACCCCTGCCAGAATCCATAAAAAAGCGGGAGAAAAGTCAGCGGAAAAGGGGCGGAGCTATCTCCCTCGGCACACTGGTGCCTTTTTCTCTTCACAGTGTAGCTGGAAGACAGCTCCCCAGGCTCTCCCCTGTAGTTTTCAGGCTCAAAGGGTTAAAAAGAGAGGGGGGGCACTAAATTTAGGCGCAATATTGTTTATACAAGCAGCTATTGGGGAAAATTCACTCAGTGATAGTGTTTATCCCTACATTATATAGCGCTCTGGTGTGTGCTGGCATACTCTCTCTCTCTCTGTCTCCCCAAAGGGCTGTGTGGGGTCCTGTCCTCAGTCAGAGCATTCCCTGTGTGTGTGCGGTGTGTTGGTACGGCTGTGTCGACATGTTTGATGAGGAGGCTTATGTGGAGGCGGAGCAGATGCCGATAAATGGGATGTCGCCCCCTGTGGGCCGACACCAGAGTGGATGGATAGGTGGAAGGTATTAACCGACAATGTCAACTCCTTACATAAAATTCATTACATAATTCTTGTTGAATCGCGTCATCGTAGCCACGCCCCCTGCTGTATAATGCCGGTAATAGCGGCATTACACAGCGGGGGCGTGGCTTATATGACGCATCCAGCAGCCACGCCCCCATTCCACATCTGGCCTGCCCCCGTTCCTCCTCTGGCCCGCCCCCCTCAGCATGTCCCCACACTGCCCGCCTGCCCTGCTGAGCCGACCGGCTGCTCTCTCCCGGAGACAGCAGCCTAAAAGTCGGTAAGTATGATCTAAAATGTTACTGTTCCAGAGAAACTATTTGCTGAGTTTCTCCATTATGACTGCGTTGCTTCTGGATCCTCAGAATTTCATGTCCTGTGTCTTCTGGGCCTGTGATAAATAGGTCTCCTCTGTGTGCAGCTTGGTCAGTGTCACCACAGCAGTGAGTTGTTTATTTCCTACCAGGAGTCCACTGGAGACCCCCTTATAAGGTACTTGTACTCACAATTATAGACACAGTGGAATATGGGATTTATTCATGTGACCGGCGGTCACATGACCTCCCCCTACATACTGCTCTGTAACAATTCCGATGCTCCGCATGCCGACCAACAGGGACTTTTCACACTCGTGGGTGTCCACGGCAACCATAGAGTGGGAATAGAATCCGTGGCAACCGCATGGGGCTTGCTACACTCACCTGCCCTGCCGGGTTTCCGCTGCTGGTCAAACATACCACACCTGTGGAATATTTATTAGTAAAATGTAAGAGTGTGCCGGCCGAGTACAGAATTATTGGGATTATGTCCATAGAAGATCGGATATGGTGCTTTGTATAGCGATACTGAGTTTATCACAAAATAATACAAGAATAAAAAGTAATATAATACAATAAATAACCAGCATGCCAGTATGGCAAATATTTTATACAGCAACAGGAAATGACATAGAGAAAACTTGCTCCTTGTAGTGCAATAGACAAAATAAATAAAATGATCAAATACAATTGACATGAAACAACAGAAAGGATTGAACTTCAGAATGTGGAGGGCGGCTCCTCGTTGGGGATTCGCACCGTGGAACGAGATCGTAATGTTGGATCGCGCCGCCGGTACCTAACTATTTCCCAAGTACATAAAATATTTGCAGCTCAGTTTAATTGAATTAAACTTTAATATTAGATTCTCAGACAGCTCAGCCCATGTGCACCCCTCATGTGTCCATGCTGCAGCATATCACACACATATAGAGCTTGTGTATAACAGAGACTGATTTACCTCACGCCACGTGCCAGTGTGTGACATGCTGCAGCAATGGACACATAAGCACAGCCAGGCAAGGGGTGGACATGGGCTGTCTCAGCTGTCTAAGGCAGTGGCGTGCGGGGAGGTCAGAGGCTGGTGAGGCACTACAGCCATAATGTCCGCCGAATCCTGCCGATGACCCCTACCGCCGCCAAGCCAATGCCCGCTACTGCCTCTGAGCCGATGCCTGCTGCCACCGCCAATGGCTTACAAACTCGCCCACCATCAACTGACCCAGCCCTCCGCCATTAATTTGCACCTCAGTCCGATGCCGCCAATGCCCGCTGCCTGCTCATCATACTTGTGATATATTGTACATTTTTATAGAAAAAAAATAAAAATTAGTGTTTGGGAAGGGAGTGGGAGGAGGACATGAATGCAATTTTGTTGTCCAGGGCTTCCATTAACTTAATGGAGAAGGATCTGAATGGGTTAAAAAATGTTAAAAAAAAAAATGCGTGAGGTCCCCCTTCCTAAGTATAACCAGCCTCGGGCTCTTTGAGCCGGTCCTGGTTGTTTAAATACTGGGAAAAAATTGGACAGGGGTTCCCCATATTTAGACAACCAGCACCGGGCTCTTAGACCGGTCCTGGTTCCAAAAATACAGGGGACAAAAGATGTAGGGGTCCCCCGTATTTTTAAAACCAGCAGCGGGCTCCACTAGCCAGGGACATAATGCCACAGCCGGGGGACACATTTATGTAGATCCCTGCGGCCGTGGCATTACCCCCCCCCCCCAACTAGTCACCCCTGGCCGGGGTTCCCTGGAGGACTGGGGACCCCTTAAATCAAGAGGTCCCCCCCCTCCAGGCACCCAAGGGCTAGGGGTGAAGCCCGAGGCTGTCTCCAGCACCCCTGGGCGGTGGGTGCCGGGCTGATAGCCATAAGTGTGTATAAAAAAGAATATTTTGTTGTTGTTGTGGAACTACAAGGCCCAGCAAGCCTCCCCCGCTTGCTGGTACTTGGAGAGCCTCAAGTGCCAGCATGCGGGGAAATAACGGGCCCGCTGGTACCTGTAGTTCTACAACAACAAAAAATACCCAAATAAAAACACAACACACACACACCATGAAAGTAAAAATTTATTAAAACACACTTACTGTACCTACATCCCACGCCGGTCACATCCACTTGTCCATGTAGAATCCAATAGGTGGTTCCTGTAAAAATGAGAGAGAGATTACTTACCTACATCCCACGCCGGTCACGTCCACTTGTCCAGTAGAATCCAATAGGGCCGGTACCTGTAAAAATGAAAATTATACTTACAAAGTAATCCACAGGAGGAGAGAGAGAAATTAATGAATATTATACACTCGCTGACGCGGGAGGACGTTAGCACAGACAGGGGAGAGTGCTGCTGCTAACTGGGGTGATGGAGCAGGCTCCTCCAATCAGGGGCGTGCAGGCAGGGGAGGCAGTGCCTCCCCTGTCATTACTGTTAAAAAATAATACAAAGAAGACACTTATGACACATATTCTGTGTCATAAGTATCTGCTTTAACCTTTGTATTATTGTAATAATTTTTATCGGCTTTAAAACTAAGTTAAATGTGTTTAGGAGGCACCACTCACAGTGCCTCCCGCTGACAGTGTAAAGGGCAGGAAGCGGTGGGCGGGGCCAAGCGTTCGGCAATGAAAGCACATTAAAATAAGCAGCTGAAGCGGCACCTAACGGAAGTGCCGCTTTCAGCACGTCCCTCTCACATGCAGATACAGTTGGGCAGTGGCTTCGCTGAAATCGAGGGAGCGAAGGCAAATTATTATTATTTACATATCCCCACCCCTCCCCGCCCCTCCCTTATTTCACTGAATATGTACAGTGGCGATGGATGCTGTAAGCTGCAGCCGCTGCACCCATCCCTTTCAGCTGCTGTCTGGCCGGAAATGCAGACATGTCACAGTCTGACATGTCGGCTGCAGCATAGCCAGCAGCAGCAGTGCCCGATGCCCGTCCCTTCCCTATTTGATGGCTGCTCCCTCCCCCGGGACCAGCCACCAGTCTCCTGCATCTGTATGTACCTTCTCAATACCCTCCTGAGGCTCCTCCCCCTCACAGCAGAGGCCACGCCCCTTTCCTGCTCTTGTTGGGAAGATCTGATTCCTTCCCAGCCAGCTCCGTGGGGTGAGCCAGGCAATACAGTATATAGACAGTGACTGCAACCTCCCACAGTCAAAAGTAAGTATCTGTGGGGGATGGGTATGTTTTTTTTCATACATGGGGGCTGGTGTATATATTAATATTAGCTAGGGGTGTTGTGTTAGTATTATCTTAGGGAGTGGGTTGGTAAATAGTATTGTGTGGGGTGGGGGTTGTATCACTAACATGGGGTTGTGTACTATCTTGTATTACAGTATGCTGAAGTTACTTGAAGATGGTGTAATGTGTGTGTGTGTGTGTGTGTGTGTGTGTGTGTGTGTGTGGGTGTGTGGGTGTGTGGGTGTGTGGGTGTGTGGGTGTGTGGGTGTGTGGGTGTGTGGGTGTGTGTGTGGGTGTGTGTGGGGGTGGTAGTAATGTTTTGCAGAGAGCTTTGTTGCTCTCGCCCCCCCCCTCTGCCGGCATTCTGGCTACTGACATTCGGCATCCCATGCAACGGAATCCCATACCGATCCCACACAAAGGTATATTCAGCAAGGAGGGGGTCTGTGTGTCATCTCCATCCAGGCCCCCATCTCTCTAGCCGGTGGTGCAAGCGAGTATACTCTGGTGCTGCCCTAGAGTCTACTAACCAGCTTTCCCCAAAAGTCAATTGTGCAGGTTTCTGAGGGAGGATGGGTGGTAGGCTAAAATGTAGCCTAGAGCACAGTGCCACCGTGCACCGGCCCTGCTCCCAGCCACACCTGGAGCCCTGATAACAGAGTAGTAACCCCAGCAGCCTGCGGCCCTGTACAGGTGGAGCTAGGAAGTACTGAAGGATGAGCAGCCCCGCCACAGGGACCAGGTTTGTGGTTTCCTCTCTCGGTTACCGGTGGCAGCGGGGGCTGGCTGGGATTTGCGGGGGAGAGTGGCGGGTACTTTACTTTGACATGGGCTAAGCTCATCGGGGACCGGGCTGTACTGCTTATGTTCTATGCTGCACTGCCAACATGCTCTCCTTAGTATCACCCTCTCCCTTTCACCCACTGCTGTCACCCTCTACCTGGCATCACCCTCTTCCTATCACCCTTTCCCTGGCATCACCCTCTTCCTGTCACCCTTTCCCTGGCACCACCCTCTCCCTGGCGTCACCCTCTCTCTGGTGTCACCCTCTTCCTGTCACCTACAGTTGGCACCCTCTCCATGTCACCCTCTTCCTGTCACCAGCACCGTGGCATCACCCTATCCCTGTCACCTACTGCTGTCATCCTTTAACTGACATCACCCTCTTCTTGTCACCATCTCCCTGGTATCACCCTCTCCCTTTTACCTACTGCTGTAAAACTCTCCCTGGTGTTACCCTCTTCCTGTCATCCTCTCCCTGGTGTCACCCTCTCCCTGTCACCCACTGCCTCTCTCTGTCACCGTCTCTCCGTCATCCTCTCCCTGTCACCCACTGAATCTCCTCTGCATCACTGTCTCCCCATCACCATCTCTCATGTCACCCACTGCCTTTCCAAGGCATCACCCTGTCCTGATCACATGGATACAGCATTCCCATTGAGGCCGTGCCCCTTGTTGTGAGGCCACACCCTCATTGCAAGACTACGCCCACTTTTCCAGGAGCATGTATGACTTTGGCGCATGCAAGGACAGTGGTGGCAGCGGGCATTGACTCGGCGGCGGTAGGTTTTATTAACAAGGCTCGGCGGACATTATGACTGCAGTGCCTCACCAGGCACTGACCTCACCGCACGCCACTGCCCCCAATAGTTGTGAGCCTAGTAGCTGTACCCCTAGTAGCTTTGCCCCTTGTAGCAGTGCCCCCAGTAGCAGTGCCCCGAGTAGTTGTGACCCCTGTAGTTGTGCCCCCAGTCGCTGTGCCCCTTGTAGCTGTGCCCCCTGTAGCTGTGACCCCTGTAGCTGTGCCCGTTGTAGCTGTGCCCCTTGTAGCTTTGCCTCCAGTTGCTTTTGCCCCTGTAGCTGTGCCCCCAGTCGCTGTGCCCCCAGTAGTTGTGACCCCAGTCGCTGTGCCCTTTGTAGCTGTGCCCCCAGTCGCTGTGCCCCCTGTAATTGTGCCCCCCAGTTGCTGTGCCCCCCAGTTGCTGTGCCCCTTGTAGTTGAGCCCCCCAGTTGCTGTGCCCCTTGTAGTTGAGCCCCCCAGTTGCTGTGCCCCTTGTAGTTGAGCCCCCCAGTTGCTGTGCCCCTTGTAGTTGTGCCCCCCAGTTGTGCCCCTTGTAGTTGTGCCCCCAGTTGCTGTGCCCCTTGTAGTTGTGCCCCAAGTTGCTGTGCCCCTTATAGTTGTGCCCCTTTTGCTCTGCCCCTGTTGCTGTGCCTCTTATAGTTGTGCCCCCCAGTTGCTGTGCCCCTATTGCTGTGCCCCTTGTTGCTGTGCCCCCCAGTTGCTGTGCCCCCCCAGTAGCTGTGTCCCTTGTAGTTGTGCCCCCCAGTTGCTGTGCCCCTTGTAGTTGTGCCCCTTGTAGTTGTGCCCCTTTTGCTCTGCCCCTGTTGCTGTGCCCCTTATAGTTGTGCCCCTGTTGCTGTGCCCCTTGTTGCTGTGCCCCCCAGTTGCTGTGCCCCTTGTAGTTGTGCCCCTTGTAGTTGTGCCCCCAGTTGCTGTGCCCCCAGTTGCTGTGCCCCCAGTTGCTGCCCCCAACACAAACACATAAAAACAAAAACAAAAAAACACACACACACACACACACACACACACACACACACACACACACACACACTTACCGCTCCTGCAGCGCTGTCCTCCGTCTCCGTCCGCCGGCTCCTCTCTGCTGTACTATGGGAGAGACGTCATGACTCATGACGTCTCTCCCATAGTAGCGGTGCTGGCTTCAGCGGGCGCCCATACAGCCCACGGCGCCTGCTGCAGCTGGGAAGGGGGTGATTGGACAGCGGATCCAGCACTGTATCCGCTGGGCCAATCACATCTGGGGCACTGACAGTGGCGTGCATTCATCGCACGCCCCTGTCATTGCGGCACCAGTATAGGTGCCGCTTCCCCATTAATTTTCAATGGGCTTTCACAGCCCATTGCTGTGCCCCGCCCCCTGCCCACCCCCCGCTGCCCGGACTTTTAGTGTTAGCAGCGGGAGGCACCTCTCCCGCTGCCTCCCACCCTCACAAGAAGCCACAGGGGGGGGGGATTATTAAAATAATAAAAAAAGATATTTATAACAGACTGTGTTATAAATATCTTCTTTTTATTATTTTAATCATTATGACAAGGGAGGCACTGCCTCCCCTGCCTCCCCTGACTGCACGTCCCTGGTCTAAGGGCCCATTTATAATGGATTACATATTGAGAGCGATTTGGGTGGGATCTTACCACCCAGGATCACATTGCAATACGTGATCCTATCCCCTACATGTATCATCCCGCACATGCAGGGCCTGGGGCTCTGAAAGTAGCCCCTCCCTGCGAAGTGCTGTGGCAGCTGCTGGGGATGACGCACATGTGCACTCAGGCAGACCGCACCTGCACAGCGACCACTTCTGAGGAGGATTCTGGGAGAACCCTCTGCCTGGGCAGCAGTGCGATCTGTAGCGCATAGGCTACAATGGGCTACCGTCATCTTCACACGGCAGTAGCTGTGGGGGCCAATATCGGGAATGCATCACATTCTGGATATTAGTAAATCTTGCAGCATCACTTCCCCTATAAAAACTTTTGGTGGATGCGGCTACGAGCGGCAATGGAGGGATCCAGGGCCGGACTGGGACAAAAAATAGGCCCTGGCATTTTTGAAGCACACAGGCCCACCTCTGTGACTCCTCCCCTTACTATTCCTGACTCCTCCCACTTATTAGTCTATGTTCTTACAAATATAATTAATATTCTAACATACAGGCGTACATCATTCTTTATTAAAATATACTCAACCAGTGGTTGAAGTGGAAATTTTTAAGTGGGCGTATGGAAATGTGAGGTTTGTAATTAAGCGCGCGCCGAAGGCGCGCCTGCTCCGGAAAAGGGGTCGTGGTCACTCAAAAGGGGGCGTGGTCACTCAAAGGGGGCGTGGTCTTCAGTGTAGTTTACCACACCATACACCCCTTATACGCATTATTCACCACAATAGTAGGACCCCTTATACTATCTAGTACTGCTGCCCCTTTCACATTATACCACACAGTATGAGCCAAAATTCACATTACAGCACCCGGTATGAGCCGAAATTTACATTATATGCCCCCAATAGTGCAGTGCCAGGTATACAAATGCCCCCACAGTGCCAGGTAAACAATTGCCCCCACAGTGCCAGGTATACAAATGCCCCCACAGTACCAGGTATACAAATGCCCCCACAGTGCCAGGTATACAAATGCCCCCACAGTGCCAGATCCACAAATGCCCCCACAGTGCCAGGTATACAAATGCCCCCACAGTGTAAGGTATACAAATGCCCCCACAGTGCCAGATATACAGATGCCCCCACAGTGCAAGGTATACAAATGCCCCCACAGTGCCATGTATACAGATGCCCCCACAGTGCCAGGTAAACAATTGCCCCCACAGTCCCAGGTATACAAATGCCCCACAGTGCCAGCCAATTGCCCCCACAGTGCCAGGTATACAAATGCCCCCACAGTGCCAGGTAAACAATTGCCCCCACAGTGCCAGGTAAACAATTGCCCTCACAGTGCCAGGTATACAAATGCCCCCACAGTGCCAGGTATACAAATGCCCCCACAGTGCCAGACCCACAAATGCCCCCACAGTGCCAGGTATACAAATGCCCCCACAGTGCAAGGTATACAAATGCCCCCACAGTGCAAGGTATACAGCTGCCCCCACAGTGCCATGTATACAGATGCCCCCACAGTGCCAGGTAAACAATTGCCCCCACAGTGCCAGGTAAACAAATGCCCCCACAGTGCCAGCCAATTGACCCCACAGTGCCAGGTATACAATTGCCCCCACAGCAGCCAGTGCTGCAGCTACTTACCGCTGCTGCACTGCACTGCACTGCTGCTGCTCTTCCGGGTTGTGAGGGACGGGGGTGAGAGCGCCGGGCGCCCGCCAGCACGGCTGTGTCTGGCGCGGCAGCGTATAGCGTTCAAACCAGCCGCCGGTTCGTGAGCCAATCAGAGCTCGCGGACCGGCGGCTTCTGATTGGCTGCCGGTCCGCGAGCTCTGATTGGCTCACGAACCGGCGGCTGCTTTGAAGTCCGCTATACGCGTCGCGCCAGACACAGCCGTGCTGGCGGGCGCCCGGCGCTCTCACCCCCGTCCTTCACAGCTCTCCAATCCTCACAGCTGAGACGCGCTGCCGCCGGACTGAGCGGCAGCGCGTCTCAGTGACCGCTGGACCGGCCCACGTGGCCATCGGCCCTTCTGGCATTTGCCAGAAGTGCCAGATGGCCAGTCCGGCCCTGGAGGGATCACAGCAGTTATCGGTGATACCTACTGCGGCCCCCTCCTTCTTACATTCGGGGGATACATAACATTTGTTGGCTAGCCCCCCAAAAACAGAGAGGAAGCAGGGGCCTGGAAAACAAGGGAGGAGCTAAGAGGAGAGGGGAGAACAGCCTCTCCTCCCCCTCCAGCCAGGTCTGACCTGCTGCTCTGCTGACATGGATAGCGGTGACAGCATGAGTGTGGGGTACTGGCGAAGAGTTGCAGAGTGCTGGCGGAGGCATGTAAATGAGTCCGTGTGACTCACTGAAATGCCACCGGTTGTAGGCCCCTTCACAGCGCCGGGCCTCTGTGCAATGCACCGGTTGCACCTGCACTAGATCCGCCACTGGTGTAGGTACCTGAAGAGAGAGAGAGAGATACCTCAGGAGCTGAGGATAGGATTCTACCTCATGTAAGAGGCAGAGCTTGTGCGTTCAGGAGGTCAGGACCATGTATGATAGTGGAGTGAGGAGGTGGAGTGCCCAGTCCTAGTGCTCAGCCATTGGTGTGATGCAGCGCCATTATAATAGAGTCCAGCCCACCAGCCCCTGTCAGCTCTGAAGCAAGAGTAGGGGGGAGAGCTTACTTTTGAGGAGAAGACTGTGGCGATTGTAAGTGTTCCATCCACAGACACCGCTAATTAATAAAACAGTAACAGGCCCGGCATTATTCCTGCATATTATAGCTGGATACACGCAGAAGCCGTTATTAGGAACAGGACGTAACTATTCGATAAGTGAGCAGAAAACGTTACCTCATTTCTGCATAAACGATTTGTGCTCTCGTCTTAGGGGTAAGGGGACCACCAGCAGGAGAGGAAGACTGAGAGAGCGAGACAGCTGCTGGGAGTATGATAAGTGTAAATGACGCTAACACAGCAATGTCGTAGCACAGCCATCACAGCTCAGTCCCTCTTTGCTATGACAATAAACTTAGGGACTTATTCAGGTTTGTTAGCAAACCCAAAAAAGTTAGCAATTGGGCAAAACCATGTGCACTGCAGGTGGGGCAGATGTAACATGTGCAGAGAGAGTTAGATTTGGGTGGGGTGTGTTCAAACTAAAATCTAAATGACAGTATAGAAATTAAGCAGCCAGTATTTACCATGCACATAAACAATATAACTCACCCAAATCTAACTCTCTCTGCACATGTTACATCTGCCACACCTGCAGTGGTTACTTGCAAGAAAACACGTGCAGTCATCATTCCTTTTCACAAAAAGGGTTTCACAGGCAAGGATATTTCACCTAAATCAACCATTTATCGGATCATCAAGAACTTCAAGGAGAGAGGTTCAATAGTTGTGAAGAAGGCTTCAGGGCGCCCAATAACGTCCAGCAAGCACCAGGACCGTCTCCTAAAGTTGATACAGCCGTGGGATCACAGCAGAGCTGTGCAGATCTTGCTCAGGAATGGCAGCAGGCAGGTGTGAGTGCGTCTGCAGGCACAGTGAGGCAAAGACTTTTGGACGACAGCCTGGATTGGGAAGTTTGGGTGGGTCTGGATCTCGGAGAACCCGACCTGCTCGTCTCTAAGAGACCTGTTCTCTCTTGAAGAGAAATGAAACAAACAGTACTTGTATTCACCGTGTAGCATACTGTATATATTTTTAGAGCCAGAGTAATTTACATTGCCAGTTAAAGAATATTTTGGGGTGTCCTAGTTCAGTGGTTCTCAACCTCGGTCCTCAAGTACCCCCAACAGTTCATGTTTTCCAGGTCACCCAGCAGTTGACCAGGTGTATTTATTACTCACTGACACATTTTAAAAGACCCACAGGTGGAGCAAATTATTCACTTGCAGTCCTGTGAGGAGACCTGGAAAACATGAACTGTTGTGTGTTCTTGAGGACCGAGGTTTAGAACCACTGTCGTAGTTCACTGGTTTTAAACCCTAAATTGGGCTCTCAAGCAAACCCAGGGATATATACTCTACGGGTGTGGTTCTGTTATGCACACCAGTGCCTGCAGGAATGTACTGGTGTTTGAACTGTTATGCACACCAGTGCCTGCAGGAATGTACTGGTGTCTGAACAGAGAGGGATGCAAAACAAAATGAACTCACAGACAGACTGGGAAATATGACATAACGTACACAGAAGGTGATAGGGTAACAAAACCAACACAGAGTGAACAGAGAAGCCCAGAGGCTAAGAAACTGTGTGTCTCCCTAGTATTAGAAATGCTCAGATGGAAAAAGCAAGATGTTGTGTTTTAATACGTAGAGAACCCGAAATGCTGTTGCTAAGGGCAACAGCAAAACCCTAAAGGGTTACCAACGGGTGTGGCAGTAAACTCCTTGGTCAGAGATGGAATAATAGACACAAGGAGAGTCTCCACAATCCTAATTCTCACTTGCAGGGCCCAGGTTCAGCTTACTGCCACTAAACTGACACATGGACGCCCTGCACAGTGAGAGAGGATTATGCAGGCAGGTCTGAAAGTACAGCCACAAACCTGCTGGGTTCACAGAATAGCAAAAGAACCTCAGCAGGCTAAATGACTGACTCCAGTCTTACTGCTAGGTCTGGATTGGCAGAGTGTAGTACCAAATCCCCAGGCCTATTTGCAGTAAGCAACAACAAATACAAAGCTACACAGTACTGGCTAACTTTCAGGAACTGACTAACCAACAAAGATTCAGCAGCATCTGCTTAACCTGAGAAGAGGCCTTATAAAGCAGGTGCTGTCCACGCCCCCCTCAGACCTCACAGACTGTGAGCACAAAAACCAGCACCGGATCCCCTGCCTGTAACCACTGCATAGCAAAAGACCCGAACCGGAGTATCAGCTGCGCTCAGGTTACTCCGCTAGCACTTGTCTCCCGGTTGCCATGACGACGTGGCAGCACAGGGCAGGAGACCCTAACAGTACCCCCCCTCTGACGAGGGGTCAAAGAACCCCTAACATCGGGTTTATCGGGGAACTGCGAGAAGAAAGAGCGTATCAGTCTGGGGGCATGAAGATCACAACTGCGCACCCACGACCGCTCCTCCGGGCCATACCCCTTCCAGTGCACCAAAAATGACAGCCGACCCCGAACCATCTTGGAGTCAAGAATCCTTTCAACAACAAACTCCCTCTGGCCACGTATCAGAAGAGGGGAAGGTCTTCCTCTGGAAGAAGGATTACTAATCGCCCGTTTTAAAAGGGAACAATGAAATGTTTTATTGATACCCAAAGAACGGGGCAGATCTAACTGAAATGCCACCGGATTGATAACCCTGGTGATCTTATAAGGGCCGATGAACCGGGGGCCTAACTTATGAGATGGCTGTCTCAACTTCAAATTCTTGGTAGACAACCAGACGAAGTCTCCTAGTTTGAAGCTGCAGGGTCTTTTCCGCTTTTCAAAAACCCTTTTGGTCACTAATGACACAGACACAAGGGCTTTCTTCACTTTCCTCCAAATACCTCTAAGGACCGAAACGACAGAGGAACCACCAGGCGTGGAGTCCAGGGGGTCAAAAGAATTGGCCTTAGGATGATGCCCATACACACAAAGGAAGGGAGAGATCCCTGTAGCAGAGTGAGCCGCGTTGTTATAGGCAAACTCCGCCATTGACAGATGAGCAACCCAGTCAGTCTGACACTTGGAGACATAACACCTGAGGAACTGCTCCAAGGACTGGTTCACCCTTTCAGTCTGCCCATTAGACTGCGGATGGTAGCCTGACGACAAGCTGACAGAAATCTGGAGATCGGAACAAAATGCCCTCCAGAATTTGGCCACAAACTGGGATCCGCGGTCAGAGACCACATCAAGTGGCAACCCGTGGAGACGCACAACATGCAGCATAAATAATTCAGACAGGCGTCTGGCCGATGGCAGCCCAACCAGTGGAACGAAGTGCGCCATCTTCGAAAACCTGTCAACGACAACCCAGATGGCTGTCATCCCCGAGGATTTGGGCAAGTCCACAACAAAATCCATTGAAATGTGGGTCCATGGCTTAGATGGAATAGAGAGTGGATGTAATGGGCCAACAGGAACCCCTCTAGGAGTCTTATTTCGGGCACAGATGTCACATGCCCGAACCCACTGATCCACATCCTTAGCCACCGAGGGCCACCACACCGCCCTAGATAGCAACTCCCGAGTTCTGGCAATACTCGGGTGACCTGCCGACTTCTTGGCATGGAATTCCAGGAACACTCGCTGTCTTAACCTAGGAGGCACAAACAAAAGACCTACCGGAAGGTCTGGAGGAGCCTGCTCCTGTGCTCTAAGGACTAATGACAAGAGGTCCTGGGTAATGCCCACTTTAATACATGATGGGGACACAATGGGCAACGGCTCCTCGGTGGTCTCCTGGATTGGAGCAAAACTCCGCGAGAGCGCATCAGCCTTGATGTTTTTTGACCCAGGGCGATATGTTATCAAAAAATTAAAGCGAGCAAAAAACAAAGCCCATCGTGCCTGCCTGGCATTGAGACGCTTCGCTGACTCTAAATATGCCAAATTCTTATGGTCGGTGAGAATTGAGACCACAAACTTAGCCCCCTCAAGCCAGTGTCTCCACTCCTCGAGTGCATCCTTAATAGCCAACAATTCCCGGTTACCCACGTCATAATTCATCTCGGCAGGCGAAAATTTACGGGAAAAGTAAGCACAGGGATGAAGGCGATTATCAGACACTCCCATCTGAGAGAGCACTGCCCCAATACCCATCTCAGATGCATCCACCTCCACCACAAAAGGACGCTCTGGATCTGGGTGTCGCAGCACCTTGGCCGAGACAAATGCCCTTTTGAGACGGGCAAAAGCCGCTTTGGCCTCACGAGACCAGTGAGCAACATCCGCCCCTTTCTTAGTGAGTGCCACCAAGGGCGCCACTATAGACGAAAATCCAGCGATAAATCGTCTATAAAAATTTGCAAAGCCCAGGAAACGCTGAAGCGCCTTCAAACTAGTGGGCTGCACCCAATCCAGGACTGCCTGTACCTTGGAACCCTCCATTTGGAAACCTTCTGGGGAGATAATATATCCTAGAAATGCGATTTGCTGAACTTCAAATTCGCACTTCTCCAGCTTCGCCCCAAGCCGGTGGTCTCTGAGTTTCTGGAGGACTAAGCGTACATGCTTCCAATGTTCCTCCAGGGAATGGGAGAAGATTAGGATGTCATCTAAGTATACAACTAAGAATCTATCCAAATATTCCCTGAGCACATCGTTCATGAAATCCTGAAAGACTGCCGAGGCATTACAGAGCCCAAAAGGCATCACCAAATATTCATAATGCCCTGAGTGGGTATTAAAGGCAGTCTTCCATTCATCCCCCTCTCTTATTCGGATTAGATTGTACGCACCGCGTAGGTCAATCTTAGAAAAAATGGTGGCAGTACGAAGCTGGTCAAACAAGACCGAAATGAGAGGCAGTGGGTATGAGTTTTTAATCGTGATACGGTTCAATTCCCTGAAGTCGATGCAGGGTCGCAATGAACCGTCCTTTTTACCCACGAAGAAGAACCCCGACCCAACTGGAGACTGTGAAGGTCTGATAAATCCTTTAGCCAAGTTCTCCTGAATGTACTCTGCCATAGCCTGAGTCTCAGGACGTGACAGGGAGTACAACCTGCTCTTGGGAAGCTTAGCATTCGGCAACAAATCAATGGCACAGTCATAGGGGCGATGGGGAGGTAGTACCTCTGCAACTTTTTTGGAGAACACGTCCGCAAAATCTGCATAACACCCTGGCAATCCTGGCAAACTTAGCTGCGAGAGCCTGACTGGAAGGCTCAAGCAACTCCTGAAACAATCAGTACCCCAACTAAGAATCTCCCCAGAGACCCAGTCAAATTGAGGATTGTGGGCCCTTAACCAGGGTAACCCCAACACCAATGGGGCAAAAGTACAGACAGTCACATAAAAGGACAATTTTTCAGAGTGTGTGGCTCCAATAAACAAAGAAATCTGGCTAGTGCAAGAGGTAATTTTACCCTGGGATAATGGTTCCCCGTTTAACCCACAAATCTCAATTTCCGACGCCAAGGGTACTAAGGAAACAGAGTGTTTCAGGGCGAATTGGCGGTCCATAAAAACCCCGTCGGCCCCACTGTCCACAAAGGCCTCAGTCTTGACAGTTTGACCGAGGATCTTCAAGGTCACCGGAATGATAAAAGTCTTCTTGGGAAATTCTGACTTCTGGCCTGACAGGATATTTCCCATCACCCTCAGGCCCTGAAGTTTTCCGGCTTTTCTGGGCATGATACTACCACATGACCCTTATTCCCACAGTACAAACACAACCCCTGCTGTCTCCTCCGCGTCTTCTCACGCGAGGAGAGGCGGGTAGCCCCAATCTGCATAGGCTCCTCGGAAAATTCCTCAGAGTCTGAGGTTCCCTTGGGAAAGAAGGAAACCTCGGTCTCCCTTTCAAGCCTACGCTCTCTCAGCCGTCTATCCACCCCGATGGATAACTGCATGAGCTGATCCAAGCTATCAGGCAAGGGATATTGTACCAGTTGGTCTTTTATCAGGTTAGAAAGACCTCTTCGGTACTGGTGTCTCAGGGCTGGGTCATTCCACTGGGTATCATGGGCCAACCTCCGAAACTCCGTACAGTAAACCTCAACTGGCCTTCGCCCTTGCTTAAGGATCGAAATCTGAGCCTCGGCTGAGGCCGTCTTGTCAGGGTCATCATACAACATGCCCAGTGCCGTAAAAAAAGCATCAACACTTTTAAGCGACGGACAGTCAGGCTGCAACCCATATGCCCAGACCTGTGGGTCTCCTTGTAGCAAGGAAATCACTATACCCACCCGCTGAATCTCTGACCCAGAAGACTGAGGCCTAAGCTGGAAATATAACTTGCAGCTCTCCTTGAAACAAAGAACTGCGAGCGATCTCCAGAAAAACGATCCGGAAGATTTACTTTCGGCTCCTTAACCCCTGAAGCTGCTGCTGCTGCGGGAGCTCCGCCAGCGGCCTGGGAGGTGTGCATTTTAATGGACAAATCATTAAATTGACGAGTCAGGACCTGCACCTGATCGACCACCTGTTGCAACGTATTTTGAGGGGTATGCTCCATATTCCCACAAAATTTCAACAGGAGTATTGGGCTGCTGAATATGTTATGCACACCAGTGCCTGCAGGAATGTACTGGTGTTTGAACTGTTATGCACACCAGTGCCTGCAGGAATGTACTGGTGTCTGAACAGAGAGGGATGCAAAACAAATGAACTCACAGACAGACTGGGAAATATGACATAACGTACACAGAAGGTGATAGGGTAACAAAACCAACACAGAGTGAACAGAGAAGCCCAGAGGCTAAGAAACTGGGTGTCTCCCTAGTATTAGAAATGCTCAGATGGAAAAAGCAAGATGTTGTGTTTTAATACGTAGAGAACCCGAAATGCTGTTGCTAAGGGCAACAGCAAAACCCTAAAGGGTTACCAACGGGTGTGGCAGTAAACTCCTTGGTCAGAGATGGAATAATAGACACAAGGAGAGTCTCCACAATCCTAATTCTCACTTGCAGGGCCCAGGTTCAGCTTACTGCCACTAAACTGACACATGGACGCCCTGCACAGTGAGAGAGGATTATGCAGGCAGGTCTGAAAGTACAGCCACAAACCTGCTGGGTTCACAGAATAGCAAAAGAACCTCAGCAGGCTAAATGACTGACTCCAGTCTTACTGCTAGGTCTGGATTGGCAGAGTGTAGTACCAAATCCCCAGGCCTATTTGCAGTAAGCAACAACAAATACAAAGCTACACACAGTACTGGCTAACTTTCAGGAACTGACTAACCAACAAAGATTCAGCAGCATCTGCTTAACCTGAGAAGAGGCCTTATAAAGCAGGTGCTGTCCACGCCCCCCTCAGACCTCACAGACTGTGAGCACAAAAACCAGCACCGGATCCCCTGCCTGTAACCACTGCATAGCAAAAGACCCGAACCGGAGTATCAGCTGCGCTCAGGTTACTCCGCTAGCACTTGTCTCCCGGTTGCCATGACGACGTGGCAGCACAGGGCAGGAGACCCTAACAGGTTCATAGGGTCAACAGCGTCTAGGTTGACCATGTTTTGGGTCGACCACCATTGGTTGACAGTAATTAGGTTGACAGGGTCTCTAGGTCGACGGTCAAAAGGTCAACATGAATTTTTCATGTTTTTTTGGTGTCGTTTTTTCTGTACAGTGACCGGGAACCCCAATTAGTGCACCATGTCCCATCGCATTAGTGCACGATGTCCCATCACATGGCTCGCTTCGCTCGCCATGTTTCGGGCAAGGTACCCCACTCCGCTACCGCTGCGCTCGGCACAGGTTACTATTCCCAAATTGTAGTCCATGTGGATGGTTAAATATGAAAAAAAAAAAAAGAAAGTGAAAAACTTGTGTCGACTTTTGACCTAGAACATGTTGACCTTGAAACCCTGTCGACCAATAGTGGTCGACCTAGAGACTGGATCCCATACTCTACAGAATAGGTTTGATGGAGGCACAGGAAGATATTTTAGTATCCTACCTACAACAAAAGGCAACAAAAAAAGTTTTTGATAAAAGCTACGGTTTGATGAACACACCGATTCTGGGACAAATAAATCTCAACCACACAATGGTCTTTGGTCAGAGCCTACACCATGCAGCCCATAGAAGCTGGTTTGAGTTGACGATAAAAGGCAGGGAGTGGATAGGTATCTTGTGCAATTGCCGGGCATGAGCTCACTCACTTCCACCTGGAGGGTCCTGTTTTCTCAGCTCTTATTAGGATTGCTGGACCTTTAGCAGCTTGTGCAACGGGGCCTCTAATGCATTTCTCCACCTCCTAAAAGGTTTCAGCGGCTTCCTCAGAGTCAATGGGTCACTTATCCCCCTGTCAGGTTTAAATATCTGTATCGCGCCTGTATGTGACTTCATCACTGCTGTTTCCGGCTGTGATTTCCGGTGTTAAAACTTGATAATCCCCCACGCCTCGTTATCTCTCCGTGTGTATGCGTGTTTACAGGGTTAGAGGTTAGCGCGGCCGTGGCACAGTTATTTTGTTTCCATTTTAGCTTCTGTAACATTTAGGCTTGTTATTTGTTGCCTCTGTTTTCAAGAACCTAAGAAGGAGCAACATCTTGACTAACCTTTCCGCTAAAGGTCCAGCGATCCTAATAGGAGCTGAGAAAACAGGACCCTCCTGTTGGAAGTACGTGGCTCATGCCCGGCAATTGCACAAGATACATTCCTTTAAAAAAAAAGCTCTGGCCAGGACTTAAGACTTTTATTACTGATCCAAGTTTGTTGTGCAGTGATCTGCCTTAGTGCACAGAAGATACGTTTTATCAGAGTACTTTTCTAACGTCGGTGAATGACAGTAGAAATAATTCCTCTCCTTTATAGAAAACTGACGCGATCAGTAAATGTTATGAAATAGTCTGAAATGTCATTTGACGTTTGATCAAAAGGTTTAATTTTTTATTATTTGGAGTTTCTGTTTTCCTATCTTCTTAATTGTTATTAATAGTCTTTGTTTAAAGTGATATGTAATCTTACTGTCCGGCCGGCATGTATATTATGAATGCATATTACTGTCTAATCAGTAAAAATAATGTACATGTCCAGTCAGCACTGTCTATCTTTATGTGCTAAGTCAGGCCTGGCCAACCTGTGGCTTTCCAGCTGTTGTGAAACTACAAGTCTCATCATCCCTGCCACACTTTTGCTATTAGGGAAAGCTAAATCTGTAGCAGGGCATGCTGGGATGTGTAGTTTCACAAGTCCTGAAGCCCGTAGGTAAAATCCAACATAGTTAATTTAAGACAGGAATGATAAATGATACAAAATAAATATATTAGTAATATTTAGTTTTCAGTTATTAATTTTCCATAGTAAATATAGTTTGATTTCTTACAAAGAATCTCCTTGTTACACTAATTAGTTTATGATTTTGATGCTGGTATCGCCATACACATAGAAGGCAGCATATAGGGGCTCAGTGAAGGTGGCGGAGAAGGTGTGTAAGTGTCTGATGGGGTCACACAGCTGATAGAAGGACAGACGCCCGGCCTCATAGTCCAGGTATATCCCCACTGTCTGCACAGGAGAACCTGGATCCATTTCTTCTATTTGTTTCACTACATTGTTATGTTCTGCTTTAAAGTCAGTCACAAAGTGCAGACACCATGATTTATCATTACAACCAATGAATGATTCATCATCTTCTGACTTTCTCTCTATACTGTGACCGGCCACCCCCATCGCCCATTCTTTTGCTTCACTCACATCCACTTCCCAGTAATGTCTCCCAGATGAGAAGCTACAGGAGCTTAACACCTGCTGGACTGAAAACCTCTCTGGTCCATCTGGTCTGTTCTGGTCTACATCAGTATCAGAAGCAGATCGGAGATCCCCCGATATAATAATGTAATCAGAGGCTGTCTTTATGTCCAGTAATATGTCTGCTTTCTCCATCACTGAGAGCTGTCTCTTTGTCTGTAGATCCATCAGATTATCAGACAAGTGTAAAAGTCCCCTGAGTAAGATCTGTGAGATTATTCCATCATCCACACATCCAGCAACTCTTACATCACTGGTGACATCACAGCTCCTGTGACTGATGACATCACTCTCTGGTTCCTGCTTCAGGACAGTTAATGGATTAGTGACGTTACAGATCTCCTCAATGCTACTAATCTTCCTGGACAGCTCATCCTTCTGTTTCTCCAGCTGTGTGATCAGGTCAGCGATTGAGAGTGACATCTGCTCTTCCTGTCTGGAGATCTCACCAGGACCTCCCTCTTCAGGGTGTCTAAGTTCTCCTCTGATGTCTCTAAACAGATCAGTGACTTTCTCAGTGACACCGGCAGCTTTCTCCTTCTCCTCTCTCCTGTGATCCTGCAGACGCTGCACTCTCCTCTCAGTCTCCTCTCTCTCAGACTTCAGGGTCTCAATAACAGCTCTCAGTGTCTCTTTTTTCTTATCAGAGGCCGCATTCAGAAGCTCCACGTGGTGACCCCGGTGGTCTCCAGCCACCCAACAGGATATGCAGATAGCAGCTGAGTCCTCAGAGCAGTAATACTTCATCATCTCCTTGTGTATGAAGCATTTTCTGTCCTCAAAGGAAACAGTGGGTTCCATTAACACATGTTCAGCAGATTTACTGTGTTTGCTCAAGTGTTTATCACAAAAAGAAGCGTCACACTGCAGACATGTTTTAGTAGCCGGCACAGGAGAATCACAGTAAGTACAGAAGATCTGTGTCTCCTCCGGCTCTGGATGACTACATAGGAATCGTTCCACAATGTTACTCAGCTTCCTGTTCTTCTCCAGTGCCGGGCGCTCCTGATACCCTGCCCTGCATTCCGGACAGGAATATCCTCCAGTCCCCTCCTGTGTATCCAGCACCATCACAATACAGTCCCGGCAGAAGTTGTGTCCACATCTCAGGGATACAGGGTCTGTGTAAGTGCTCAGGCAGATGGAACAGCTCAGCTCAGCTCCCAGGTCTGCAGACGCCATTCTAGGGAACAGGAAGTGATTAAAGAAAATAAATTAGGATACAGATCTGTACAGAGGTTGCCCATTCTCCTCGATTGTCAGGGAGACTCCCTGAAATTGTGGTAATCTCCCCGACACCAAGAAGAGTATAGAAACCTCCCTGATTGCAACTTGCTCACATTATGTAGCTGTTATATACTTGGAAAGAAAATAAATTGGAGCTACATACATTCAACTGGGATCAGTGCCATTTCACTGCATTGGTTATAAAGCACAATAGGGCTACATGCATTTTCAAGTTTCTGATGACCACTTATTTGGAACCACATGTAAAAACACAATAAGCGAGCAAGCACTGAAAAGTATCAGTGTCTTTTCATCAACAAGTAGAACTTACTAAGTGCCTTGGGGTTCATTTACATTTGGATGCAGAGGCGGATTTAGACCTCATGGGGCCCTAAGCGAAATTCCGATTTGGGGCCCCCCTACCTCAAACAATCCATAGCACTATATTTTTGTTCCGACTTATACCCCCTTACATTACAGATGGAATTCTGTCTGTGCCTGGGCCTATCACCGCGTCTGGGGCGCACACGCGTCCGTGACACGCACGCGCCCCATTCACTAGCGGGGCTAAGCAGTGACCAATCAGACAGAGTGTCCCTTAGAGGTATTGTGTGCGTGCCCAAAAAATGGGTGTGGCCAATTAAAATGGGACGTGATACACATATGCCCCCAATAGTGCAGTGCCAGATACACAATTGCCCCCACAGTGCCAGGTATACAAATACCCCCAGCGTGCCAGATATACAAGTGCCCCCACAGTGCCAGATACATAAATGCCCCCCCCCCAGTGCCAGATACATAAATGTCCCCCCATGCCAGATATGCTCCCAGTGCCAGGTATACATGGCCCCCCAGTGCCAGGTATACATGAAGCCGCCACCGCCCTCCCTCCCTGCTCACCGCTGCTGTCCTGTCTCATGTGTGTGTGTGTGGGGAGGAGAGCGCAGTCTGCGCCTCTCCTTCCTCTCGTCTCCGGCGGGTGCGGGTGAGTTCAATTCAGCGCCGATCCGTGAGCCAATCAAAGCTCCGCGAGCTCTGATTGGCTCACGGGTGGCAGCGATTTGAATGAAGACATTGAGGGGCAGGAGAGGCACAGGCTGCGCTCCCCTCCCCTCACATCAGCAGTATCCAGTCGGTGTGGGTACGTCGTACCCACCCATACCCACATACTTGCACCACTCCTGACAGCTGAGACACGCTGCCGCCGGACTGAGCAGCAGCGTGTATCACTGACACAAGCAGGGGGGCCTGCTTTGGGCCCCATGGGATCCGCCAGGCCCTAGGCAACCGCCTCTGTTTGGATGTAATTAGTCTTTAGGACACGCCGCACAGATGTTTCTTCATCAGTGTTCACCAGAGAAGAACTGATGGTGGGAGTAGAGCATAACAATTGTGACAGTAATGATTCATGGTTAGATACAGGTTTAAGTGACGAAGTAGTCTGGGAGAGACTAAGCAAAATTAAGATTAATAAATCACCTGGTCCTGATGGACTTCACCCAAGGGTTCTAATGGAGCTTAGTTCACCACTAGCACAACCCCTATACTTGATTTTCAATAGTTCAATTAGATCAGGCATGGTACCGAAGGATTGGCGTACAGCTGAGGTAGTGCCATTATTTAAAAAGGAATCCAAAAATCATCCGGGTAACTACAGACCAGTTAGTTTGATGTCTATAGTGGGGAAAATATTGGAAGGAATTCTAAGGGACAGCATACAGGAGTATCTACAGACCGCTATTATTATTAGCAAGAACCAGTATGGGTTTGTGAGGGACAGATCATGTCAAACTAACTTAATTAGCTTTTACGCGGAAGTGAGCAATAATCTTGATCAAGGAAAAGCAGTGGATGTGGTCTACCTAGATTTGCAAAAGCCTTCGATACAGTCCCTCACAGAAGACTGATCATCAAATTAAAGGAGCTTGGCCTAGGAAAAACTATTTACACATGGATAAGTAACTGGCTGGATAGCAGGGTACAGAGAGTAGTGGTCAACGGGAAGTCCTCAACCTGGTCCCCAGTAGTCAGCGGAATACCACAAGGGTCCACACTTAGGCCACTACTGTTCAACATAAATATCAATGACCTAGAAATAGGCCTGGAAAGCACAGTGTCAATCTTTGCAGATGATACTAAACTGTGTAAGGTAATTAATTCGGAATTAGATGTGGAGTCCTTGCAGAATGATTTGTCTAAACTTGAATTCTGGGCATCTAAATGGAAAATGAGGTTCAATACAGACAAATGCAAGGTTATGCATTTCAGGACTAAAAATAAACTTGCAGCCTACATATTAAACGGGGAAAGTCTAGGGGTAGCAGTATTGGAAAAAGATTTGGGGGTATTCATTGACAATAGGCTTAATAACCATACACAATGTCAAAACGCAGTAAAGAAGGCAAGTAAGGTGCTAGCATGCATAAAAAAGGGGAATTGAGACAAGGGACTTGGATGTAATCCTGCCGCTGTATAAATCATTGGTACGTCCGCACCTGGAATATTGTGTTCAGTTTTGGGAACCACTGTATAAAAAAAAAAAAAAAAAAAAAAAATAGATATCAGTGAACTCGAATTACGAGGAAAGGTTCACTAGGCTAAATATGTATACACTAGAAGAGAGGCGCCTAAGAGGAGATATTATTAATATCTTTAAATATGTAAAGAGACAAAGTTATCAGAGGAATTAGTTATAAAAAAAAAAAAAAAAAAGGGAAGAACACAGTTCAGGACACGTGGGCACTCGCTGCGGCTGGAGGAGAGAAAGTTCAGAACGCAACGGAGGAAAGGGTTCTTCACCGTTAGGGCAATCAGGATGTGGAATTCCCTGCCAGGGAAGGTGGTAATGGTGGACTCTGTAATTGGATTTAAAAAGGGCTTGGATACATTTCTGATTGAAAATGATATCCAAGGTTATAATATTTAAAATATTAACGTGGTTAATCCGGGGGTAACATGAGTAATAGTATTTAACTAGTCATAAAACATTATTCAGCAGGTATGAATGAATCTGTGTACCCAGAAACCCCTCCTGATGCACCAAAATGTGTTTTGCAACCTGGCATGTTGCAGCAGGCAGCGATCAGAGCCCCACCCCCTTGTGTCTATGTGCTGCGATTTGCTGGTCAGTGGTGAGGACCGGAGCCAATATGATGTAATTCTCAAAATCGTATCATATTGACTCCACCCCCTCCCAGCAACATAAAGGGGGATATTCAAATACCGCCGAAGAAGCTTTGGGTGATATTTCATCAATGTTTTTTCACCTAAAAACATGCAGGTTCAGCTAAACCGGTGTTTTCAGTAGAAACGGGACTGTTTTGGAGGCTTTTGCTTCGCCTGTTGGAGGCAGGTGAAACAAGTTCCCGTAAAGCAGCAACACGCGTCAGCTTATCAGGGCTAATTTAATAGCCCCCTCAGCGATGAGAGAGAGAAAGAGAAAGAGAAAGAGAAAGAGAAAGAGAAAGAGAAAGAGAAAGAGAAAGAGAAAGAGAAAGAAAGAGAAAGAGAAAGAGAAAGAGAAAGAGAAAGAGAAAGAGAAAGAGAAAGAGAAAGAGAAAGAGATCTGGCAGTCTCACCTCCATATTTACAGTGGGGAGGGGGTTGCTGGGAGATGTAGTCTCCCAGCTGCACACACAAGGAGGGGGGGGGGGGGGGGTTACATACAGGGGCGTATCTAGAGAGGAGGGGACCCGTGTGTAGTCTCCGGGTGTGGGCCCCCTCCTCACCCGAGGAGTCCCGCAGCCGGCAGCTGCAGCAGCGCTGTTAGTGCTCTGTGTGAGCGCAAGGGACCCCGGCACGGTGCCAGAGACAACAGCGCATGCTGCAGTGCCATTTTTTCAGAGACCTGCGCATGCGCTATAGACTCTGGCACCGTGCCAGAGTCTCTTGCGCTCAGACAGAGCACTAACAGCGCTGCTACTACTGGACTTGGGTGAGGAGGGGACCCACACCTGGACACCAGAAAGGTAAGTATATAGAAGAAATGGGTGCAGTGTGGGCCCCCTCTGGACCCATGGGCCTATGTGCACCACACACACTGCACCCATTCTAGATACGCCACTGGTTACATACACCCGTTACACACCGGCAATTGGCTCGGATTCCAAATAGAAGTAAAATGTCATTATCCTGCTGTTGGATTCTCGTGGGTTTTGGATTCTATATAAAGACCCAGTAGCGGTGAATCGGCACAGTTTCACGACATACATATTATATTTTTTTAGACAGTATATTATATGGTATGGACAAGACAGCACTCATAGACACAAATGGATAATGATGGTGGTGCCAGGTTCATTTAAAAATGCAGGAACACTCACTTTAAAAAATAAAAAAAGCAAAAAGCAACATAGAACCAGCACTCACGTTTAGCAGTTTTATTGCAATGCAGAATCATACAGCGCATCTGGAAAGTATTCACTACGCATCACTTTCCACATTTTGTTACGTTACAGCCTTATTCCAAAATGGAATAAATTCATTTTTCCCCCTCAAAATACCTCATAATGATCACGTGAAAAAAAGTTAGTTTTTATTGTTAATATATTAGCAAACATCACAAAGAAATCACATGTACAGAAGTATTCACAGCCTTTGCCTTGAAGCTCAAAATTGAGTTCAGGTGCATCCCGTTTCCACTGACCATCGTTGAGATGTTCCTACGTCTTCTTAATTGTAGTCCACCTGTGGTAAATTCAGTTGATTGTACATGATGATTTGGAAAGGCACACACCTGTCTATATAAGGTTCCACACTTGACAGTGCATGTCTGAGCACAAACCAAGCATGAAGTCAAAAGGAATGGTCTGTAGACCTCCGAGACAGGATTGTCTCGAGGCACAAATCTGGGGAAGAGTACAGAAAATATCTGCTGCTATGAAGGTCCCAATGAGCACAGTGGCCTCCATCATCCATAAATGGTAGAAGTTCAGAAACCACCACCAGGACTCTTCCTAGAGCTGGCCGGCCATCTAAACTGAGTGATCAGGAAGAAGAGCCCTAGTCAGGCTAGTGACCAAGAACCTGATGGTCACTCTGTCAGAGCTACAGCATTCCTCTGTGGAGAAAGGAGAACCTTCCAGAAGGACAACCATCTCTGCAACAATCCATCAATCATGCCTGTACGGTAGAGTGGTCAGACTGAAGACGATCCTTAATAAAAGCACACGGCAGCCCGCCTAAATTTTGCTAAAATGCACCTGAAGGACTCTCAGACCATGAGAAACAAAGTTCTCTGGTCTGATGAGACAAAGATTGAACTCTTTGGCGTGAATGCCAGGCGTTATGTTTGGAAGAAACCAGGAATCGCTCATCACCAGGTCAATATTATCCCTACAGTGAAGCATCATGGAGGCAGCATCATGCTGTGGGGAGGTATTTCAGCGGCAAGAACTAGGAGACTAGAGGGACAGATGAATGCAGCAATGTACAGAGACATCTTGGACGAAAACCTGCTCCAGAGTGCTCTTGACCTCAGACTGGGGCGACGGTTCATCTTTCAGCAGGACAACGACCCTAAGCACACCGCCAAAATATCAAAGGAGTGGCTTCAGGACAACTCTATGAATGTTCTTGAGTGGCCCAGCCAGAGCCCAGACTGGAATCCGATTGAACATCTCTGGAGAGGACTGAAAATGGCTCTGCACCGACACTTCCCATCCAACCTGATGGAGCTTGAGAGGTGCTGCAAAGAGGAATGGGCAAAACTGGCCAAAGATAGGTGTGCCAAGCTTGTGGAATCATATTCAAAAAGACTTGAGGCTGTAATTGCTGCCAAAGGTGCATCAACAAAGCATTGACCAAAGGGTTTGTGATTAGAAGGAAGATGTGTTAGAAGGAAGAAAAAGAGGGGGAGGCTCGACATCTCTGAACTATCAAACCCGAATAAATTTGCACGACTGGACGAGGAATCGGAGGATGATAGTGAGGAAATGACGGTTGCTGGAGGAGACTGCTCCATCTAGCAACCAGAGGAGCGGTCCCTCTGGCACAGTTGGGATAAAAGTTAGTAAGGTACCTAGTCAGATTGTAGTGGTAGGGGATTCGATTATTAGGAAGACAGATAGGGCAATCTGCTACCGGGACCGTGATCGCCGTACGGTCTATTGTCTCCCAGGTGCGGCACATCGCAGACCGGGTAGACAGATTGTTGGGAGGAGCTGGCCATGATCCGGCGGTCTTGGTGCACGTTGGCACCAATGACAAAGTTAGTGGAAGGTGGGATGTCCTTAAGAAAGACTATAGGGAATTAGGCAAGAAACTGAAGGCAAGGACATCTAAGGTAATATTCTCCGAATTATTACCCGTGCCATGCGCTAGCCCAGGGAGACAGAGATTAGGGAGGTAAATGTGTGGCTTAGGGATTGGTGCAGGAAAGAAGGAAGGGTTTGTGTTCCTAGAACACTGGGCAGACTTCTCAGTCAGGCGCCATCTTTTTTGTCGTGATGGATTGCACCTGAATGAGGAGGGGGGAGAAAGGATGGTTAGAAGGTTGGAGGAAATTTTAAACTAGGTGCCTGGGGGGTGGGGGGTGGGAGGGTTTAGTAAGAAATTACGAGTCATTCAGTAAGAATAGCAGGGTTGGCGTTCGCGAACAAAACGGGGGAGGAGTAGGGGGGAGGAATCGAGCAGACGGCAAGGGTAGTAATATGGAAACTAAAAATAATATAAAATAACTGTATCCAATGACGATAACGGGTCATCTTTACTGCATAAGAATTATGATGTCCCTACCATAAGGGGAAATACATATCTCAATTGTATGTATGTAAATGCTAGAAGCCTCACAGGAAAAAGGGGGAACTAGAAATCCTCAAAGCAAGCAGGGAATTTTATATTATAGGCATTACTGAAACGTGGTGGGACGAATCTCACGATTGGACAGTCAATCTAGAGGGTTACACGCTGTACAGGAGAGACAGACTAAAGAAATGGGGTGGAGGGGTATGTCTTTACGTAAAACCATTTCTAAAACATGTTATACGGGAAGATATTCAAGTAGGGACTGTAAATACTATTGAGACGTTATGGGTAGAAACTGCATGCGGGGGTAAAGGAATAAAGAAGTTATTATTGGGGTTATGCCACAGGCCGCCTGGTATTAATGTGTCCGACGAGAAATTGTTACTGAATCAAATTGAAAGAGCAGCAGGAGTAGGAGACATAGTAGTGATGGGAGACTTTAACTATCCCGAGATAAACTGGAAAATCAATTCATGTGATACTGCTAGGGGCAATATGTTTTTAAACACGCTAAATGATAATTACTTAGTTCAATGAATCGAGGAACCAACTAGGTACAATGCAATATAAGACCTGGTATTAACTAACAATGGGGAATTGGTATCAAATATTGAAGTAGAAAAGCCCATAGGTAACAGCGACCACAATATGGTCACATTCAATATCAGTTTTCATAAGCAGTCCTATACTGGCTCAACTAGGACTCTAAGCTTTAGCAAAGCCAACTTTGACATGATGAAGGAAGCGTTAAGGGACATTGAATGGGAAATTCTGTTTCAAGGAAAAAATACTACAGAGAAATGGGATGTATTAAAATCACTGCTAATTAATAATACTTGTACATTTATTCCCACAAGCAGCAAAAAAAAAAAAAAAAGGAATAAAAATCCCAAACCAATGTGGTTTAACAAAAATATAAAGGAATTAATGGACAAAAAAAAGAAAAAGACGAGCATTTAAAAAATACAAATCTGAGGGGGATGCAGAGTAATTTCAACACTATAAAGGACTAACAAAATATGCAAAAAAGGAATAAGAGCGTCTAAAGTAGAAACTGAAAAACTAGTAGCAAAGGAAAGCAAAGCGAATCCCACATTTTTTTTTTAAGTACATCAACAGTAAGAGTCTAAAGAAGGAGAGTATAGGCACTTTAAAGGACAAGAGGGGAGTCTTAATCAAAAATGATAACGACATAGCAAACAAACTAAAGTTTTTTTCAACGGTATTTACCAGAGAGGACCAAATGCTGGGTCTAACACAAAATCTCAACAAAGATAACGTCCCACAGCTAAATGCTTATTTGTGTGAGGAGGTAGTCTGTGACCGATTAAAAAAGTTAAAGATTAAGAAGTCACCTGGTCCCGATGGAATTCACCCGAGGGTTCTTATGGAGCTGCACGCTGAACTAGCAAGACCTCCATTTTTGATCTTCATGGATTCGGTTAAATCGGGTATAGTTCCCAAGGACTGGCGTATAGCGGAGGTAGTGCCGATATTTAAAAAGGGGAGTAAAGATTAACCAGGTAATTATAGACCAGTTAGTCTTACATCTATAGTGGGGAAAGTGTTGGAAGGTATTCTAAGGGACAGTATTCAAAAGTTCCTTGAAGCAAATAAGGTCATTAAAAGGAACCAACATGGATTTGTGAAGGACAGATCATGTCAGACCAACTTACTTGGCTATTATGAAACAGTAAATGCAAACCTGGATCAGGGTAAGGAGGTGGATATAATCTTTTTAGACTTTGCCAAAGCTTTCGACACTGTACCACACATGCGTCTTATCTATAAGCTACAAGAAATAGGGCTAGGGAGCACAATACGCACTTGGGTCACTAGTTGGTTAGATAATAGGGAGCAGCGCGTTGTGGTCAATGGATCATTTTCAAATTGGACTAAAGTACTAAGTGGTGTGCCACAAGGGTCTCTACTTGGACCACTTGTGTTTAACATTTTCATCAACGACCTAACAGTAGGTCTAGAGAGCATGGTGTCAATTTTCGCAGACGATACCAAATTGTGTAAGGTTATAAATACGGAGGGGGATGCAGTCTCTCTTCAGAACGACTTAACTAAACTGGAAGCATGGGCAGCAAAATGGAGAATGAGATTCAACACAGACAAGTGTAAGGTAATGCACTGTGGGGGCAAGACCAAAAATAACACCTACATACTAAATGGGGTAATATTAGGGGATTCTGTACTGGAAAAAGACTTAGGGGTTCACATAGATAACAAATTAAGCAGCAGTATCCAAAGTAGAAGTGCAGCAAAGAAGGCTAATGCGATATCAGCATGCATAAAATGGGGAATTGATGTAAGGGACGAGAGTATTATACTCCCATTATATAAATCACTAGTGAGGCCACATCTTGAATACGGTGTGCAATTTTGGGCACCATATTACAAAAAGGATATCCTGGAGCTAGAAAAGGTTCAGAGGCGGGCGACCAAACTAATCAAGGGCATGGAGACGCTGGAATATGAGGAAAGGCTTGCAAGGCTAGGCATGTTTACATTGGAAAAGAGGAGACTAAGGGGGGACATGATCAACATCTACAAATATATAAGGGGTCAATACACAGAGCTTTGGAGGGACCTGTTTTCTATAAGATCAGTACAGAGGACACGTGGTCACTCGCTTAGGTTAGAGGAGAGGAGTTTCCGCACATTGAGGCAAAAAGGTTTTTTCACAGTAAGGACAATACGTGTTTGGAATTCCCTGCCTGAGAGAGTAGTAACTGCGGACTCAGTCAACACCTTTAAGAATGGGTTATATATATTCCTATTGGATAAAGATATTCAGGGTTATGGTGCGTAGGCACGCATTATAGTTAATATAACTAGCACTAACATAAAAATAACTAGTCCTCTAATAAGACTGCATAGGAGACCACAAATAGGTTGAACTTGATGGACAATTGTCTTTTTTCAACCTTACTTACTATGTTTCTATGTTACTTATGTATATGTGATCTTAGTTTTTTTATTTTTCATAAATTTGCAAAAAAACAACACACAAAAAAAACTAAACTAAACACACACACACACACACACACACACACACACACACACACACACACACACACACACACACCTTTTCACATTGTCATTATGGGGTATTGTGTGTAGAATTTTTTTGGGGAAAAAAATGAATTTATTCCATTTTAGAATAAGGCTGTAACATAAAAAAACATGGAAAAAGTGAAGTGCTGTGAATACTTTCTGGAGGCACTGTATATTTCATATAAAAGGTCAGTGGCAGCAGCCCACCCGACCGCCGTTTCAGCCAAATCCCAGTTGGTTTTCTTCAGGGGTAAAGATCAGTATCCAGCTGCCTGTATTTAAAACAAAATATGCGCAAAAACAGAGCAAACAAAGCCCATGCTGACAGATCTTGGTCAAGCCCACTAGGAGCTCATTGGATGCCGAGCATCATGTGTGTGGGTGGGGCTCATGGAGTAAACAAACGGACCCTGTAATGTAAATGGCAGCTTCACTGTGACTGAGTTGCTGCGTTGCCTAGCAACACAACGCTGGTGAAGTATCAGACATTCCAGTCATTACACTAGTAGTGCGGAGTCCCAGTGAGCCACAGCAGCAATTAACACCGTGTACAGTACAATGTAAATTTGAAGGACTGTGTTCTATTACATGATGGTTGCTGCATTGCATAGCAACACAGCGGTGGTGCAGAAGCATAAACTCCTGTCGGTTGACAGGCGAAGGTCTGTGCTACAGTAGTCACATGTGTAAGCTAATGTTAATAAAGATATTAAACCCCCAAGTGCAAAGAATGTACAAAAGTGTGCAAAATATGGTATGGTGCACAGTGAAATGCAAACAAACATCAGCCACTAGGTGTCACACTGCTAAACGTGAGTGCTGGTTCTGTGTTGCTTTTTTTTTTTTTTTTAATGTGAGTGTTTATGTATGTATGTATGTATGTATGTATGTATGTATGTATGTATGTATGTATGTATGTATGTATGTATGCAGTGTCGGACCGGGGCATGAAGGGCCCACTAGGGAAACACAGTGGTGGGGGCCCATATTTAGGGGTGTGGCCAGCTGGCATATTTGTTATCCTAACCATTAGAGAATGCATGGTCTGGGCCCTTTGATAAATATAGTGAATACTGTTAGTGCATGCATGATAATGTAGCTGATTAATAACAGCAATGCACTGTAGAGAATACACCATAGGCCTGTGCAGTATAAGGTAACGTATGTATAATTCAAGAACACGGGGACATGTACTATGCAGTGATAAAATTGGAGAAGTGAGCCCATGGCCACCAAGCAGCACTGACATAACATTTATGTGCCCTCTGGAATGCCAGATCTGTTTGTAACAAACTGGTCCCCACTCATTACCTTTTCATTTCCAACTCCCTACACCTACTAGCCATTACTGAAACTTGGATTACGCCCTCTGACACTACTTCTACTGCTGCTCTCTCTGCTGGGGGCCTCACATTCACACACACACCCCGACCTGGGGGTCGCCATAGGGGTGGTGTTGGGGTCCTTTTACCTTCTAGTTACTCCTACCAATTCATACCACCAGAACCATCCCTTATATTCTCTACATTTGAGGTCTATGCCATACGCCTCTTCCAACCAGTCCATCTTAGAGTAGCTGTCATTTACCGCCCCCCTGGCACTGCTTCCAAATTCATCGACAACTTTGCTTCCTGGATTCCTCACTTTCTCTCTTCTGACATTCCCTTCATTATCCTAGGCGATTTCAACATCTTTATTGACATCCCCACACAATCCCCTGCCTCTAAACTCCTTAACCTCACCTCTTCACTTGATCTTTCCCAGTGGACCTCCTCACCCTCCCATGTGAATGGGAGCTCACTGGATCTGGTCTTCACTCACCGCTGTGATATTTCTGATTTTTCCAAGTCCCCATTTACCCTCTCTGACCACCACCTGCTCTCCTTTAACCTATCTCTTTCGACATCCCCATCTCTACCTCCTAAGGCTACCATCACTAAGCGTAACATTGAAGCTATTGACACCACATTCCTTTCCTCCCTGTTTGACTCACCTCCTATTCTCTCTCTCTCATGCCCTGAACAAGCCACTTCCACATACAATGCTTCCCTTACTTCTGCTCGACTGTTGCTCCACCAACCACTATTCACCATCGCAAATGAACACCTCAACTCTGGCACACCAAATGCACCAGATATCTGCAAAAATGCTCAAGTACGGCTGAACGACACTGGAGGAAATCACGCTCTAAAGCACACTTCCTCCATTTCAAACTTATGCTCTCATCCTTCAGTGCTGCCCTTTCTCTTGCTAAACAGTCATACTTCAAGAACCTCATCTCCTCCCAGTCTTCCAACCCCCGGTGCCTCTTTGCAACTCTCAACTCACTCCTCTGCCCACCTCCACCTCGTCTCCCTTCCTCACTCTCTGCTCTTGACTTTGCCACTTACTTCACATCCAAAATTTACTCCATACGTCAGGACATCACATCACACCAGACCATCAGTAACCAGCTTTCTCCCATTTCTTACCAACCCTCCCCATCCCTCGCACCTACTCTGACATCTTTCTCCCAAGCATATGGAGAGGAAGTCATGGCCCTCATTCGTTCCTGTCCCCTCACCACCTCCCCACTTGACCCTATCCCCTCCTGCCTTCTCCGCTACCTCTCTTCTTCTGCTTGTTCCCATCTTTCCCACCTTCTCAATCTATCCCTCTCATCAGGCACTGTCCCCTCTGCCTTCAAGCATGCACTCATCTCTCGTATTCTTAAAAAACCTACCCTTGATCCAAACACTCTCTCCAACTACTGACCCATCTCTCTCCTCCCTTTTGCCTCCAAACTCCTTGAGCGTATTGTCTACAACCGCCTTACTTCCTTTCTTTTCTCACATTCACTGTTTGACTCATTCCAGTCTGGCTTCCATCCTCTCCACTCCACTGAAACTGCCCTTACAAAAGTATGCAATGACCTCCATGCTGCTAAATCTAAGGGACACTACTCTATACTTATTCTACTTGATCTCTCTGCTGCTTTTGACACTGTAGACCATCCTCTCCTACTGCAAATTCTTCACTCCATTGGTCTGCGTGACACTGCCCTCTCTTGGCTGTCCTCCTACCTTTCTGACCATTCTTTCTCTGTTTCCTCTCATGGCTCCACCTCCCCTTCACTTCCACTAACTGTAGGGGTATCCTAAGGTTCTGTCCTTGGTCTTCTTCTCTTCTCTCTCTATACGTCCTCACTAGGTAAGGTCATTAGTTCTTTTGGTTTCCAATATCATCTCTATGCTGATGACACTCAAATCTATCTTTCCTCTCCAGACCTCTCCCCTGCTCTCCTCACTCGTATCTCCAACGGTCTCTCTGCTACCTCTTCCTGGATGTCCCAGCGCTTTCTTACACTTAACATGTCTAAGACCGAGCTGATCATCTTCCCTCCCTCCCGCATTACCTCACCTCCTACAATCTCATTATCTATTGATGGCATTACTATCTCCTCCAGCCCCCAAGTGCGCTTGACTCCTCCCTCTCCTTCAAACCACACATTCAGCACCTCTCACAAACCTGCCATTTTCATCTAAAAAATATTTCCAGGATCAGACCCTTTCTGACCCAGGATGCTACTAAGATTCTTATCCACTCACTGGTCATCTCCAGACTGGACTACTGTAATCGCCTCCTGACTGGCATTCCTGACAAATACCTCTCTCCTCTCCAATCTATCCTCAATACTGCTGCCCGGCTCATATTCCCCTCCAAACACACTACGCCCACCTCTCCTCTCTTACTAGACCTTCACTGGCTTCCCTTCCCTTTCAGAATTCATTTCAAGCTTCTCACAATCGCTTACAAAGCCCTCTCCCATCTACATCTCTGACCTTATTGCCCTTTACACTCCCACCCGTCCTCTTCGCTCTGCTAATGCTCGCCGTCTCTGCTGCCAACGGATTACTTCCTCCCACTCCTACATCCAAGATTTTTCACGTGCTGCACCACTTCTCTGGAATTCCCTACCTGTCCCCCTCAGACTCTCCACCTCTCTACAAAACTTCAAATGGGCTCTCAAGACCCACTTCTTCACCAAACGCAGCCAAATCTCATCCTAACCCTCTGTTCCACGCTCTCTATGTACCCCATCTGTGTCACCCCTGTCTGTGTCACCCCTGTCTGTCTACCCCTCCCCTTTAGAATGTAAGCTCTCACGAGCAGGGCCCTCTTCCTTCATGTGCTTATCCTTTTCTTACTTTAATAATCTTCAACTGCACCAAATCCAGCAGTCTTCTGCCACCTGATACTTATTCCAGTGTCATCTGCTGATGTAACTATGTTTATCTACCCTGTACTTGTCCTATATTGTAGCCAACTGTAAGTTGCTGTTTTCCTGTTTGATTATTTGTTTATGTACTCTGTAATTGGGCGCTGCGGAACCCTTGTGGCGCCATATAAATAAAGGATAATAATAATAATAATTTATAATTTGCATACTTTAAACATATACAGAGCAGCTGATTGGTTGCCATGGGCAGCTTCTCCACTGGCTCACTTCTCCACTTTTATCACTGCTTAGTACATGTCCCCCTTAGTCTGGAACCCGATCCCTAGAGCAGGAGGTGGGCCCCCAGGCAATAGGGCCTACTGGGGGTTTTCCCTGTACCCCTGTGTGCCAGTCCAACCCTGTATGTATGTATGTAATAAAATAAAAAAAGTAAATATACAGTTACCTTCATTGTTGTTTATTTTAAAAAACATTTATTTGCAGTCATACACAGGATTAGAACCCAGGTTTTAAACTGAAGGCAGATACCTTGCTGATCAAGCTATTTGCTCCTACATCGCAAGGCTGCAGATTCTAATTAAATGAAGCTACTTAGAGTGGTCAGTTTAAAACCATTGCAACTAGGCAGATCTATGTAGTGTGCAGACAAACATAACTTAAGGGCCCTACACACTAGAAGACATGACCAATGTGAAAGATGAACAATGTGAAAGACGAGCAATTTCCCTTAAACTTCCCAGAGCAGCGACAAACGAAATTAAGTGTACACACTTATAGGCCCTACACACTGGCCGATTTGTATGAAAGATTATAACGATCTTGTTCATTATTGAACGAGAACTCGTTCATATCTTTCAGTGTGGAGGCTCCAGCGATGAAGGATGCGCGGCCCCGCGCTTGTTCATCGCTGGTCCCCCGTCGGCTGTGTATGCAGGCCAATATGGACGATCTCGTCCATATTTGCCTGCTTATTAATGGAGCCGGCTGACGGGGGGAGTGAAGAAACTTCACGCCCCCAGCCGCCGGGTGTCCCATCGGCCGGATCCGCCGTCAGACAGCTCCGTGGTGGATCAGAATATGTGTAGGGCCCATAAGCAATTTTTCAAACAATTTGAAAGATATCTTTGGAATTGGAACCTTATTTACATATTTTAATATTCACACCTTGATAAAGGGGCTACGGGCCCCGAAACGTTGGTTTTTCATGTGAGGCTTTTCAAAAACATACTGCAGCACTTGTTTAAATTCCGGAGTGCCGCAGCCTCTTTCATTTATGTGTGCAAGATCCACTGCGGTGGGGGGCACCCGAGTATTTTACACTACTAACTGAGAGAGTGCCAGGCACCACACATCCAAAATAAATAAATAATCTATCTATCTATGAGTGGTGGGAGTATGGCACCACAAGTATAAGTGTGTAGGCCGACTATATGGCTTAAAAATAACCAGGGGTGTAGACACTGCTTTATGGATAAAAGGCGTCAGCTGACCCCAAATAAAAGGCAGTGATAAGCTGCCTGTTAGTTAAAAGTGTAAACAGGGAGGGTAGGGGTACTAGCGACTAACAGTATCTACACCTAAAGGATATATATATATGAAGAATGATGCAATACGTATTTCTAAAAAAAAAAAGGGGGGGGGGTATTTATTATAAAAAAGACAATTTAATAACAATATTTGATAAAAATGGGATGGAATAAAAAGGGTGGGTTTAATCAATAAAAACATAAATTCAGGCTGACTAGCACATAAAAACACATCGTCCGTCTGACTTCATCAAGGGGTCAACCCCTTGATGAAGTCAGATGGACGAAACGTGTTGGGTGTACCTCAAGTGACCTTCCATTTTTAAGATAAGCACCTCTTATCTCAAATATACTTTTATATTTTTATTGCTCCAGATGTGTTTTCGCTAGTCGCTAGTACCCCTACCCTCCCTATTAAATATATATATATATATATATATATATATATATATATATATATATATATATATATATATATATCTATCACGTCTGTGCGGGCGGCACTCACGGCGAATGAATCAAGACACAAACTCCAGGAATACTGTCAACGTTTCAATGTAAGTGATTACATTTTCATCAGGACAAATAAGACATACAAACATACATACCTATATAGCCTCCTCTGATTGTGCATGAGGCCGTCCGCCAGCCGCGTCCGCCCGTCATCTCCCGCCCGGTTCAGTGACGTCATCCGCCGGCGTCCGGCGTCATGACAACCTGAACGAAGCACACCATAAATGACAAAAAACTTTAACAAGTGCTAACACATCTAAAGTGCAAAAAATAAACATACATTACAATCCTGTGAAGAGAGTAGAAGCCGTTATGCATAACAGAATACTATAAAACTTATGTTTTTGCAATGCATAATATTTTAAATGGTCTTATATGAAAAGAGAATAATCAGATTATATCAAAGTAGCTTGAATGCATAAGTATAACGGCTCTAAAGGACAGTATCCTGTGAGTAATGGCTTGCAAAAACAAATGACTCAACTGTATTGCAAAAATTAAGATAAACACCGCTGCTTGGCGATAAATATTATTAAAAAGTTTGTAGAGACTATATAAACTCCACACCATGACACACAATTATGATCAATAAATGCAAACTGGATAAATGAATCTCATTCTGCCTATAGATACAGGTAATGCAATATAAAGAGCAAGGTGTGGGGAACATATAGACTCCACACCAATATGCAAATTATCAGCAGATTTCTAAAGCATGTTATATTGGAACTAGAGCCCTCTAGATAAAGCAGTTGAGGCCCTGATGTTCATTCAGTCCTCTAGGGGACATTGTGTCAAGCAGATGGATCCATTTAGCTTCCCTTTTAAGCAATAAGAGACCCCTATCACCCCCCCCCCCCGTTTAAGTGGGGGAATGTGATCAATGATACGATATCGTAGTTGCGCCAAAGAATGGCGAGCTGTTACAAAGTGCCTAGATATCGGTTGGTCGCTTTTACCGGAGCCGAGTGCTGCTCTTATAACGGATCTATGCGCCGCCATACGTTCTTTAAAGGCGCATTCCGTTTTGCCCACATAGTGTAGGCCGCAGGGGCAACTCAGCAAATACACCACAAATTTGGTTGTACATGTCACCCGATGTAAAATTTTAAACTTCTTTCCAGTATAAGGGTGACAGAAGCCATCTCCTGCAATCATATGGCTACAAGTCGTGCAGCCCAAGCACTTGAAACAGCCCAAGCGTGTCGGGTTAAGGAAACCCAAAGATTTGGCCTCATGAGCTAACGGAAATTGAATATCCGTCTTTACTACGTAATCTCTCACGTTCTTACCTCTTTTATACGCTGGCATAATTTTGGTATGAGCTAGGCTTTTCAGGTGTTTATCGGACTGTACCACTGGCCATAAAGACTTAGTTAGTCTATTAATCTGGTTGCTGGAACTATGGAATTTATTGGTCCAAATCAAACGGTCTTGTGGTGGTTTAACCACAGACGTAAGTGCAAGAGATCTAGGAATACTCAACACTTTTAGCTTAGTAGCCAATAGGTCATCTAGCAGATATCCCCTCTGTAGGAATTTTGTAACCATAGAATCTAATACTGGTTCTACCGCACTCTCATCACTTACGATCCTACGTATCCGCAGCATCTGAGAGTACGGGAGACCTTTTTTAAGCGGGACTGGGTGATGGCTAGAGGCTAACAACATGTTATTCCTGTCTGTAGGCTTAACAAAAAGTTTGGTATTAACTTTGCCATCAACTAATTGAATACATACATCCAAGAAGTTGATGCTCCTGTGATCAAAACTAAAGGTAAGCTTTACAGGTGAGTCTGACTCATTATGTCTCATAAGAAGGGACTCCAAAGTTTGTTGAGACCCATCCCACAACAACAACAACAGATCATCGATGTAGCGTACGTATAAGATGATCTGAGTATTAAATTCTGGACGATTCAGGAGCAATGATTCCTCCACCGCAAACATATAGCTGTTCGCGAATGAAGGCGCCACATTGCTCCCCATTGCGCACCCCTGCAGTTGCAGGTAGTACGCATTGTTAAACATGAAGTAATTGCGTTGTAGGGTGAGTTCAAGCAAACGAAGGAAAAGGTCTATCTCGGGACCTTTGTACAGTGGATTCCCTTCAATCAAAGACCTCACAGCCCGAATTCCTTCCTGGTGGGGGATACATGTGTATAGGCTATTGACATCAATAGTTGCCAGTATACACTCCGGCGGAATCTGTTGGAGCTCTCCCAACCGTTTTAACAACATAGTTGTGTCTTTGAGATAAGATGCCTTAGCCTGCACACATGGTTGCAGATAGAAATCCAAATACATAGAAATTCTTTGGTATAGCGATCCCCTGGCTGATATAATGGGCCTAGCGGGAGGGCGATGGGCATCCTTATGGATTTTCGGTAACGAATAAAGTAATGGGGTTACCGGAAATCTGGTAGTCAGAGCATCACATGTAACTTGTGAGATCAATTCACTAGACACTGCCTCACTGAGGATCTTATCTAGATCCTGTTTAAATTGGGAGGTGGGATCAGAAGGGAGTTTACGGTAGACACTGCTGTCACTCAGTTGGCGGTCCAATTCTGACACATAGTCTGAAATATTCTGGATAACTATGGCCCCACCCTTATCGGCGGGGCGAATGACCACATCATCATATTTACTGAGTGACTGCAGTGCCTCCCACTCCTCACGGCACAGATTCGAGTGACCTAATTTAGATGTAGAAATCGCATGTTGTACAGAACTATTAAGGGTGCTACAAAAAACTTTAATTGATTGATTGTGGGACACAGGGTCAAATCTCGAATTGGTCCGTAGTGAAGACGGAAGTTCACTGACTGAATCTAATAAGGCAGGTTTATCATTGAAATATTCCTTAAGGCGTAATTGCCTCTCCAATTTAAACTGTTCAATCTTCCACTCAAAGGGGTCAAAACTGTTGGTTGGGACAAAGTTCAATCCCTTGGAAAGAACTTGATTTTCCATAGGAGAAAGAGTCCTGTCGGAGAGATTGAAGATTATTTGTTCCGTTTGTATCGGGGACGTCCCGGGCCTCGACCTCTTATTCTGGCCCCCCCTCCTCGTACGTTGCCTCCGCGGTCTGTAATTTGTGCCCTTGTGCGAACCCCTAAAGGGGGACGACCGGAGATGGTGTCATGGGATTCCACCTCACTTGCCGAGGCATTTCCATCTGTGGAGGTATCTGTATCAAGGGGAACCCGATTATTCCGATGGGGGTAGCGTCTCCTAGTAAATCTGCCAGAATTGGTAGTGCCGGTGATCCACGGGTATACTTGTTTCCGTGTATAGTCCATATTCACCTTCTCCAACTTGTTACAGACCGCGGAGGCAACGTACGAGGAGGGGGGGCCAGAATAAGAGGTCGAGGCCCGGGACGTCCCCGATACAAACGGAACAAATAATCTTCAATCTCTCCGACAGAACTCTTTCTCCTATGGAAAATCAAGTTCTTTCCAAGGGATTGAACTTTGTCCCAACCAACAGTTTTGACCCCTTTGAGTGGAAGATTGAACAGTTTAAATTGGAGAGGCAATTACGCCTTAAGGAATATTTCAATGATAAACCTGCCTTATTAGATTCAGTCAGTGAATTTCCGTCTTCACTAAAGGACCAATTCGAGATTTGACCCTGTGTCCCACAATCAATCAATTAAAGTTTTTTGTCGCACCCTTAATAGTTCTGTACAACATGCGATTTCTACATCTAAATTAGGTCACTCGAATCTGTGCCGTGAGGAGTGGGAGGCACTGCAGTCACTCAGTAAATATGATGATGTGGTCATTCGCCCCGCCGATAAGGGTGGGGCCATAGTTATCCAGAATATTTCAGACTATGTGTCAGAATTGGACCGCCAACTGAGTGACAGCAGTGTCTACCGTAAACTCCCTTCTGATCCCACCTCCCAATTTAAACAGGAACTAGATAAGATCCTCAGTGAGGCAGTGTCTAGTGAATTGATCTCACAAGTTACATGTGATGCTCTGACTACCAGATTTCCGGTAACCCCATTACTTTATTCGTTACCGAAAATCCATAAGGATGCCCATCGCCCTCCCGCTAGGCCCATTATATCAGCCAGGGGATCGCTATACCAAAGAATTTCTATGTATTTGGATTTCTATCTGCAACCATGTGTGCAGGCTAAGGCATCTTATCTCAAAGACACAACTATGTTGTTAAAACGGTTGGGAGAGCTCCAACAGATTCCGCCAGAGTGTATACTGGCAACTATTGATGTCAATAGCCTATACACATGTATCCCCCACCAGGAAGGAATTCGGGCTGTGAGGTCTTTGATTGAAGGGAATCCACTGTACAAAGGTCCCGAGATAGACCTTTTCCTTCGTTTGCTTGAACTCACCCTACAACGCAATTACTTCATGTTTAACAATGCGTACTACCTGCAACTGCAGGGGTGCGCAATGGGGAGCAATGTGGCGCCTTCATTTGCGAACAGCTATATGTTTGCGGTGGAGGAATCATTGCTCCTGAATCGTCTAGAATTTAATACTCAGATCATCTTATACGTACGCTACATCGATGATCTGTTGTTGTTGTGGGATGGGTCTCAACAAACTTTGGAGTCCCTTCTTATGAGACATAATGAGTCAGACTCACCTGTAAAGCTTACCTTTAGTTTTGATCACAGGAGCATCAACTTCTTGGATGTATGTATTCAATTAGTTGATGGCAAAGTTAATACCAAACTTTTTGTTAAGCCTACAGACAGGAATAACATGTTGTTAGCCTCTAGCCATCACCCAGTCCCGCTTAAAAAAGGTCTCCCGTACTCTCAGATGCTGCGGATACGTAGGATCGTAAGTGATGAGAGTGCGGTAGAACCAGTATTAGATTCTATGGTTACAAAATTCCTACAGAGGGGATATCTGCTAGATGACCTATTGGCTACTAAGCTAAAAGTGTTGAGTATTCCTAGATCTCTTGCACTTACGTCTGTGGTTAAACCACCACAAGACCGTTTGATTTGGACCAATAAATTCCATAGTTCCAGCAACCAGATTAATAGACTAACTAAGTCTTTATGGCCAGTGGTACAGTCCGATAAACACCTGAAAAGCCTAGCTCATACCAAAATTATGCCAGCGTATAAAAGAGGTAAGAACGTGAGAGATTACGTAGTAAAGACGGATATTCAATTTCCGTTAGCTCATGAGGCCAAATCTTTGGGTTTCCTTAACCCGACACGCTTGGGCTGTTTCAAGTGCTTGGGCTGCACGACTTGTAGCCATATGATTGCAGGAGATAGCTTCTGTCACCCTTATACTGGAAAGAAGTTTAAAATTTTACATCGGGTGACATGTACAACCAAATTTGTGGTGTATTTGCTGAGTTGCCCCTGCGACCTACACTATGTGGGCAAAACGGAATGCGCCTTTAAAGAACGTATGGCGGCGCATAGATCCGTTATAAGAGCAGCACTCAGCTCCGGTAAAAGCGACCAACCGATATCTAGGCACTTTGTAACAGCTCGCCATTCTTTGGCGCAACTACGATATCGTATCATTGATCACATTCCCCCACTTAAACGGGGGGGGTGATAGGGGTCTCTTATTGCTTAAAAGGGAAGCTAAATGGATCCATCTGCTTGACACAATGTCCCCTAGAGGACTGAATGAACATCAGGGCCTCAACTGCTTTATCTAGAGGGCTCTAGTTCCAATATAACATGCTTTAGAAATCTGCTGATAATTTGCATATTGGTGTGGAGTCTATATGTTCCCCACACCTTGCTCTTTATATTGCATTACCTGTATCTATAGGCAGAATGAGATGCACTTATCCAGTTTGCATTTATTGATCATAATTGTGTGTCATGGTGTGGAGTTTATATAGTCTCTACAAACTTTTTAATAATATTCATCGCCAAGCAGTGGTGTTTATCTTAATTTTTGCAATACAGTTGAGTCATTTGTTTTTGCAAGCCATTACTCACAGGATACTGTCCTTTAGAGCCGTTATACTTATGCATTCAAGCTACTTTGATATAATCTGATTATTCTCTTTTCATATAAGACCATTTAAAATATTGGCCCTCATTCCGAGTCGTTCGCTCTGTAAAATTCATCGCATCGCAGCGATTTACCGCTTAGTGCGCATGCGCAATGTCCGCACTGCGACTGCGCCAAGTAATTTTGCTATGAAGTTAGGAATTTTACTCACGGCTTTTTCATCGCTCCGGCGATCGTAGTGTGATTGACAGGAAATGGGTGTTACTGGGCGGAAACAGGCCGTTTTATGGGCGTGTGGGAAAAAACGCTACCGTTTCCGGAAAAAACGCTGGAGTGGCCGGAGAAACGGGGGAGTGTCTGGGCGAACGCTGGGTGTGTTTGTGACGTCAAACCAGGAACGACAAGCACTGAACTGATCGCAGATGCCGAGTAATTCTGAAGCTACTCTGAAACTGCTACGAGGTGTGTAATCGCAATATTGCGAATACATCGTTCGCAATTTTAAGATGCTAAGATTCACTCCCAGTAGGCGGTGGCTTAGCGTGAGCAACTCTGCTAAAATCGCCTTGCGAGCGAACAACTCGGAATGAGGGCCATTATGCATTGTAAAAACATAAGTTTTATAGTATTCTGTTATGCATAACGGCTTCTACTCTCTTCACAGGATTGTAATGTATGTTTATTTTTTGCACTTTAGATGTGTTAGCACTTGTTAAAGTTTTTTGTCATTTATGGTGTGCTTCGTTCAGGTTGTCATGACGCCGGAGCCTGACGTCACTGAACCGGGCGGGAGATGACGGGCAGACGCGGCTGGCGGACGGCCTCATGCACAATCAGAGGAGGCTATATAGGTATGTATGTTTGTATGTCTTATTTGTCCTGATGAAAATGTAATCACTTACATTGAAACGTTGACAGTATTCCTGGAGTTTGTGTCTTGATTCATTCGCCGTGAGTGCCGCCCGCACAGACGTGATATATCTGAGGGAGGTAGATTCCTCTCCCATTGGGAAGGCACCGGCAGCTCACTCGAAATATTTTAAAGATTTATGGAGTGCCACCTGACTGGTCGGTATATATATATATATATATATATATATATATATATATATATATATATATATATATATATATATATATATATATATATATATATATATATATATATATATATATATATATATATATATATATATACACATACACATACCGATGTCCGGCGGCACTCAGGTAAATAAGACACACAGACGCAGCCACTTAAGCCAACGTTTCAATGCTGTCGCATTTTCGTCAGGGCATTTACAAACTTTAAAATCACTCACCATTTATGTGCTCCCCTCACCATCAAAGTCCACGCCGCCGGCTCCATTTCCGGTTGGCTGACGCTTTACTATGACGTCACCCAGTGCGCCCGTCACCATGGATACACATGATACACTAAAGGATACAATACATTGTGTAGCATACTCAGAAATCCTACACATACATTTACAAATGCATAAGTATTGATCATCAATTAAACAGATATATCCAGGGACCAAAAAAGTTTAAAGAAAACTGTTCAGACCTGTTTGTTCATTAAGACCACGGGGACTTAAGCTATCCAATAAGAAAATCCACCTCGCTTCACGTTGTAGCAACATCTTTGCCCTGTTACCCCCCCTAGTTAGAGGAGGTATGTGGTCTATGATTTTATGTTTAAGGGAAGTCGGTGAGTGGCCAGCTGTGGCGAAATGTCTCGCTACTGGTTGTTCACTATTTCCAGATAGGATTGCTTCCCGGATCGCATATCTGTGCTGGCCCATGCGTACTTTAAACGCACATTCTGTCTTCCCTATATAATATTTACCACATGGGCAAATCAGGGCATAGATAACAAATTTAGACATGCACGATACTCTATGTCGGATTTTATAACATTTTCCTGTATATGGATTTTTTATAGTATCTCCCGTGAGCATGTAACCGCATGTGACACAACCTGTACACTTAAAACACCCATTTTTGGGTGTTCCCAAAAAAGTAATGGTATTTTTCTTACCAAAATTTGTGATATCACTGTGTACAATATAATCACGGAGGTTTTTGCCTCTAGAATAACTACACATGATTTGCTTGTTGTGTATGCTAGGTAATTCTTTGTCTGATGTTACAATAGGCCAATTTGATCGAATGGCCTTCCTGACTTTGTTGCTGGCAACGTTATAACGATTCGGCCATATGATCTTTTTAGCTGTGGATTTCTTGGGTTTAGACTTGAGTGTTTCCGATCTAGGGATGGACAGAACCTTATGTTTTAATTCTACAAGGGTCTGTTTATTGTACCCCCTAGCCACAAATTTATTAATCATGAGATCTAACTGGGAGGATACCTCACTCTCTTCACTGCAAATCCGTCTCACACGTAAAAACTGTGAGAAGGGCAAACCCCTCTGTATATTTACTGGATGGTGACTAGTGGCACTTAATAAGGTGTTCCGATCAGTGGGTTTTACAAATAAAGATGTTTTTAGGCCAGTATCAGTTTTGGTAATTCTCACATCCAAAAAGTCAATTGTGACTTTATCAGTTTTATAGGTGAGCTTCACTGGGCTCTCGCCCAAATTGTGTTCCTGAATAACTTTAGCCAGAGATTCCTCATCCCCCCTCCATAGGAGTAACATGTCATCTATGAAGCGGGTATAATATATGATATTCTGCTGAACAGCGGGATCTGAAAAGAAAATTTCACGTTCAACAGATATCATATAAGCATTTGCGTACGCCGGAGCTACCGAAGCCCCCATAGCGCAGCCAGAGACTTGGAGATAGTGTTTTCCATCAAAGTAGAAATAATTCTTACTTAACACCATCTCAAGAAGTGCACAAAAAAAATTTACATTGGGTCCTTTGTACCACACATTATCTGTGATTAGCCTTCTAGTAGCCGCTATACCCTCACCATGAGGGATGCATGTATATAGCGACGTAACATCTATACTGCACAAAATGCAATTAAGGTCAATCTCTTTCAGCTCAGATAATTGCAACAATAAATCAGTCGTGTCTTTAAGGACATAGGGCGAATTTTGTACACACGGCTGAAGGTAAATATCCAAAAAGATAGATACCGGCTGAAAGATAGACCCCCTAGCAGATATGATTGGTCTGCCAGGGGGGTGCAATAAATCTTTGTGCACCTTTGGAAGCGTGTACAACAAAGGCTTTATGGGAAATTCAGTTTTCAAGACATTGCTAACTTCAATAGATACAATACCAATTTGAGCAGCATCATCCAACAATAAATCCAAAACTTTTTTATATTCAGTTGTCGGATCACACGGCAATAAATGATATACCGTGTCATCAGACAACTGACGCATAATCTCACGTCTGTAATCAGACACATCCTGTATAACAATCGAGCCACCCTTATCCGCAGAGCGGATGACAATATCTTTTCGTTCCCCCAAAGTCCTAAGGGCTTTAAACTCAGCGGATGATAAATTCGAATGTCCCCTATTGGACCTGGTTTCCATAGTGTCTACTGTCGTGTCCAATATCCTAATAAAGGATTTGATAGAGGCATTATTCGAGCTTGGATCAAAGTTCGATTTTGGTGCCAATTTTCTTAGTTCCTCTGGTACTGGATTCGTATTCCCCACGATTGTACGGGTACCCAGAGGCGTAACTAGGGTAGGGCGAGTGGGGCACGTGCCCTGGGCGCCCCGGCAGGCCCAGGAGAGGGGGGCGCCGCCGGCGTCCAGGGCATCATGCCCCACTCGCCCCGTTACACCTAAATGTGAGGGGAGGAGAGAGCGCAGCGTCTCTCCCTCCCCTCACCGCCGCTGGAGCACGAGCAGCGCTGCCAGCAGCGCTGCCGTGTCCGGTCTCCGGCGCTAGCCAATCAGGGCTTGCGGACCGGCTCCTGATTGGCTGCCGGTCCGCGAGCTCTGATTGGCTAGCGAACCGGCGCCAGACGGCCGCCGGCGTCCGGAGACCTGGAGCAGCGCCAGCGAGGGAAAGGAGAGGCGCTGCGCTCTCCTCCCCTCACAGGTGAGTGACGGGGCAGGGGGAACTGGGGGGGGGGGGACCTGACACTGTGGGGCATGTATCCAGCACTGTAACTGGCACTGTGGGGCACAGGAACTGGCACTGTGGGGCATGTAACTGGCACCGTGGGGCATGTAACTGGCACTGTATCTGGCACTGTGGGGCATGTATCCAGCACTGTGGGGCACTGTAACTGGCACTGTGGGGCATGTAACTGGCACTGTGGGGCACTGTATCTGGCACTGTGGGGCACTGTATCCGGCACTGTGGGGCATGTAACTGGCACTGTGGGGCATGTAACTGGCACTGTGGGGCACTGTATCTGGCACTGTGGGGCATGTAACTGGCACTGTGGGGCACAGTAACTGGCACTGTGGGGCATGTAACTGGCACTGTGGGGCACAGTAACTGGCACTGTGGGGCATGTAACTGGCACTGTGGGGCATGTAACTGGCACTGTCGGGCACTGTATCTGGCACTGTGGGGCATGTAACTGGCACTGTGGGGCACTGTATCTGGCACTGTGGGGCATGTAACTGGCACTGTGGGGCATGTAACTGGCACTGTGGGGCACTGTATCTGGCACTGTGGGGCACTGTATCTGGCACTGTGGGGCATGTATCCAGCACTGTGGGGCACTGTAACTGGCGCTGTGGGGCACTGTATCTGGCACTGTCGGGCATTGTATCCAGCACTGTGGGGCATGTAACTGGCACTGTGGGGCATGTAACTGGCACTGTGGGGCACGTAACTGGCACTGTGGGGCACTGTAACTGGCACTGTGGGGCACTGTAACTGGCACTGTGGGGCACTGTATCCGGCACTGTGGGGCACTGTATCCGGCACTGTGGGGCACTGTATCCGGCACTGTGGGGCACTGTATCCGGCACTGTGGGGCACTGTAACTGGCACAGTGGGGCACTGTAACTGGCACTGTAACTGGCACTGAGTGGGGCATTGTATCCGGCACTGAGTGGGGCATTATATTCGTCACTGAGTGGGGCATTGTATCCGGCACTGAGTGGGGCATTGTATCCGGCACTGAGTGGGGCATTGTATCCGGCACTGAGTGGGGCATTGTATCTGGCACTGAGTGGGGCATGTATCTGGCACCGTGGGGCAATGTAACTGGCACTGTGGGCCATTTTCAGTGGCCACACCCCTTCTGGAGCGTAGCCACACCCCTTCTTGAGTGTGGCCACGCCCATTTTTTGGCGCGCGCGCCTTAGGCGCGCGCACATGCTTCTTTTGGTGTTTTTTTTTTTTTTTTTTTAAAGGTGGGGGGGGGGGGGGCGCCATTTTCCATCTTGCCCTGGGCTCCAGAAACCCTAGTTACGCCTCTGCGGGTACCAAAGAATTCTTGTAATTTCAATTGCCGGTTCAACTTGAATACTTCTGTTTTCCACAAAAATGGGTCAAAGGCAGTGGTGGGTACAAAACTTAGTCCCTTCTTTAATACATTGATTTCATCTGTAGACAAAGGGACTGATGACAAATTAAAGATTATTTCTTGGTCGGCAGAGGAGGTTTTTTGCGTGCATCGCTTCCACTGGCCTCCTCGTCGGTTGTATTGACGTTTGCCTCGCGATGTTTGGCACGTGTCTTCATCCCTAAAGGGAGAGATCTAAACCTTTTACCTCTCCTTGATCCACGGTCACTGTCACTGGCAGATGTTGCAGAATCTTGCACAGATTGGTAATTGGGTTTTCTCCCAAAACGCTGACCACCCCTTTGTTGCTGCTGGGGTGCTTGGGGTCCACCTGTAAGCCTGGTGAGGTACATTTTTATGTGAGATTCGTCTTATTGTCAAAGCACTTTTTTTTCAGCTCACAGGTGAGTTAATCTACCATTTCCTGAGTAGGTAGATACCACTGCTTTGTTGAGCTTTAGAATGGAGACACAGAGCAACACTAGTGATCAATTCACCCGTGTTATATTGGATGCAGCAGACATCCTTTCTTTTTCTGATATGGATGCTGAGAGTATAGTATATAAAGATAAAGTCTTTGCGGACGTTTCCAGCATACCTGTAACAGAAATATATAGGGACCTCTTTAAGTTGAAGAAACGTGAAACAGACTTTTATTATCATGGTGCAACACTGTCTGAATACTTCAAGGAGAAAAAACTACCCAGGGGCTTTCGGGTTAAAAATGTACCGACAATCGGTCGTCACAATGTGGTATTTTGCAGAAGGTGGTGCGCAATTCTAAACAAATGTTCTCTAGATTTAATACTACTGGTAATAGAAGAAGCCACCAGAGAGCTTAATGTAACCAAAAGTAAAATAGAGGCATTTGAAGCTGCGCATAAAAAAACGCTGATGGAGGATAAGACCTGTGATTGGATGGACAAACTCACTAAACAAGTGGAGAATTACCAACGTGACCTATTGAAATATAAACGGGAGAAGTTCACTAAGGTCAATGGTGATTATGAATCCAATAATGTATATAGCTGGCTTACAGGTGGACCCCAAGCACCCCAGCAGCAACAAAGGGGTGGTCAGCGTTTTGGGAGAAAACCCAATTACCAATCTGTGCAAGATTCTGCAACATCTGCCAGTGACAGTGACCGTGGATCAAGGAGAGGTAAAAGGTTTAGATCTCTCCCTTTAGGGATGAAGACACGTGCCAAACATCGCGAGGCAAACGTCAATACAACCGACGAGGAGGCCAGTGGAAGCGATGCACGCAAAAAACCTCCTCTGCCGACCAAGAAATAATCTTTAATTTGTCATCAGTCCCTTTGTCTACAGATGAAATCAATGTATTAAAGAAGGGACTAAGTTTTGTACCCACCACTGCCTTTGACCCATTTTTGTGGAAAACAGAAGTATTCAAGTTGAACCGGCAATTGAAATTACAAGAATTCTTTGGTTCCCGTACAATCGTGGGGAATACGAATCCAGTACCAGAGGAACTAAGAAAATTGGCACCAAAATCGAACTTTGATCCAAGCTCGAATAATGCCTCTATCAAATCCTTTATTAGGATATTGGACACGACAGTAGACACTATGGAAACCAGGTCCAATAGGGGACATTCGAATTTATCATCCGCTGAGTTTAAAGCCCTTAGGACTTTGGGGGAACGAAAAGATATTGTCATCCGCTCTGCGGATAAGGGTGGCTCGATTGTTATACAGGATGTGTCTGATTACAGACGTGAGATTATGCGTCAGTTGTCTGATGACACGGTATATCATTTATTGCCGTGTGATCCGACAACTGAATATAAAAAAGTTTTGGATTTATTGTTGGATGATGCTGCTCAAATTGGTATTGTATCTATTGAAGTTAGCAATGTCTTGAAAACTGAATTTCCCATAAAGCCTTTGTTGTACACGCTTCCAAAGGTGCACAAAGATTTATTGCACCCCCCTGGCAGACCAATCATATCTGCTAGGGGGTCTATCTTTCAGCCGGTATCTATCTTTTTGGATATTTACCTTCAGCCGTGTGTACAAAATTCGCCCTATGTCCTTAAAGACACGACTGATTTATTGTTGCAATTATCTGAGCTGAAAGAGATTGACCTTAATTGCATTTTGTGCAGTATAGATGTTACGTCGCTATATACATGCATCCCTCATGGTGAGGGTATAGCGGCTACTAGAAGGCTAATCACAGATAATGTGTGGTACAAAGGACCCAATGTAAATTTTTTTTGTGCACTTCTTGAGATGGTGTTAAGTAAGAATTATTTCTACTTTGATGGAAAACACTATCTCCAAGTCTCTGGCTGCGCTATGGGGGCTTCGGTAGCTCCGGCGTACGCAAATGCTTATATGATATCTGTTGAACGTGAAATTTTCTTTTCAGATCCCGCTGTTCAGCAGAATATCATATATTATACCCGCTTCATAGATGACATGTTACTCCTATGGAGGGGGGATGAGGAATCTCTGGCTAAAGTTATTCAGGAACACAATTTGGGCGAGAGCCCAGTGAAGCTCACCTATAAAACTGATAAAGTCACAATTGACTTTTTGGATGTGAGAATTACCAAAACTGATACTGGCCTAAAAACATCTTTATTTGTAAAACCCACTGATCGGAACACCTTATTAAGTGCCACTAGTCACCATCCAGTAAATATACAGAGGGGTTTGCCCTTCTCACAGTTTTTACGTGTGAGACGGATTTGCAGTGAAGAGAGTGAGGTATCCTCCCAGTTAGATCTCATGATTAATAAATTTGTGGCTAGGGGGTACAATAAACAGACCCTTGTAGAATTAAAACATAAGGTTCTGTCCATCCCTAGATCGGAAACACTCAAGTCTAAACCCAAGAAATCCACAGCTAAAAAGATCATATGGCCGAATCGTTATAACGTTGCCAGCAACAAAGTCAGGAAGGCCATTCGATCAAATTGGCCTATTGTAACATCAGACAAAGAATTACCTAGCATACACAACAAGCAAATCATGTGTAGTTATTCTAGAGGCAAAAACCTCCGTGATTATATTGTACACAGTGATATCACAAATTTTGGTAAGAAAAATACCATTACTTTTTTGGGAACACCCAAAAATGGGTGTTTTAAGTGTACAGGTTGTGTCACATGCGGTTACATGCTCACGGG